>NC_073310.1:29807272-30520557 GCF_027595985.1 Sorex araneus
GGGGCTTGTCTGGTCAACACCGGGGCTCTGCTTCAAGACCCCCAGAATGGCAAAAGGGAAGCTTCCAGGGTGTAGAGTCTTCTCCAGGTAAACCTCGGGCCACACTTACCGGCCCATCTCATATTTCTCATTCACGTTCCATCTCCTGAAATCGATCCTCTTCCTGAGTTTATTTAACTCGCCATTCACCACAGCCTTGTGGATTTTTCCAAGATCTCCCATTCTCAGTCTGTAATGCAGCAGGTCCTCATCCTCTCTTCCAGAGAAGAATGAGTTGAAAATCTTCTTCATTTTAAAGACTGTGAGGCTTCCAATTACCTCAGTAAAAGGAGCATATGGAGAAGAAGGAGGAAGGGCAGGAGGGGGATGGGGGCCAGGGGGAGGGGAAGGAGAGGGAGGAGGGAGGGAGAAAAGACAACGACAAAAAAGAAAAAGAAAAAAGGGTCTGCTGCTCTGGGTGGCTCCTGAGGTCAACAAAGCTCTGAATAAACCATGTGGTCTCCTCACCACTCGGCAGCAGTGAAGCTCCGCGGTGTGAGGAGCTCACAGTGACCTTAGCCAACTGCCACTGACACCGGTGCGCGTGCACTTCTGAGACGCGGCCCGCACGTGCGCGCAGAGGTCAAAGATCGTCAGAGCAGAGGGGAGACGTCCCCTCGCACAGCGCCAAGATTCCACCCGGCGCTCTGGGGTGCCACGGACAAGTCCGTAGCGAAGCCCTTGCGGGTGGAGAAACCAAGAGCCCAGATGGCCGGCTGGTGCAGCTGACGCCGTCGCGGCCGGCAGGGCTGGGTGGACACACCGCGTGGACGCCCGCGCAGCAGCGCTGAGCAGGGCCCGCAGCGCAGCCACCGCCCGCGAGCTCCGCGCAGAGTCGTGGAGTGGAGCTTGGCAGCCTGGCGTGGCGGCGGCCAGGCTCCGAGCGGTCTTCCCCTCCGCCTCCTTCAGCTCCTGCTCTTCCTGCGCGGGCTCCTGCTCCTTCAGCGTCTCCCACTCCGCTTCCCGCCCTCCGCGCCCGCCCATCCGCGGTGCACCGAGGCTCTGGAGCACCGCAGCCCAGCCCGCCGCCACCCTCCAGGCCGCTCTCCTGGCGGTGGGGCGTGCACCCAGATGCGGTCCTGGAGTTGGGGGATGGGAGCGGCTCCCCGGGAATCCAGCGCGGGAGGCAGCTTCTGGGAGCTTTTTTGGTGGCACCACACACAAGTGATTTGACCTCAGCTCCTTAGCCCAGGCACCACTGGCCACGCGGGCAAGTGCGGGTGACACCTGCCGAGGAGCAGGTGAGGGACGCACTGCTCGCTAAACTGGCTGGTAAGACCAAATATTGTTGGTATTTCTTTATCTCAAAGAACTGTCCTATAAGGACTCTCCAGTGACTTCACAAGTATCTGCTTCAATTAATTTGAGAAATAAAATACCCCAATCATTCTTTAGTTTTCTGATGCCTCTGCAAAATGTATAGTTCTACAGATCATAGAGGTCTCAGAGTGTTTGGCACATAATCGATAATGTTCATTTAGCTGATCTGGTGTTTTATCTTCTAAGTCTGCTCTTCTACAATTCTCCAACCATTTCTGGCCTCTGGCCGGGGTCCCGTGGGAACCTGAAGAAGGCCAGGTCAGACCGCATGCTCTTGCGCGTGCAGTTGCCCCCCTCCCAGAAGTTCAGCATCGTCGCCCGCCCACCGCTGGCCGTTCCAACCCTCCCCTCCCTGCACCCTCAGGGCAGCTCGCCTGCCCGCTGGGGTCCAGGAGGGACAGGGGCCGACCGGCTCCTCAGGGCCGTGCACCGGTGGTGGGGTGAGACCCTCCTTTTGGAGGTGTTAGAAAGTAAGGGCAACTGACACTTAAGTCAAGTAAATATGAATGAATGCCCAGGAGTAACCATTATTTTGGAGTCAATGAACTCCCGCGTTACAAAGCATAGCATAAACTGTCTTCCTGTGTCTATACAAAAAGGTCATTGCTAAACCATACAAGTGACATAAGGGAAAGGGAAAAGCAATATAGGATTATTGGTGCTTGATGTCATTGGGTGTGCCTTTGAGGCACTTTTGTGGGAGTAATTCAATAAAACTAAGCTCTCTCTCTGGAGGAGCAAAGATAACCCAATGTTATGCGACAGTAATTTATTAAACCCTTAGTGATTTCAGAACATTTTTTCCAAAGGTAAGTAAAAGCTTTGTTAAAATAGGACAGTCATAGGAGGTGTGAATTTTAAAAGTCTTCATGGACATTAAACTTTTAAATTCCATACATAATTCTCTTCTCTTTTACTTTGGTGCTAGTTTGCCCTTCTGATCTTGAAAACATATATTTTAATCATAAAATTATTTTCCATCAAAATGCTTTTCTTTTGAAATATCCTTCCTGAAATTTTCTCTTCTACCTTGTTCAATTTGGTCCTACATTTTAAACCACTTCTTGGAGTCTTTGATAAAGATGTCTTTGTCCAAAATACTTCTCTGTTCTGTGTTGCAATCACTTGAGTCAGATCGTAGGTTAAGATATTGAATAATATTTCTAAGTCCCATTGCGTGTACTTTAAGTCTTAAAATCCCAAACACCTCTCTAAATATGCAGAAAGACAAGTGATGCTTTCTCTTACATCCATAGTAAGGGGAAAAAAATGCACTAATCTGGAAAACTCGTTTCTATAAGTGAAGCATACTGCTTTCATCAGTTCATATGTGCTACCCATATCCTCAGTGACTTTTCACCACAAATATTTCCATCTAACCCACACCTCACCACATGATGTTTGCTTGTAGGCTCAGCTCCTGCTTCAGACAATAGGCCTGTCAGCAGGTGGGCTGGTTTTTTCGTTTTATGGTTTAAGGAGAGGGAACAGCTCCTATCTGGATATGATGATACATAGGAATATAAATTGTTGAGGCAAATTAAAACTATTTCTAAAACTTCTGCTCAGATAGAGCATGTACTCAGTCATCTCATATTCCCTTGCCTAAAGCATGACACTTAAACTAGCCAAATTAAGGCTAAAGTTATAGTACAGCAGGTAGGGCTGTTGCCCGGCATGCAGCCACTCCAGCTTCATTCTCCAGCACCCCATATGGTCCATGGGCAGGAGTGATCCCTGCACACAGAGCCAGAAGTAAGCCCTCAACACTGCCAGGTGTGGCAACCTCCCCCTGCAGAAAAGTCAAAGCCGGACAAAAGAGATTTTACTGAGATTAAGGTGCTTACCTTGCATGCCACTCTCTCTAGGACTCAACTGGATCCTTAACACTGCATATAGTCTTCCAAAATCTGCCAGAAGTTATCACTGAGCACAGAGTTCCAAAGTGAACCATGAGCTCTGCCAAGTGTGGCCCCCAATAATGAAAGAGAAAGAAGCCAAAGTCAATATAATAAGTACATGTTATTCTCCTACACAACTAAATGGAAAGTCAAACACTCTAATCAAATGTATTACATCTGTCATCTTATTTAACACCAACCCTTGGGTGGAACAGCACCACATTGAGTAGAATGCTTGCCTTGAATGCAGTCAACTGGGTTGGATCTCCAGCATTCCATCGGGTCCTCTGAGCACCAATAATAGTAATTCCTGCGTGCAGAGGTGGGAGTAACCTCTGAGCAATGCCAGGTGTGGTCCAAAACCCAATGATAATAAAATGCCTTTTAAAGAAATTTTAAAAACACTATCTCCTTAAATATTTCTTGGAAACGGTATGATGTGTGATTTTTGTTTAAATACTATAGACTATTTCATTTGAGATAAATACATCATTTTTCTTTCTTTTAATTGAAGAATCTGTCATGCCCCCACCACCACCATCATAGAAAAACTAAAAATATTACTCTTTTTTTAAATTTTTTTATTTTTAATTAGTGAATCACCGTGAGGGTACAGTTACAAATTTATACAATTTTGTGCTCATGTTTCCCTCATACAAGGTTCGAGAACACATCCATTCACCAGTGCCCATTCTCCACCACCAGTAAACCCATCATCCCTCCCACCCTCCCTAAACCCATCTCTCCCCACCCCACCCTGCCACTGTGGCAGGGCATTCCCTTCTGTTCTCTCTCTCTAATTAGCTGTTGTGGTTTGCAATAAAGGTGTTGAGTGGCCACTGTGCTCACTCTCTAGCCCTAATTCAGCCCACAACTCCCTTCCCCCCTCATGGCCTTCGACTACATTATAGTTGGTGATCCCTTCTCTAAGTTGCCCTTTCCCCAGAATGTGAGGCCAGCCTCCAAACCAGGGAGTCAACCTCCTGGTACTTATTTCTACAATTCTTGGGTGTTAGTCTCCCACTCTGTTATTCTATATACCATAGATGAGTGCAATATTTCTATGCCTGTCTCTCTCTTTCTGACTCATTTCACTCAGCATGAAACTTTCCATGCTGATCCACTTATATACAAAATTCATGATCTCCTTTTTTCTAACAGCTGCATAGTATTCCATTGTATAGATGTACCAAAGTTTCCTCAACCACTCATCCGTCCTTTTTAGTTTAATGTAGTCCCATTTGTTGATCTCTCTTTTTACTAGATTGCTTAGTTCTGTGTCATCTTTGAAGATAACTTTATCTTCAATATTGTGGAGGGTTTTGCCGACCTTGTCTTCAATATACCTTATAGTTTGTGGTCTGATGTTGAGGTCTTTAATCCATTTTGACCGGACTTTTGTGCATGGTGTCAGGACAAGGTCTAAGCCCATTTTTTTGCATGTGGTTGTCCAGTTGTGCCAGCACCATTTGTTAAAGAGGCTTTCCTTGCTCCACTTTACATCTCTTGCTCCCTTATCAAAGATTAGATGATCATACATTTGGGGTTGTGTGTAGGGATATTCCACCCTGATCCATTGGTCTACAGCTCTGCCTTTGTTCCAGTACCATGCTGTTTTAATTGTTACTGCTTTGTAGTAAAGTTTGAGGTTGGGGAGTGTGATGCCTCCCATCATCTTTTTCCCAAGAATTGTTTTAGCTATCCGTGGGCGTCTGTTGTTCCATATGAATTTTAGGATTGCTTGATCGTTTCTTTGAAGAATGTCATGGGTATCCCTTATAGGCATCGCGTTGAATCTGTGTAATACTTCGGGGAGTATTGCCATTTTGACAACATTGATTCTCCCTATCCACGAGCAGGGTATATGTTTCCATTTCCTCATGCCCTCTTTTATTTCATGGAGTAGCGTTTTATAGTTTTCTTTGGAGAGGTCTTTTACTTCCTTGGTTAAGCTGATTCCGAGGTATTTGATTTTCTGGGGCACGATTGTGAATGGGATTGCTTTTTCCATGTCCCTTTCCTCTGCCTCATTGTTTGCGTATAGGAAGGCCATGGATTTTTGGGTATTGATTTTGTAGCCTGCAACTTTACTGTATAAGTCTATTGTTTCTAAGAGTTTCTTAGTAGAGGCTTTAGGCTTCTCTAGATATAGTATCATATCATCTGCAAATAGTGAGAGTTTGATTTCTTCCTTTCCTATCTGGATGCCCTAAATCTTTTTTTCTTGTCTAGTAGCTATCGCAAGTACTTCCAGTACTATATTGAAGAGGAGTGGTGAGAGTGGGCATCCTTGTCTTGTGCCTGATCTTAGAGGAAAGGCCCTTAGTTTTGCCCCGTTGAGGATAATGTTTGCCGTAGGCTTGTGGTAGATGGCTTCGACTATCTTGAGGAAAGTTCCTCCAAACCCCATTTTGGTGAGGGTTTTCATCATGAAAGGATGTTGGATCTTGTCAAATGCTTTCTCTGCATCTATTGATATGATCATATGGTTTTTATGTTTACTTTTTTTGATATGATGGATTATGTTGATTGATTTCAGAATGTTAAACCATCCTTGCATCCCCGGGATGAATCCCACTTGGTCATGATATATGATCTTTTTGATGAGTTGTTGGATCCTATTTGCTAATATTTTGTTGAGGATCTTCGCATCGGTGTTCATCAGGGATTTTGGTCTGTAATTTTCTTTCTTAGTGGTGTCTTTGTTTGCTTTTGGTATTAGGGAGATGTGTGCTTCATGGAAACTTTTTGGGAGAGTTCCTGTTTTTTCAATTTCCAGGAAAAGTTTGAGGAGAACTGGCAACAGGTCTTCTTTAAATGTTTGGAAGAATTCACCAGTGAAACCATCTGGGCCTGGGCTTTTGCTTTTGGGGAGGTTATTGATTACAGTTTCAATTTCCTTAACATTGAGGGGTCTATTCAGGTATTCCAAATCTTCTTTGTTCAGTCTTGGGAGATTGTAGGAATCAAGGAATCCATCCATTTCTTTAGGTTCTCCTTTTTTGTGGCGTATAGACCTTCAAAGTACTCTCTAATGATCTTTTGAATCTCACTGGTTTCTGTTATGATGTCCCCCTTTTCATTTCTGATTCGATTTATTAGAGTTTTCTCTCTTTCTTTCTTTGTGAGTCTTGCTAGCGGTTTATCAATCTTATTTATTTTCTCGAAGAACCAGCTCTTTGTTTCATTGATCTTTCGGATTGTTTTTTTGGTTTTGATGTCATAAATTTCTACTCTAATTTTTATTATTTCTTTCCTTCGGTCTGGTTTGGGTTCCTTTTTCTGGTCCTTTTCTAAGGTCTTGAGTCGTGAAGTCAAGCTATCTATGTCTGCCCTTTCTTCCTTCCTGAGGAATGCTTGGATAGCTCTAAATTTTTGCCTTAACACGGCTTTAGCTGTGTCCCATAGGTTTTGGTAGCTCGTGTCTTCATTCTCATGTATTTCTAAGTATTTTTTTATTTTTTCCTTGATTTCCTTCCTGACCCACTCACTGTTCAACATGGAATTGTTTAATTTCCAGGTGTTTGATTTGATTTTCCGTATTTGTGAGTGGTGAGCTTCTATCTTCAGCGCATCATGGTCTGAAAAGATGGTTGATAAAATTTCTATTTTTCCGATTCTATTGAGGTATGTCCTGGGGCCCAGTACATGGTCTATTTTAGAAAACGTTCCGTGTGCACTGGAAAAGAATATTTATTCTTTCTTTTTGGAGTGTAAACCCTATATAGGTCTATTAGGCCTCTCTCTCCAATCTCTTCTTTCAGAGTCAGTGTTTCCTTGTTGAGTTTTGTTCTTGTCGATCTATCTAGAGGCGATAAGGCCATATTGAAGTCTCCAACTACTATTGTGCTGTTAGTGACATCCTCTTTGAAATCTGTTAGGAGTTGTTTTAAATATTTAGCCGGTCGTTCATTAGGAACATATACGTTTAAGAGTGTGATTTCTTCCTGTTGTTCATATCCCTTGATATACAGAAAATGACCTTCGCTGTCCCTTTTAATCTATTTCATCCTGAAATCTATGTTGTTGGATACCAGGATGGCCACTCCAGCTTTTTTAAGGGGGCTGTTTTCTTGCAGGATTGTTTTCCACCCTTGACTTTGAGTCTATGTTTACTCTGTTTGTTCAGGTGTGTTTCTTGCAGGCAACAGAATGTTGGGTTTAATTTCCGGATCCATTTTGCCACTCTGTGTCTCTTGATAGGTGCATTTAGGCCACTGACATGGAGAGAGATTATTGTGATGGGGTTTTGTGTCATCTTTCTGTGGGATTTTTTGTTCTTATGGGGCTCCTCCTTGTCTTACAATAGCCCCTTTAGACCTTCTTTCAAGATTGGTTTTGAGTCTATGAAGTTCCTGAGCTGTTGTTTATCCGAGAAATAGTGTATGGTTCCTTTGAGTTTGAGTGAGAGGTTAGCCAGATAAAGTATTCTTGGTGATGCATTCATTTCGTTGAGTTGTTTCACTATGTCCCAACATTGTCTTCAGGCTCGGAGAGTTTCCTCTGACAGGTCTGCTGTAAATCTGAGGGGTGCTGCTTTGTATGTGATTTCCTTCTTTGACCTTGCTGCTTGCAGAATTGTGTCTCTATCCATAGCATCCATCATTCTGACTATGATATGCCTGGAGTCTTTTTATTTGGGTCTCTTTTTGCTGGTACTCTTCGGACTCCTTGTATCTGGATGCCGGCCTTCTCCAGTTCTGGGAATTTTTTAGCAATGATGTCTTTGACTGTGTTTTTTTCATTGGGGTTACTTCCCTGTGGTATTGGTACTCCAATGATTCTTATGTTGTTCCTCTTGAAGTCATCCCACAGGGCTCTGATTCGCTCTATAGCCATTTTGAGGTCTTTCGCCATGATTTGTTGTTGTCTATAAGCTTTCTGCAGCTCATCTTCCAGGTCGCTGATTCTGTCTTCGGCTGTAGTCATTCTACTGTTGAGGGCATCTAGTGAGATTTTAAATTCATCTACCGATTCCTTTATTTGTGTGACTTCCGTTTGTAGGTTTGAAATTTCTGCTCTCAGAAATTTCTTCCTGGATTTTCTTGGTAGACCGTTCCAGTGCTTCATTCATCTCCTCCCTTAATTTATTGGATGTCTGTTCCATGTTTGCTTGGAGTAGGTCGACTCTCCTCCAGATTTCCTCTCTGAATTGTTTATCTGAGAGGTCGTAGATGTGAGTAGCCCCTGTTGATGTTTCTGGTATCTTTTCTTCTCCCTGTCTTCGTGGAGGGGATTTTCGCTGCTTTCATATTGTTACTGAAGTATAGAGTTGGAACTTTGTAGTTATTTATTCCTGTTCCCTCTTGTGGAAAGAAGGGGCTCTGATTGTGCTAAACTTCCCCTTATTCCCTGACAGCTTTTGTAGTGTCAAACTAAGCTAATGGATATTTTGCGTAAGTGTTTGAGATCGCAAAAGTGAATTTTCAAAGAGATACACAGTACCAATCGAGCTGAGGTAACAAAGAATAACTGCAGCCGCCTTAGCATTGGCCACTCCAACAGGAGGCCACGACCACTTTGAGACCACGCCCACTAAGACACAGGCCACTCCCCCAGCGTCTTCCTGTTAGAGAGCTTGGTATCTGATGGACGGGCGCAGTTACAGAACCAGATCGGAAGACAGGGCGCGTGCGCGGGGTGCTCGGGGTGCAGCTTCAGGAACTCCTAACAATATTACTCTTGAGAAGAAAATTCTTTCTAAATTTCTTTACAATATTCAGATGTATGATTTTGTCAAGGCATATATGAGAAATGGCACATGTCAGAATTTCTTTTATTTAAAAAGAAAATACATATTACCTACAAATTCTCGTGAGACTAGAGTGTTTTTAAAACGTGAGAAGACCACCCAAACACATACATCCCAAGCAGCTGAATGCTCCCACACCCCACAATCACCACCATGTCCCAGCCCAACTCCCCTGCCTTAGGGTCAAGCCTTACCCAGAAATTAATCTGCTAAAAAGTTCAGGTATGTGGCTTTTGTGACTGAAATCTCCAGGCTTTCTTGGATTTGGAAGGGCTACCCTCCCCCACCTCCATCTCCCTGCTGGTTGCTGATTTGCTACTGTTTATCCAATCTTTAAACTTTCATCACCCGCACTTCCAGCTCAGGCCTCTATCAGGATCTACTCCGCTGTCTCTAGTCTCTCCTTCCCCATGTCTCTCTCTTGGAAACCCCTTTTTGCTCATGGCGCAATACATTGACGTCACCAAAGGCACCAAAAGATGTTACAGGAAGAACATTGAGGCAACATTATTCTCTTGTATCTGCAGGCCAGTATTCTAGGCCTCCGGAAAGAAGATACAAAACCAAAACTGAAGCCTTCCTTGGGCTGAAAAGCACTCGGATTTACATACCAAACACTGGGCTGGGCTGCCACATGAAATCTATGTTGTCAATTACAAACCGGGCAGCACCTGAAATCTACATCCCAAAGACTAGGCTGGGCCAGAGCCTGGAATCTACAGTGTAACAATTCAAGCTTAAAAGGTTCAATAACAATAGCAGAACACCTATTCTCTAGGACAGATACTCTTTCAGCAGGACCCATCACTGATGAAATCCCATGGTTGTGTTTCTCTTCTCCTTGTCCAACAAACATATGAGTTTTGTATGGGCATAACAAGAGACGCATTAAACTTTTAGAATTGCTCTCCTGGGGTCATTTCAATCTCAGACTACAGTGCTCAGGCCAGATTAGTCTTTCCTATCCCTAGCAGGGTCCTAGTCTCATCATTACTTTAAGATCATGACAGCACTTGTCCATGATCAGACTCTTAACTTATAGTTAAGAATGAGACACTTTGGCCAGGCCCATCTCAATGCCAGGGTAGCACATAACTTACTGCTTGCCCTGGGTCTGTCTCGTCCCCCGTTGGGAACCTGCCTTTTAGAGGATAGGAACTGAGGGCAACCAAGGCTACAGTCAAGAAAGCAGATGCCCGGGAATTAATAATATTCAAAGCCAATTAAATCCCAATTGCAAAGTATATTAATAAATGTCTTTCTTTGTCCATACTAAAAGGACTTGCTCTGAATAAGCTATGTAAAGGACTCAAGGAGAAGATTTACAAGTCAACAGAACACTAGGAATGAAGCTACAAATAAACAGAGAGGAATGGGAGCACTGTGACAGGAGTAACTCAATAAACCTAAACTACCTGTAGCTATGTAATCCTACAAATGAGGAAATATATTGTAGTAAAAGGGGAAGGCTTAGATCATCCTTGACCCCAGTCTTTAAAGAGAAAAACATAGAACAAAAAAAAATTAAAGGAGGAAGAAAAGAACTCGAAGTAATAGGTGAACAGGCATCAGTGCTTCAGTTATACTGGTAATCTGAATGAGTGATACATAGCACTTTGTATATATAAAGAAGTATATATGTTTATGTAGCCATTTATATGTTATACATATATGTTTATATAGCCATATATAATGTATATGTTTATATAGCCATATATTTTATAAATATATATGTTTATATAGCCATATATACAAAACACAGACTCAACAAAACTAAAATCAATCTAAGCTGCAAATTCTGAAACTTTGAAAAGTCCCTGTCAAATTGAAAGGCAGGGGTGTGGTGAGGGATGATGTGGTAAGGGAATATGGGAACACTAGTGGAAGGAAGTTGAAACCAATTGATTTTGAAATATCAAGTGTCTAAAACTCAACTACCAATAACTTTGCAATTCAGAGTTCCTAAAAAATTAAAATGTGATCTAAAAAGGCACTCACAAACTAAAAAAATATATTCACACTCAAATGTGAATATATATTTTAACTGAAATGTTAAAAGTGGGTTGCATCCAGAAATTATTTTTTCTACTTTTGCTTCTCCATAAGTTTAAAATTACAAAAGAGTATATTTCCTAAAAATATTCCTCGGCACCAAAGTATGGTCCCCCAAGCACTCCCAGTGATACCTGAGCACAGTCAGGAGTAAATTCTGAGCATCACTGGGGATGGCCCCGAAATTAAAAAAAAAAATCGAAAACAAACTTCTAATGCATTGGATTTAAGATATTAGAGTGTGAGGAAAGTAACTGAATAATTCAATAGTTATTTAGCAGGACATAAACATTTACATAGTCTAAAGTATTGTGTCAAAAAAAAAAAAGGGGGCCGGAGCGATAGCACAGTGGTAGGGCCTTTGCCTTGCACGCGGCCAACCCGGTTTTGATCCCCGGCATCCCCTATGGTCCCCCAAGCACTGCCAGGAGTAATTCCTGAGTGCAAAGCCAGGAGTAACCCCTGAGCATTGCTGGGTGTGACCCAAAAAGCAAAAAAAAAAAAAAAAGAATTGTGTCATGAAATTCTAGTGCACAAAAATTGTATTATGAAGAAATTAGAGATAGTATATTCTTTGATCAGTGGGAAAAGGGCAAATAAAATTTGAGGTCACATAATAGTATATACTTGAAAAACAATGATTTTTGTGTCACTTTCTAGAAACACAAATATTTTATAATGAAAAAAATTATGCATTGAGAGGTATTTATACAGCTAGAATTTTTTTTATCAAAATACTAAAATCATGAAAGTCAAAGAAAGTTCGAGGAACATTCCCAAATAAAAGGAAACTAAAATCCATATCACTGAAGAGAATTCATGTGACCAGGAGCATTTTTGTTGAAAAATATATAACAGATAAGAAATAGACAGAAGCAGAAAATTGAATGAGAGGATTATTTGCATTACTCTTAAAAGTATCTGGTAAGTACTAGAATGTACTAATTTATAAAATATAAACACTAGAAGTACCAGGGATGGTGGCAAAAGGTTATAATTTAGTCTCAAATGATTGAGGGAAAAAGTTAAACTTGTTATTCCCCTCCCACCTTAATTTGAAAACTTTCCAAAAAGTAAACTTTAAATGTATAAAGTCAGGGGGGATATTATGTCAAATTTTCCAACATCAATAAGTAACTTTGAAATAGAATTTATAAACAAAAATTATGGAATAAGTTCGTGTATTTATATACTTTACAAGGTACACCAGCAGACCTGGGGGCAGGGAGAGCACAGCTGGTTGAAGGGCCACATCACCACAGTTCTGGACCCAAGACTGCTTACAGGTCACCACGGCAACACCTGCCAGGATTCAGGGAGAGTTCACATGTGAGGCCTGACTCCTATCACTTAAGCTACTGTCCACAGCCAATATGATGCATTTTATTTTGGGGCGCGAGACATAAAAAAATTGTAATAACTTTTGTTGGGGTCGAGCAGACCTCTACCTAGGGGAGGCGCAGAGGAACGAGCCGGAGACAACTCTTTCTGCAAATACACGGGGTTTATTCAAGCCAGCATACTAGGGCTCAACAGCATACCGAGAAGCAGGTAGAGGCCGAGAGCCCCGAGCTCAAAAAGCAAGCAGTTTTTATAGTGTTGAAACAAAGATCACACAGTTTGTCAAATCCTTGTGGTCTTTCCTAATGCAGCCTCACCTGATAATTTACGGGTCCTGGAGCAGTTTGCTTATCCAAGATGGCTGCAGCCTCTTTACCTAGCAGAATCCTGGCCTGTTTACCTAGCAATATCCTGGCCTGTTTACCTGGCTGTGGGCCACCTGGTGAGTTTAGCCCATTGTTCTAACCACAAAGCTGCTGAGCTGTTTACAGAAAGCAATTTAGCAGGTTAGCAGTAGCATTCTTTAAACTTCTTTAACTCTTCCTCTGCTGGACCCTTCACTTTGAATACTTGCATTAGATATTACAGCATTGTGTCAAAATCATACTTATGCATATCATTTCTTTTAAGTGATCAAAATTAAAAATAAAAGGTATCAATTAATATTAACAAATGACAATCTGATTTTGTGGATTTTAAATAGCTGGTATTTGATCATTTGTGTACGTACTGGTTTGGTTTTTATTAACCTATAGTTTATAGCTAGAATGAAGCTATTTTAAATAAAAATAAATTTTGTCAGATACACATAATGGGAAAGTATGCATTTTCTTCAAAATCTCTATTTTTTTGGTAATGTCTTCAAAACTCGACATTCAGTGGGCTTTAAGGTTGATTCTAAAATTGAATATCAAGAGGAACTGATTCCAATACAGCTATAAAAGGAAATAATAAGAAAGAATCATACTTTTTTCCATTAAAACTGCTTGTAGATTACCAAAACAAAAGAAAACTAAATCATGATGAGAATAAGGGTTACCTGTATACGGTTGCAATACAAAATTCAGCGTTACTATTGAAAGTACTTTGTTCACAGTTTCACACTGAATTATTATCTTGTGGCCACAATTTACACCACCGTTTTCTGATTCTTTTTTTTTCTTTTTGGATCACACCTGGCGATGCACAGGGGCTACTCCTGGCTCTGAACCAAGGAAGTACTCCTGGCTGTGCTCAGGGGACCATATGGGATGCTGGGAATCGAACCCGGGTCCGCCGCATGCAAGGCAAACACCCCACCCGTTGTGCTATTGCTCCAGTCCCCCCCCCCGCCCCGTTTTCTGATTCTTAATGAATGTTTGCAATAATCATGTGCTGAAGCACAATGACAAGCTCATGCACAGCACGATAAAGATGGCAAAGACTATCAATAACAACATAGGGTTATTTTGTTTGTTTGGGGGCTACACCAAACAGTGTTCATGGCAAATGCTTGACTCTGTTCTCAGGCATTAATTCTCATGCTGGCTTTAATTAGTGACATAAATCTAACTGTGGAGCTCTCTGTATCTATAGTTACCTGTAGTTTTTGTTATTTAGTGATTGGATGCCAGAACTGACCCTGTATCTGTACCCACCATTACCTTTTACCTAAAGCTGTATAAGAGTTTAGCCAAGATGTATATTTATTACTGGGGCTGCTCTCAAAGCTAAGGAGGAACAAGTTTCTTTAAATCTCAGTTTCCTCCTCAATCTGTTTCTCTTATTGGGTCTTTAAGAGGTTAATTGGATGAGTTATGTTCAAAAGAGACCTCAGTATATACTTAACTTAGTATTTACCTAATGAGTTCTCAACCTCTACTATTACCCCCATCTGAGTCCTCTGTTGGCTGCCTACACTAACACAGTCCTTCTGCCAGGCAAGTCTGACACTCTCATTTTTACTGACACTCCAACCTAGTTTGGATGCAGTGTCCCTTCATCAGCTCCCACAGTATTTAGAGAATGTTTTGTAAGCCAGGATTCCTTTATTATTTGAGCGTAGGATGCAGCCAAAACTGGAGAAAGGAATATCCCTTTACCTACTTTCAGCACTTAGTTAAAAAGGAATATATCTCATAACTTTTCATTATCTGTATTGCAAACCACAATGCCCAAAAGGAGGGAGGGAGGGCGAGAGAGAGGGAGAGAGAGAGAGAGAGAGAGAGAGAGAGAGAGAGAGAGAGAGAGAGAGAGAGAGAGAGAGAAGTGCCTCTCATAGAGGTGTGTAGAGGTGGGCAGGATGAAAACTGGGGACATTGGTGGTGGGAAATGTACACTGATCACTGATGAGGGGACGGATTGGAACATTCTATGACTGAAACCCAATCAAGAATAATTTTTTTAATTGTATATCTCACTTAACAATTTAAGTTGAATAAAATTTTTAATAAATTAAAACAATTAAAAATTTAATTAATTAAAATAAATGAATAGATAAATAAAGGGCTGTGGAGGACTGGTAAAAGGAGCCTGGTGAATTGCACAGGGAAAACAATGATCAGGACTACAGACACAGGGACTTGTAAGAGAGAGGCATACCCGAGAACCTCTGTGCTGGAACAATGCTGACATCAATTAACTGAGTTACTGATCATGGTCTATGGGCTGGGGGAAGGCAAACGAAATTGAAAAGAGGCAATGAATGAGCCCTCTACAGGGGCTGCTGGCAGAAGTCCACAAGGATGGGGGTGAGGGCACTAAGGAAGAGCAGTAAGATGGAGTGTCCCAGACTCTCCATAGGCTTTCTGTTCTCAGACAGCACAAGGCCTAGGTGTGAATGTGTAAAGAACTATCTGCCAGGGGGCGACCTGGGGAAGAGTCCTGGCAGCTCTCCCTGTTGCCCCCCTCCACCTGTAGCTTGGGCGGGTGGGGGGGGGTCGGTCCTGGGCCGCTCACCCAGCCAAAGCAGCCCAGGCCATGGGGCAGACTAAGAGGAAACGAGGGCCAAGGTGGTTGATCGATCAGTTGCCATTTATTCCATTCTCTCCAGATGCCTCTCTCTCCACTTCTCTCCTGGCTCTCTATCTCTCACTCTTCACTCTCTGGATTCTCCCTCTTCACTAGTTTCTCCCCCTCCTTGTCTCTCTCTACCTTGCCCTCTAGGCTACACACACTGTCAGGTAGCTAAATCAACATAAGAAAGCCCTTCCTGAGGGGCAGGCATTCCAAAGCCCTTCCTGACTGCCAGCAGGCAAAATACCTCTTAAGGTTTTTCTCCTTTCCTTAGTCCAAGAACTCATCAACTCATCTGAATACTAGTTATTTTTGTATGGACATAGCAAGAGATACAGTAAGGCAGCTCTCCTGGCCACATCTTGCCACAGACTCAGACTGCAGCACTCAGGCCAGATCCATCATTCCTAACCCTAGCAGGGTCTAAATCTGGTTATCACTGTTTGGTTCATGACAGCATTTGTCCATGACCAAGCTCTTAACTTATAGTTAAGCATTAGGCACTTTGGCCAGGCCCATCTCGATGCCAGGGTAGCACACAACTCACCGCTTGCCCTGGACAGTCCCATCCCTCATCAGGACCCTGCTTTTTGGGGTGCTAGGAGGTAAGGGCAGCTGAGGCTTAGGTCAAGAGAACAGATGCCCAGGAGGAAAATATCATGTAGAGTCAAATGACTCCCAGGTTACAAAAGCATAGCATTTGCTACAGTCTTCCTGTGTCCATACAAAAGGACTCAAGGAGCAGAGAAAAACAAGATTTATAAGTCAACAGAATACAAAGAAGAAAGAAACAAATAAACACAGAGGACTGGAGCACTGTGATGGCAGTAATCCAATAAGCTTGAACTACCTGAGGCTATGTTATCCTACAGGAATGTACCTAGCATCCCTAGAAGGAATGTAGAGTCATAGAAAGGGTAGATAATGATTTATGTGGTGAGACACACCAGGAAGTACCACAAGTTAGGACTTCTGACACTAAGTGGCACCAGACAATTGCAAAAGATGGTACTCTCTTCCCCCACACGTCCAGCTGGTGATAGTGGGTACTTATGTTTGTGCTTCTTTTCATTCATTTCCCAGTCTTTACAATTTTAGGGTGGGCATAGTGGGGAAAGCGGGAAAAAAAAGGTTAGGGAGGTGAAGAGCAGCAGACTAGCAAGACGGAGGACATAGACAAACTTCACAAGCACACAGAACTACTCCAAAATGATGGCAATACATTCCTTCATCTCATTTACTTCATATAATGCCAATGTCCTGAACTCAATGATCAAGAGGCACAGAGTAGTAGGATGAAAATTGAACCTTACTTTCTGTTGCCTATAAGAGACAGTAATGGTCAACACAAATTAAACCAAAATCAGGCTAGAAAACAATTGGAAACAACTGCCACAATAGGCTGGAGTGGCCATACTTCTACCAGACACCATAGACTTAAAATTGAAAAGGTCCTAAGGGACAAAAGTCGTCATTGCTTAATGACTAAGGGTTCCATACCTCAAGAAAAACTTAAATAGTTAGGAAAGGGGGCTGGAGAAGATGGGGGTCTTCTTCACATAACAATTCAGTGTGAAACTGTGAGCAAAGTCCTTTCAATAGTAATGCTAAATTTTAAACTGACACTAGTGTTTGGAGCTAACCCGATTGCTTGTTCTGGCTAAGGAAGAGGATCTTTCCATCCCTGAGGAAGGGGCAATTTGGTGGGAGTAACCAAGAACCTGGCAAACTCTAGTGGCATGGTAGGGGTCCCGCTACATGGATGGCTCAGGGACAGGCTTTCACCCTTTCCACCAGTGAGAGAGGGAAGGAAGGAGGAGAGAAGAAGGTCCTGTGGAGGCAACAGACAGTTTGAAGAAGGCTTAGTAACTATGCTTCTCTGGAGCTGCCTCCACTCCTTCAGTTGCCTCAAAGGCTGCCTCACTGGGCCTCCTTGAACACGAGTTCTCCTGCTGTGAGCGTTCATGCTCCCCCTCCCTCCACCATGTGCAGTGTTTTGTAAGATTTTCATAGCATATTGCACCTATTTTGTTAAGCTGATTCCCAGGATTTTTCTGAGGCACAATTGTGGGTGGAATATCTTGTTTTTCTCATTCTTCTATTTCAGTAGTTGCATATAGAAAAGTCATTGGTTTCTGCTTGATTTTGTACCATGCCACTGTACTGTACAGTGACATTGTCTCTATAAGCTACTTTGTAGAGTCTTCAGAAGGTTCTAAGTTTAATAACATGTCATTTTCAAATAGAAGTGTTTGCTTTTCTTTATATTCCATAGGAATATACTACAAATCTCTCTCTTTCTCTCTCTCTCTCTCTCTCTCTCTCTCTCTCTCTCTCTCTCCCCTTTTGGGCATTGTGGCTTGCAGTATTGATACTGAAAAGGTTATGGAGAACATCCCTTTACCTACTTTTAACCCTCAGATCTTTTCCAGAGTGACCATTCCCAGCTAATATTATCATACTGGTCTCTTCCCTATCTTACCTACCCTCAGCCTCACACACACTTGTGGTTAGTTCCAACAATTGAACAGTCCTCCTAACCCCTGTTTACCCTGAACATGCTGAGTGAAATGAGTCAGAAGGAGAAACAGATACAGAATGACTGGATCCGTTTGTGATATATATATATGTATATATATATACACACACATATATGCCACATATATATCGACCCTGGCAATAAATATATATGTGTGTATATATGTATATATATATGTGTGTGTATGTGTGTATATATGTATATACATATATATATATATAGCACAGTGGGTAGTATGTTTGCCTTGCACATGGCCGACCCAGGTTTGATTCCTCTGTCCCTCTCAGATAGCCCGGCAAGCTACCATGCGTATCTTGTCCACACGGCAGAGCCTGGCAAACTACCCATGGCATATTTGATATTCCAAAACCAGTAACAATAATTCTCACAATGGAGAACTTATTGGTGCCCACTTGAGCAAATTGTTGAGCAATGGCATGACAGTGACAATGACAGTGACCACATATATATGTATATATATGTATATATGTGTATATATATATATACATATACAGTAGAACACCCTGAACATTTAAAATCAACATTTGTACTATTAGTATGTTTTATCTTTAGATTTTGTAATGCTATATTTTAGCCTTCATGGACAATTATGTGAAAGTAGCAGATTATATGTGTGTGTGTGTGTGTTTGTGTAATCTATTATAGTATAACAAATTATTCCCCACAGGATTGGGACCTAACACAATAAACATACATTTTCTCTCACCGTTGAGGCTGTTCAGAAATCTAATTGTAGTTTAAAGGGATATTTCTGGTTCCATTTCTCTCTTGGGGTTCCTGTCAAACTGCACCCTTTGAAGGCTGTCTATGGAAGTATTTTATTCTTGGCATGTATATAACAGAATATCACAGACTGAGTAGCAATAAACGGTTATTTCTCATGACTTTGGAGACTAGAAAGTCTAATATTAAGGCACTACTAAAATGAGTGAATTTGATTCCCACTCAATTTTTTTGCTTTTACTTTTTTTTTTTGGTAGAATATGCAAACATTATTATTTTTTTTAAAATTTATTTTATTGAATCACCAAGTGGAAAGTTACAAAGTTCTCAGGCTTATATCTCAGTTACACAATGCTCAAACACCCATCCCTTAACCAGTGCCCATATTCCACCACCAATAAAAACAAAAACAAAACAGACAAACAAACAAACAAAAGAAAAAAACAGATTACATCCCACCCCTCACCCCCCAACCCACACCCGTAGGTGAGTGATAATTTCACTTCCTTTTCTCTTTACCTTGATTACATTCCAGATTTCAACACATAACTCACTATTGTTGTTAGAGTTTCAAAACAGACTCACTATTTTTGTTGGATTTTATCCCCTAAGAATACAGCTCTATTAATAGGGAAATATTTGATAATAAGTTTTCCATTGATGAGAATGAAGAGATAAAATGTCGCGCGGCCACTAGGCCGCGCGGTTTACAATTTCTGTATTATAGTAATTAAGTCCGCGAAGATTTAAGTTTGAAAATGAATCATTTCTCTTCCTGGAACTGCAGTAGCTAAAGTTAGTTCACAGTCTCCATACATGGGTGCAAGCACTTGCTGGAACCCCAATTCCTAAAGCTGTCTCTGGTTCCCGCTTGTTCCACATCCACCGGCTCTGCAGGGCCATGGGCGCCGGGGCCGAAAACCCGGCCGGCCGGAGCCAAGCACGGGCCCCGACTCTGCTTTTACTTTTAAGGACAGATCAAAGGGAGCTTCTCAGATTTCTTTATAAGGACATTAATTTCATTCACTCATGGGATCTACCTTCATGACTTATTCCTATTGTCCCATTTTTTAAATGAACAACATTGTACATTAGATTCCAACATAAAACTTTTAGAAGTAAAGGGACACATGTTTTCCATCTATTTCAGTAAGGGTCTGCTTTCAAGCTCAATCAGTGATTTCTGCCAGGATTGAGGTCCTCATTTCCTCTACAGTTGTCAGCTGTTGGTTTTCTTGTCACATGGGCCTCTCCGAGATACAGTTCAGAATAGTAACAGTGCTTGTAGGAAGAGAGCTGACAGGGAAAACATAATATTAAAGAAAGTATTTAGTTCTAATGTGGATTTCTGGTACATGAAACCAATGATAAAGGTGAATATAAAATCACCAGAAGTAGGAGGTAGAGACTTGTATGTCCTGCAAAAGTGCTTATGCTTTGCTATTTAATGGAGGTATCCCTGTGATTGCTTTCTATGATAACCTGTGAAGATTTGCTTCTCTATTGGGGTCACAGCCCAACTGTCCTAAGGGTTTACTCCTGTTTTGCACTTGGGGAACACTCCTGGCCATACTCAGAGGACCATGTGTGTTGCTTGGGACCAAATATGAATTAGTAGCCTAAAAGATAATCACCATGTTACTGTACTATCCCTATGGCCACACTTTAGATATATATATAATAAATATATGTATAGTTATTAAATTTTTTATTAGTGAATCACAGTGAGGTACAGTTACAGACTTACAAACTTTCATGCTAGCATTTCAGTCATATAATGATTGAGTGCCCATCCCTCCACCAGTGCCCATTTTCCACTGCCAATGGTCCCAGCATCCCTCCCCCCTACCCTACCCTGCCTCTGTGGCAGGGCATTCCATTTTGCTCTCTCTCCTTTTGGTTGTTGTGGTTTGTAGTAGATGTATTAACTGGCCATCGTATTCAGTCTATAGTCTACTTTCAGCCCGCATCTCCCATCCCGAACAGGCCCTCCTAGCACCCTTTACTTGGTGGTCCTTTCTCTATCTGAGCTGCATTTTTTCCCAAGAATGCGAGGCCAGCTCCTAAGTTGTGAAGTAATCCTCCTGGTACTTATCTCTACTGTTCTTGGGTGTTAGTCTCCCATTCTGTTACTTTATATTCCACAAGTGAGTGCAACCTTTCTAGGTCTATCCCTCTCTTTCTGACTCATTTCGCTTAACAGGATACTTTCCATGTTGATCCACCTATATGCAAATTTCATGACTTCATCTTTTCTGACAGCTGCATAGTATTTCATTGTGTAGATATACCAAAGTATTTTTAACCAGTCATCTGTTCTCAGGCATTCTGGTATTTCCCGAATTTCTGCTATTGTAAACAGTGCTGAAATGAACATATAAGTGCAGATGTCATTTCTACTATACTTTTTTGCCTCTCTGGGATATATTCCCAGAGGTGGTATTGCTGGGTCAAATGGGAGCTCAATTTCTAATTTGTTTTCTTTGTCGGTGTCAATCGGAGATGCACAGGGGTCACTCCTGGCTCTGCACTCAAGAATTACCCCTGGCAGTGCTCAGGGGACCATATGGGATGCTGGGAATCAAAACCAGATTGGCCGAGTGCAAGGCAAATGCCCTACCTGCTGTGCCATCGCTCGAACCCCTCAATTTCTAATTTTTTGAGAAGTGTCTATATTGTTTTCCAAAACAGCTGAACCAGTCGGCATTTCCACCATCAGTGAAGGAGAGTCCCTTTCTCCCCACAGCTGTGCCATCACTGGTTGCTTTTGTTCTTTCGGTTGTAGGCCAGTCTCTATGGTGTGAGATGGTATCTCATTGTTGTTTTGGTTGGCATCCCTGATGATTAATGATTAATGATTAATGATGAGGAGCATTTCTTCACGTGTCTTTTGGCCATTTGGATTTCTTCTTTGAGAAAGTTTCTGTTCATTTCATCACCCCATTTTCTGATGGAGTTGGATGTTTTCTTTTTGTAGAGTTCAACCAGTGCCTTGTAAATTCTTGATATCAACCTCTTATCAGATGGTTATTGGTGAATATCCTTTCCCATTCTGTAGACTCTCTTTGTATTCTGGTCACTGTATTTTTTGAGGTGCAGAAGCTTCTCAGTTTAAGGTAGGCCCATTTGTTTATCTCTGTTTCCAGTTGTGTGTTGCCTTTAAAGATACCTTTAGCTTCAATGTGGTGGAGGGTCTTGCCAACCTAGTCTTCAATGTACCTGGTGGATTCTGGTCAGTGTTGAGGTCTTTAATCCATTTTGATCTATCTGACTCTTGTGCATGGCGTTAGGTAGAGTTCTGGGCCCATTGTTTTGCATGTAGCTGTCCAGTTTTACCAGCACCATTTGTTAAAGAAGCTTTTCTTGCTCCACTTCACATTTCTTGCTCCCTTATCAAAGGTTAGATGATCATATATTTCGGGGTGTGTGTCAGGGTATTCAATTCTGTTCCATTGATCTGCAGGTCTGCCTTGTTACAGTACCATGCTGTTTAAATTATTACCGCTTTGTAGCAGAGTGTAGCTTGGGGAAGGTGATGCCTCTCATCTTCTTTTTTCCAAGAATTGCTTTAGCTATTTGTGAGGGCTTATTGTTCCTATGGCCCCACTTTTAAAGAACATGTTTTTAAAGAAGAGTAGAAAAATATTTGACAACAATCTTTTGTTCTTAAGTGATAGGAGTACAATTGAGTAGCTGTAAATATGGCCAATATAACAATTAAAGAATCATTTAAATCATAAAAGAAAAAAAGGGACAATGATAAGTATAACGATTTAAAATTACATCAACCAGTTTTGGAAACTTTAGAATGGTGATGAACCCAGAATACTTCAGAGCTTTAACTTGAACTCCTTGGATGTGTGAGTGGAGGGACAAAAAAGGAAACAGGTGGGGGAAGAAAGGGCACATAATTATTCCAACAAATTAAGTTAGGCTAGATAGAAAAATTACATGAAAGATTAATAGGATTATTTCTGAAGAAATTTTGGTGTTTTGGTGTTCTATCTACCAGTTCACAGAGTTTACACAAGTGTTATCTCCAACATGTTAAATTTATAAAGTCATTACATTTGCTGGGTTTTTGTCTCTGAATCCAATATATGACAGATTTGTCCATAATTTCTTTCGGTTCTTCCAATACCATGAGTGAAATGGTGATACTGTGATACTATCAAAATTGTTAAAGAAGATTATAGATAGCCCCTGGATCTTTTTAAATGTACCTTAGTGAAAATATGTTCTTTACATGTATTTAAGCAAATATGTGTTAGAAACAAAGGAACATTTTTCCTGGAGTTGTTACTGGGATTTTGATATATAAAAACCAGTTGTAAAATTAAATTCCACACAAAGAAAAAATACTTCTCAGACATTGATTACAGTGCTTTTTTCCTTATCTAACATGAACTGCAAATTTATGGTTTATTGAGCTTGTTAATAAGTCATAAAGAACTTACTGGAATATATTTATGACAATGCTATTGATTTCATTCAGAAATTAAGGTCTTTGTCTTTTCTTTTCTTTTCTTTTCTTTTCTTTTCTTTTCTTTTCTTTTCTTTTCTTTTCTTTTCTTTTCTTTTCTTTTCTTTTCTTTTCTTTTCTTTTTTCTTTGGGTCACACCTGGAAATGCACAGGGCTTACTCCTGGCTCTGCACTCAGGAATTACCCCTGGTGGTGCTCAGAGGACCATGTGGGATGCTGGGAATCAAACCTGGGTCGGCCGCGTGCAAGTAAATGTCCTACTCGCTATACTATTGCTCCAGCCCCAGAAAATGAGGTCTTTGGATGACTTTTTAAAATCTTATAAAGCATCTAGGATGTAAAGTCTGTGGGACAAAAGTGCGTGAAATTTTCTATATTCAGTGTCAGCTCTGTTCCTGAAAATGACATGAAGATCTCTTTTAAACTTTGAAAAGTAAGTCTGTCTACAGACACACATCTCACCACTGCCACCATGAAAGCTCATCTACCAGCTTTGTTCCAGAGGCTCTTAAATAAATCTCAAAACAGATCAACTAGCCTTAAAAATTTCTCAGATACCTGGTCACAGCTAAGACCTCTGGGGATCTAGAAAGGGACATAGACCAAGTTCCCGCCCTACCAAAGGCCTGGCAGCCACACTCACCCCAACAGCTAGCTCTATGTCTCCAGTTAAACTTCCTAATTAGGAATTCTGGATTTTCCACAGTATCATCTTCTTACTCTACAATACTAACATCCTAAGAGAAGCACACCAGATTGCATGGGAATGAAACATAGAAGGCAACTAATCTGATTAATTAAAACTTCAACACAGAAGGTTTAACTTGGCCATAGAATTTCCTGAACTTGCGCCAGGCTGTCTTCACCGGGGCTCCTCGGAAGGGTGTGCATTGAGTTTCCCTCCCCTCCCCAAGCAGAACCCTGGCAGCCAAAAACCTCCAGAACCCAACTGCTGCCATGCTCAAGGCTACCCTCCACATGCTCAGACAAGTGGGATCCGGCAGAAAAACCCAGGTGTGAGTTTGTGACTGAGACCTCCAAGCCCACTCAAGTCGGGAGTGGGTCTCCTATCCCCAGCTCTCCAGTTTTCCATCAGCTTGGCAGTCACACCCACAAACTGCCCCAGCCTCATGTAATCTCATCAACGGACAAGATCCAGAGACTATAAACCAAGGCTCCTGGAAGAGAGCGCTGCAGAATTTCCTTGAGTGCACTGCTGCATTTGTGGCCGCGTGACCTCTTATACTCTATCCCACTTATGTGCCAAGAGTAGCACATGTTTGTTTGGTTTTAACATACTTGCTCATATTCTCTTATATACAGGCTTAAATGGCTCAAGAATACAACAGCATACAACAATCTTCACACACTTCCCTCTTATTGTGGTGGAAAGGTGCTCGTTGAAGGGACTTGTGTTTAAATATTATCTGCAATGAACTATTTATAAAAATGAAAATAAAATATTAAAAATATAAATATAAAATAAAATATGAAAATGTTATAAAATAAAGTATAAATATAATATAATATAAAAATAAAATATTAAAAAATTGAAAAAAAAAGGTTTAACTTGCAACAACAGCTTCGTAAACCCTAAGGCAGGGACTTACTCTCCCCATGGTGAGATACAGCAATCTTTACAAATTTTCTTCTACTGGGATATTTTTTGATAATTCCATTAGCTATTATTTAGTGTCAACAAGCAATATAAAATAAATTATTGTGGGCCGTATGGGGGCAGGCTTAAGGGGTGGTTGAGATAATGGAGATAATGTGGAGGGAAGGTAACGGTGGTGAGAATCGGTATTGGCATATTGAAAGATACAAGGGACCATCAAGAACAACTTTTTAAACCATGGTGTTTAAATAAAGTGGGGGGAAAATCTGTCCACTACCCTGGAGTTCTGGAAAGCACTTATTTCTTCCTCTCTAGCTTGTCCGAAATTAACTGAATATTAAAGGAGGTAATGAGACTGTAGTTATACTATTGGAATCCTACATATAACTTTTAAAAATCTCACATGAGCTGATAAAAAATTGTTTTGTTTAGGTATAATATGTATACTCTATTACTAGGATGTAGAGTTCAATGCTTTTTATAATACTTACAAAGTGGTGTGACAATTACAGCCAGAATTGTATTATCACCCCTCATCTGTGTTCTTGATATTACAGTAAGGAACATAGCTATTCCTGTGGGAGGTAATGAGGGGTTATTAATTTTGTGGGGAGAGGGGATTTTGGTTTTAAGTGTGGGTTTGAAAATGTTGACTATTATGTCCCATTATTTCTTGAAGGTACACCTCAGCATACCCATTAGCATCACTACTTTCATCTACTCTCTTCACACCCATCCCCTTAACTCTCACAGGCTTTTTTCGTCCCTCCCACTCTGGCTTTAATAGGAATTATTCTTACAGCTGTGCAGGCTGTGTCCACAACCAATCGGAGGTGGTGGGAGTAGCTCCTCCTGGGGTTTGTCTTCACTCCTCGCCTGATCGTCCCTCTGTGGTCAGAGTCCCCCTTCGAAACCTGACCAGTTTGGAGTAGGGGCCGGGCTCATTATAACTTAGTCAGCTCTCTAATGGCCCTCTCTCTAAATGGTCCTGTTCTCCTCAGGTCCCAGGGTTGAGGACGGAACTTACTAATGTGGCCACCACTCACTTTCCTTTATGAACCTTCACACTAACTCTGCTTTAAAAGGGAGAAGTCCTAGAGCAATAGTCCAGTGGGTTGGGCATTTGCCCAGGACACGATCAACCAGTGTTTAAGCCTTGGCACCACATGTGGTCCCCCGAGCCCTGCCAGTAGTGGTCCCTGAACACAGAGGCCACAGTAAGCCCTGAGGGTGTAACATTCCCCAAACAAAGAGGAGGAGCATCTTTGGCAATTCCCAGGTCCCTTTCTGCCCTCCCTGACCTCATCTTCAAGGGCTGGTCTGCTCCCTTACCATTGTATGCCAGGGCAGAGAAGGCCCCAGCTGGAGTCCCTCCTTAACAGATGCCTTGATGCCTGGACTGGTGCCCAGGACACTGCCAATTGTTTGCTCTTCATGACACATGGGACTGGCCCAATGAGAACCATTTATCGACTCTTTTTCTTTGTATTTTCATGTCTGTATTTTAAAAATAAATAGAATCATATCAGATGTGGCTGATTTTTGTTTTGAAGGAAGGGGAAGAGGAAACAATAACCTGCTGGCAATAAAAGAAAGGATAGTGCCTCGTTGAGTCTTGATGGAGCTTCACAGTACCCATAACTTCTCTCTGGCCATAGAGAGGGCATGATCTGCAATGACATCGAGGGAGTGGAAAGGTCTGTCAAGCTCATCTGCTCAAGACAGGGAACCAGTCTGCTTGCAGGATGCCCAGCAATTCACATCACCTAACAAGGTAATCTGAAACAGAAGCTAGGTTTCAGATTAAATATGACTTTTAAAGTCTATGAGGAAATATTAACAAAGAACAGAGAAATCTTTCAGATTGTAAGTAGAAGTAGTTAGTTTGGAGTCATGATATAGTGACTCCAAAGACTTAATAGCCAGCTTCCGGAAGCGCACAGCCACTTTGCAGCCACGCGATATCTTATAACCTACTTCTCCCTCTGGGAGAACCTGGAAAGCTTTGGGAGTTTCATACCCACATGGGAGAGCCTGGCAAGGTCCCCATGGTGTATTAATATGACAAAACCAGT
The DNA here is from genome assembly GCF_027595985.1 of Sorex araneus. Taxonomy (NCBI): domain Eukaryota; kingdom Metazoa; phylum Chordata; class Mammalia; order Eulipotyphla; family Soricidae; genus Sorex; species Sorex araneus. The sequence goes on from NC_073310.1 coordinate 29,834,131, forward strand.
AACAAGCTCTGTCTTATTCCTCTGACCCTGAAACAGCCTCCAGTATGGCATCGTTGGAAGGATGAGTAGAGAGAGGCTTCTAAAATCTAAGGGCTTTGACGAATGGAGATGTTACTGAGACTGCTCGAGAATTTCAAAGATCAACGGGATAATGATGATGATGATGATGATGATGATGATGATGATGGGCATCCAGATAGGAAAGGAAGAAATCGAACTCTCACTATTTGCAGATGACATGATACTATACTTAGAAAACCCTAAAGTATCTACCAAGAAGCTCCTAGAAACAACAAACTTGTATAGTAAAGTCACAGGCTATAAAATCAATACCCAAAAGTCCATAGCTTTTCTATATGAAAATAATGAGAGAAAAGAAAGTGATTTGAAATAAACAATCCCATTTACAATCAGGCCTCAGAAAACCAAGTACCTAGGAATCAGCTTAACTAAGGAGGTAAAGGGCCTGTACAAGGAAAAACTACAAAACACTGCTTCAAGAAATAAAAGAAGACACGAGGAATTGGAAACACATTCCCTGCTCATGGATTAGGATAGGAGAATTAACTTTGTCAAAATGGCAATACTCCCCAATGCAGTATACAGATTCAATGTGATACTTATAAGGATATCCATGACATTCTTCAAAGAAAGCTATCAAACATTCCTGAAATTCATATGAAACAATGAGCCCCCATGAATAGCTAAGGCAATTCTTGGGAAAAAAACAGATGGAAGGCATCACCTTCCCAAACTTCAAGTTGTAATAATTAAAACAGCTTGGTATTGGAAAATAGACAGATCCACAGGCCAATGGAATAGGGTTGAATATTCTTACACCCTCAAATATATGATCATCTAATCTTTGATAAGGGAGCAAGAAATATAAAATGGAGCAAGGATCTCTTTAACAAATGCTGCTGGCAAAACTGGACAGCTACATGCAAAAATAACAGTCCCAGACTTCTACCTATCACCATGCACAAAAGTCAGATCAAAACGGATTAAATACCTCAACATCAGACCAAATCCATAAGGGACATTGAAAGAAAGATCAGCAGAACCCTCCACAACATTGAAGGTAAAGGTATCTTCAACGATGAAACACCACTGACCAAGCAAGTGGAAGCAGAGATAAACAAATGGGACTATATTAAACTAAGAAGCTTCTTTCGCACCTCGAAAAAAAACAGAACCACGATACAAAGATAGCCTATGGGATGGGATAGGATATTTACCCAATACCCTTCTGATAAGGGGTCCATATCAAAGATATCCAAGGCACTGGTTGAAGTCTGCAAGAAGAAAACATCCAAGCCCATCAGAATATGGGTAATAAAATTAACAGAAACTTTCTCAAAGAAGAAATTCAATGACCAAAATGCACATGAAAAAATTCTCTTTATCGCTAATAATAAGGGAAATGCAGATCAAAAGAAGAATGAGATATCATCTCACACCACAGAGACTGGCACATATTCAAAAAAACTAAAGCACCCGGTATTGGTCTGGATATTGGGAGAAAGGGACTCTCCTTCACTGTTGGGGGGAATGCCAAGCTGTCCAGCTGTCAGGCTCCTGACCAGTAGATCCCGGCAAACTGGAGTGTGATCTCTCAGCCACCGGACTTACTCCCTGTAGGAGAGGGAGTGGGAAGGGGAGTAGCCTCTGCCCTGCCCCTCTGCACACCGCGGCCACCGCACCACCACCACTGAGAAAGAACCTCGCAGAGCGGGGAAAGTTGGAGGTCAAGCAACTCTCATTTTATTAGTTCCCACACACGGTTTTTATAAGAAAATTCAGGGTAGCTTAGACACTTATCAATGCTTGTCATATATGTTTTACTGGGCCCTTTACAGATGTTAGCTAATGATTTATGTTTCCTGCTTCTCTGGGCTGGGCTTGCTAGCTCAGACAAGTGGTGACTTTCAAGTTTCATCCCATTGTCTCCTCAAGCAGGGAGCCTTTCTGGGTGGAGTGCTGACACAGGGCCTTAGGGCCCTGTCTGAAGAGAGCCTGCTCCAGCTTCTCAGGGCAGGGGATTTGGCCAGGGTCTCAGGCTGGCTGCTGAGACGCCAACATCCAGCCTTCCTGGAAAACAATACAAACATTTCCCCTAAAAAACAGAAGCTGAACTTCCATTTGACCCAGCAATACCACTTCTGGGAATATACTTTGGCGTCCCAAAAATACACAGGAGAAACACCATCTGCACTGCTATGTTCACTGCAGCACTATTCACAATAGCCACAATCTAGAAACAACCTGAGTGCCCTAGAACAGACAAATGGATAAAGAAACCATGGCAAATCTAAACAATGGAATACTATGCAGTTGTCAGGAGAAATGAAGTCTTGAAATTTGCTTATAAATGAATTGACATGGAGAGAATTATGCTGGGTTAAATGAGTCAGAAGGAAAGGGACATATACAGAATGACTCATTAATCTGTGATATATATGTATATATATACATATATATATTAGAAGAAGAATATCCATGGCCAGGGAAAACAGGGGTTAGGAGACTGGTCAGTTTTTGGAACTAACCAGAAATGTGTGTGTGGGGGGGTGGTGGGGGGATGAGAATAGGTTAGATAGATAAGAGACAGCTATGACAATAATAGCTGGAAATGATTGTGCTGGACAAGATCTGAGTGTTAATAGTAGGAAATGGATATTCTTGATAACCTTTCCGTTTAGTATTGCAAATCTGTAGCACTTTACTTTAGCACTGTCATCCCGTTGTTCATCAATTTGCTTCATCAGGCATCAGTAACGTCTCCATTGTGAGACTTGTTGTTATTGTTTTTGGCATTTTGAATATGCCATGGGGAGCTTGCCAGGCTCTGCTATGCAGGCAGGATACTGAGTAGGGGACTTATGGGAGGGAACCTGGGGACACTGGTTCTGGCAAATATACACTGGTGGAGGGATGGGTGTTGGAATACTGTATGACTGGAATCCAATCATGAATGGCTTTGTAATGCTCTAAAGAAATACATTTTTTAAAAAGATATCAAGTGATTAATATTCCATTATGCTATAGTGCAAGTATGTGAGAAGTGGAAATATGAAATATTAAGAGACTTCCCAGTAATTTAGATGCTGAGAAAGCAGGGTCTCTCTGAAACACTGATGTGTTTATTGCCTCTTACAAACTACTTGGCTGCCTCGTCTTCATTTACATGTTTTATCTGCTGACTCTCCTCACAGTTTGCATTCATGATTCATTCTCAACCTCCGTTCTTGCTAGCCTTAAAAGAGGCCTTCCCTGACCACCTAATGAAAAATTGGTATTTCCATTTTCAGAGCACCCTCTTTTTTTGGTGGAGAGGGATATAGTTTGTGATATTTAGTTTTCTTTATCTTAGTTATCCTCTTGCTTTCAAAGTTTGTTTTTTATTTTTTAATTTTATTAAAGAATTGTGATTTACAAAGTTTTAGACGTACAATGAGTTTTAGATATACTATGTTGCTGCACCTATCCTATCACTCTGTCAACTTTCTACTACCTGTGTCCCCAAGTTCCCTCCTACTCTCTTCTCACCCCCCTTCTCCCCAGTCTGCCACCTTCATCAATGCTATTAATAAAATATTGCATGCAAATAACTCCTACACCACACCCATCACCAGTGTGCCCTCTCCTTTTCTGAAGGACCCTGACTCCCCTCCCTCCCAACCCCTGCCCCAACTCAGTTGAGTGGCTTAGTTGTCCCATTTTATTGCTTTTGGACATTTGTTGCTACTTTGCTGTGGATCTTAAGTCCAACCAATGAGATCATTCTGTATCTATCCCTTTTTTTCTGCCTAATTCAATCAGTATGATATTCTCTAGTTGATCCATGTTGCTGCTACTTGCAGGATTTCCTTTTCTCTTAGAGCTGCACCATAATCAGTTCTGTTTATATACTACAACTTCTTGATCCATTTATCTGTAGTTGAACATTTGGGTTGTTTCCATATCATGACTATTTTACTAAGTGTGGCGGTGAACATAGATGTGCATATATGATTTCAAATTAATGTCTTTTGCATTTGGGGATAAATGCAAAGTTGTATTTATTTCTGGGTCATATGAGAATTCTATTCCTAATTTTTGGATAGATCTCCATATTTTGGAAAGAAATGTTTCAGAAAGAAATAAAGGGTGAAGCAGATGACCTTTCCATCAACATTAGATGAGGATTCCTTTCTCACCACAACCCCACCAACAATGGCTGTTTCTAGACTTTTAGATATGTCTTGACAAGCACATTTTAAAGTTTGGTTTCTGTAGTTCATATCTTATGTTTTTAGTGTTGTTGATTCTATGGTTTGATTATATAGCTATCTTACTCCCATACATTACTGATTTACCTAAGGCACTTGGCCCCTGCTCCCTCATACTTCCCTGCCTTACTTTTCTTACTTCCCTTTTTGATTTCTTCTGTCTCTGTCTCTTTTCTCTCTGTATTCAAGTTCAAGTTGAGATCAAGGGTGATCTAGGCTCACACCATTAAAACACTGTATTTCCCTGCCGAGTTATTAAAGATAAGTGAGGTGATCTTCTGTTTGTCTGTTGTTTTATTTTTTTGACTTATCTCACTTAACACATCTTCCAGTTCTATCTAGGTTGCAGTATATTGCATGATTTCATTGTTCCTTGCAGCTGCATAGTATTCCATTGTGTTTATATAGCACATCTTCATAATCCATTCATATTTCATTGAATACCTAGGTTGATTTCATATCTAGTTCCATTCATATTTCATTGAACACCTAGGTTGATTTCATATCTAGTTGTTGTGCCTAAGGCTGCAATGATTAATGTTGTTCTGTGTCCTTAACCTACCAGTCCTGGTCACAATTTGTAATTATGTCATTTATTGAGTTGTTCATTGTCTTCCTCATCATTATGCTCTAATTTCTGCCAGAGAAGGAGCCTTATTTTAACGAGAAATTTAATAAATCCACCTCCTAGTGCTTTAGCACCTAAAAAATCACAATGAATTATGAAGCATATCAGTAGTATACTATATATTCTGGTGGTAGACTCAACCCTCACCAGAGAAGTAGGGCTCCCTCAGTAGCTTATGTGAAATGGGGAAGAAAATGGTAGCAGCCTTGTGAAGAAATCCTACCACTTCCCTTTCTACCACCTCAGTCACTCCAGGGAAGATCCTAGGAGAATCTTGAACTGATGAAAGTCTTAATGAAACCCTGCATTGAACAGACTGTCATGTTTTGTCAGCCCTATAAACCTGTGCCTGAAGTCCATTTGTTCTACTCCAAATGGGAGATGATCCCTGCCACCTGATTTCTCCAGAACCATGGACTCAGGTTGGAGTGAAGAATTGCTCTTTGCAGAAGGGAAAGTCAGTCCTAAGCCTTACCCAGGCTTTTCAGGTTTGTCTCTTCCCTCACAGAAAAGACTTTCAAAAGATGCATAGTGAAGGAAAACAAGTTCATTGGAGAAATCAAGGGAAGGAAATACAGGTGGATATATGTGTTCAAGAGAGAGAACACAGGGCTTTCCAGAATGGGGAGAGTCAGTGCATATCCCAAGCAGGGATGTGTAGGCCATTTTCTCATTATTGAGAAATGAAATTTAAAATATGAAAGTACGTACTTTGGGGGCAGTGTGGGGGCACACCCAGCGATGTTCCTGGGTGACTCCTGGCTCAGCCCTCAGGAATCACTCCCGGTGGTGCTCTGAGAATCATATAGTATGCCAAAGGTCTCCAACCCAGGTGGGCTATGTGCATGACATCTACCCTACCCACTGCCCTAATGCTTCAGTGCCTGAAAGTCTACATCTTAAGAGGCGAGGTGGGGTAGCACACACATGCAACTTTGTCTTATATATTTACTTTATATATGGTCTCCCAAACTGCACGCCCCCACCCAGTCCTTAAGGTCCTTTGCTATATTGATTGCCATGATGAGAACTTGAAGCAGTTGATGGTCCTCTTTATATAGGCTTCTCCGAAGCATTTGAGCCTCTTTCTCATGGGGGATCCAGCCAGCTCTCTGTACAGGAAGACTCTTGCTCCTCAGAATTCTGCATCTTAATGGTTTTCCAGAGGACTCTGTGTGTGTGTTTGTGTGTGTGTGTGTGTGTGTGTGTGTGTGTGTGAGCCTTTGGGCTGTTTTGGGTTTCAGACAATTTTCCCCAAGATACGATGCCAGGACTCCTGTATTTTCCTGACTACAATAAAGAAATAGTTCATTTCCATAGGAGATGATGGATATTGACTAAAGTTTTGGTCTTCATTTCTCAATATACACCTATGCCAACATATTATGCTGTATACCTGAAACTTATATGGGGATGTATGTCAATTGTATATTGACAAAACTGGAAAGAATTAAAATTAAAATAATTAAAAGTTAAAAACAAAACAATATCAGTAGTAAAACAAAGTACTTCAAACAGTGCTTTCCAACCCCCTATTTTTTTTCAATTTTTAAAAATATTGAATGGAATTCCCACTGTGTGGGAGTTGACACACTTTGTAGAGCAACTGGTTGCTGAGTACTCTGAGGTTGAACTGTACTCCAGACAGCTGACTTCCATTGTTGGTTAATCCAATTGAAAGCTTCCTAAATCATCACCTAAGACTAAAATTATTATCTCCATAGACATAAGGCTCCTCAGATTAAAAAACTCTGGAAAGTTAAAAAAAAGGGGGAGTGGGGGGGACGTTGAATCAAGTATCATAGGCAAGAGTCAACAGGCATCCAAATCAGTTCTTCTTCTAGGGGCCTGGAGCGGTATTTGCTTCGCACATGGCTGACCTGGGTTCAATCCTCTGCACCCCATATGCTTTCCCAATATGATCCCAGGAGCGATTCCTGAGTACAGAGCCAGGAGTAAGTCCTGAGCACTGCCAGGTGGGGCTCAAAAACAAAAAAAGCCAACAAAACAAGTAAGTTTTCTTCTCTAGCTTCCTAACCTGTGAGGGAGGAAGTATTTGAAGTGCTGTGTTAGAATCTACTAAATTAATTCCCAGAACATAGCAATCACTTTGCCCCATGACTCTTGTGACAACCTTTACAAATTGTAGTGTTTTCTAAGGGGGCAGGATAGTTTAAAATTCCAGTGTCCATGCACAAAATACTGAGTTCAATTCGCCACTACCTCCCTCTCCCCCTCCCCAGCATTGTTCTAGTGGTTCCCAGCACTACCAAGTGAAGTAGTACTTGAACTGTCAGGCTGCTTCACCAGCCAAATACTTCTGGCTCCCCGACCCTAATGTATTGGGAACACTGCACAAATGACAAAACCGAAGGGGGTTGTTTGTGCTAAAGCCTACCAGTACTTAAAATGGTACATCAGTTTCAACCCTCCCCCTAAAATGCAGTTCTGACTTTACTACATGAGAAAGGGACTCTCATTTGCCCTTCTTTTGTCCTCTACTTTGGCTTGTCTTCCTGGATGACTGTGTTTATCACTCTCTGGGATTAGAAGGTGTGACCTACTCTCCCATTTTCCAGTTTTCAAGCTGCACCGTGGAACCCAGGTTCTAGACCTGCTTGTTTCAAGGACATCAGGAACGCTGCTTCCAAATCCCTCCTTCCCTATCCTCCCTTCTCTGCATTTTTGGTCCCTTCTATCACCTTCCTTTCTTTATCCTTTCTTATGTTGCTACTGGGCCCCCCTTGTGATTTATGTGAAGAGGGAGGAGAGAGGCAGCATCCTCCAGAAGGGAATCTGTTGTTTTCTCTCTCTCCATCTCTGCCACCCTGGGAATGGCTGGGAGAAATCTAAGACTAATTAGAGATAATTTAGACAAAATCTAGAACTAATCTAGACAGAGTCTGCTGTGAGCTTTGCTCCTTGCAGGAAAGAGGTCAGAACTGAAACTTACCAGGCCTTTGAGGTTTTTGTCTTCCCCCACAGAAAAGAATTTTGGGAAGAGACCAGCAGTGAACTATAACAGATTTTATTTGGAAATTTTGAGGAAGTGGGGGGTGGAAAGGGGGAGAGACTGGGGGGAGGAGGGAAGAATAACATGTTCCAGAGAACAAAGGCTTCTCAAGAGAGAAGGAGCCCCCGTACACATCCCGGTGGCATTAGATATGAAAGTATGAAAATACACATCTCAGTAAGGGAGATACGGGTGACACAAAGACCTAAAATCCTCACCTGTGAGCTCTTAATAAACTGTTCCCTGAATTCTGTTCATCTCCTCTCCTCTCATTGACTCTCAGCTGGAGCTTTAAAATGTGGTGGAATTGAAGTCAGGTCAACCAGTGCAAGACTAGCTGAATTATCTTTAGCCTTCCTTGCTAATTTTCATTTATTTTATTTGAAGATTTTTGACTTTTTGGATTCAATGTTATTAAATGAATTTTGGATTCAATGTTATTTAAATTAATTTCATCTATTTCTTTTGACCTTTGTAATGTGATTACTAAAAAATTTTGAATCACCTCTATAGGTATTGGTCCATATTTATTAGAGAGTCTTGCTCTAATCCCAACTATTGGGTTCTTCAATTTAAATTTTCTTATTTGCTTTGTCGTTTGAATACCTTTAATCACTTCTTGCCATTGAACAGATACATTATGTATTGAGACATTTGTGACTTTCAATAGCTAATTCCCAGACAACTATTCAGAATTTCTCTATGTTAGACAGAGCCACTTTTTCAAATGTAGAAGTACTGCTATTTATTCAGCCATTGATTAAGCTTACTGAATTGGGCACAAACTCCACATTACTTTTTTTAAAAAATATTTTTAAATTGAATATCCATGAGCTAGACCATTGCAAAGCTGTTCATAATTGAGTTTCAGTCATACAATGATCCAGCACCCATTCCTCCACCAGTGTATATTTCCCACCATCAATATTCCCTTTCTCCCTACCACCATCCCCCAAACTGCACCCACCCACGCCCAGCCTCCCTCTATGGGAGGCACTTTCCTTTTTGCTCTCTCTCCCCTTTACCTTTTGTGCATTATGATTTGCAATACAGGTGCTAGGAGGTCATGGTGTTTGTTTGGGCATTCGGTATTTTTATCTGGACAGTAAAGCTGGAGTAGTTTTTCAATTGAGTGGCTGCTTTGGACTGTGGATGTGACTGCTGAGGCTTTGGAAAATACAGGAAGCTGAGGGGAGGTAGCCTAGCCCAACCCCAAGAAAGGCTGAAGATTTCAGTCACAAGACCTGCATACTCGAATTTTCAGCAGATTATATCTCAGTGAGATTTGTCCTGAGACAGTGGAGTCAGGCTGGGGGTATGGTGGTGATTTTGGATTGTGGAAGCAAGCGGCTGCCAGAGACTCTGCTTTGGCAGGCCCCTGGCTAACCTGCCCCCCCATTCTACTTACCCCGGTCTGTCCAGCCATGTGGAAGAGATTAACTACAAATTTTATTCTCTTTTGAGACTTCTATATGGGTCTCTGAAATAAGGCCAATAAATGAGTCTGTATAGCTGAGCTGCAGGTTGTTTGTGGGCATGGCTCCCACATACCTAACTTTCAGCCTTTTAATTTCTTGATAAACTTGTTTCCAAGTTGTTGGATCCAGGCAAAGGCAGAGCGGCAATCTTGGGGTATCAACAAGCCGGAAGGCACCATCAGGCTGCTGATGCACTCATCCCGCAGGTACAGGTTGACCTGCTGGCAGCACCATATCCCCAGACAGAGCCACTTTTAAAGGATGTATCAAGCCTTAATGCCAAACTCCTTAGCTTTAAAGGCAATTCCATTTGACATAAGATCAAAGCAAATGTTTGAATTTATTCTATTGTTTGTCAAATGCAAATCCAAAAACTTTTGTTGTAGGTACTGAAAGAAACCAAAACAGTGCCTTCATATGCAATGGGGAATCTTATGTTCCATTTGCAGTGAGTTGTCAGTGTACTGGGGTGGGCAGTCACTGACCTGCCCTCAGGGACCTGAGGGTTCCCTTAGTGCATTCAGGGTCAAATCACTGTCCCTACCAGCTGCTTGCAATAGAGGAATGAAGTAACAGGGGCCACCGGGCTGGTGCCAATCAGTGGCTGTTTACTCAAGGCTCATAGCATTAGTTAGAGAGAAGTCATGAAGGATTGAGAGCAGCATTTACACATAGGTTTGGTGGAACATCATCATAAACAATGAATAGATGTAAAGCCCTTCCTTCCAGGGAAGTTCTTCTAGGAGATACTCTAGGATAAAATCTCATATATAAGTCCCCATCACTCTAGATTCCTGTTAGGAGATCAAAGGGTGTATTTCTTTCTCCTTTCCTTAGCCGGTATCCATTTAAACAATCATTTAAAATTTACTTCTTAATAATATTTCTCATCATTTTGTACAAATACAGTAAGAGGTATAGTAAGGTTAAAGGGTGGCTTTTCCATGAGATACCTTGCTTTATAACCCAGAATACAGTTGGAAGGCCAGGTTAGCCTTCCTTAACCTCAGCAGGGTCCCTTTTCAGTTACTTCTTTTTGGGTCATGACAGTCTATTCCATGACTGTGCTCTTAACTTATTATACTTCTTATGGTGCTCAGTTCGTCCTTTTTGATGCCAGGGTAGCTAACCGCTTGCCCTGGGTGAATCCAAATTCCTCACTTGGACCCTCCTATTGCAGAGTTAGGAACTGTTAGGGCGCGGATCGAGATCTCCCTATAACGACAAAGAGACTCCAGAGACTGCAAACAGCAAGCAGGGTTTATTGTAAGACTGGCTAGCCAGGGTCCAGCCGCCTACACGGACAGGCAGGTCCAGCAGGTTGGGCAAAAGACCCCGAGCTTCTCCAAAGGAGATCTTATATAGGCCTTCCCCGGCCGTTACAGCAGAGCCCGCGCATTTCATAGCCAATAGATTTGTAATATTGCAAACTTTCTTAACCAATCCATTTAAAAGGACATCACTCCTTAGCCTATGGTTTTAGAGATCAGTATTTGCGCCAATATTCAGGAATGTCCCGGTTCTGGGGGCAGTCCTGGGTCTTGTGATACGGGTCATGTGATATGGGTCTGATTATCTGGTCTGACCACCACGCTTCTTGCAAACCGGGGTGCCTGTATCTGAATTCCTTGCTCAGGGGCAGAAAATCAAGTTATTCTAGAATGCGGGCTCCTGTAAAAAGAGTCTTAAGAAAGCTAAATAGATTCTTGTGTTCTGTCTTGGGCCCGATCCTCACAATACCATTTCACCGAAACTCTTCAGTGCCATCCTTGAGAACATCATGCGACAACTGAAATGGGAAGGAATGGGAGTGAAGTTAGATGGTCAGCAACTACACCACCTCTCTTTTGCTGATGTTATTGTTCCAATGACACCAAACATCAGCCAAGCAACACAAATGCTGACTGACATTTGGAGAGGTTGGACTGCAGCTGAATCTCACCAAGACAATGTTCATGAAAAATGAACGAGTCTCTGATGTTCCGTTTGCTCTCTGAATGCAGCAGCTATGTGTACCTGGGTTGAGAAATCAACATGAAGAATGATTTGGCACCAGAAGTGCGCAGGAGGAAGAGAGCACCTTGGAATGCCTTCAAGAGCACTGAAGAAGTTGTTAAGATGATGAAGAACCTCTGGCTCCTGGCACGTGTTTTCGACTCCATCATTCTTCCTGCACTAACATATGCCCCAGAGACCTGGGGCCTATGAAAATAGGACAAGTACACTATTCAGGTATCCCAAAGGGGAATGGAAAGAGCTATGCTTGGAGTATCACGTTTCACTCAAGTGAGAGAAGGAATCTGGAGTTCAGACCTCCATCGAGGCTCAAGAATAAGAGACACTGTCTCCTTTGCCAAGGCATCGAAAATCAGATGGGCCGGATATGTAATGCGATTTAGAGATGATCTCTGGACTGGACTAGCGCTGTTACCGACTGGATTCCAAGGGATGTCAAAAGATCGCCCACCTACGAGATGGTCAGACTTCTTCCTCAAAACCCTGAACCAACGGTTTGAGGCTCTTCATGTTCCAAGAGCAAGTAGACACCATTGGACTACAGTAGCAAGATGGTACAGTAGCAAGATGATGTGACAGAGGCAAATGGAGACATTACTGGCACTCACTCGATCAAATCGAAGATCAACGGGGATGACCAGGAATACAAGTGATTGTTTTTAGGTGACACAGCAGTACTCAGGTTTGACATCCTGACTCTAGATTAAGTTGTAGAGATCAGTAACAACTATGCCTACATAAACAACTCATGAGCTGAGTACATAATGTTTTCCTATTTATTTTGTCTTATATTATTGAAAAAAATCTGCATTTAATTCCATATATGGAAAAATAGTTCTGCATTTGAATTTTTATCCATGTATATATTTTTTATGTTTTAAAATGTAATAAACTAAAGCCTTTTACTAACAGTTAAATTAGATGAAACACTTGTATACAGAGCCTGGCCACAACCTGCCATTTCTCTTCTGTGTCCTGGCTCCTAGTTTGTGGCTAAGCATATTGAAACTAAAATTATTGGTTAAATGTGTTTTTGCAGTTATAGATACAATTTTCTTTCTTGAGCAAGTGGAGTTGAACTTGGCTTGAGCTTGGCTCAACTCCTAGGTGCTTTTGGTTACAGGGCACATTACAAGGTGTGCTTTGGCAAATTATTGCAGCTTGCTTTCAGTTGTTGGAACTGAGACTAGTTCCATAAAGAGCAAACAGTGTAGTCTTGTTGTTTTTGTTTTGGTACCGCACCTGGCTATGCTCAGGGCTTTCTCCTGGCTCTTCCTGGCCGGGCTTAGGGAACCATATTTGGTGATGGGTTTCAAAACTGGATTGGCTCAGTGAAAGACAAATAAATGCCTTACGTGCTATACTATTTCTCTGGCCCTCATAAAGAATTTGAGATCTAAATTAGTAAATTCTAGTACTATTATATGACCTTGAGCAATTCTTTCAGCCTGGTGCAATTTCATAAGCTAAATTGGGTTGACAACTTATCTACATTTTATACCCACATTGTGAATTTCAAATGGTCTTTATTATGTGTCAACCTTTACCCTTTGTTATTTGAGTTTTGTTAAAAAAGACCAGCTACTATCTATTGATTCTCATTCAAATAATGTGTGTATGGGGGGTGAGGTGGGAAAGAGAGGTGGCAGTGGGGAACCCCCCCAAAAAAAAAACAAACAGCAGTTTTTCTCTTTCCTTTTAAAAAATTCTCTCCTTGTCTTCCTCTTCCTTGTGGAACTTGATCCAAATATCAAAGAATAAAACAAATAGATCAGAACCAAGATGCCTTTTTACAGAAAGCAAAAATTAAGAATTATAGTCTCTCAGAAGATGAAATGAAGCAGAAAATCCTAATAACCTCTGGTAAATAGTGCTGGGCAACAGCACAGATTTTATTTTAGAACAGAACTGACTTGAATAATGGGAGAAACAAAGGCTTTTCAAAGACTCAGGAATGGCTCAGAGATTGGGATATTATCCTGGCAAAGTTATTTTTTCTAAACCATGAATTCAAAAGGGCCATCAAAGGACCACTGGTCAACTTAAGTTATTGATTTTTAAGAACATAATTTGTAAATACATAAGTATTTGTTGCTATATAATGCTTTCACAGCAAACTTCCATTACAAAAACAAAGAATGATTGAGGTGAGAGGTTTCAAATGTTAGTTCATGGTATGACAAAGAACAATTGTTTGCTGAATTTCAATTGTGTCACATAAAATGTAGGACTTTTTTCTTCTTTAGGTGTAAAAAATGCTAATATGTTGGACAGCTATTCTGTATTTTCAAAGTATCAAAAATGAAATTCTGATCAAAATATTATTAATACTTGTTCCCAGTTATTCCTGGAGATTCTCTAGATACAAAAAAAATGTTTAAAACAGTGACAAGTTTAAAATGAGAAATATATTTAAAATTCCAAAAACAGTAACAACAGGTTTCACAATGGAGATGTTACTGGTGCCCACTGGAGCAAATGGATCCATATTTGAAATTGATGCCAGAATGTTAAGAACTCCCGGACAGCAAAGTTGCAAGCTCCTGTAGTTAGGCAAAAATGAAAGTTTGCTTTGAAGAGTTTGCTTGGGAGAGTAGTTTATAGCACTACTTCTAATTTCATGTATTTGTTGCATGGGTGTTTCTTTATTGTCTTTTTTTCTTTTCATAGGCAACAATAGGGGTACGTTTAATATTAATGAGTGGGCCCTCTTGGGAGTTATAATATATGCACCCTTTTTGAATACAAAAATTGATTTCTATGGTAAACACAAAACACTTTTTAAATTAACAAGTAAATAAATTCTAATCCCAGTAGTTTCTCATATTCTTCATTTCACTATTTTGTCTAAAAAGTTAAAAAATGGACTTTGAAGTGACAGTAGATGTTCTCTCATGGAGATGCAAGTTTTGCATGAAACATAAAAGCTTTCTTAAACCATATGCTCAGCAGTTACAGGAGTTCAAATGATCAATCACTAAAGAAAAGAATAATCAATTTACTGTTTTTTTTCCGGTTAGAAGAGCCATGTTTCCGCAGGCAGGTTATAGGAGAGAAGCAGGGATACTATACTACTTAGATATTATATATAATATCCTTACGCTGGAGTTTGCCTCTCTTAAAACCAAGTTTTGTCTGCGTGCAGAACCTGGGGTTTTCAAATTTGGTGTGCATCTTTCCTGTTGACCAGCTCTTAAGCTGGGCCACGATGCATTCCCTGGGCACTGTGAGGATTGCAGCCCTTGAAACAAGGGAGAGGGTTTCAGCAAAGAGCTGAGCTGGGGCGAGGGTGGCCGGCGGCGAGCCAGGTCACAGAGGCGTCCTGCGCGGTCATTGGCAGGAGCCGCGCGCCGCACTGAGCGTGAGCGCGCCCAGTCGGGCCCGGGCCGCAGCCGCAGCCGCCGCGGGAGTTGCGGCGCCTTCTGCAAAGCGGAGGCAGATGTGAGCAAGGCCAGCCCGGCGCCTTCTCCTGCCTGCAGCTCGCCAGGCCGCCTGACTAGCCGGGAGCTTTCCTCAGGCCGGGCAGAGGGCAGCGGAGGGCCAGCGTGGCCTGAGTGCCAGACGCGGCAGCGCAGCAGCGGGACTGCGACGCGGGGAACCAGGAGGGCGGACTGAAACGGAGCGCAGGTGATTCCGCACACGGAGGGGCGGCTCTGAGCGCGCTGGCGGGATGTTCCCCGTTCCCAGAGATGCGGAACCCGCAAAGAGGCGCTGGGCAGGCACAGCGAGGGGTGGGGCTGCGGCGGGGAGCAGGGCAAGAAGAGGAGTAAGTCAGACTCGAGAGCTTCGGTGTTTTCCAACCCACGGGTCAGGAACAATCCGTCCAAGGGGAAAGGCTCCGGCGGCTCCCGTGAAGATGTGCTGGACTCCCGGGCCCTACAGACCGGGGAGTGGACAGCGCCCACTCCGTGGTCACCAGAACACCGGACCTCAGCCTCTCGGCCGACGACACAGGACTCTCCGATGTCGAGTGTGGTCCTTTGAGGTCACTCGTCCAGGTGGCCCTGGACTGGCCGGTGCAGGGGTCGGGAGTCCGGGCGGTGGCTGAGAGTTTGGAAACTGCCTTAGGGCGCAGGACGGACAAAGGACCAGTTCGGGATCGGACACGGACATCTGTAGCTTTCACTCGGCTACGGAGCAAGAGGATCTGCTTCCAGATACCCAGCAGGCGATCCGATTGCGGCAGCAGCAGCTCCTGGGCTCCGAGGAGCCGTCGGCGCCTCCCACCCTCGTCTCTCCACAGCCCGGAGCTTTCCTGGGCCTGGGTGGATTCCTGCGAGGGCCGAGCGCCTTGACCCAGAGACCCGGGGAAGCCCCGACACCGAACAGGCGCTGTCGGCGCTCTCGGACCTGCGGGAGATCCGGGCTGCGGAGCCCTCCGTGCCCCAGCAGCAGCCGGCTTTTTGGGTCACACTTGGCAATGCTCAGCAATTCCTGGCTCTGCACTCAGGAATCATTGCTGTTGGGGCTCAGGTAGAAGCAGATGGAACCAGGTTAGCTGCATGCAATGCAAAACTCCTACCAGCTGTACTATAGTACTAGAGCTCCAGTCCCTGTGATAAGTATTTGACTAATGAAAACTTTCAAATGGAATTGAAAATGTTTGCTCTTCTGTTACTTTAATAACTAGGTCATCTATACAAATTACTTGCTACACTTCTCAATGAGCATGACTTTCTTAGTTGGCTAAGTGCTGTTTGTTGTGTTTTGATGGTTATTTTTAAACTATATTTTCATTTTCATCTATGAGCTGTATTTTTTACAGTTGTTGATTCTAATAATCAAAAGTAGCCTCTTCTGTTCATTTTACATGCTTTCTTGTTTTTCTCTTATTCCTCTTTTTGTTTATTGTATTAGTTAAAAAGTTATATAGATTTTTACTCATTAGATAAATTACAAAAAAAAGCATAAAACAAAACTGAAGCTCTCAGTGTTTAGACGACTCCCCAAAGATAATTTTTGAAAGAAGATTAGTGAGCTTTTGAGTTAATTTTTGTGAATTTAATATTGGTAAAAGAAAATCACATATTTTCTCTGTAACATTCTTTTTCAAAAATTATTTAGACAACATTAATTTCATATTAGTGGTTGCTTTTCCTACATGCATTAAACTTTGAAATGCATTTAAGAAATATATGTATACATGTACAGATATGTATACAAAATACATATATAATAAGCCACACTTATATAATATCAGGTGGCCACATTGCCCCAACACTATGACAGATGAAGGAAAGACAAAAACCTGGACTAAGAAGGAACCTTTACCTTGCCTCTATAATCATCAAGAATGCAGTGACATCTATTTGGTGGGGCCGGGGATCCTGGTGTTGTGGGAAGTGCTAATGATTATAGGACCCTAATGAGCCCTAAGTTTTATTTCCTTCAGAAAAAAAGAAGTGTGTTTTTGGAACTTGCATTTCATTTTCATTTGTTTAATGTTTTTAAAATTTCAAATTTAAAGGAATCACATTCAGGAACTACCTGGGTTTTATTGTTCTTTCCAACAGAGTAATAAAAAAATTGGCCGAGTTTATGGCTACACAGAATAAAATTGCAGTCAGTATTTTAATATGGACACTAACCTTTTCTATTTGAGGGTATTGGGTGGGTGGCTACAGGTTTTCGGTGTCTAGTAGGTGTTTGTATAGCAACTTCCACATATGAATCTCACACACTCAGAAAAAGCAAAGTGAATTTAAACAAACCTTGCAACTGTGGTCAGGTAATTGAGTTTGATCGGAGCTGAAATAACTTTCCCGAGGTCACATTATAATTTCTTTAGAGGAAAAGCCAGAAACAGAAGCTGAATTTACTGATTTATGTTTGGAAGTCCTTGCTTAGGACTCATTTTGGATGTTCAATGTGTACAGAAAAAACACTTGTTAAAATATTACAGCATGTGATGGCTTAATGTACAGATTGTTCTAGTTTCTGTTTTTAATAAGGTAAGTTTCATTCCTTGTTGAACACCTGACTTTCCTTGGACTAGAAGAAGGTCTGATTGGGGGCTGGAGTAAATAGCACAGCGGGTAGGGCGTTTTCCTTGCATACAGCCAACCTGGGTTCAATTCCCAGTATCCCATATGGTCCCCTGAACACTGCCAGGAGTAATCCCTGAGTGCAGAGCCAGGAGTAACCCCTGTGCATCACCAGGTGTGACACAAAACAGCAAAAAAGAAAAAGAAGAAGAAGGCTGATTGCTGAAGAGAGTGAAGCAGATTTTCCTTAGGCATCTTTCACGGAAATTTCACTCCTGGTGTAAGAGAGTCCAAATGGACACACCTCTGTTTCTCAGCTGTTGTCTATTTTATTATCATCTGGCATCACATTCAGTTCTTTATCATTCTCTATTATTTTATGGGTGCCTTGGAAATTACCAGAGGGCTAGGGCTCTCTAGCATTGTCCTTAGAGAAATTGGTTTTGGCCTTTATTTTGCATGTCTTTGCTGGTTGGCTGCCTTTGATGCAAGTGTTCATTTTCTCTATTACATTACAATCTCCCTATAAGATTACATAATCATTTCTTTTTAAACCATAAGATCATAGAATGACGCTTGTTCACTCTGTTGGAAGTAACAGATATTATTTGCTTTTTATTGCCTTCCAAATATAGGGAGAAAATGTAAGTGCAAAGATATCCTCTCAGTTCTCCAGGAGTGATCCCCGAGCATAGAAGTGTTTGTAATCTTGATGGACTGTTTTTGTTGCTGCTGGAAAGGCCATCCATTGAGAGACAAGATAACTGGTTGAGAAAAAAATTTATTAGAAATCAGCTGTCTGGGGGCTGGAGAGATAGTACTGTGGGTAGGAAAATTACCTTGAAAATGGCTGACCCAGGTTGAATCCACTGTATCACAGATAGTCCCCCGAGTCCTCAGGAGTAAGTCCTGAGATCTGGCAGGTGTGGCCACAAAACAAAGGCAAGCAAGGAAACAAACAAAATATAAGCTGGAAGTTTAGAATCTGTTGGATGCATGTCCTGGAGAATCATCTTCCCTGTGTGGACACAACTCAGTTTTAATATGGAAAAAAGCACAAAAGGAAGTCTATTTTAATTTTTTACTCTGTATATTATTATAATTTGGGCAATAGGGTTACAATACCATTCAATTTTGTGTTATGGATATATAAAGTTACTTCACACCCCTCCAAATAAAGTGCCCATGATCCTCCATCCCCACCCCATACACACATGCCTCTATTATCTCCAGTCCAGTGTTCTTTCTCCCTAGTCATTCAGCATTATTTGTTGAGGATACCAGTTATAGTTTTAGGGTGTACTGTTACCTCCCTCAGCACTGCGAAGGAAGAGTTTTTATATTTTATGCTTATTTTTTGGTCTTGGGGACATACCTTGAGGTACTCAGTCCTTCCTCTGTGCTCAGGGGACCATATGTGGTGCCAGAAATCAAATCAAATTCAGCCACATGCAAGTAAAGCTCCTTACCTGCTGTACTATCTCTCTGGTGTGAAAATAGTTTTAGAAGGAGCAGGAGGTAGACTAGTGGGTCCCTGTGGATAAATGCAATAAATGCTCTGTAGGCTGGTCCTTTGAGGCATGATGGTTCATCTTACGAGCTATCTTCTCCTGTGGGGCTCTGGAAGAAGACAACATTGGAGACATGATTTGAGTTCTCAGTAGTCCTTCCATGTTTGCTGGTTCTTAATTTTTGAACCCAGCTCTTAATATCTTTTGGACTGGTTCCAGTTTCTTTTTTGATTTACTTACAACATATATAATGATGTATATGGAGCACTATGTGAAGTTACTCTGTTATTTAAATTGCTGATTTACATACACTGAAAGGGAAAGAAAAACATATATCAATGTTTCAGTAGTTGTACTATGATGATAGTGTAGATTGAGAAGTCTTTCAATATGCTTCCCTCTTTTGGTGTCCCTCTTTACAGATTTCTTGTAAAACTGGGGAAAATTGTTTTTTCTTGATACTCTGACTTTTCAGATTGCAAAAATGAGTGTAATCTTTCTGAGAAGATAATTTCTCAATTTTTTTCCAAACCTTAGCATCTATAGAAGTGATAATTCTAGGAGTTAACTTTCTCCTAATAATCCATATATTTAGAGATTTCTTTACTACTGGAATTTAAGAAAAAATTTATACGGGAAATGTCTTTATATAAGACATAAAATATAAATATATATATTATGATCCTTTAGATCAATAGTTACTTGATGCTGAAAGGAGAATTGGACTAATTGGGCTGCTGTAATCTTATGTGGTTAGAACCTTACCTGTGGTAGATGGTATATATATACTGGAGGCAGAGAACAGTCCTTCCAGGAGTTTCTCTTAGTGCTCTGGGCCAACAGGGCCTCACCTGGCATTGCTTGAGGGGCCATGGGGATTTTCAGGATTATACCCAGGACCTTGAACAATCAAGGAAGGAACATGATCTACGACTTGAGCCATATCCCTGGCCTCTGGTTGATCTTCTTGATGAAAAAATATATGAAAAGAAAAGTTTTACTGTGTAGTCTGTGAAACAAAGATTTAGAACATAAGAAGTCTTTTTTTAGGATGGGTGAAAATATGCAATGAGCAAATCATTTGGATTCATTATCTACAGTGCAAACCTCCAATTCATGTATAGTGCCTGTCCCTCTCAAATTGTCCGATAAAAGTAGTAATAATTCTCTTATTTCAACACTATTTACAATAGTGTTTTTTAATACCTTTTCAACTTTCACCACCATTATATATACTTACTTAAATAATTTTTGTGTCTATTATATTCTATTTAGAATTTGACATTGGCACTATAGCTTTCTTAGCAACTAGAAGAATGAAAGTTTTCGAGAATTCCTATTTTTTATTTTAAACAGGTTTTATTGGCCTTAAACAAGGGCTTGCTGTTTAAACCCATTAAGAGACTAGAGTAGAATTATTTCAGGATTCCAAATGAATGCATTGAATATTCTGTAGAAAGTTTTATAAGGAACTCTCTTCATTATTATTATATACATCATCATTTTTATTTTATTATTTTTAAAATTTATTTATTTTTTAATTAGTGAATCACCGTGAGGGTAGGTACAGTTACAGATTTATACATTTTTGTGCTTCTGTTTCCCTCATACAATGTTTGCAAACACATCCCTCCACCAGTGCCCATTCTCCACCACCAATAAACCCAGTATCCTTCCCACCCCCCAGCCCCATCTCCCCTCCACCCCACCCTGCCTCTGTGGCAGGGTATTCCCTTTATTTCTCTCTCTCCAAGTGGGTGTTGTGATTTGCAATAGGGGATTTGAGTGGCCATTGTGTTCAGTCTCTAGGCTACTTTCAGCACGCATCTCCCTTCCCTCGAGTGGTCTGCAACCACATTTTACTTGGTGTTCCCTTCTCTAATTGAGCTGCCATGTCACCCTGCATGTGAGGCCAGCTTCCAAGCCATGGAGCCAAACTCCTGTTACTTATTTCTACTACTCATGGGTATTAGTCATCTACTCTGTTATTTTACATTCCACAGATGAGTGCAATCTTTCTATGTCTGTCTCTCTCTTTCTGGCTCATTTCACTTAGCATGATAGTTTCCACGATGATCCACTTATATGCAAAGTTCATGACTTCATAACAGCATAACAGCATAACAGCAGCAGCTGTTAATTTGGATTATTTTTTTTCTAAGGAACCTCAGTTGATTATACAAGTACAATAACCTTTCTGTTTTTTTCTATGAAATCTTTTTCTTATTTTATTTTGGTGGGCTTAGTGGTACTCTGGCCTTGCACTGCCAGGTCCCACAGTGCTGGGGGCATTGATGGCATGGGATGCAGGAGATCAAACCAAGGCTTCACACACACGAGGCAGCTACTTTACCCTCCAAGACACATACTGACCCCAAAGTTCTCTATTCTTAATATCTCTTGAATATGTCCTCTATTTTCTGTTTTCATTACTCCACTCTGATTGAGATCATCCCAACACTGAAATACTAAATTTCTCCCTGTCTGCACTGTGACTATTCTCAACTATTTTGCACAGGTAAGAGAACAAACTATTTAAAACTATTGCCCTGATCCTTGGCCCTAGGTAGAAGATATGGGAAGTAGAGAAATGGAGGGAGAAAGTAATAAGAGGCAGTCTGGAGGCAACACAGAGACAAGAATCAGGGGCTGTGGACACGCTGGTGGTATAGAATTGTGGTATCTGTACATCTAAACGACTAAAGTCAACATAACTATAAGCATGGAACCCAACCTATAGTAATTCAATTTAAAAAACATGTCTGTTAAACTGGCAGACTGCAGGGAGCAGAGAAATCCTGGGGACATTGGTGTAAGAATATGACAGCAGAGGTGGGACTAGAATTAGAACGTTGTTTGCTTGAAATTCTGTTTTTGACAACTTTGTAAATCATGCTACATAAATTAAAAATTAAAAAATGATCGGTGAGGTGTAACGTGTGAGACATATAGAATATATGGATATTTTAATATAGTGATATTATATAAATATTCATAAGGACATTATTCATGTTATATTAATATTCATTTAAAAATAAGTAAATCGTACTTTGATTTAAATGCACATTAAATTATTTAAATGCATATTAAATATCAATGGATTTATTAGATATGCATTAGGTGATTTATACATATCCATACACTGCCTTTATATTAATGCAATATGCATTAAACTGCATATTAATATTTCTCTCAGTTTATTTAGTTTTCAGTTATACCCAGCGATTCTCAGGGGTTGCTTCTTGGATCTGTATTCAGAAATTACTACTGGCAGTGCTCTGGGGACCTGCTGGGGATCAACCCTGGGTCAGCCATGTGCAGAGCTAGTGCCCTACCCACTGTCTTATCTTTTCCATGCTATATATTCATTTTTTAGTACTTTGTTATTTTGTTCTTTCCGTGTTGCTATCTTTAGCCTTCACTTTGGCCTAACACTTCAGTCATTCTTCAGATACCTCATATTTTCTGTAGTTTTAGGTATTATTGGCAGCCTGTCCCTGATCTTCAGGTAAACAAAGGTATATTTACTTATATTCCTCAGTTCATGACACTTTGCTGTTATTTGTGCAAAGTGAACTCTTTGTTTCGTTATTTGTTTGTTTGTTTGCTTGTTTTTGGTCACAACCAGCTATGCTCAGAAGTTACTCCTGGCTCTGTGCTCAGCAATTTTTCATGGGGGTGCTCAGGGGACCCTATGGGATGCTGGAAACCGAACCCACGCCGGCTGCATGCAAGACAAATGTCCTACCTGCTGTACTATCGCTCTAGCCCCTTCATTTCCTTTTCGTATTTCTCCTTGTGTTTTCATTTTCTAGTCTCATTCCCTCACGTACATAGGGAATGCTGTTTTGGTGTGTGTGCTTCATTAGTATACTTGAAATTGTACTTCCCTTCCCTTCTTTAAAAATATTTGGTTTTGGGGGGTGGCAGGCGGATTCTCTTAGTGGTGCTCTGGAGCATATGTGCCAGAGACTGAATCTGGAGTTTTTCACCCAACACCAGTGCTCCATCCTATTGAGCTGTCTCTCTAACCTTCTTTCCCCTTTTGTTTGTTTGTTTTCTCAAGCAGTCTCAGTAAGGTCTCCATTCATCCTAGCCCTGAGATTTTAGAAGCCTCTCTTTACTCGTCCTTTCCAATGGTGCCACATTGGAGGCTCTTTCAGGGTCAGGGGAATGAGACCCAGAATTGTTACTGGTTTTGGCATATGAATATGCCAGGGGAGTTTGCGAGGCTCTCCCATGTGGGCAGGAAACTCTCGGTAGCTTCCAAGGTTCTTTTAGAGGGAGAACTAGGCTAAAAGCTTCCGGAAGCTTGGTTTTATAGTCTCTGGATGTTGGAAGTTGGTGGGATTACACGGTGCCGGGGGCAGTCTCTTTGGTGTGACTGCCTAGCTACTGGAAAATGGGGAATCTGGGTGGAAGAGACCCAGTCCTGATCCAAGCAGGCTTGGAGGTCTCAGCCCTGGATCCCACACACCTGGGTTCCTCTGCTGGTACCTTCATGCGTGAGGCTTTTGGAACATGTGGAGAGGGGCCTTGAACATGGCTGTGGCTAGGCTCCAGAGGTCTTTGGCCACGGGAGCTCTGCTGGGGACGGGGAGGGGAACTGAAGCCCACCCCCTCTGAGGGGCCCCAGGGAAGACAGCCCAGCATGGGGGCAAGAGATTTCTGCCCCCATCAGTAGGGAACATTAGTAAGGAATGTTAATTCATCAGTGGCAGAGAGATTTTTGCTCTGAGAACGTATTTCCACTGGAAACGCCTTGAGCTGCCTTTGGGGCTTGGGTACGGGAGTAGCCAAGCAATGAGCATTGGGGTTCTTTCTAGACTTGGGTATGGGAGGAGCTGAGGGTATGGCTCTTTCAGTAGTAGGAACTTTTTTTTATTTCATCCTCAAATTGAAGACCCTCTCTGTTTAATTCTGGAGAAAGCCTCCCATAGTATATCTAACAACCTCCTCCTCGGAGGTACCTTCCATAGCCTTGAGAATGGAGTTAACAATTTCCCAAGTTACCCAGAATTGTTTGGGGATTCTAGCCCCTTCTTTCAATTTCTTGAACACATTCTCCTTAATCTTTTCCCAAACCTTAGGCTCCAAAGTACCCTTATCTGGAAACCAAGGATGAAATTTGTAGACAATTTTTAGACAGGACCGGAGTTGGTGCCGAGGAACACGATGTCCAGTTCTCTGTGCAAAATGCTTCATCAATTCAATAGCAAACTTGCCACGTTCAGTGTGGTGCAAAAGCTTTTGAAAGGACTTGGCCTGGCACTGTTTTGGGGATGCAAATTCCAAATGCTTGCACAGATCTCTTTGGGATATAAATTTCAAGTGCAGGCCCAGCCTTGTCTTTGGGATGTAAACCCAAGTACTTGTAGCCCAAGAAAGGTTTCGTTTTGGTTTTGTATCTTCTTTCCAGAGGCCAAAATGACTGGCCTGCAGATGCAAGGAAACAATGCATGTTTTGCTGCCTCGTGTTCTTTCTGTAACTTCTTTGGATGACATCACTGTATTGCAACCTTTAGAGGTACCATGGTCAATAAAAGGAGATTTGGGGGCTCTCTACCTTTGTCACAGGTCTGAGAGAACCTGAACTCTCCATGACATAAATTTCTTTCGCATTCCTTGTCTCAGTGCCTCTAACTGAACGAACGTTCATGCAACACTGGTGTAATTTCTATAAACATACATATTATGCATGTATTATCACTGATGGTTTAGCATTCAGATGAAGGATAGTTATGTTCCTTAGCATACTTGAATGTACTATTGACGGGCTTGTTTTTGGATCACACCTGGTGGTATGCAGGGTTTACTCCTGGCTATGCACTCAAAGGTCACTCCTTGTAGGCTGGGAGAATCAGGGATTTCTGGGCATTGAACCTAGGTCAGCCGCATGCAAGACAAGTGCACTACCTGCTGTACTAACTCTGGCCCCGGGTGTACATTTTTCATAGAAGGTTTTAGTTCTTTCTGTATTTCAGACATTAGGCACATGAAAGTGACTTGAATAGTCCTCTTATTTCATTCTTATTATCATCAATTCATTCTCCATTGAAACCCAAATTTCTGAAAAAAGGTAATGATGTTGCTAATGTTAATATAACAAACAATTTTAGGGAATACATTTCATAGTGAATGCTATTTTCTGTTTAACTTAACCCTTAAAATAACCAAAATGGCCATTATATTCACATTTTATAATTACGGCTCAAAGAGATCACCAATTTTTTGAAAGAGTAGTTAGTCAATTATTTTTTTTTTCTATTCACACCTATATTTATTGCAATGCAATTTGCAAAAGCCAATATTGGAACAAAAGTAGGATATAATGACAGTTAAATAAATTAAGAAGCTGTGATGTATATGCAAAATAGAACACAAGTTGATTTTAAGAAATGATAGAATCTTGTCTTTTGCTACAACATGAATGTGACTTTAAGAAGTTGTGTCAAGAAAAATAAGAAAAAGACAAGTAGATGATTTTATGTGTGCTATGTAAGAAAACATACGCCAAAAACAGTACCAGCAAGTCTCACAATGGAGAAGTTACTGGTGCCTGTTCGGGTAAATCGATGAGCAACGGAATGGCAGTTACACTGACAGTGATGTAAAGAAAATAAAGGAAATAAAGAGTACTCAGTGAAACATGTGCTAAGGTTAGTCAATTATTATTAGCAGATCCTTAATAAAAAACCTTAATTGACTCCAGTGTCAAATAATTTTTCTGACTGTGACTTCAATACCAGCTTAGTAGTCTATAGTATAATGGATGAATTAAGAACAGTTTTAAAGAAATTTCACAAGCAGTTTTCCATTATTATGATTGTTAAAAATCTAAACCTAAAAGTAATAATTCAAAATTGAAGCACATAGTTGAAAAATAGCAATTAGGATACATATTCTAAATCAAGACTTGTGACCTCCCTTATTATGCTATCTTGCTGCCTCTCCTTTTGTCCATGATATTAGCATCTGCCCTGAATAACTTATGTAGATTTTTCAGGACTCTCTCATAATATTGTCACAATATTATGAATTTAATCTCCTAAATACTTCTTCTGTAGGCCTTTCTTCTCCTTTACTGTTGTCTTCAGATGTAAATATCATCACCATTTTTACCTAGACTATTATATTTTTGTACATTTAGCCTCTTAACTGTACTTCACCAATATTACACCCATAAATTCTTGGTGTAACAGCTTCAAAAACAATGTGTAGGAAATGTGACTTGCTGCCTAAAACAATTTTATGACCCCTACCCTCACAACAACATTCCAAACAGAGGAATAATTTTAAACCCTATGTATAAAATAAGCACACCCCACAATCTAGGCCTTGTTAAACTTTCAAATCATCCACTTTTCCTGGTTTTGGTTGTTGTTTTCCTGCAGACAGAACAATTCCACATCCTTGTTTGTCTTGGTTTCTTTGCTCTAAAATCTCCTCTTACCTCCATTCTTTAACTCATTACTTCTCACTAGTACCCTCTGACTAAACACAGGGTAGAATTTTCTCTAAAAATCATTTTCCTCATTTCCCTGTGTTTCCTGTCTTTTCTCTCAAATAAGATTCATCATGTCTTCCGTGATCCCATAACATCTTGTGCATACAGAAAAAAAACTATTATTAATTGATTATATTTTGCGTGCCAGAGACTGTTTCTACAGACTTTCACATGTTCTTTTATTTACAAAACAAAAAACAAAAAACAAAAACCCACCTTGTAGTACATTAGTTTGCTTATGTGACATTAGAGACAAGTGAAGTTGAAAGACTACCAGAATTTACAGATTGTAATTCGAAAAGGTAAAAAGCAGCATCAATCACCAAATTGTACTAAAGTTATTTGTGATCATGTCTCATATCTAATCTGCTTTTCTAGGATGAAGTTTTTTTTAAAAAAGGTAGTCCAATTTCTACTATTTCTATTTGTATTCTTAACTGTCTGATCACGGTATCACTCTCATCCCCGTTGTTCGTTGATTCACTCGAGCGGGCACCCTCAGCCCTGAGATTTTAGCATCCTCTCCTTACTCTTCTTCCCCAGTGATTGGAGCCTCTTACAAGGTCAGGGGAATGAGACCTATTGTTACCGTTTTTGGCATATTGAATACGCCACAGGTAACTTGCCAGGCTCTGCCGTGAGGGCGGGATACTCTTGGTAGCTTGCCAGGCTCTCCGAGAGGTACGTATGTATCTGTTACTATATTTTGGATATTTGGATATGAATATGCCATGGGAGCTTGCCAGGCTCTCTCAAGTGGGCAATAGACTCTCGGTAGCTTGTCAGGTTCTTTAAGAGGGAGAACTAGGCTATTAGACGCATTGCAGCTGCGTGCTTCAGGGAGCTTGGTTGTATAGTCTCTGGATGTTGGCCATCCATATTTTAAAATATAGAATAATTATCATCCTTTCTTGTTATATCAGTTATTTATTTATTTGCAATATCATGTAGAAGAGGCTAGAGCGATAGCACAGCAGGTAGGGTGTTTGCTTTGCACACGGCCAACCCGGGTTTGATTTGTCCTTTCCTCTTGGAGAGCCTGTTAGGCTGCCAAGAGTGTCTCTTCCACATGGCAGAGCCTGGCAAGTTACCCATGCCATACTTGATATGCCAAAAACAGTAACAACAAGTCTCACAATGAAGACATTACTGGTACCTGCTTGAGCAAATCGATGAACAATGGGATAACAGTGACATTGACAGTGTTCATGTAGAAGAGGCCAACGTGCTAATACAGTGGGAAGGGCTCTTTTCCTGAACATAGCAGACCCAGATTTCATTTTCAGCACCCATTATGATATCCCGAGCTGCACCTGGAGTAATCCCAGAGCCAAGATCCAGGACTAAGCTCTGAGTGCTGCCAGATGTGGCCTCCAAATAAACAACAACGACAACGAATTCAAGTAGAGAGGTTCCTAAAGTTGTATCAGCAGTTTCTAATTCTTAATTAATTTACTTTATGTGACAATACTTGAGTGATCTCAACTTTGTGACTGTTGCTGAGAAAAAATAAAACCTTTATGATAAAAACCTTGTTCTCAGGGAGCTTGCTTTTCATTAAGTCAAATGGTCTCTAACGGACTATTTTTCAACCCTAATGAGAAAAGTAAAACCTGAATAGTCTAAGGTCATCATGCACAGAAAAATAACACAGTCTTTTACCTGAATAGATTTTCTAAAAGGTGAAAGTCAGATAAAAGGAAGATTAGAATTTTTGTTTTTCTGATTTGATACTATAACCATCTTCACACTAGAAAATTGCAGAAGTTAGAGGAATATATTAGGTTTCTTAAGGATTTCGTTAGTTAATAAAACAGATCATAGACCAACTGTGACAAAACTTCAAAAATGTGTCAGAATATCTCTGTTTTTTATTTTACTCAGTAATTTCTTTTTATTGATTTTTATATTATGATTTACATGGGCTTTACTCATTGAGTTTTAGATATACAGTGTTCCAGCACAAATCTCACCACTTTGTATATAGCTCAATATACAATGAGCAAAATAAAAAACAGGACATATGACTTCACTAGTTTTAAATATTTTATTGATTTAACTGGTAATAAATTTTAATAACCATGTTTGATTGACTCATAAACTGAATTCTTGATGTTAATGCGAACAAAAGGATTTTTGTTCCTTTTGTGTCTCTGCTTTGTATATTTACATATGCCAAAAACAGTAAGAAGTCTCACAATGGAGACATTACTGGTTCCCACTCGAGCAAATTGATGAGCAATGGGATGACAGTGACAGTGACAGTTAATTGTTCTTATGAATTTAGACTATCGCCTTATTATTCAGATCCTTAATATGTATATATATGAAATTTTATTTCTAGTAATTTTTTTTCTTGGCTCAGGGCTTACTCTCATGTAGTTAGGATCACTCCTGGCAGGGCTTGAGGGATCATATGTATTGCCAGGATCAAATTTCATTTGGTTTTGTGCAAGGCAAGTGCCCTTCATGCATGACTATCTCTTCAACCTCCAAATTTTTTAATTTAAATCTTTTAATCTTTTTTATATTCTGTTATTTATAATGATATTAATAAGAGTTTCCTGCATATATTATTACAACACCAGACTCATCAACATAACACCCACTTTTCTATATCAAAGGCCCCCAAATCTCCCACTATTCAACACCTCCTGTCCGCAAATTCTTCTGAGGACCAACTGTCTAATTCGGTTGCCTTTTTTTTTTTTTTTGGTCACACAGGCCAATGCACAGGGGTTACTCCTGGCTCTGCACTTAGAAATTACTCCTGGCGGTGCTCAGGGGACCATACGGGATGCTGGGATTTGAACCTGGGTTGGCCGCATGCAAGGGAAACACCCTACCTGCTGTGCTATCACTCCAGCCCCACTGTTACTAATCTTTAGAACGCTGTTACACTGAACCTAGGTTTGAGCCTGTCCTTTCCTGTCTGTAAATTTGGTACTGGCAGAAGATGTAGTACTGTGTGAATTTTTTAATATTGCAATTATGATTAAAAATCATAGGAATATAAAAAAATTCGGTTGCCTTTTAATATTTGTTGCTCCCTTACTATATATCTTTAAATCAGACATATGCGAGAGATCATTCTGTGTGTATCCATTTCCTTCTAACTACTTGACTCAGCATAATGTCCTCTAATTTCATCCATTTCATGACAAATCACAAGGCTTTGTCCTTTCTTACAGCGATATAGGCAGAATCTCTTGCTCCCACACCAGGTTGTCTTCACCGGGGCCCCTCAGAGGTGGGAGGGGGCAGTTTGAGTTGGCCGAAGCATTGCCACCTGCCCCAGCAGGGCCACGTGACAGCACTGTCGGGCATGGAGCCGAGGTGGCAGTGCACGCAATGGCTTATCCACTGCAAGGTGCTGCCTGTCAACCAATGGGTGGTCTGGGACTCGGTGTGGGTGTTCTATCTGGCACAGACACTCTGCCATGGGCTCCTGTGCTGCCAGCTGCTCACCAACCTCTGGGTGCACTCCGTCAACCTCAAGGAGATCAATCTGAGGCCGTAGATGTCCCAGGTGCGGCCCAGAAACACAGGCAGGTGCATGTTTGTCAGCGTGCAGATCATTAGAACATGCCGGTCAAGCAAAAGCTTACATTCGGTAGACTAGAAACACCTGTAAGGCAATTGGAGGCCGCTCCCAGAAGCCTTTGCCCCATCTCAGAGAGCCCAGCAAGTTACTGAGGTTATAACGCCCATAAGGCAGAACCTGGCAACTACCTGTGGCATATTCAATTAACAATAATGGGTCTCACTTCGTGTTCCTGGAGGGAGCAGATGCAGTTGGCCTATCCTAGCATGTGATAGGGACAAATGGAAATGTTACTGGAGCCTGCTCAAGCAAATCGATGAACAATGGGATGACAGTGCTACAGTGCTACCACGAAGCAGGTAAACAAAAGCTTATTAAGGGAAGTGGAAATGATATATTTCAATACATTTGCACAGGTGTAGACAAAAAGAGTAAAGGAAATGCCACAGGAATGGAAATAAGTGATATATTATTGTTTAATGACTGGAGCGATAGTACAGTGGGTAGTTTGCCTTGCATGCAGCTGACCTGGGTTCGATTCCTCCATCCCTCTCGGAGAGCCCGGCAAGCTACTGAGAGTATCTCACCTGCATGGCGGAGACTGGAAAGGTACCCGTGGCATATTCAATCTGCCAAAAGAGTAACAACAAATTTCACAATGGAGACATTACCCATTGCGCGCTCGAGCAAATTGATGAACAACAGGATGACAGTGCTACAGTGCTATTATTTTTTTGTTCAAGTAAGCAGAACAGTAATAATCCTATTATTTAAGAACATGGGTTTAGAAATCGCC
This sequence comes from Sorex araneus, assembly GCF_027595985.1. Lineage (NCBI taxonomy): Eukaryota > Metazoa > Chordata > Mammalia > Eulipotyphla > Soricidae > Sorex > Sorex araneus. The sequence goes on from NC_073310.1 coordinate 29,864,879, forward strand.
AAAAGTCATAGTTATACTGGGGATATTTAAAAGAAAATTTGCTTAATAGCTATACTTATAGCAAAATTTATACTTGAGTAATGATACAAAAGTATTAAGTTATAAGATTTCTGAACATAAATAACTGTCTTTGAATGAGTCTCCGTAGATGAGAAATGCTTGATTGAATAGGGGGGAAAAGTATACATGCTTTTTGGATCTAGAATTTAAAAAATAGTTAAAGAGAGATTTTTATCCCGGGAATAGGAGACAACTGATTAGAGGGGCTGGAGAAGTAGTACTGAGGGTAGGGTAGGGCATTTTTTTTGCAGTGGCTGAATGGCGTTCCATCCCTGGCACCCCATAGCCCCTCAGCCTACTAAGAGTGATCTCTGAATGCAGAGCCAGAAATAAGCCCTGAGTACCACCAAAAATCCGAAACTACTAGTGTTGTTCAAAAAACAAGGAGAGAGAGAAAATTGATCTGAGATTTTTCTCAAAGAATTATTTTTAGATAAGAAAAAGACTCTTGTATATGTTGGATGCTCTTTGCCTGACACCGAGAGAGCAGGATGAGCAAGGAGAGGCTGACAAATTCTCAGGGACGAACTAGACTGCCAAAATGAAGAAAGACTAAAATGATAGTCTGTACTTTCAACGCACGTACAGTGGCATCAGAAGCATCCCTCAAGGACCTGATGGTGCAGGCGCAGAAGATCAAGTACAATATCATTGGCCTGACCGAAACGAGAAGGCATCGATCACATCATGCCATTTTCGACACCGGAGAAGAACTATTCCTCGGAACATGCAACAACAGAGGCATCGATGGCATCGGTGTCCTTGTCAACAGGAACTGGGCCATGAGCACTGATTCATTCAAATGCCTAACAACCCAAATCCGACTATTACACTTGAATAGATGTGGCTAACTGATGGCAGTTTCTGTCTTTGTTGTCTATGCACCAACGTCCAAGTACGATGGAGAAGAAATTGTGAAGTTCTACATGGAGCTGGAGAAGTTCTATAAAGAAGACCACACCTTATACAAGATCATTGTTGGTGATTTTAATGCCAAGATAGGACTGAGGTCACCTGAAGAACTCCACATTGGGTCCCATGGCCTAGAATAGAACGAACAGGGTGAGAGACTATCTGAGTTCGTCATATCGACCAGGACCATCCATGGTAACTCACAGTTCCAGAAGGCCAAATATAAATGTTTGATATGGGAGGCTCCCCTTGGACAGTTCCATAATGAAATTGACCACATCATAATCCATGGAAAGTTTTGCCTGACCAATGTCGCTGTGGCCCTAAAATTCCAAACGGGATCAGACCACTGTCTTATTAATGTAAAATTTTACTTCACAGAGTGGGGAGAAAGGACTGCAAAGTTTAAGTTTAAGAAGAGAACTCCCAGAAGGACCACCAACTGGGAGTTCTTTGGCACTATTGTGGCAATGTGGAAAGATGCCGTTGTTAACAACAGGGACGAGGAATATGATCGACTGGTTCAGCACATCAATGATTGAGTCAAAAATGCCAAGAGTAGGAAAGCCAGAAACAGATGCCTATCTTCAGAAACTCTCGAGGTCATTTGCCAACATGGTTTGGCATGAGCCTTAGGCAACCACAAGCTAATGCTTGAGCTCACAAAGCTGTGCAGAGAAGCGATAAAGGAAGACCTCAAAGAGAGAAGAGCAGCAGTGTTGGCCAATGTGGCAGAAGCCGGGAAAAGTATTTACAACACTCGCCTGTCCTTCGCCAACTACAAGACAAAGATGACTGCCCTCCAACGTCCTGATGGATTTATCACATCTTCCAGAAGGGCAATGGAGAGGATTATTCATGACTTCTGCTCGGATCTCTTCGACAGCCACGTCCACCTGCCCACATACCAAATTCCGCAGGATGGATATGTCATTCCCAGCATTCTCCCTTCTGAAATCCAGAAGGTCATTTCGTCGGTAAAGATGCATATAGCACCTGGTCCAGACAAGGTCAGACCCGAACACCTGAAGAGTCTGCCGCCAGTACTCATCAATACACTGGCTCGGTTCTTCACAAGCTACCTGTCGGAATGCAAGGTTTCATCCCAATGGAATACCAGCAGGACCATTCTGTTGTACAAGAAGGGAGACATCCATGAAATCGGCAACTATTGCCTGATCTGCCTGAAATCCATTGTCTACAAGTCGTTCACTCGAATTATCCTGAATAGAATAGGCAGAACACTAGATGAAGGACAACCATGCGAACAAACTGGGTCTTGAAAAGGATTCAGCAGGATCAACCATATCCACACGGGGACCAAACTCATTGAAGTTTCATGAGAGTTCAAGATGCTGCTCTAGTCTAACATTCATTGATTTAAAGAAGGACTTTGATTCTGTTGAGACTGGAGTGGTCATCGAAGCCATAGCCAAACAGGGTGTTCAAATTTAGTACATCAAGATCCTCTGTGAGCTGTATTAAGAATTCACCATCAGGATCTCACCATTCTACAACGAAGTGATCATTGGCGTACAGAGAGGGGTTCGGCTGGATGATACCATTTCACCAAAACTCTTCAGTGTCACCCTTGAGAACATCTTGTGACAACTGGAATGGAAAGGAATGGGAGTGAAGATAGATGGTCGGCAACAACATCACCTCCGCTTCGCTGATGACATTGTTCTCATAACGCCAAACATTAGCCAAGCAGCACAAATGCTTGCTAATTTCAACCTCGAGTTTGGAAAGGTAGGAATGTAGCTGAATCTCAGCAAAATGATGTTCCTGAAAAAACAAACTAGTTCCTGACGTTCCATTTGCTCTGAACAGAACGAACATCTCCGAATGCAACAGCAATGTGTACCTGGGTCAAGAACTCAACATGAGGAATGACTTGGAGCCACAACTGCGCAGGAGGAAGAGAGCAGCCTTCAGGAGCATCGAAAAAGTGGTTAAGAGGACGAAGAACCTCTGGCTCCGGGCACATCTTTTCAACTCCACCATTCTTCCTGCACTAACATATGCCTCAGAGACCTGGGCCCTACGCAAACAGGATGATGTTGGGGACACTGTACTGCAGACAGGAATATTTTCCCCTTTTCAGCTGCCTTCAGAAAATAATTTCAGAGGCAGTTTTCCTTTTCTCACAGAAGCCTGGCTGGTCTTTGACATGCAGATCTTAGGTGCTAGCCAGGCCTGACTTTTGACATTGTAAATTCCAGGCTCTGGCCCAGCCTAGTCTTTGGGATGTAGATTTCAGGTGCTGCCTAGTCTGTAATTGACATGTAGATTTCCTGTGGCAGCCCAGCCTGGTCTTTGGGATGTAAATCCGAGTGCTTTCAGCCCAAGGAAGGTTTCAGTTCTGGATTTGTATCTTCTTTCCAGAGGCCTAGATTACTGGCCTGCAGATACAAGAGAACAATGTTGCCTCAATGTTCTTCCTGTAACATCTTTTGGTGCCTTTGGTGACGTCAATGTATTGTGCCCTTTGGAAGTGCCATGATCAATAAGAGGAGACCCATGAGGCCCTCTGCCTTTGCCAAGAGCCAGAGCGAGCCTGGTCCTCCATGAAACATATTTCTTCTGAGTTCCTTATCTCAGCGCCTCTGACCGCACGAACGTTCATGCAACATCTGGCGCCCAAGTGTGGGGCCTGAAGGTAAAGGACCAGTACATTAGAAACCGAGAGGGATCACGTTGCACCGAGATTGCATAGCCTCTCGGAGATTGGAGAAAAGGGGTGATGGGCAATGGGCAGTTCTGTTTTGTCACAGAGGGAGGTTTAATTTGATATTTTGAACTCTGACAAAAGCAGCTGGTCTGCCTTTGGAGGAGCAAGTAGTGTGACGCCTCCTTGAGAGGTACATAAGTATTTAGAACTGTGGAAAAGAGGAGGAAAAGAAATGTCTCATGCCCATCAGAAAGGGGACTTGATCCCCGCAGAGGAATTGGATGCCTACGGTGTAATCACCATGGCCCTGATTTCTTTCCAGTCCGACACCAAGTCGGAAGAGGCTCCTCAGAGTGAGCCTGACCCTTTTTTCCCTGAGTAGATGGTGAGAGTGAATGCAAAATACACGGCCCGCTGGAGGGTAGCTGGTCGGGGAGTGTGGGAGACGTCCCCACTGCTCCCAGGACACTCCAGGAACGGGGCACTGTTTGGTAGGACATCGTGGCCTGGCAGAAGTTAGCTGAACTCCTAGTTTTTAACCAGCCTAGTTTAAAACAAGAGCTTTTGTAAAAAACAGGGCAGAGATACAATTAGTTCGGGTGTTTTCTTATGCTGCTATTTAAAACTTTTGTGAGTGCCAATGACTTGTGTGTATGTATCTGAAAGTATGTTTGTAGTGTGAAAATGTTAGTGTCCAGGTCTGGTGTGAAGATTTTATGATTTAAGGTAATTAAGAACTTTTTGAAGTCAAAGTAAGAGAATTGGCCAACATTTTGCCACCTTAGGTTTACAATAACTCATAATTTATTTTGCCGGCTTTATAGTAACAAAAGCGCTTTTTTCACCCATTTTTAACAAGCAGGAAACTGGCATGTCAGGCAGGGAAACGAGGAGCAATGTTCCCAATCGGCTGACGGGGCTTACTTTGCCCTGGGGACTTCCCTTCCTTTCTCAGTCTATCCGGTTTTTTCCCTGCCATTCTTGAAGGGTCAGATTGATCGATCAAGTATATATTTGTGCACATGTATGTGTGGTGTTTGTTGTCTTTCTGTCTGTCCGTGTTGAGTACTCAAGTGTTAGAGTCAGGCTAAAATCAGAAGTAGAAATCCTTAAACCATCCAACAATTTAGAAAATTTAGGTGTTTTTGGAACTTGTTAGGCAAAGTTTTAAACAAAGATTAATAATCAGAATGTGGCGCCTACAGAGAAATTGAAATTCTCAATCTAAAATCTTATTGGAGAAACATTAATGGTTATTATTAGTTGAAATTCTTTTTAACTTAAGTGAAATAAGAGTTCAGGGAATTTAGGCTTTATCTTACAAGCCTCAGACAACTTTAGTAAAAAATTTAGGCTGTTTTCCATATAATAGAGGCACAGAAACCATCAATAAACCAAAAAAGGTTTTATGTTTTAAACACTGGCAGTTCAAGTGTTTTCAGCATGCTTGTGTTGTAGGATTGTTAAAGTATCTGGTGTACGAGGCTCATGATTTGAAATAACTAAGGTATAAGAACTATTGAAATTAAGCCAAAAGAGGTTTTCTTCATGCTTCATAATTTTCAATTTTAGAAAGCGTTAAAGGTCTCTGGAAAGTCTTTTCAGGATGTATAAAATGTATTTTTTTTCTTTCTCACTGGGGTAGTGAAATTCATTGAACTTCATGGAAGTTATAATACATGTTGTACTTCATTTCCTGTGGGGTGTTAAGGAAGACAATTAGAATACAGATAATGATTTAGAATTCTAAAATTTGCAGTTACTTGTAGAAGATTTTCACTAAAACTAGATCTTTCTCTTGAGATTTGAGTTTGTGCTGAGGAATATTACAAAATCCAGTATTGCACAATGAGAAAAAGCGAAGCACATTTCAAAAGGGGAGATTTACGATGATGATTCTTGGCAGTTCATTTAAGCTGGCATGCTCTTTTGGCTTCGTATTAAATGCCAAGATTCTTTATGTTTTTGTTCTGCCTATATGAATTAAATTCACTTTAAATGTGAAATTCTTATTCTTCATAGAACTTTTATTTAGTACCTAAAACTTTTCTGTTATACTTCAAAGGAAAACGATGTTGAAAATGCAAAGGAGGAATGATCGTTACAGAGAAATCAGAGGTTATCCCCCATCCGGTTAAACTCGGTTCGAACGAACTTGATCACATACTGAAACAAGTCTCTATATATTGTCTCTAATGAAAAACTTCACAAAATGGTTCACTTTCACCCATTTGTGTAAACATAGGAATATCTGAAGCCAACCTGAACTGCCTCCCTCCGCCACTAGAGGGAGAACTTTGGTCTCAGACTTGTTGACCGAGAGTAATAGAGAGAGCAGAAATTAATAAATTATATGTTCCTTTTCATCCAGTTAGAGCTGCAGTACAATATGAAAAAATAATTAATATTTATGATATGTGGCATTAGTTTACTGATAGTACAGCTATATTTGTGAGAGAAAAGGAAATTGATTCACTTAAACCAGCAAATCCCTAGTTAGCTGTTTTAATTTATTTAAGGTCTTGTCTCCTAATTTTATGGGGCCAATAGTAAAACCGAAAACATAAAATATTTTTAAAATATAAAGAATGTGTTCTAGTGAAGGAAATCTTTGTGTACACTGGTCTACAGAATAGTCATATTTGAGGTGGCAGTGAGTACTTTGGGAAAAATCAGGAAGATTAGGTAAACTCAGTGTTGCATTATCATTTTGACTTCATGTCTGAGTACAAATCTAAAAAGGGGAGTAAGAGACAGTTACGTAGAGAGCTGGTAAAGAGTATTCCCAGCCAGTGAACAGCAACTGCAGAATTAGAAAGTCATGCCCTGTTCAGCCAGATGGTGGGGAAAAGAAGCCAGTGAATTATTGGGTGCTATTATTATGATTTTAATGGTGGGAGGGGAGTCTGTTTACCATCAGTCAATAAAATGTAAAGTAAAAATGCCCGTGACTTTGAAAATCAGCTTATCTTTAGGCTATTCCATAGTGCTTTGTGAATATCAGGAGGACTGCCAAACACCAAAGTCTCCCTTTAGGTTATTTTAGATATGCTTTCAGGTTGTACAAGAATATATCTCTGGACATTATCACTAATGAGTTTATGCTTCTTGAAGCATGTATGAAAGCAGAGCAGCTGTTGAAAGAGATCCGGATCTGAGTGCACCAATAAACCTGTGGAGTGGCATGTGAGCTTAAGGCATGCTGCTTTGTCCTGCACCTTGACTCTTTTGTCTTCTCAATAGGGACATTTTTCAAGAAGTAATTGGATAAAGTGCTCTTCTTCTTTGCAAATTTTGCCTTGCAATTCATAGTGGTTTACACAGAGCTACCACCTGTTCAACTATGAATGAAATAAAAGCTGTGATTCTCTCTTTCAGGACTTCAACAAAGTAGGTATGGCCAAAGTCACTGAATTTGCATTCAAACTTTCATACAGTGCTTAAAAGAGATAAATCCTGATCATAAGTGGGAAAAAACTGGTAGTAAAACCTAACAGTCTTTTTACTATGTCAATTGTAGGAAACGTATGTCTCCATTTAAAGCATAACTTGTGACAAGAAAAATTCCATTTAAGTATAATTAATAGCTTCATTTTATTATATATTCAAAAAAACCCCAAAACTTCTGAGTCATTCTTTACATGCACAGTTCCCAGGCAGAGAGCAGCCTTTAAAAACAGATGGGAAGTTTGAGGTCATATAATCCTCAATTTGTGGCAAGGCCCCTTTTCAAATAGGAAATCAAGCTGTTTTATCATTTTGTGAAGTTTAACATAAAGTTTTGAAAAATATTAAATTTTATTTTTAAATTGAACTCGTTTGGTTTACAATGCTATAATAATTTAATTTTTTCACTTACATTTAAATTTTTTTCAGTGAGGTAATATTGGCTTACAAATCTCTATGTTTTTAGAAATAGTTTTATACTTCTTTAAATTATGTGTGCCACACCCACCACCTGAGTACCAATACCACACCACTCCAGTCTCATGAGACTCTTCCTTATTTTGATCCTCCCCTCTTCATCCTATAAGCTCCAACATGAAGTAAAAGAATAAAAGGATGTTTTAATTGGATATTGTCTTTACTTTGAAAGTAAGTCTAACAAGATTTAAAAATTTCTAAGAAAAATGTATAATTTTTTTTTTTTTTTTGCTTTTTGGGTCACACCCAACGATGCTCAGGGGTTACTTCTGACTCCGCACTCAGGAATTACTCCTGGTGGTGCTTGGGGGACCATATGGGATGCCGGGGATTGAACCCGGGGTGTCTGCCCTGTGCAAAGCCAACATCCTACCCACTGTACTATTGCTCTGGCCCCCCAAAATATATAATGTTTTAATGTAGTTTAAAACAATGTCCAATAGGGTATCTAAAGAAATGCTCTACTGCTTTCTCTGCCACTTTGAGAATACAAGGTCAAAGCCTTTTAAAGTATTTCTTTTAAAAGCCTATTTGTTATTAACTTATTATGCTTGTCTACACTTCACATATGAGAAAAATCATTCTTCATTTGTCCCTTGCATTCTATTTCCTCTGACATTTGACACATACCTGTAAGTCCTGTGAGTACCGACAAGATTCTGCCCCTGCTCCCAAGGAGACAACACTTTATTGCACGAGGTAGTCACGATGTCCCATGATTAGCACTATAATGTGCTATGTAGAAAGCACAGAAAAGAGAAGACAATAAAGACTCTGTAGAAGAGGAACACCTGATGCCTAAGGAGAGGCGAAGTTCATGGCTTTGGAAGGGCCAGAGAGATAGTACAGGAGGCAGGGTGCTTGTTTAAGATCAGAAGCAGCAAATGACTTAGACACACTAATACGTGGATTGTTTTATTCTTTTAAGCACTGTATTTACAAAGTGGTTCATAATACAGTTGTTTCAGCTATTCAATGTTCCAACACCAATTCTACCACCAGCATGACCTTTCCTCTAGCAATACCTCCAGTTTCCCAGGCACCCACTAATCCTGTCCTCTTAGCAGGTACATGCAACATGGCAAATGGAAATATCAGAAAATGCATGATTAATAATTTGTGATATTGTTAATAACTCACAATGGTGTTTGTTACAAAAGTCATGTATGGGGATTTTCTGAGCTGACTGATGCTCTTTGAGCCTTCTATGTTTTTACTCATTTAATTCGTAGGCTTCAACTTTCCCATCCAATTTGCTCTGCTCCTGCTGGGCTGTCTGGACTGTGAAATTTGGAAGAGATTCGGTGCTGCTGCATATGCTGCTCGCTCCAGGAGTTGTGAAGCTGGGCCTTTCGATGTCGGAAAAGGCCAGGTGTGGTGGATGCTGGGTCTAATTGGAAAGGGGCAGATATCTGTCAACTCCTGTTCTGAAAAGGAGTCAAGAGTTTTCAGCCTGAAGATCAATTTACTTGGGGTGATTTAGCAGATTGTTTTGTTTCTTTTCCTTTTCCTTCACCATTTGTTTTCATTTTTTTTGAAGGGGGAGGGAATATTCTATTCTCTTACTGAACTATCTAGAGGCAGTCAGAAACTTGATTGCAAATGGAAAGGCTATCTATCCATGGTTTTCTCCAGAAGAGTCAGGCTGATTGGGAGAAATTCCAGCTCAGGTCTGCCTTAGTCGCAGCTGACATGATAGCTCTGGTCAGACACAGGATTTGGGGGGCACATGTGGAATACTCAGGCACAGGTGTGATATTTAGATTTGCATTTAGTTCTAAAAATTGCATTTTTATCCAAAATATATGTGAACATCTCTGAAAACATTTCAAAATTCTATTGAATCCTGGGTTCAATTCCTCTGTCCCTCTCGGAGAGCCCGGCAAGCTACTGAAAGTATCTCACACTCACGGCAGAGCCTGGCAAGCTATTCAAGGCATATTCGATATGCCAGAAACAGAAACAACAAATCTCACAATGGAGACGTTACTGGTGCCTGGTCGAGCAAATCGATGAACAATGGGATGACAGTGATTGAATTTTCAGAAAGCTTACCACTGAAAAACAGTACTCATCCAGCTATTTTACCATGTGGATTTTTCCACTTGATTCTGTGGGGGAAAAAATATTTTAACAGTCTTTCTCACCACATCCTTATCCCCCAAAGAGTCCTCATTTTGCCTTAAAATTTCAGGTCTATTTTTCTGTGAATAATTTCAGTGTTACAGACACCCATGTTAGTCTATCTTTCAGACTTTATAGGTAGCATGTCTCCGAAATGTAATAAATAGAGGTGTTTCTGGATTTTGCAATACTAGTTTTGCTAAACAATTATTTGTTTTAGTTTAAAGTATTTTTTTAATTTTTAAAATATTTTTTAATGAGTCCCCATGAGATAGTTACAGACTTACAACTTTTATGATTACGTTTCAGTCATACAATGATCGAGTACCCAGACCTCAACCAGTGCTCATTCTCCACCACTACTGTTCTCAGTTTCCCTCCTGCTACTCCACCAACACCTCTGCCTCTGTGGCAGACGCATTCCCTCTTACTCTCTCTCTCCTTTTGGGTGTATGGTTTGCAATACAGGTAGTAAGTAGCCATTATGTTTGATTTATAGTCTACTTTTAGCACGCATCTCCCATCCAGAGTGAGCCCTCCAAGCATCATTCACTTAGTGGTCCCTTCACTATTCCATTTATTCTCGAGCACTCGAGTTTTGTTTCCAGATTCTGCCTATTGTAAATGTGCTGCCATAAACATACAAGTGGCAGATGTCATTTCTACTGTACTTTTTTACCTCCGGGATATATTCCTAGAAGAGGTATTGCTGGGTCAAATGGGAGCTCAAGTTCTAGCTTTCTGAGAAATGTCCATATTGTTTTCCAGAAAGGATGGCGGTCAGTATTCTCACTATCAATGAAGGACAGTCTCCTTCTCCCCACATCCATGCCAACACGGGTTATTTTGATTTTCTGGATATGTGCCAGTCTCTGTGATGTGAGATGCTATCTCATTGTTGTTTTGATCTGCATCTTCCTGATGATTACTGATGAAGAACATTTTTTCATGTGCTTTTTGGCCATTCGGAATACTTCTTTCAATTTCTATTCATGTATGTCATCACCCCATTTTCTGATGGGATTGGATGTTTTCTTCTTGTAGAGTTCAACCAGAGCCTGGTATTTCCTGATATGAACCTCTTATCAGAAGGGTATTGGGTAAATATCCTTTCCCTTTCTGTAGACTGTCTTTGTATTCTAGTCACTGTTTCTTTTGAGGTGCAGAAACTTCTTAGTTTCAGAATAATCCCATTGTTTATCTCTGTTCCCACTTGCTTGGTCAGTGTCAATAGATGCAGAGAAAGCATTTGTAATTTCCAGCACCTGTTTATGATAAATACTCTCACCAAAATGGGATTGAAGGAACTTCCTTCAATATAGTCAAAGCCATCTACCAAAAGTCCACTGCAAGCATTATCCTCAAGAAGGAAAAACTAAGAGTCCACCCTCTAAGACCAGGGACAAGACAAGGATGTTCACTCTCACCACTTCTGTTCAATAGAGTATTGGAAGCACTTGTCATAGAGCTTCTGCAAGCAAGAGATATTAAGGACATCTAGATAGGATGCCTCTCCCATCCCGAGTGGGTCCTCCAACCACACTTTAGTTGGTGTTCCCTTCTCTATCTGAGCTGCCTTTTCCCCTAGCATGTGAGGCTGGCTTCCAAGTATTGGAGCAAGCCATGGTACTTATTTCTATCATTCTTTGGTGTTAGTCTCCCATTCTGTTGTTTTATATTCCGCAGATGAATGTAATACTTCCATGTCTGTCTCTCTTAGACTCATTTCACTTGGCATGATACTTTCCTTGTTGATCCACTTATATGCAAAGTTCATGACGTCATCTTTTCTGACAGCTGCTTAGTATTCCATTGTGTAGATGTACCAGAGTTTCTTTAACCAGTCACCTGTTCTCGGGCACTCTGTTTTTTTTCTAAATTCTGGCTATTGTAAACAGTGCTGCGATGAACATACAAGTACAGATGTCATTTCGACTATACGTTTTTGCCTCTCTGGGATATATTCCCAGTTGTGGTATTGCTGGGTCAAATGGGAGCTCAATTTCTAATTTTTTGAGAAGCAACCGCATTGTTTTCCAAAAGGGCTGAACCAGTCGCCATTCCCATCAGTAGTTTAGGAGGGCCCTTTTCTCCCCACATCCACCCCAACAGCAGTTGCTTTTGTTTTTTTGGATGTGTGCCAGTTTATGTGGTGTGAGGTGGTGTCTCATGGTTGTTTTGATGGTTGTTTTGATCTGCATTTCCCTGGTGATTAGTGATGAAGAGCACTTTTTCATGAGCCTTTTGGCCATTCACAACAGTATTGGTTTTCATACAACTGTTTATATAGTTAGAATGTGGCGATTTTGAATACAAAATAAACCTTTTCAGGCAGATATAATGCAATATTTTTCTTTATTAAATATTTTTTGTCCATAGGCCAAAACCCAAATTTCAAACATTCGTGAAACATCTTGGTAAATGCATAGTTTTCTGCTTATCTGATTATGTGCTTTATCTTCAAAACTTTGTATTTTCTTGTGATGTCTTCAAAACTAGATTATAAAATTGATTCATAGATTAACTTTCGAATAGGAGACCTACAGGAGTCATATCCCATTTCAGCTATGGCTGAAAAGAAAAGAAGGATCACATCACCCATCATTTATTGAAACTACTTATTGATTACCAATAAAAATGAGAGAGAAATCACTGTTGAGAAAAAAGCTATTTGCATATGGTTGCAGTACAGAAATCAGTATCACTGCTCATAATAATTTGCTCACAGTTTCACAATGAGTTGTTACTCTTGTAGCTAAGTTTTAGTGATTCCGTCTTCTGATTCTTGATGAAGTTTTGCAACAATCATGTGCTATCGCACAATGACATGCTCATCAAAAACCATCTAGGGTTTTTCTGTATGTTTGGGGGTTACACCTGGCAGTGCTCAAGGCTATCTCCTGGCTCAGCATTCAGGAATCACACCTGGGTGGCTCGGGAGACCATAGTGGGTGTTGGGGATCAAACCATGGTAGACTGCATGCATGGCAAATAGTAAACACCTGTTGTACTATTGCTCCAAACCCTATGCAGATCATTCTTTTAATGCATATTCATACAAAGCATAAATGCCATAACAAGGATCAAAGAGTGCACTACTACAACACACAGCAGGGGCACCCAGGTTTTGTTGGGGGTATTTCCTGTTTTGGTGAAAGTCTTACATAAAGTAACCCCTGAAGGGCTGGGAGAGTACTACAGACAGAGGGAAGAAGCTTGTGGAAAGAATCAGAGATAAGAAGGTTTTCTGTGGCATTTTAAGTAGGTTAGATTGACTAGAAACTAGAGAAAAGGGGTAGGATGAAATGGATTTGGAGTACTTTGGGACTATTTCTTGAGAAACATATGGAAAACAATCAATGACCTAGTAAATGGCTGTATGCTTAGGTGATATTTATCAAGTGACAGTGATATAAGTCATAGTTGTTTGGCTGATTACTACTGACTGAAAAGGTTATTTTGGCCCAGTGTCTCTACCTGAAGCATGAGAAACTGACGAAGGCCACTTTTCGTTTTGAAAATAGGTTGAGTGTGCTGGTATAGGATTGGATGGGAATGGAATATGTGAAGGAAGTATGTAGACGTACAAAGAAAAAGATACATAGGTATTTTTGAGGCTAATAAAGCTTTTGGAAAGAAATGAACTATTTGGAATTTGTATACACCTGATGCCTATGTTTTCATACTGTTAATTGGATAATATCAAATATTGAATGTAGTTTTGTATTAGCAAATTAGTGGAAAAAAATCTATTTCTTATTTACAGCTTATTTCAAAACTCAATATCTAAATGAACCCATACAAATCAAAAAATTGTCTTCACTTTGTATTCTAGTTATATATTTACCAATAATTTTATAGTTGAAATATGTAAAAAGCCATTCACAAGACTTTACTAAGAGAAAGTCTTCTAGAAAAGCTTGTGAAGTATGAGCTATAAATGCCATTCTAGTATACTAGACATAAATGAGGATTCCTTCAGTAGACAAATAATCATGCAAAATAAATTTCTATTCTAATTAATTTCAGAAAGTAATATATAATCTTCCCAATGACCATACTGTCTGATCTATTCAAAAGAAAAATATTGGCCATCTAAGTATGTTCTGAAGAATGGTGTTTGATGTTTTTGTTATGAAGAAATCTAAGCAAAATTCTTTTCTCAAATAATTAGAAAATATTTTTAAGCCGTAGTAGTGAGCCTAAAGTTCACTTCTTTTTCATTTGCATTTTTAAAAGGTCTTCTTTTAAAAAACTTACTATCATGGCCACATATTGCATTGGCTAAAAGTTAAAAGTTAAGTATTAAAAAAGCTGTAATTAAAAATAATTACAATCTATTTTGTAGTAATATGTTAGAAGATATTAGATAGTCAGTTGTTAGAAGTGAAAAAATGTGTAAGAAATCTTATATCAGTTTAGTCTAATTGAAACTTTATAAAAACTATATGAAAGTTTTTGTATTGAACATTTGAACAACATATTAAAATTATTTCTGATATATAGAACAAAACAGAACAGAATTAAATGGAGATGTGTAATAAAAAGGAAAAATTAGGAAAGCTGGTAATAATAGTAAAACCAATGAAAGACATGTGACAGGGTGGGTACATACCAGGTATGTGCATACCAGGCTCTGAAACAAGCACCTTGGCCATTGTTAAGGTACAATGGGCAGGGAAATTGCCACAGAGCCTGTGGGTTCTAGCCATAGCAATGCATGTGGTTCCTGAGCAAGGAAGGAGTAATCGCTGACTGCGGAGCCAAGCGTAAGGCTTGAGCACTGCCGGTTGTGGCCCCTAAACCAACAATAAATAAATAAACTACATAATATTTCTTTACTTAGTTAACATTATTCCTGAGCAATCCTTCCTCCTCCTCCATTTAGTTTTGGGGTCACACTCAACAGTGTTCGGTACTTACCGTAAGATCTGTATTTGACAAATGTTTCCCATGGTCTTTGAAGGACCAAGTAAGCAAATTAATAATAGTAATAATAGTAATAACAAAAATAATAATAATAATAATGAGATGTAAGATAAGTTAGACTGATATTTTAAGAAGTTAATTCACCTACTAACAGTTTCCAAAATTATATTTTCTAGTTTGCTTTGATATAACGCTATCCTCATGAAACCAAACTTAAATTTAATAAGCTTAAATTTGTTTTCTATCATTGCATGGCTGATTTACATATATTTTATTTATCAATGCTTTTGAAACTTGTAATTCTTGGGTAAAGTTGCTTATTTCTTTGTAGATCTTTTTTCAGAATCTTCTGGGATAGACACTGGGGAGTTCAGGTTTCAGAGTTTTCATCTATTGCCTAAAGTTTTTATACTATGTTTTGTTGTTTTTATAAGGTTTATTTTGTTTTTATTTACTTTTCTGCTTACTGAGTCACACCTGACAATGCACAGGAGTTACTACTAGCTTATGCACTCAAGAATTACTCCTGGTGGTGCTTGGGGAAACATATGGGATGGTGGAATGGAACCCGGGGTCGGCGCGTGCAAGGCAAATGCCCTGCCCGCTGTGCTATGGCTCCAGCTCCTACATTTTAATCTTATTCTTGATAAGTTTTATTTTTTTGGAGCTCCAGATGCTAGGTATTCAGTTATACTTTCCACTTGACTTTTGATACTCTGTTAACCTCTCTTAACTCTTCTAAGTATCCCCTAGAATTTCCATAGGCCTAAAGCAAATAAAAAATAAATTTAAAAATGCTTATAACCTGAACAATTAGAACATATTTTTCATGACTTAAGCCAGTGATATGAGACGTATCTTAAAATCAAAAGAGCAAATATATTTGTCATCACTGTTCCCCGAATAATACAAATGAAGCTGTAGCGTTTTTACATTGGCTCCCACATGGCCTGATATATCAAAGAACTACTGAGTCAACATAAAATCTTTTAAATAAAACAGCGTAATAGGGAAAAAAATCTAAGAAGTTGGGGCCATTTTGACATTTTTAAACTTTTCTCTTTTGTCCAAACAGTCTATGTCATACTGATTTGTATTAAAAATAAAATAACTCTTTAATGCAAACCGTGTTAAAAGAAAAAACTCATGATAGGAAAGATGGAATCTGATTGGAGAGAGGGAGGATAATTGCTTCCAGAAATGTACCAAATTATATTCTCAGAGAAGAGGAGGATACATCATTTACATGTTTGAAGTGATTTGTATGTAAATAAATGAAACAATATAAACTGTCAGTAAATTCACCTTGAGAGCTTGATTGAATATTCGC
Source organism: Sorex araneus (assembly GCF_027595985.1). Taxonomy (NCBI): domain Eukaryota; kingdom Metazoa; phylum Chordata; class Mammalia; order Eulipotyphla; family Soricidae; genus Sorex; species Sorex araneus. Next base: position 29,880,832 of record NC_073310.1, read on the forward strand.
TAATAAATGAGTAGCTTTCTTGTAGTGTGTTTCTAGTTTCCTGATAGTCTTTTAATATTTCAGTATATTCCTGGGTGTTCCTATCTGTATTATATTTGGCTATTTTGCATTGCAATATCATTTGTTGATTTTCTAGCATTTCCCAAGCGCTTAGAGTACATCTCAGAACTTTTAATCTTCGTTGATTCCTTTTCTGATGCCTCTCAAAATATAAGAAAGATTCTTCTAGGAAAGATGCATCCAGAGGGGCATCTATGAAATCATTCATATCCACTTTGTGCTGCAAAAATAAAAGAATGGGTTTTGTAATAGCAGAATTAAACAGAATGGCACAATCTAAACCCAGTATCAACTTCTGAAATCAACCATCTGGCCACAAAGTGTTATCTACACTGAGAATAGTCCCCGAACACAAAAGCCTGTATTTCTCAGAATATCAAGAACTAATGAAAACCATCAAAGTTGAAAAAATGTCTTTTGAGTCTTATGTTTTTTTTTCGTACACCTGAAGATATAATTGTATACTCTTGTTGTTCTGAGATTGCTTCACAGTGACCCTTCATGAATAACTTAATGAACTTCTTAGTTAAGAAAAAATTTCTCTCTTCCCTCACTTGACTTTCACAAGTTGATGAGAAGTTTGAGGGACGGCACTGAATTCATGAAGCCTGCCATAAGAAATCCTTTGCAAATGATAATGGCAAAAGAAGATTCTAATAAAGTCTTGTAAACATGGATTCCAATACTATAATTTTCAGGTACAAATATTCTGTCTTAGTTCCTCACAATAAGGCAACACACTAAACAAATTTCTGGATTTTAATCATTGAATAACTTTCTTAAGAGAGTGGTAGATATAGAGGCTCTAAAACATTTCTGTAGATTCTGTGACTTCGCCCAGGAAATATCAGTCCTTACATGGATGTCATCCATTCAAACTGTACTTCAATGTGTGGAGTGCAGTGTAAGTACTTAGCAACTTTAAAGGCTATGATTCAAATCTTAAAACGGTTTGGTTCTGACATCCATCCTTTAGAGACAAGAACCAAATTTTCCATTAGAAAGGAGCCAACACTAGCTAAAACAATCCTTGGGATAAAGAAGATGGAAGGCATGACCCTCCCAACATCAAACTTATGACAAAGTGGTGGTAATTAAAACAGTATAGTACTCAAATAATGACAGACCTGCAGAGCAATGGAGTAGAGTAGCCTATGGCATAATTATTTACCCAAAACTCATCTGATAAAGGGGTTAATATCAAAGATATATAAGACACTGGAAGGACCTTACAGGAAGAAGTATCCAATACCATCAAAAAAGAGGGAGAAGAAATGAACGGAACTCTAAGAAGAAATAGATACGGCTCAAAGACATAAGAAAAAATGCTCTACATCACTAACCACCATGGAGATGCAAATCAAAACGATGAGATATCATCTCACACCACTGAGACTGGAACACATCAAAAACAACAAAAAAACAACCAGTATTGGCGCCCATGCAAGGAGAATGGACTCTCATTCATTGATGCTGGGAATTCTAACTGGTCTAGTCTTCTTGGAATCACTACAGCCATTCCTCACAAAACTAGAAATTGAGCTTCCATCTTACCCAACAATAACAGTTCTGGAAATATAACCTAGGGTCCAAATACACACAGCAGAAATGTCATCTATACATCTATGTTCATTGTAGCACTATTCACAATAGCTAAAATCTGGAAACATTCTGAGTGCAGATGACCGGCTAAGAAACTAGGGTGCATCTACACATTGGAAAAACACAACTATGCAGGTGTTACAGGATTTTTTTAAATACATGAATGGACAGGTAGATTATCATGCTGAGTGAAATCAGTGAGAGGGAGAGGACAAATATAGAATGATAGTACTTATTTGTGGAATATTAAAAAAACATACATAGCACAGTATGTGAATAATACCTACAGACATAGAAATAATAGCCAGGAGGACTGATATATAATGCAAATTTACCACAAAGTAGGATGGGGGATGCAGTTAAGGCAGAGAATTTCCAGTATTGCAATGATAGTTGGAAATGATTACCCTGGACAAAAATTGAGTGCTGAATGGAGGTAAAATACTATGTGTGATACCATTTCAGTAACAATGTAACAAATCCCAGTGTCTAAGAAGAAAATGAGAGAGACAAAGAAAGAGAGAGAGAGGTAGACAGAAAGACATAAAAATAGACAGACAGAGAAGTATTCCCATAGTGGCAGGCTTGGGGACCAGGGGAGGCGTGTGGGAGGGAAACTGGGGACACCGGTGATAGGAAAAGTGCACTGGTGAAGGGAAGGGTGTTTTAACATTTTTTGACTGAAACTCAACCACGAACAACTTTGTCACTGGACATCTCATCATGATTCAATAAAAAAATTTCTTTAAAGAAGTATAGTGCTTTACACACTGGAATTCTGTGAGGTAGCAAACAAGAATGAGGTAATGTAATTTTCTCCAAACAGTTGGACTAAGGTCATTTGGAAGGAAAATGGTAGATACAGAATTCTCTCTCTCACATCAGGGATATAAAATATATAGTGCTGACAGAAAAGAGTGGCAAAGGCAATGAAACCAAAAAGCTGACCCACAGAACTCTGTTTAGAGTGTGTGAGGGGTGAATGGGAAAGGGCCTTGTGACACTATTGGAGGAAAATGGGTGTGAATGTGTTGAGTGATGTATGCATTAAACTATGATTAAGAGTATTGAAAATCATAGAACCTTAACAGAAACATAGGATTAACTAAAAAATCTGACATGGATACTGATAGGAACAAAATGGAATAGTCAGCGATATAGCTGAAAGATTGGAAAAAAGGCTTTCCAGGCATGAGACTCCATGTTTCATTCCTGGTTCCAATGCTATATGAGCTAGGGGATCCCCGGCTTTCCAGAGCAGCAGTGGATTCAGCATTATTGTGATTTGGGGCCTGAGAACTGAACCATCACCCCACACACCCAGGTTGTGTGTTGTTTAACCTCTGTGCCCTAGAACCACAATGAAGCAAATATTATTCCTCTTGAGGGAAGTTCACAGCAATACAGCAAACACAATAAAAGACGCCAATATTCCCTGAAGTCATAACTTCAGAGACTAGAAAATCAGCATATGAGAATACTATAAGGACAAAGATAGAACAAGTATAGATACAAATGGCAAAGTGAAGTCACAGTTTTGTACCAAAGAAAAAGTAAGGCAGCTAGGGTGCTTGCCTCGTACTCATCTGACTCAGGTTCAATCCCAGGCACTGCATATAGTCCCCCAAGCCCCATTAGGTCTCTGTGTATCCCTGAGCATCCATAGAGCCAGGGGTGAGCCCTGAGTATGAACTAGGTTTGGCCAAACATCAGAAAGAGAAAGATACCAAGAAATGAAGCATATTTTAAAAATAGGATTGTGATAAAACATTGCTGAAAATTCAGAAGCTTGTTATAAAGTTTCATACAAAATACTTTCTGCATTTTAACCAGTGTATGGTTACATATTCACTTTCTAAATTCCATACACTTGCACATGGCCAACCCGGGTTCGATTTCAACATCCCTCTCAGAGAACCCGGCAAGCTACCTCGAGTATCCTGCCCTCACAGCAGGGCCTGGCAAGCTCCCCTTGGCTTATCTGATATGCCAAAATCAGGAACAACAAAATGGTAAAATTACTTCTTTTTTTTTTTTTTTTTTTTTTTTGGGTCATACCCGGCGGCGATGCACAGGGGTTACTCCTGGCTCTTCACTCAGGAATTACCCCTGGCGGTGCTCAGGGGACCATATGGGATGCTGGGATTTGAACCTGGGTCGGCCGTGTGCAAGGCAAACGCCCTACCCGCTGTGCTATCGCTCCAGCCAAGATTACTTTACTTCTTATACATAAAACAAAACATATCAGAATTAAACGGAGATGTGTAATGTGAGGGAAAAATTAGAAAAGCTGGTAATAACAGTAAAACCAATTAAAGACATGAGACAGGGTGGGTACATACCAGGTATGTGCATACCAGGCTCTGAATCCAGCACCCTGCCCATTGTTCAGGAATAATGGGGCAGGGTTATTGCCACAGAGCCTGAGGGTTCTAGCCACAGCCTTGCATGTGGTTCCTGAGCAAGGAACAAGTAATCGCTGACTGCAGAGCCAGGCGTAAGGCTTGAGCACTGCCGTTGTGGCCCCAGACCAACAATAAATAAATAAACTACATAATATTTCTTTACCTAGTTAACATTATTCCTGAGCAATCCTTCCTCCTCCTCCATTTGGTTTTGGGGTCACACTCAACAGTGTTCAGTACTTACCAGAAGGTCTGTACCTGTCCATTTCTTTTGCTGGTCTTCATAGGACCTAGTAAGCGAAATAATAATAATAATAATAATAATAATAATAATAATAATAAGAGTAATAATAATAATAACAATAAAGAGATGGAAGATAAGTTAGACTAATATTTTAAGAAGTTACTTCACCTAAAAACAGTTTTCAAAATTATATTTCATAGTTTGCTTTGATATAAAGCTATCCTCATTAAACCGAAGGTAAATTTAATAAGCTCAATTTGTTTTCTATGATTGCATGCTGATTTACATAGATAGTTTATTTTTCAATGCTTTTGAAACTTGTGATTCTTGGGTAATAATGTTTGTTCTTTGTAGATCTTTTCTCAAAAGCTTCTGGGATAGTCACTGTGGGGAGCTCAAGTTTCAGAGTTTCATCTATTGCCTATAGTTTTTATACTATGTTTTGTTCTTTTTATAAGGTTTATTTTGTTTTCAATTTATTTACTCTTCTGCTCTTGGATCAACAGTTAATGTACAGGGCTTTCTCCTGGCTCATGCCCTCAGGAATTACTCCTGGAGATGTTTGGAGGACCATATGGAATGGTGGAATCGAACCTGGGTCAGCCACGTGCAAGGCAAACGCCCTACCCGCTTTACTATTGCTCCAGCTCCTACGTTTTATTCTTATTCTTGATAAGTTTCATTTTTTTTGGATTTCAGATGCCAGATATTCAATTATAATTTCACTAGACTTTTGGTGCTCTATTAACCTCTCTTAACTCTTCTAAGTATCCCCTAGAACTTCCATGGGCCTAAAGCAAATAAAAAATAAATTTAAAAATGCCTATAACCTGAACAATTAGAACATATTTTTCATGATTTAAGCCAGTGATGTGAGACGTATCTTAAAATCAAAAGAGCAAATATATTTGTCATCACTGTTCCCCGGATGATACAAATTAAGATGTAGCATTTTTACATTGGTTCCCACATGACTTGATAAATCAAAGAACGACTGAGTCAACATATAACGTTTTAAATTTAACAGTGTCACAGGGAAAAAAATCTAAGAAGTTGGGGCCACTTTAAAATCTTTAAAATTTTCTCTTTTTTCCTAAAAGTCTTATGTCATAATGATTTATATTAAATAAAATAACTCTCTAGTGCAAACTGTGATGAAAGAATAGACTTGATAGTAAATATGGAATCTGATTAGATATAAGTAGTAGAATTCTTCCAGAAATCTACCAAATTATATTCTCAGAGAAGAAGAGGATACATCATTTACATGTCTGAAGTGATTTGTATGTAAATAAAGGAAACAATATGAAGTGTCAGTAAATTCACCTGTATAACTTGAATGAAAATTCGCTAATTAACAGGTACATAGCTTGTAGTTTTTTTCTGGCTTCTCGATGATTTTTTAATATTTCACTATATTTTTCTGTGTTTGTATTACGTGTTTTGTATTTCTGTATTTTGCGTTCAAACTTCATTTTAAACCTTTCTAGGTCTTTCGCTTTTCTTACAGCCCTTTTTAGCGCCAACAATCTATTTCGATATATTTCATTCCTCTTCTCTGAATATAAAGAAGTTCCTGCTGTGAAATGTTCTAGGATATTTGCATCTTCCCACTCTTTCATAAAGATTTGTATCTGCAAAAACAAAAGAATGGATTTTGTAGTAGCAGAAATGAACAGAATGGCAAAATCTAAACTCAGTAACAACTTCTGAAATTAATCCTTTGACCACAAAGCGTTGGGTCCCCGAAGGCGAAAGCCTGTATTTCTCAGAAAATCGAGAACAGATAAAAAACCATCAAAGTTACAAAAATGTCTTTCAATTGTTATTTTTTGTTTTCATACACCTGAAGATGTTATTGTATACTCTTGATGTTCTGGGATTGCTTCAGAGTGATCCTTCATGAATAACTTTAATGAACCTGTTAGTTAAGAAGAAATTTCTCACTTCCCCCACTTGACTTTCACAAGTTGATGAGAAGTTTGAGGGACGGCACTGAATTCATTAAGCCTGCCATAAGAAATCCTCTGCAACATTACATTAAACGGCAAAAGAAGAGTCTAATGAAGTCTTGTAAACATGGATTCCAATGCTGTAATATTCAGGTACAAATATTTTGTCTTACTTCCTCACAATAAAGAAACACACTAAAAAAATTTCCAGATTTTAATCATTGAAGAACTTTCTTAAGGGAGTGGTAGATGTAGTGGCTCTAAAACATTTCTGTATATTCTGTGATACTTTGCCCAGGAAATATCAGTCCTTCAACGGATGTCATCTATTGAAACTATACTCAATGTGTGGAGTGCAGTGTAAGTACTCAGCAACTTTGAAGACTATGATTCAAATCTGAAAACAGTTGATTCTGACATTCATCCTCTAGAGACAAGAACCAAATTTTCCATTAGAAACGAGCCAACATAAGCTAAAGCAATCCTTGGGAAAAAGAAGATGGAAGGCATGACCTTCCCAACATCAAACTTATGACAAAGTAGTGGTAATTAAAAAAGCATAGTACTGAAATAATGACAGACCTGCAGAGTAATATCATAGATTTGAGTATCCTAGATTTGAGGTTCTATGCTAGGATACTCAAATCTATGATCATTTAATCTTTGATGAAGGAATAAGAATATGAAGTAGAGCAAGGGAAGCCACTTCAACATTTGGTTGTGGGAAAAGTGGGCAGCTACATGCAAAAAACGAACTCGGACTTTTTCCTAACACCAGCCAGAAAAGTGAGGTCAAAATGGATTAAAGACCTCAATCTCAGATCTGAATTCATAAGGTACCTGGAGGATAGGCAGAACCTTCTATGAAGCTGAAACTAAAGACATCTTCAAATATGAAACACCACTGACGAAGGAAGTGGAAGCAAGATAAACACATGGGACTACATTAAACTAAGAAACTTCTGTTCCTCACAAGAAATGGAGACCAAGATAAAAAGAGAGCCTACAGAATAATTATTCACCCAATACTCTTCTGATATAGGGTTAGTATCCAAGGTATATAAGACACTGAAAGGACTTTACAAGAAAACGTATCCAATACAAAAAAAATAGGAAGAAGAAATGAACACAAACTCTATGAAGAAATATATAACATACATAAACAGTATTGGAGGAAAGCTGGTGTGAATGTGTTTAGTGTTGTATGCATTAAACTATGATAAACAGCATTAAAAGTCACAGAACCTTAGCAGAAATAAATTAACTAAAATATCTGACATAGTGATAGGATCAAAATGCAATCGAGTCAGCGATATAGCTCAAAGATTGGAGAAAATGCTTTCCAGGCATGAGACTCCATGTTTCATTCCTGGTTCCAATGCTATATGAGCTAGGGGATCCCGGGCTTTCCAGAGCAGCAGTGGATTCGGCGTTACTGTGATTTAGGGCCTGAGAACTGCACCATCACCCCAAGCACCCAGGTTGTGTGTTGTTTAACCTCTGTCCCCTGGAACCACAATGAAGCAAATATTATTCCTCTTGAGGGAAGTTCACAGCAACACAGCAAACACAAGAAAAGACACCAATATTTCCTTAACTCATAACTTCAGAAACTAGAAAATCAGCATATGTGAACACTGTAAGGACAAGAACAGAACACATATGATACAAATGGCAAAGTGAAGTCACAGTTTTGGACCAAAGAACAAGTAAAGCAGCTAGGGCGCTTGCCTTGCACACAGCTGACTCAGGTTCAATCCCAGGCACTGCATATAGTCCCCCAAGCCCCATTAGGTCTCTGTGTATCCCTGAGCATGCACAGAGCCAGGAGTGAGCCCTGAGCATGAACTAGGGTTGGCCAAACATCAGAAAGAGAAAGATACCAAGAAATGAAGCATATTTTAAAAATAGGATTGTGAGGAAACATTGCTGAAAATTCAGAAGCTTGTTATAAAGTTTCATGCAAAACAATTTCTCCAATTTAACCAGTTTATGGTTACATATTCACTTTCTAAATTCCACACACTTGCGCGTGGCCAACCTGGGTTTCATTTCAACATCCCTCTCAGAGAACCCGGCAAGCTACCTCGAGTATCCTGCCCTCATAGCAGAGCCTGGCAAGCTCCCATTGGCTTCTTCGATATGCCAAAATCAGGAACAACAAAATGGTAAAATTACTTCTTATACATAAAACAAAACACATCAGAATTAAACGGAGATGTGTAATGTGAAGAAAAAATTAGGAAAGCTGGTAATAACCGTAAAACCAATTAAAGACACAAGACAGGGTGGGTACTACCAGGTATGTGTATACCAGGCTCTGAAATAAGCACCTTGCCCATTGTTCAGGTACAATAGGCAGGGTTATTGCCACAGAGCCTGAGGGTTCTAGCCTCAGTATTGCATGTGGTTCCTGAGCAAGGAAGCAGTAGTTGCTGACTGCAGAGCCAGGCGTAAGGCTTGAGCACTGCCGGTTTTGGCCCCTAAACCAACAATAAATAAATAAACTACATAATATTTCTTTACCTAGTTAACATTATTCCTGAGCAATCCTTCCTCCTCCTCCATTTAGTTTTGGGTAACACCTCAACAGTGTTCGGTACTTACCGTAAGATCTGTATTTGAAAAACGTTTCCCATGGTCTTCGAAGGACCTAGCAAGCAAATTAATAATAGTAATACTACTAATAAGAATAATAATAATAAAGAGATGGAGATAAGTTAGACTAATATTTTAAAATGCGAATTCACCTATGAACAGTTTTCAAAATTATATTTCATCGTTTGCTTTGATATAAGGCTATCCTCATGAAACTGAACTTAAATTTAATAAGTTCAATTTGTTTTCTATTATTGCATGGCTGATTTTCACAGCTAGTTTATTTTTCAATGCTTTTGAAACTTGTAATTCTTGGGTAAAGTTGTTTGTTTCTTTGTAGATCTTTTTTCAAAATCTTCTGGGTTAGTCACTGTGGGGAGCTCAGGTTTCAGAGTTTCATCTATTGCTTAAAGTTTTTATACTATGTTTTGTTGTTTTTTATAAGGTCTATTTTGTTTTTTATTTACTTTTCTGCTTACTGGGTCATACCTGACAATGCACAGGAATAACTACTACCTTATGCACTCAAGAATTACTCCTGGTGGTGTTTGGGGAAAATATGGGATGGTGGAATCAAACCCGGGTCAGCTTTGGCAAGGCAAATGCCCTACCCGCTGTGCTATGGCTCCAGCTCCTACATTTTAATCTTTTTCGTGATAAGTTTTATTTTTTTGGAGCTCCAGATGCCAGGTATTCAATTATAATTTCCACTTGACTTTTTTTTTTTGCCGCTCAGGTCACACATGGTGATGCACAGGGGTTGCTCCTGGCTCCACACTCAGGAATCTCTCCTGGTGGTGCTCAGGGGAACATATGGGATGCTGGGAATCGAACCGGGCTCGTCCGTGTGGAAGGCAAACACCCTACCTTCTGTGCTATTGCTCCAGCCCCCTCCACTTGACTTTTGATGCTCTATTGACCTCTCTTAACTCTTCTAAGTATCTCTAGAATTTCCATGGGCCTAAAGCAAATAAAAAATAAATTTTAAAATGCTTATAACCTGAACAATTCGAACATATTTTTAATGATTTAAGCCAGTGATGTGAGACTTATCTTAAAATCAAAAGAGCAAATATATTTATCGTCACTGTTCCCTGGATCATACAAATTAAGCTGAAGCATTTTCACATTGGTTCCCACATTACCTGATATATCAAAGAATCAACATACAATTTTTTAAATTTAACAATGTCACAGGAAAAAAAATCTAAGAAGTTGGTGCCATTTTAAAGTTTTTAAACTTTTCTCTTTTGTGCTAAGAGCCTTATGTCATACTGATTTGCATTAAAAATAAAATAACTGCCTAGTACAAACTATGATGAAGAATAACCTCATATTAGTAAAGATGTAGTCTGATTAGATATAGGGAGGAGAATTGCTTCAAGAAGTCTAGCAAAATAACATCTGAGGGGAGAGGAGGATACATCACTTACATGTCTTAAGTGATTTGTATGTAAATAAATGAAACAATATGTAGTGTCAATAAATTCACCTGGATAACTTGAATGAAATTTCGCTAATGGACATGTACATTTCTTTTAGTTCTTTTCTAGTTTCTTGAAAGTCTTTTAAAATTTCACTATATTCTTCTGTGATTTTAAGTGTATTACAATCTGTTATTTTGCATTCCAATGTCATTTTATGATTTTCTAGTTTTCATTCTTGCTTAGAATGGCTGTTAGTATCTGTATTCGGTGTTTGTTCCTATGTTTTTGTTCTTCAAGAAATACGGAATAATCTTTTTGGAATGATGCATCCAGATATACATCTTCAAACTTTTTCACATTGATTCCTGCTGCAAGAATAAAAGAATGGTTTTTGCAATAGTAGAATTAAACAGAATGGCACAATCTAAACCCAGTATTAGCTTCTTAATTTAACCCTTTGGGCACAAAGTATTCTCTACACTGAGACCGGTGGTCCCCGAACGCAAAAGCCTATATTTCTCAGAAAATCGAGAACAGATGAAAATCATCAAAGTTGCAAAAATGTATCTCAATTGTTATTCTTTGTTTTCATACAACTGATCATGTGTAATTGTATACTCTTGTTGTTCTGGGATTGTTTCATAGTGATCCTTCATGAATAACTTTAATAAACCTCTTATCCCCCACTTGACTTTCACAAATTGATGAGAAGTTTGAGGGATGGCACTGAATTCATTATTCCTGCCATAAGAAATCCTCTGCAAATGATAACGGCAAAAGAAGATTCTAATAAAATATTGTAAAAATGGATTCCAATACTGTAATTTTCAGGTACAAATATTTTGTCTCAGTTAGTTCCTCACAATAAGGCAACACACTAAACAAATTTCCGGATTTTAATCACTGAAGAACTTTCTTAAGAGAGTGGTAGATCTAGAGGCTCTAAAACATTTCTGTAGATTCTGTAATCCTTTCACCCAGGAAGTATCAGTCCTTACATGGATGTCATCCACTGAAACTGTACTTTAATGTGTGGAGTGCAGTGTAAGTACTTAGCAACGTTGAAGGCTATGATTCAAATCTTAAAACGGTTTGGTTCTGACATCCATCCTCTAGAGACAAGAACCAAATTTTCCATTAGAAAGGAGCCAACACTACCTAAAACAATCCTTGGGTTAAAGAAGACGGAAGGCATGACCTTCCCAACATTAAACTTATGACAAAATGTTGGTAATTAAAAAAGCATAGTTCTGAAATAATGACAGACCAGCAGAGTAACAAAATAGAGTTGAGTATCCTAGCACAGAACCTCAATTCTATTGCTATTTAATCTTTGATAAAGAAATTAATATATGAAGTAGAGCAAGGAAAGTCTCTTCAACAAGTGGTTCAGTGAAAAGTGGACAGCTATATGCAAAAAACAAATTCGAACTTTTTCCTAACAGCAGTCAGAAAAGTGAGGTCAAAATGTACTAAAGACCTCAATCTCAGATCTGAATCCATAAGGTACCTAAAGGATAGGCAGAACACTCCATGATGATGAAACAAAAGACATCTTCCAATATGAAACTCCACTGACGAAGGAAGTGGAAGCAAGATAAACAAATGGGACATTAAAGCAAGAAGTTTCTGTACCTCAGAATAAATGGTAACGAGGTAAAAAGACAGACTATGGAATAATTATTAGCATAATACTCATCTGATAAAGGGGTTAATATTCAAGATACATGACACTGGAAGGACCTATCAGGAAGAAGTATCCAATACCATCAAAAAAGAGGGAGAAGAAATGAACGGAACTCTAAGAAGAAATTGATACGGCTCAAAGACATAAGAAAAAATGCTCTACATCACTAACCACCATGGAGATGCAAATCAAAACGATGAGATATCATCTCACACCACTGAGACTGGAACACATCAAAAACAAAAAAAACGGGGGCTGGAGTGATAGCACAGCGCGTAGAGCGTTTGCCTTGCACGAGGCCGACCCGGGTTCGAATCCCAGCATCCCATATGGTCCCCTGAGCACCGGCAGGAGTAATTCCTGAGTGCATGAGCCAGGAATGACCCCTTGCATCGCCAGGTGTGACCAAAAAAGCAAAAAAAAGAAACAACAACAACAACAAAAAACAACCAGCATTGGCGCCCATGCAAGGAGAATGGACTCTCATTCATTGATGCTGGGAATTCTAACTGGTCTAGCCTTCTTGGAATCACTACAGGCATTCCTCACAAAACTAGAAATTGAGCTTCCATCTTACCCAACAATAAAAGTTCTGGAAATATAACCTAGGGTCCAAATACACACAGCAGAAATGTCATCTATACATCTATGTTCATTGTAGCACTATTCACAATAGCTAAAATCTGGAAACATTCTGAGTGCAGATGACCGGCTAAGAAACTAGGGTGCATCTACACATTGGAAAAACACAACTATGCAGGTGTTACAGGATTTTTTTAATACATGAATGGACAGGTAGATTATCATGCTGAGTGAAATCAGTGAGAGGGAGAGGACAAATATAGAATGATAGCACTTATTTGTGGGACATGAAAAACATACATAATACAGTTTCTGAATAATACGTACAGACATAGATATAAGAGACAGGAGGACTGATACATAATGGAAATTTACTACAAAGTAAGATGGGGGATGCAGTTTGGGCAGAGAATTACCAGTTATTACAATGATAGTTGGAAATGATTACTCTGGACAAAAATTGAGTGCTGAATGGAGATAAAATAATATGCGAGACATCTTTTCAGTAACAATATTGTAAACCACAATGTCTAAAAAGAAAATGAAAGTGACAAAGAAGAGAGATTGACAGACAGACAGACAGAAAGACAGACAGAGAAGTGTTCACATAGAGGCAGGCTCTGGGGACCAGGGAAGGCATGTGGGAGGGAAACTGGGGACACCGGTGATAGGAAAAGTACACTGGTGAAGGGAAGTGTGTTTTAACATTTTTTTTACTGAAACTCAACCAGGAACAACTTTGTCACTGAATATCTCATGATGATTCAATGAAAAATTTCTTTAAAGAGGCATAGTGCTTTACACACTGGAATTCTGTGTGACAGTAAGCAAGTATGAGATAATGTAATTTTCTCCAAACTATTGACTAAAGTAATTTGGAAAGAAAGGGGCAGATACAGAATTCTCTCTCACATCAGGGATATAAAAATATATAGTGCTGACAGAAGAAAGTGGCAAAGGCAAAAAACCTGAAGAGCTGACCCACAGAACTGTGTTTAGGATGTGTGAGGGGTGGATGGCAGAGAGCTTTGTGACACTATTGGAGGAAAACTGGTGTGAATGTGTTGAGTGCTGTGTGAATTAAACTATGATAAACATTAAAAGTCACAGAACCTTAGCAGAAATAAATAAATTAACTAAAATATCTGACATAGTGATAGGATCAAAATGCAATAGAGTCAGCGATATAGCTCAAAGATTGGAGAAAATGCTTTCCAGGCATGAGACTCCATGTTTCATTCCTGGTTCCAATGCTATATGAGCTAGGGGATCCCCAGCTTTCCAGAGCAGCAGTGGATTCGGCATTACTGTGATTTGGGGCCTGAGAACTGCACCATCACCCCAAGCACCCAGGTTGTGTGTTGTTTAACCTCTGTCCCCTAGAACCACAATGAAGCAAATATTATTCTTCTTAAGGGAAGTTCACAGCAATACAGCAAACACAAGAAACGATGCCAATATTTCCTGAACTCATAACTTCAGAGACTAGAAAATCAGCACATGAGAACACTGTAAGGACAATAGAAAATGTATGATACAAATGGCAAAGTGAAGTCACAGTTTTGGACCAAAGAACAAGTAAAGCAGCTAGGGCGCTTGCCTTGCACACAGCTGACTCAGGTTCAATCCCAGGCACTGCATATAGTCCCCCAAGCCCTATTAGGTCTCTGTGTATCCCTGAGCATGCACAGAGCCAGGAGTGAGCCCTGAGCATGAACTAGGGTTGGCCAAACATCAGAAAGAGAAAGATACCAAGAAATGAAGCATTTTTTAAAAATAGGATTGTGATAAAATAGTGCTGAAAATTCAGAAGCTTGTTATAAAGTTTCATGCAAAACAATTTCTCCAATTTAACCAGTTTATGGTTTCATATTCACTTTCTAAATTCCACACACTTGCGCGTGACCAACCCGGGTTCAATTTCAACATCCCTCTCAGAGAACCTGGCAAGCTACCTCAAGTATCCTGCCCTCACAGCAGAGCCTGGCAAGCTCCCATTGGCTTATTCGATATGCCAAAATCAGGAACAACAAAATGTTAAAATTACTTCTTATACATAAAACAAAACATATCAGAATTAAACAGAGATGTGTAATGTGAAGGAAAAATTAGGAAAGCTGGTAATAACAGTAAAACCAATGAAAGACATGTGACAGGGTGGGTACTACCAGGTATGTGTATACCAGGCTCTGAAATAAGCACCTTGCCCATTGTTCAGGTACAATAGGCAGGGTTATTGCCACAGAGCCTGAGGGTTCTAGCCACAGCCTTGCATGTGGTTCCTGAGCAAGGAAGGAGTAGTCGCTGACTGCAGAGCTAGGCGTAAGGCTTGAGCGCTGCCGGTTGTGGCCCCTAAACCAACAATAAATAAACTACGTAATATTTCTTTACCTAATTAACATTATTCCTGAGCAATCCTTCCTCCTCCTCCATTTAGTTTCGGGTCTCACTCAACTGTGTTTAGTACTTACCATACGATCTGTATTTGATAAACATTTCCCATGGTCTTCGAAGGACCTAGCAAGCAAATTAATAATAGTAATAATAATAATAATAATAATGAGATGGAAGAAAAGTTAGACTAATATTTTAAAAAGCGAATTCAGCTGCTAACAGTTTTCAAAATTATATTCCCTAGTTTACTTTGATGTAAAGCTAGCCTTATGAAACCAAACTTAAATTTAATAAGTTCTATTTGCTTTCTATTATTGCCTGCTTGATTTATACAGCTAGTTTATTTTTCGGTTCTTTTGAAACTTGTGACTCTTGGGTAAATTTGTTTGTTTCTTTGTAGATCTTTTTCAGAATCTTCCTGGATAGTCACTGTGGGGAGTTCAGGTTTCATAGTTTTCATCAATTGCCTAAAGTTTTATATTATGTTTTGTTGTTTTTATAAGGTTTATTTTGTTTTTTGTAATTTATTTACTCTTCTGCTCTTGGATCAACCTGGTAATATACTGGGCTTACTCCTGGCTCATGCACTCAGGAATTACTCCTGTAGGTGTTTGGAGGACCATATGGGATGGTGGGAATGGAACCTGGGTCAGCTGAGTTCAAGGCAAATGCCCTACCCGCTCTACTACGGCTCCATCTCCTACATTTTAATCTTACTCTTGGTAAGTTTTATTTTTTTGGAGCTCCAGATGCCAGGTATTCAGTTATAATTTCCACTTGACTTTTGATGCCCTATTAACCTCTCTTAACTCTTCTCAGTATCCCCTAGAATTTCCATGGGCCTAAAGCAAATAAAAATTAAATATAAAAATGCTTATAACCTGATCAATTAGAACATATTTTCCATGATTTAAGCCAGTGATGTGAGACACAAATCTAAGAAGTTTGTGCCATTTTAAAGTTTGTAAACTTTTTTCTTTTGTTCTAAGAGCCTTATGTCATACTGATTTGTATTAAAAATAAAATAACTCTCTAGTACATACTATGGTGAAGAATAAACTCATGTTAGTAAAGATGGAGTCTGATTAGATATAGGGAGGAGAATTGCTTCAAGAAGTCTAGCAAAATAACATCTGAGGGAAGGAGAGGATACATCACTTACATGTCTGAAGTGATTTGTATGTAAATAAATGAAACAATATGTAATGTCAGTAAATTCACCTGGATAACTTAAATGAAAATTCGCCAATGGACATGTATATTTCTTTTAGTCTTTTTCTAGCTTCTTGATGGCATGTTAATATTTCAGTATATTCATCCGTGTTTTTATATGTATTAAGTTCTTTTATTTTGTATTCCAAGTACATTTTATTCTCTTCTTGCTCTTCTGCATCTCTGAGAATGTTTTCTAACGTCAGCATTTTCTGTTGATGCAAGTTTTTTAATCTTTCTGAATATATGGAATGTTCTGCTGTTAAGCATGCAGATACACATGTATCTTCTGATTCATTCATGAAGTCTTTTCTCTGCAAGAATAAAACAATGTTTTTTGTAATAGCAGAAATAAACAGAATGGCACACGAAACCCAGTGTCAACTTCTGAAATTAACTCTTTGGCCACAAAATGTTATCTACACTGAGACCTAGAGTCAGAACTCGAAAGCCTGTATTTCTCAGAAAATCGAGAACAGATTTTGAAAATTTTGAAAAGCATCAAAATTGCAAAAGTGTATTTTAATTGTCATTTTTTGTTTTCATATACCTGAACATGTAATTGCATACTCTCGTTGTTTTGGAATTGTTTCACAGTGATCCTTCATGAATAACTTTAAGGAACCTCTTAGTTAAGAAGAAACTTCTCTCTTCCCCCACTTGACTTGAACAATTTGAGGAGAAGTTTGAGGGATGAATTCATGAATTCATGAATTCATTAATTAACACACATGATTTCTACTGTGACTTACTTTCATCTTTGCTTCTTTCTTCATATGTTCTAATCTATCATACATTTCTTTGTGCCCTTCAGAAACACAGGTAGCTTTGGAATGGTATCCAATATCTCTTGAATTAGTTCAATAAATACTTAGAAGGATATTTATGTCATCCTTTTGATAAAATACTTCATTATTAAATCATGTACTAGTAATATATAAATGAATGCACACATGTAGTATCAAAAATATCACCAATACATCTTCTTTTCTTCTTACCTACCGTTCACTGACTACTGAGTACAGGTAATGGTACAGAAAGCATAATGCTCCTGCCAAATTGAATGTTACTTGGGCAACAAATTCAATTCCACTGGCCATTATTCCCTAAAGAATTTACTAAGTCTCATGACCTTGAAGTCCCCCAAAGAACTAGGCACATAGATAAGACTAGCTGGTTAGAACTAGAAGGGTATATAGGTAGGAGAGTCATGTCATGGAAGGGTTTTCTTCCTACTTTTGAAAACTAGAGGTTTTATATTTATATAGATTTTATATATATAAATATCATTTAGGTTTTATAAATATGTTTATATTCATATTTAAGCTTCTACTCACAGAAGATAAACATATATGTTATATTATATAAAACATCTTAGAATATAAGTAGTCACTTCAAAGGCCTTCTCAATCATAAGTAACCTGACCTTTCTCTTCCTGTATTTCCTCAGTACTTAACACTTTCCCGTAATCACTCCATCTTTCATATACACAAATTCAACCACCACTTATTAGACTGCAAGTAAAAATACCAATTTAACAAATCCTAGAGATATATAACCATTTTTGTTTTTACAAACATATTCAGTTGATTATAATTTGTTTTGAAATGATAATTATCGCTCCAGCCCAGTTTTATGATCAGTTGAAAGAATGTTAACCATAAATTGGTAAATTAAATACCACTTGCATTAGCTAGGTACTAAATACTCCACCATAATGAGTTTGTTATTACAGTGCTGGAATGATAAGTTTAAAAACATAAGCAAACTGCTGGCATCACCCCAGACCTTCTGACTCTATCACTAATGTTCTTGCCCCAAACCTTACATAGTGTGTTAGTGTAAACTTAGAAATATCAAAGAAGTCTTATTGAAAAAGCAATAATTCTTTGACAAAAAATATGTAGCTATTTGAAAAAGCATGAGACTATTGGCTTCTGCAACAACTTTTGTTCCTTCATGGTGTTAAATATTAAATGTGAAATAGTCGAAAATAATACTTTATCAGTGAACTTTTACTAAGCATGTTTGTGTTCATATTATTTCCAAAGCTCTTCTTTTGAAAGAGAATACTATCTGGAGAAAATTGTTACTATTCTAAAGAGGGAGAATGATATTCAAAACATCTAATCTGGCTATTCTTTTTCTCCTAATAATTGAAAGTGATAAACTAATTTCTATTTACATAACAAATGGAGTAAAAATCATTGCCCCAAATGAAAACATCTTTTTTGTAGCACATGTTTGTGATTATAGCTAGTTCATCAATTTTCATGAAACATATTAAATGTCTCAATCTGTCACCCATTTCTTGTTACCCTGGACCAAGAGAGCTCCTTCAAAATCTCTCTCAAACCCTGGGCACACATTCAAGGACCCAGAAAATTGATGCTGCCTCTTACATTATTCAGGTGTTTCAAAAGTGCTGCAATTCATTCTGCCTTGTGACTTCTGTCCTGCCATCAGCAACTCTTTTTATGGATACCCTTGGACCTAGAGGACCGCTCTCAAATCCTTTGCAAGCCCAAACCTGCGTGGAAGTGACAACACCACCCCTTCATCCCCAACCACTTCAAGGTGTTTTGGGTCTTCTATAGTTCCTTAAATAGGTCTATTTTAACAAATGGATAACTGGAGACTGAACTACATGACTACTTGAGTAATATCATAAGGGGGCAGACTTGTTAGGCTAACAGATTTCAAAGAATACTGCCTGTTCAAAAGTAACAAATTAGATCAGACCTCAGATAGTTGGCATCTTATCCATCATCAGTGAGAAACTCAAATCAATTCTCCATACAATGGCCATGGAACTAAATCAGTCATTGGAAGAAACTTCAACCAACTTAAAGATGAATTGATCCAGGGTATCAAACAGTCCAGGCAAATCATTTGGAGAAATTTCAAAATACAATAGCAAGTCACAGCAACAGAATTAAACATACAGAGGACCGTACACTCACATTGAAGACAAAATACTAGCCATCATCAATAACAAAGTGAAAAAAAAAGGAAAGAAATCAAATAGAAGAGAAAATAGCAAGCGATATATATAGGACTACAGGAAGGAGAAGAAAAAGGGAACGGGGAAGAACAGCAGGTCCAAGAGAGAACAACTGAGAACTCTCCTGATATCTTGAGAGAGGCTCCTGCACAGACTGAAGAGGCTTCAAGAGTTCCAAAGTAGACTCAAACTAAAGAATGCCAAGACACATAGTAATCAAAACAGCAAAATCAAATGACAAAACAGACAACTTAAAGCAGCAAGAGAGAAGATAACTCAGAGATAAGGAAAAGAACTGCAAAAGACCTTTCACATGACATCCCACAGGCCAGGAAAGAATGGAATGACATATTCAAAGTACTGACTGAAAAAAACTTCCAGCCTAGAGTTGACTACCCTTCAAAGCTTTTATTGAAACTTGAGGGAAGGATAAGAAGCAAGAGCTGGCAGAATTTTCAACAACTAAACAAATCCTGCAGCACTTACTGAGAGGCCTCTTTTGGAAAAAAAAATAGACTCTCAAAAACACCAGATTATTCATGCACACATGCACAACACACACGCACACAAATATACACAAGCACACAGAGCAACACTGTTTTGTCAATAATTTCTCTGAATGCCAACGACTGAACTTACCTAGAAAAAAGGCATGAAATTTCTGAATGGATGAGAAAAGAAAATCCATCGATTGGCTGTCTATAGGAAACACACCTAAATTCTCAGGATAAATACAGCCTTTATTGCGAGTGGTTTATTTATTGTGAGATGTGAGTGGATGCAAAATAATAATACATGCCAATAGAAGAGTCAAAAAAAAAAAGCTGGTACAGTCCTATCAGACCAAATTTCACTCAATATAAAGAAAGAAACTAGATCTAATGATGAGCACTACTAGTCAAGGGAACACAAATAAATCAGGAGATAATATTATCAATATCTATTTACTAAATGAAGGCTCAGCAAAGTTCACATATTTTGCCCACAAACCTACATAAACACAATGGTGAAAACACATTAGTAGGGGGTGTCTTCAACACATTAATCTGCCCATTAGATCAACTAGATAGACTATCAGTAAAGATACAAGGGTCCAAAAATAGGAGCTAAAATACTAGGACTGCTGGACATATACAGGCTCAACATGCCCACAAACAAGAATACACATTCTTCTCTAATTCACATGGAATATTCTATAGGGTATTCGCATATTAAGGAACAGAACAAACATACATGTATTTGCAAACACAGAAATTGTACAAATGCCGTGGAAGTAGATATTAATCAAAGAAAGATGATTAGCAAAACTTCCAACACCTAGAAGCTGAAAAAAACTGCTAAAAAACCACTGGATCAAAGAGGAAATGATGAAAAATATAAAGATTCATTCAAACTAATCAGAATGAAGACACAAGCTACCAGAATCTATGGAATACACCCAAAGACGTTCTATGGGAAAATTCATAGCAATGCAGGTCTACATGAAGAAAGAAGAAAAAGCCCACATGAACAAGATGAACACACATCTCAAAAACCTGGAGAAGGAAAAACAATTCTAAAAAGTTGCAGAATTTGGGAAATAATAAAAAGTAGAGCAGAAATCAACAATAGGGGACCCAAGACAGCAATTCAAAGAATCAATGAATCCTGGAGCTACTTCTTTAAACAAGTAAATATGATTGATAAACCTTTATCTAAACCCACAATGAAAAAAAAGAGAAAATCATCTGATAAGTCATATCAGAGATGAGAGAGGAGAAATTACCATGGGTCCTTCAAAAATTAAGAATATAATGAAAGGTTCCTATGAACAATTCTGTGCTCTTGAGCTAGACGAAAACCTGGAAGAAATGGCTAGATTCTTAGCGTCATGTAATACACCGAAGGAAGTAGAAAGCTTAAACTGGCTAATCATAAGTAACAAAATTGATGCAGCAATTGAGAATCTCCCCAAGCACAATAGTGCTGGTCCATATGAGTCCAGGGGTGAGTTCTATCAAACCTTCAGAGAAGATTAACTGCCTATACTCCTTAGGCTTGTTGTTACTATTTTTAGCTGGACCAATAGCACAGCGTTTGCCTTGCACGCTGCCCACCCGGGTTTGATTCTTCAGCCCTCTCGGAGAGCCCCGAAAGCTACCGAGACTATCCCGCCCGCACAGCGGAGCTTGTCAAGCGACCCGTGGCACTAAAACAGTAACAAGTCTCACGATGGAGACATTACTGGTGCCCGCAGGAGCAAATCGACGAACAATGGGAGGACAGTGCTACTCCTTAAGCTGTTCCAAAATTCAAAGAATCCTTCTTAACACCTTCTATGAAGCTAATCTTACACTAAAACGCAAAGCAGCAGAGACATTTCCAGTAGAGAACATTTCAGACTAATCTACCTGATGGATATTGGTGCGAAATCCTTACCAAAAATCTCAGCTAACTGAATCCAACAACAGATAAAAATGTCATACATCATAATTAAGTGGGATTCATGTGGATCTAGTGGGTAACAAAATGTGGGAAATCTAGACCATAACTTGAAATCACTTAAGAAAGAGATAGAAGTCCTTGGGAAATGGAAAAACTTCCAACATTTATGAATTGGACCAATAATTAGTATTAAAGTATCAATCTACCTAAGCTTTTATATAGATTCAAAAGAATCCCCATGCAAATTCAGATGACATATGTTATGTACTCTATATGTACTTATATTAATTCATCTATATATCATTTATATAAGTGGGTATATAATTTCTATGATTAATTTTGTTGGTTTTTCAGGCATATGCTCAGATGTTAAAATGAGGGAACACTGGATAATGAATTTTTACGTACAATATTTTGTCACTTTTGTTTGGATAAGTGGCTAGAATTATTTTGCCCAACAGTCAGGTATTCTGTTCTCATAAATGATGTGTGAATCACTGAGTGTCATATATCTCCTTCCACAAAGATTCATGTTTCATCAAGGTTCCTGATCTCAAACCATTGGAAAAATAAAACTTAATCATGTGAAAAGAAAGTTGATTTTGTAATTTAAAGGATATTTTTATCACAAAGAGTAAGTCTGACTTCAGTTTTATGTTGGTTGATTGCAGGCCGGTATTATTCTGTGAATTGCTAATGGGTTCACAGTTTATAAAGCTACTATGCGCTCAAGCCTACTTGTGTATTTTTACATGAAAAAGTCAGAACTAAAGTAATTTAAGTTCAAGTTCTCACAATTCCATTTCTAGTTTAATTTTCCATTTATTAAGAATATCAATAAGATGCCAAGAATTGCAACAGACTATTCATGATACTTCCATATTACACAGCAACCAATTTGGCCCCCCAAAATACACTCAGTGTTCTCCATTTTAACAACACAATGACATTTGTTATGTATTTTCAAAGACAGGTAAAATAAATGTTTATATGGAACTGCATAAATATAATACATATAATAGCATCACTGTAATCTCATTATTCATTGATTTGCTCAAGTGGGCACCAGTAACGTCTTTACTGTGAGACTTGTTACTGTTTTTCGCATATTGAATACACCACGTTAGCAGTTTTTCATCGTGCGGCTCTGTCTGGCAGGCAAGATACTCTCCATAGCTTGCCAGGGTCAATGAGAGGGACGGAGCACTCTAACCTGGGTCAACCACATGCAAGACAAACACCCTATCTGCTGTGCTATCGCTCCAGCCCAAATTATAACAGTAATAAATATTACTCCTCTCCATCCTTTTACATATTTTCCCCTACAAGAATTATTAATCCAATATAGTATCTTCAAAATACAGGCAAGTCTTATTCAGTTCCAAGTTGTGAAATTCAACTTGTTTCTCTCTGAATCTCATTAAGAATTTTACCACATCCTGTTACACCACAGATTTATGACACTGGCCATTATTTTTTCACAAATAATTTTTTTCATGGGGAAAGTTAAATTCAGCACTCAAGCTGATGTCTTATGATTTCTGAGATTAAGGTTTTGTACTACTGGACAAAGACTTGGTTCTTTTTTTTTTTTTTTTTTTTTCTGCACTTAAAATCCATTTATTATTCAATTGGTTTGCTTCTATTATAGAAATCACTTTCAAAGTCACACTTTCACAGTGCCATTGATTTTCAGAGGAAATTAATCAAATGTATTTCAATATTTATGATAACATATTCTCCTCCTCAATACAGTACATGCTTCCCTTGACAATCTGTAAAACCAATAATTAAAAATATTGAAACTTTATCCGGGTCATTAAAGATTTACAAGAGTGAAAATCATACAGGTACCTGACTTCCACACTGATTATGTTCTTGCTGACTCATGAGCTTCCAATGTCATAAAGGCAATGAACTGGCATATATGGACATATTTATCAGTTTATACTTTATATGCTGAAAGCTTGATTTATCCCTGGTGTACTTTAAGAGCTACCTCAAGGATTTCACTTATTTGAAATGCACAAACTCTTCCAACGTTGAGAACAACCAGATGGGAAAAGTGATGAAGCAAACCTGGTTGGAATATGTAAAGCATCAGTCACCTGACATGCCTGAATATAGTTACTGAGGACAGAATACTATTTTATATTCATAAGGTCAATTATTTATAATGACTCTAATACTAATTCTGGAGTTAACATCAATGTAAGTCAGGTGAGTCTTACTCTTTAACCACATACTTTCTGTCATCTGATGCATTACAAACTGATCTTTAGCAATTAAAGGATCTTCACTGGGCTATTCTGAGAATGAATTATATCAATGAAGACAAACAAACAAAAAGATCAGAAGAAAAATATGTTTTTATCATTCCCAGGTCTGACAAGCTAATATGAGATGTGGTAAAAATTTAATCCAAATTTCTAAAGATTATCTTTTAATGAATTTATTTATATAATATGTCTTCCTTCCATTTATTGTTGCTGTGACAATAGGAGTCATACATTTGGTTGACAAAGTATGATATACACACACTTTGCCGTGTCAGCTGGGTTTCACAAATGTGGTTGCCTATTCACATACACTTGCATTGTGCCAGAGATAGCACACTTGTGGCATTGGGGATTGCAATGGCTGTGCCTCCAGAGATTGTAATTGACATATTGGATGATTCTGAGGATCGAATTTATGCCTGGAATGTAGATGTTTCACTGATAGCTTCCTTTTGGAATCCTCAAGTTGTTTAAATAGAATGTTGCCAACCACTCAAAACCTTTGTGAAGTTGAAAAAAATGAACACAAAACTCATTCACAGTTTTTTCTTTTAAAAGAAAAACTTTTCAGGGGCTTCTTATATTAATGCTGAAAAGAGATTACAAGCATTCTGATTTCTAATATCTTTAGGTATCAGGTGTTCTGATTTCTAATTTTTTTTAATCATCTGGTATCTTTAGAAGATGAGTGTTGACAATTGCCAGGTCAGAAGGCAGGGACATACTTCAGTGG
The DNA here is from genome assembly GCF_027595985.1 of Sorex araneus. Taxonomy (NCBI): domain Eukaryota; kingdom Metazoa; phylum Chordata; class Mammalia; order Eulipotyphla; family Soricidae; genus Sorex; species Sorex araneus. The sequence goes on from NC_073310.1 coordinate 29,905,436, forward strand.
TACATCACATGCTTCTCCTATTTAAGGTTCTGGGTTTAATCTCTAGCATTACCAAAAGAAAAAAAATAAGGAGAAAAAAAAAACAGCATACAAAACATACTAGACTCCTCTTAATGAGAACACAGGAATGCTTTCAGTCTACTATTTCATTCTTCACTTTTTCATGTATAAACCAGACCAAAAGAAAAAGGGGGGAAAAGTACACTATTTAAGTTATCACAAAGACTTGGTTCTTAACTCAATCTTGCCTACATGTAGAATGTACTATGTAAGTGGTACTCCTCTTAGCACCTATTTTGTAAATTACAAGTAAAGAAATACAAAGTATTGTATAAGCAAATGCAGAGTCATCACTTTTGATGCAGAAGAAAGAAAACAGAAAAAGCAGGACCACAGCATCCCCTTTCATACTTTCATCCCCTTTCATCCATGAATGCCCAAGTGATAGTAATTGGAGACAGTACCTCGATTTTCAAGTTTGCTTCTATATCTTCTAAGTCTTCTTCTCCTAGTAATGATATGGTCATTAAATAGAGTTAGATAAAACTATAATAATATTAAAAATAAGGCACAGTTTAAATATACATAGAATATCCCACTCATGAATGTATCCAAGAAGAGGAAGTAGCAACACATCATCATTTTAGAGAATGACAGCAGCAATATCAGAAAGAAAACCTCAACAGTAGCTGGGATGCTTACAAAAAATACAATAAACCTAAAGTGTAGAAATCCCGTGAATGACACATTTGGGCCTATGTATCTGATAGTGTTTAATACTAACATAACTAAAAAGATCATATATGCAATGACATCCTAACATTACTCTTTCTCTTTAGGGGTGTCTCATTAGCATTAAACAAATTGGCATTATATTTGTTCATGTGGAGTCCTTTCAGCAATATCAATACCTTCTCCTACTGGGCTGGTTTCTGGCTTTGTTGAGTCTTCCTATGAAACAAAACACAAAGCATCGGCTGTAGCAAATGCCCTGCTCACTCATTCAAGCCCATCTCTCCTTCCCTTTCTCCTTCCTCTCTTACTTCCTCAACCGACTCAATTGACTCAATTGCACAATTGTTATTGTCAACACTGTTCTCTGGTGTTACATCTATGTTTTCCATCTTTTCTTCGATACCCTCTCCTTCAGGTCTATCATTAGAGGAAGAGGCATGAAGGTCCTCCTGGAAAGGAAATATGAGCAAAGTGTTGTTAAGAAACATCACAGTAAATGGAGCGGTAGGAGAGGGAGAGTTCCAAAACAACTGGGAACAATGAGAAGGTGCGTATGGAATGATGAATTGAAACTACAGGTCAGAGGCAAACCAAGGGATACATGCAAATACAGGTGCCTGGCTTTTAAGCAACTAACCTGACTTCAGTCCCTCAGATATGGCCTCTGAGCATCACCAGCATTGAATATTGGGTACATAGCCAGAAGCAAACCCTGTGGGCCACTCACTGCTATGGCCTCCCAACAACAAAAGAAGAAATCTCAAATGGTGAATGTCTGAGAATATCATCTCAGACATAAATGCTCGATAAATCCAAAAAGCTTTGCACTTAATGAGACAAAAGCAACAAATTTGAGAAATGATGTGTATATTGCCCTTTCTAAAAATTTTCATATGCAATTTCAAGTCAGCCCAGCCCATCTCGATAATTCTCTCTGAAATCTTACCTGCATTTTCAATTTGTTGAGTTACCTTCGTGTCCACTTTTTGGAAGGTGAACTGTCTAAGTCTAATTATGAAATGAATAAGGAGCAATGTTACAATATTAATACTTTTCCAAATTTAAAAGCATTCTAAGTATTTCAGATTCCAGCAATAAATTTATCTTTTTTTCCCTCAGCATATTTCTACAAACTAATTTGAAGACAGCAATTAATGAAGAACATGCCAAGTGATAATTGAGGTCAGAGAAACTTGTCAGACGGACATAACAGAAAAACAAGTCTATAATTTCAAAGAAGGTCCTGGTTGTATAAACCACAGCTATACGATTGGAAACCTCACTTTCCATCAGGTTAAAGGCATCTTTTATTCTGAATGTGAAATTTCAATAGGTATTATATACGTATTTTAAAAAATGATATTGCCAAACATACTTGAGAAGCAAGGAAACTAGTAGTCAAGGGGGAATTATTCTTGAAAGGTTTTCCCCCCGAGAATATATGGAATCCCAAATTAAACCCAGTGAGTCTTGTACTGTGTGATTTCTACAATTGAAAGTCGGTTGCTTTCTTTTCTCTGAATTTTCTCCACTATCGAAAAGGTAACGATGCTTTTAAGTCTACAAAACCCACCGTTTTAAGGAAAACTTTCCAGCTTTCTTATCTGTCAAAGAGAGAAAACATGCTATCTAAATCAAGATATTATTACCATATTTCAAGAGCTATATAAGGTCTATCATTAACTATTAAATTTGGAGAAAGAGCAGGGTACTCTCAGTGCACAGTTAAAAATGCCACACTTCAACCTGATACAATTAAACACATACTGCCACATACCTCAAGAACTCATACACTCTTTACACAGTTATCACAAGAAAAAGTGGGAGAAATTTATTCGTCAACAGTCAATGTCAAATGGAAAGAGCAGGACATTCTAAATCATCAACACTGGCAAAAAACAGAGGACACTGGTATTGCTTGGCTAAGACATATTGATTATCTGAACATGCAGCTGGTGAGGCTTGGTAGTGAATTGTGCAAATGGCAATTCAGGATAGAGATTTGCTCAAATTTCATTTGTGATTTGACTCCCTGATCTTTGAATGTGTCTTCCAATGTTATAAAAATGAGACTTAAAGCGACTGTCAATTCCCACTGCTATTCTCATGTTCCTAGTTCCCCACACAAAGAGGAGGGTGGAATGTAACACATTCTGTTTCTGTCGAGATGCAGGTTGACCATCTGTCGAGATGACAATTGGCATTTGGCATACAAGAAGAGATTTAAGGACAATGTCATAAACTACTGTATGACTTTATGACTACTTTATGTGCATATCTTCCACTTCTCTGTTTCCTAGTAATGATATGGTCACTAAGTAGAGTTAAATAAATCTATAATAACATTTAATTTAAAGCACAGTTTAAATATACATAAAATATCCCACTCATGAATATCCATGAAGCGCAAGTAGCAACACATAATCACTTTAGAGGAAGACAGCAGCACTATCAGAAAAAAAAAAAACTCAAGAGTAGCTGGGATGCTTACAAAAAAATACAATACACCTAAAGGGTAGAAATCCCCTGAATGTCACATTTGGGTGCATGCATCTGACTGTGTTTAATACTAACGTTCAAACAAAGAAAAAAATCATATATGCAATGACCTCCTAACACTACTCTTTCTACTTCAGGGTGTCTCATTAACATTAAACAAATTGGCATTATATTTGTTCATGTGGAATCCTTTCAGCAATATCAATACCTTTTCGTACTGGGCTGGTTGCTGGCTTTGTCGAGCCTTCCTATGAAACAAAACACAAAGCATCGGCTGTGGCTGTAGGAAACGCCCTGCTCACTCCTTCAAGCCCATCTCTCCTTCCCTTTCTCCTTCCTCTCTTACTTTCTCCGATGACTCAGTTGCACAATAATGACTGTCATCACTGTTCTCTGGTGTTCCATCTTTGTTTTCGATCTTTTCTTCAATAAGATCTCCTTCTTGTCCATCATTAGAGGAGGGGGTGTGAAGGGCCTCCTGGAAGGGAAATATAAGCAAAACATTGTTAGGAAACAACACAGTAAATAGGGAGGTGGGGGAGGGAAGGTTCCAGAACAACTGGGAACACTGAGATAGTGGGAATGGAATGATGAGTTGAAACTACAGGTCAGAGGCAAACCAAGGGAGACATGCAAATACAGGAGTGTTCCTCTTCAGATGACGAGAATGCACTAAAAGAAGATCAAAAGTAATATGCCACGAAAATCACAGACACTTTCCCTAAGGTGACTTTGGCAGTGTTGGAAATATAGCTCAAATGGATCAACACTAGGAGAGTGTGTTTCAACATGATTTAATCGTATACCAAAACAACGTTCGCTGGCAATAACGACCTGGTTGAATAGTGAGGTATGAAGATTTCAAGGAGCACTCAAGTCCCCCCCGCCTGTTTCAGGGGTACAAAAAATCTAACTCAGGAATTCAGATGATATTATGGAGAGAAAGAAAGAAAGAAAGAGAGTGAAACAAAGGAAGGAAGGAAGAAAGAAAGAAAGAAAGAAAGAAAGAAAGAAAGAAAGAAAGAAAGAAAGAAAGAAAGAAAGAAAGAAAGAAAGAAAGAAAGAAAGAAAGAAAGAAAGAAAGAAAGAAAGAAAGAAACTGAAAACTTTTCTAGTTGTATTTATGTACAGTATTATGGGCTGTAGTGAACATTAAGGAGTCAATTATACAGAGGCATGAACAAGATGACCAGGGACAATGCTGCCTTCACATGCAAAATATGAAAGATGAGACACCCAGGTGATTCAGAAAAATCTAACTCAGGAATGCAGATGATATTATGGAGAGAAAGAAAGAAAGAAAGAAAGAGAGTGAAATAAAGGAAGGAAGAAAGAAAGAAAGAAAGAAAGAAAGAAAGAAAGAAAGAAAGAAAGAAAGAAAGAAAGAAAGAAAGAAAGAAAGAAAGAAAGAAGGAAGGAAGGAAGGAAGGAAGGAAGGAAGGAAGGAAGGAAGGAAGGAGGAAGGAAGGAAGGAAGGAAGGAAGGAAGGAAGGAAGGAAGGAAGGAAGGAAGGAAGGAAGGAAGGAAGGAAGGAAGGAAGGAAGATATGAAGGAATTAATTTGGTTCAGAGAGCTACTGCATAATTCACATTTCATGAAATAATAAAATGAACAGAAATACATATTATCTATGAACACAAATTCAGAAATGAACTGAAAACTTTTCTAGTTGTATTTATGTAATATTTTAATAAAATAATCGTAACAGAAATGAGGTCTCTGATTATTTCACATCCTTATATTAGGTATTTGCCATTCATATAAATGTGAACATGTTTCTCATATCTATATTTCTTTAGTAAAGCTACCCCTGACTCTTATTAAATCTTCATATTACTTTTGTGCTTATTCGCATAATGCCTCCCTCCCATTCTTAGCCCTCAGTCCTCATTGCTCTAGCTGGTTTATATACATGATGAACAACTCTTTCTGTCCATAGTCATAGTTAAGATTTACTATCACTGATCTTTATAAATCTCAATCTTTATTTTCCTCTCCTCTTCTTCCCCTCTTTCCCTTCCTTTTCTTACTTTTCTTCTCCCTCCCACCCCATCCTAATGCTCGTCCTCGTCCTCCTCCTCCTTCTCCTTTTTTACTGTCCACCTTTCCGAACTAGCTCCTTCCCTCCCTCCTTTTCTTGCTTCTTTCCCTCCTTCTTTCAACACATAAGTGTTCAAAGCTCAATCTTAGCTAAGTACTCAGGGTCTCTCTTGGTATCTCTTGCGGCTGCTATCTAGTGACCAGGTTTGAAAATGATCAGCTGTTCCAAGGCATTGCCATATCCTGTGTAATATTTCTCTGATTCCTTCTTACACTAATATTTATTACATCGAAAGAAAAGGATCACTTTATCATTGTGAAGAATAGAGTGACACTAAGTGACTAAGAACACTGATGCCTGAAGGAATCAGTCAGGATGGGAGATGTGTGCTGAAAGTAGATAATTGACCAAACATAATGACCTCTCAGTGTCTGTGTTGGAAGCCATATGCCCAAAAGTAGAAAGAGTCTGGGGAATATTGTCTGCCATGGAGGCAGGGGGAGGTTGGGAAACGGGGCGGGTATACCCAGGATATCGGTGGTGGAAAATGTCCACTGGTGGAGAGATGGATGTTTGATCATTGTGAGATTGTAACCCAACCATGAAACCATCTCACAGTGATTCAATAAAATTAAAAAAAAAGAATAGAGTGACAGTTTGTGGAAAATCATGGAACATTTTCCAGTTGGCGGAAATGATCACACTTTGAAATTGACAAATAATCATTAGTTTTGTGCTAAAAATAAAATTTAAAAGATAAGTATAAGGTTCATTTCTACTCTATGATCTAATATAAAATCTGACCTTGGAGTTTTTCAGACCTAAGACAAATTCCAGTCTTTTGTTTTCTACCTATCTTCACATAGGGAAATGTTTATAAGAAATGACGTAAATAACCTGAAAATCTTCTTTGATTTACCCCTAACTGATCATTGAGTAAAAAATTCTTACGTGGCAGACATTAAATGGGAATTTTTCAAAAATATATCTGTAACAAAATTTATCCCAAGAAAAGCTTAAGGTATTGTGTTTTTCAAAAAACAAGCACCAAGACTTTCAAGTGAGTTTAATCTGAAATGTGGTCAGAGGGTTACTATTTGTGTGAGACCTGTTGTTACCTTTGCTTTCACTTAATTGTAACAAGAATGACACCCAGTGAAATTTTTTTCCTTGCAGGAGAAGAGATGATAGTTTACTTTTCAGTATCTAATTTAGAAGGGCTCTAATTGCAGACAGTGTTAGCTGCTTACATCCATATCAAGAAAAGATATTAAACTCATTTCACTTAGCCTGATACACCCATGTTGATTTAGTTATATGCAAATTTCATGATATCATCTATTCTAATAGCTGCATATAGTATTCCATCCTGTATCTATACCAAAGTTTCTTTAAACAGCCATATGTTCTCGGGCACTTCAGATTTTGGGACAGACGATGAATGACTGCACACATTTGTGGAATATTAAGTAACAGAATGGGAGATTAAGACCCATGGTTATAGAGATAAGGGACAGGAGGATCGCTCTATGCTTGGAAGCAGGCCACAAATGCAGAGGGAAAAGGCAGCTGGGATAGGGAAGGGACCGCTACGTTAGTGATGGGCTCGCTGGGGATGGGAGATACTTGCTGAAAGTAGAAAACATGATGGCCAGTTTCTATCTGTATTGCAAACCATAACACACAAAAGGAGACAGAGCCTAAAAGGGAACCTGCTTGCCAAAGAGGAGGGAGTGGTTGGGGATGAGGTGGGAGTGGCAGGAGGATTACTGGGCACATTGGTGGTGGAGAATGGGCACTGGTGGAGGGATGGGAATTCAGTCATAGGATGATTGAAACATAATCATGAAAGTTTGTAAGTCAGTAACTGTATCTCATTGTGATTCAATTAAAAAATGCCAAACACAGGTGCTCAATTTCATCCACATCCATCAAAGAATTAAATACAACAGATGGATCAAAGAGTCATGAGAGAAATCCCCAGTCATTCACTAAAGAGATGTTACACTCGTGCCAGCTAATTCATTTAATTGATATCTACCTTAGTTTCTTTATTTAAATGACACTTGCTTCCATGAATTTCAGACGGGCTGAGTAAACTTGAAAGAGAAAATGAACGACAAAATTGAGAAACTTAATATCTCTATTTACGAAATCAAGTGAAATATATACTACTTCTATATTAAATTTCTTGCTATAATTACGTTTTGACATCTGATTTATTTCAGCACACGGATGTAGCCTCCTATATGCTAGTGCTCGGGATTTACCTCTTGATTATGCTCAGGGTTTACTCCAGATAGTACCAAGGGGATCATATGCAGTACTGGGGATCGAATCAGACCACAGCTAGTAAGGCAAGCGCCTTACCCATGGTTCTGTACAGCCTTTGGATCCTGTTTTTATTCTTCTTTCCATACACATTTCCACTTTAGAACGTCTTCTACAGGGCTGCATATCTATCTACAGCACGTAAACCTCAACCAACAAGGGCAGAGCTTCCTGAGTCAAGGAAGGTCTAAGAGGGATCCCAAACACATAGCATAGCAGAAAGGGGGCATCGCATGAAGTTGACCCTTTTCATCCCATACGGTCCCCTCAAGCACTGTGAGGAGTGAAACCTGAGTGCAGAGCCAGGAGTAACCCCCCTGAGCATCACTGGGTGTGCCCCCAAAGTAATAAATAAATATACTATCAAAATTAGGCAGATACTCTGTGGCCTCACTAGCTGTGATCCACTCCACACACTGATGTTAAAAACAAACAAACAACAACAAAAAAGACGATAAATTCTCACTCAGTATTACCAACCAAACTTTGTGAACATATTGTTTCCTTCATGGGAAAAATAAAGTAACAGTAAACATAAACTAAATGTCTTTGTCCTTTTGATTTGCATCTCTTTGACCAGCTTGTGTAGCATAGTAGCTATCTACCTGTACAGAGGCCCTAAGGAATAGAAAATTCACACACCAGCTTCATGCTACCATACAACCCTGTATTTTAAAATAATACTCATTTAGCCAAGCTGAGTAATAAGTAACAGGTGGCAGCAAAAACATTTTGCAAAGTCAGTTTCAAGACAGAAGAAATCAAGTGTAAAACACATTCCCTAGTGCTGAGTTCAGGATATAAGGACCAGTAAATCTTACCTTCTTGCCTCTGTACTCCATTATATGTTTATAATACATGTATATATTCAAACATAACTATGTATATAATGTCCTTAAACATACCTGCTGTAATTGTTATAATTTAAGGTGTCAGACTCTAACAACAACAACAAAAAACAAAATATGTATTAAGACCAGAATATAAAACTTGTGTCTTAAAGCATCTTTTTTGGAAATGATGAAAGAGAAATTGATAAAAGTAAACCAAGTGTTGATAATACGATTTAACACAGTAAGTCTTTCCTGGAGGATTTCCCTCTCAGAGTCCCCAAATGGTTAATAGATATTTTTCAAAACCAATCCACTGTTTAAATCGGGGCACACAGGTAACATTAGACAGTGCGTAATTCCTAACACTTAATTTCCCTTGAGCCCCACGTTTGGAAAAATAATTAATTTTTAATGACAAAATCTATTATACCTTATTTTCATTTACAAAGTAGCTTTGTGTGAAAATTATGTAGATCATTAAATATCAAATATGACTTCCTATGCATTATCACACAAAAATTAGATAAGGTAAACTACTCTTCTCAGTGGCTGGAGAGATAGTACAGTGGGTAAGGAGCTTACTCTGCATGTATCTTACCCTGACTCAATCCCGGGCCCCCATATGCTATCCTGAGTCTAGTAGGAGTGATCCCTGAGCAGAAAGACAGGAGTAAACCCTAAGGATGGCCGGATGGCCCAAAGATGGCCCAAAGATGGCAAATGAAGAAAATCCAAAATAGCATTCTCATCTTCATATGTTCAGCTCATGTTTCATTGTTTTGTACATCATAAATTCTTTTTAAAAAATTTATTGAATCATTGTGAGATAGTTAAAAGCTTTCATGTTTGGGTTATAAGCTCACAATGGTCAAACACTCATACCTCCCCACCAGTGCACATTCCCCAACACTGGCATCCCCGGTATACTCCCCTTTCCTACCCTCCCCCTGCCTCCATGGCAGACAATATTCCTCATACTCTCTCCTTTGGAGTCTTATGGTTTACAATACAGACACTGAGAGGTCATCATGTTTGATCCGTCATCTACTTTCGGCACACATCTCCCATCCCTACAGATTACTCTGGCCATCATTTACTTAGTGATATTTTCTCTATTCCATCTGCCTTCTCCCGTCTGCCCATGAAGAGGGCTTCCAGCCATGGGGCAATTCTACTTGCCCGTGTATCTACTTTCCTTGGGTGTCTGCCTCATGTGATGTTATTCTATATTATACTCCACAAATAAGTGCAGTCCTTCGATATCTGTCCCTCTCTTTCTGACTCATTTCATGTAGCATGATACTCTCCAGGTCTATATGTTTACAGGAAAATTTCATGACTTCATCTCTGCTAACATCTGCATAATATTCCATTGCAAAGATGTACCAAAGCTTTTACACTTTTACATTAACTCTACCATTTCATACTTTCAGGATTGCTGTATTATAGTAATGCTATGACAGTATTAGAGCACACTATTGCATAAGCAACAGTGGGTTAAGAAGGAGAATATCAGGGGCTGGAGACATATTACAGCAAATAAAGCACTTGGCTTTTACGCAACTGATCTGACTTCAATCCCTGACACAGATCTGACCACTGAGCAACCCCAGCATTGAAACCTGGGTACAGAGCCAGAAGCAAACCCGGTGCGCCACTGCCATGGCCTCCCAACAATGAAACAAGACATCTCAATTTCTGAACATCTGAGAAAATCATCTCAAACATAGATGATTGATAAATCCAAAAAGTTTTGCTCTTAACAAGACAAAAGCAACAGAATTGAGAAATGGTGTGTACATTGCCCTTTCTAAAAATTTTCATAGGTATTTTACACACAGCTAAACCCATCTAGGATAATCTTCTCTGAATTCTTACCTGCATTATCTATTTGAGGAGTTACCTTGGCGGCCCATTTTCTGAAGATGGATCGTCTATGTCTAATTATGAAATGGATAAGAAATAATGTTATAACATGAATACTGTCCCCAAATTAAAAACATTCTAAATATTTCAGAATCAAGCAATACATTTATCTTTTGTTCCATGAGCATAGTTCTACAAATGAATTTGAAGACAGCAATTAATGAAGAACATGCCAGGTAAGAATTGAGGTCAGTGACATGAATATTATGAAATGAATAAGAGTAAATCTCACCTTATTGCCTATTATGCATACAAAATACATAAACATATTCAAATGTAAATATGAATATAATACCCAAAACATACCTGCCAGTAGGGTTACCATTTGAGGTGTCAGCCTCTAACAACAACAACAACAACAACAACAAATTTGTATTAAGATCCGAATATAAAGGTTCTGCCTTAAAGCATCATTTTTGAAATGATATGAGAGAAATTGATAATAGTAAAACAATTGTTGATAATACGATATAACATAGTAAGCCTTTCATGAAGGGATTCCCACTCAGACTACCCTTACTGTTGATAGATATTTTCTAAAACCAATCTACTATTTAAATTAGGCACATAATAACATTTGACAGTGCATAATTCCTAACACTCAATTTCCTTCGAGCCCCAAGTTTGGAAAAATAATTAATTTTTAATGAGAATATCTGATACCTTCTTTTCATTTACAAAGTAGCTTTGTGTGAAAATTACATAGACCACTAAATATCAAATATGACTGCCTATACATTATAAAACAAAAACTAGCTTAACGTACACTACTCTTCTTGGTGGCAAGAGAGATAGTACAGTGATAAGGAGCCTCATCTACATGCAACTTACCCTCACCCAATCCATAGACCACATACTGTGTCCCGGGTCCACTAGGAGTGATCCCTGAGAAGAAAGAGAGGAGTAAGTCCTAAGGATGGCCAGCTGGCCCAAAGATAAAAGCAAACAAAAAAGAAAGTCCAAAATAGCATTCTCATCTTCATATGTTCAGCTCATGTTTCATTGTTTTGTTCATTATGATTTTTTTTAATTTTATTGAATCATCGTGAGACAGTTACAAGCTTTCATGTTTGGGTAATAATCTCACAATGGTCAAACACCCATACCTCCACCAGTGCACATTCCCCAACACCAGCATCCCCGGTATACCCCCGTTCTCCTACCCTCCCCCTGCCTCCATGGCAGACAATATTCCACATACTCTCTCCCTCCTTTGGGGTCTTATGGCTTGCAACACAGACACTGAGAGGTCATCATGTTTGATTCCTTTATCTATTTTTGGCACACATCTCCCATCCTGACTGATTACTCTGGCCATCATTTTTTTAGCGATCCCTTCTCTATTCCATCTGCCTTCTCCCCTCTACTCATGATGAAGGCTTCCAGCTATGGGAAAATTCTACTGGCCCGTGTATCTACTTTCCTTGGGTGTCAGCCTCATGTGGTGTTATTCTATTCTACACTACACAAATATGTGCAGTCCTTCGATATCTGTCCCTCTCTTTCTGCCTCATTTCATGTAGCGTGATACTCTCCACGTCTGTCCATTTACAAGAAAATATCATGACTTCATCTCTCCTAACAGCTGCATATGATTCCATTGCAAAGACGTACCAAAGTTTTTACACTTTTACATTACCTCTAGTATTTTATACTTCAAGGATTTCTCTTAGATACTAATGCTATGACAGTTATAGAGCACATTATTGCAGAAGAAGCAATTGGTCAAAAAGGAGAATATCAGCAGCTGGAGCCATATTATCGCAAATAAGGTACTTGGCTTTTATGCAATTGACCTGACTTCAATCCCTGCCACAGATATGGCCACTAAGGATCACTAGCATTGAATCTTGGGTACAGAGCCAGAAGCAAACCCTGTGCGCCACTTCTATGGCCTCCCAACAATGAAACAAGAAATTTCAATTTGTGAACATCTGAAAATATCATCTCAAACATAGATGCTTGATAAATCCAAAAAGCTTTGCTCTTAACGAGACAAAAGCAACAAAATTGAGGAATGGTGTGTACATTGCCCTTTCTAAAAATTTTCATATGCCAAGGCCATCTAGGATAATCCTCTCTGAATTCTTACCTGCATTATCAATTCGTCGAGTTACTTTGGCACCCAGTTTTTTGAAGATGGATTGTCTATGTCTAATTATGAAATGGATAAGAAGTTATGTTACATCAATACTGTCCAAAAATTAAAAACATTCTAAATATTTCAGATTCAAGTAATAAAGTTACCTTTTTTTCCTTCAGCAAAATTTTGCACACTATTTTTTAGCAGGCTGGAGCGATAGCACAGTGGTTGGGCTTTCGCCTTTCACTCGGCCAACCCATGTTCGATTCCTTCACCCCTCTAGGAGAGCCAGGCAAGCTACTGAGAGTATGGAGCCCGCACGGCAGAGCCTGGCAAGCTACCCGTGTGTATTGGATATGCCAAAAACAGTAACAATAAGTCTCTCAATGAGAGACGTTACTGGTGCCCGCTCGAACAAATCGATGAGCAACGGGATGACAGTCCATTTTTTAGCATGGAAAGAATTCAGAAAATGCCATATCATAATTGGGTGCAGAGAAACTTGTCAGTCTGACATAACCAAAAAAGAAGTCTTTAATTTAAAGGAATGTCCTTGCTGTGTGAGCCCCTGCTCTAACTCTGGGTACCTCACTTTCCATCAGATTAAAGGTATCCTTTATTCTGAATGAGGAATTTCAATAAATAAATAAGTGAAATGACATTTCCTCATATACTTAAGAAACCAATGTAATCAAGAGGGCTTTTCTCTTAGTTTTTTTTTCTGAGATAATATGCAATCCCACATTAAGCCCAATGTTTTTGTACATTGTCAATTCTAAAATTGAAATATATTTCCTCTGTGTCCACAAGGATGATCAATTGTTTCCTGTTTTCCCTATGAACTTTTTCAAACTTCCTGTAAGGTACATGGAAGGGACCACTCCCACCTGTGGTCCACCATGCTGAAACCTGGAATCTTACAGAAGTCAGCTTGTCTGTACTACTACTATACTCCAGAAACCTCACATATTCTTAGGGCTTGTGAGAAGTTATAAGGTCTTAGGTGAGTGTCAGAATATCCTTATAAAAGCCATGTTTTATCTGTGTAGGGAATAGATCTATACCAGTCTGTACCACTGAAATTCCACTCTATGGTAATAGAAACAGAATAACAGAGGCATGAGCAGTAGCCCTTGATTGCAAACCAATAAAAAGAGGTGAGTACTCAGGTAACGAGAAACATGAAGTTCCAGTATCACCATGTACTAAACTAAGAACAATGGAGGAACAGTGGGATCAATTTGCACTGGCAGAGAGGGACAAATCCAGGCATTCTTAGAGGTGTTCAAAATCCTCAAGTTCAGCCAAAGAGGACGTAGGTCAAGTCTGTGTAACAGCAATGGGAATTAAGCAATCACTAGAAAAAAATCCAATCAACTTAAAAAAGGATATACTCAGTGTACAAATGAATTTATATACAGGCCTGAGCAATCATACCACTGGTAGGGCATTTGCCTTGTACTCCACCAACTCAGTTTTATGCTCATACTGTATATAATCCTACCAGAGTGATCCGTTAGCAGATCCAGGATTGAGCCCTGATACCAGTCTGCTGTGGCCCATAAATGAATAAAGAAACAAACAAAAAACAAAAAAGACTCCATATAATGAATATCAAGTCACTGTAACAAAATCCTGAATGCAGAGAGCCTTTACAAGTAGCCATCTCAAGGATGAAATAAAAACCAGCAATAATAATGAAGTGTCAAAGGAAAATAGAAGTGAAAGAAGGAGAACTTCTGTTTGCTGCTCCACCATTCTAGGTGAGGCTCTCCTCTAGCTGATGTCACTATCAGTGGCTCATCTGAAGGGAGGCAAACAAAGCTCCAGTGGGATAAGAGCCCCTCCTTCTCAGGTGGGTATCAGGAGTCTCCACACATGACCTACATCATAGTAAGGGCCCACCAAAGCTCCTTAAGCACGCATTCACATGTACTCAACAAATTCGAGGACAGAGGGAAACCACTAGCTAATCCTTCACCAACTTTCCAGTGGGTTAACTATAAAAACCCACCCCCAGCATAACAAGCACACTAGAAAAACCAATGGGAAAAATAGGCAGAAGCTCAATGAATGAAAACATGACCACAGAAGACATCATCAACACCAGTGAATCTTCAGAAAATGTCTAATGACACTATGATGACGAAATTCAGTGAGATCAAACAGACACTAGCACAGTTAATCAGCAAAGCCTAAGAAGTAAGAGTTGGAATTAAAACAGCTCTGACAGTCAGAAATGACTAGAATGAATAACATGATAGGTGATAGTTTTAAAATGTCAATAGAAGCTCTGAATAGCAGAATAACAAAAGCTGAGTAAAATATTGAGGACCTCCAAGAAGAATCTGCTAGGAAAAAGCAGAAAGTGAAGCAGAAAGTTTGCAAAGAAAAGAACAACATACTAGAAACCTGTGGGATGAACTCATGAGGAACAACAGAAGAATTACTGGAGTCCCTGAAGAACAAGAAGGCAAATGTAAAGAAAGAATAGTTCAAGAACTCATTGATAAGAACTTCCCCAAGATAAGGATGACAGGCACTGAGTTCCAAGAGGCCTGAAGGGTTCAGGTGAAAAAGACCCAATTAGGAAAAATGTCAAGATTCATTCTATTCAAAATCACAAAAAGCTAAAGAGAGAAGGGACAGAATAGTTAAAGCAGAAAGATCAAAAAAGGAACTTATATACCCAAAAAATCCTTAAGACTTACAGCTAATCTATCCAATGAGACTGGACATGCCATAAGAATATGGAAAGATATAGTAAAAGTGCAGCTGAACACCTCACCAAGAATACTCTACTCAGCTAGATTATCATTCAGAGTTGAAGGGATAATACAGTGATTAATAGATATGCAAAAACTCATTGAATTCACTTTGAAACTAGTTTGGCAAGAAGCATTAAAAGTTCCTTATTTTTTTTTATTGAATCACTGTGATATAGTTACAAAGCTTTCATGTTTGAGTTACAGTCATACGATGATCGAACACCCATCCCTCAACTAGTGTAGAATTTCAACCATTAATGTCCCCAGTATCCCTCCCCCATCCCACCACTCCCTCATCTCTATGGCAGACAATATCCCTTAAGAGATTTCTTTAAAGGAAAGCAGAAACTTCCTTCCCATCACACGTTGTATTGAATATGGCACTCACAAATGCTGTATATGGTTATCCTCTACTAGATTAAGAAAGTATAAAAAAAGCATTAGCAATTAATGATCACATATACACTTTGATTGAGCTATTTTCTAATAATTCTACTTGACATTTTTTAAATGTTTTTTGGACCAAGGAATGTAAAATATCTAAGGGGGGGAAAAAGGAAGCCTCATTTATAACAGAAAATATGAGTTACCACAATCTTGTTCAAGTACAAAATAAAATTTAATGCAATGTGGCATATTTGATATGCCAAACTCAGCAACAACAAGTCTCACATTGGAGACGTTACTGGTGCCCGCTTGAAAAAAAAATCGATGAACAACGGGATGACAGTGTTACAGTGACAGTGCTACAGTGCTTTAGATGCCAGAGTTGGAATCATGTAAAAACAGGTAGTATACTATAATGTATTACATGATTTGAATTTCCTTATTTATATAGGTTAAAATCATATAGCAACTAATCACTACAAATGGACATTTTTTTATTTATCTTCTGATTATTCCATCTGTCATTTCTTTAAGTTTTCCTTGAATAGAGCAGTATAAAATAAATTGTATCTAGCCCACAGGTCAGAGCCTGGCAAGCTACCCGTGGCATGTTTGGTATGCCAAAAACAGTTACAACAGGTCTTACAATGGAGACATTAATGGTGCCTGCTAGAGCAAATAGATGAGCAACTGGATGACAGTGACAGTGAATATTTAAGTAACTACCAATCTCTGATCAAGGACAAAAGAATGGATTTAGAAGCAAGAGAGGCTAATAGGCAATCCATAGGTAAACTACTTGATTATATGAAAGTGTGGGTGGAAGAATCAACCTCCTCTAAACCACAGTTACATAAATAGAAAAATGTTGCATATATCAAAGTACAGTGACTTTGCAAAGACAAGTACTGTAAGTGAAACAAATATAAAGCACACAGTATCATTCCTGTCCTAAAATAGAATGATCACTAAGTGGTGCTCAAAAGAAACCAAGGAAACTTGACTTTCTTTAGTTATTCTATGTATTTACTTATTTCTTTATTATATCCATTAATAATGTCCTACCTTCTTTCAATATTTATTTCAGTATTTTCATACACTAGAAATAAAAAAGAGAGAATTTAATGGTTTAAAAAGCATTATTGAAACTGCAGAATATTTAACAGATAAAAATGATTGGAGGTGTAGTGGTAAAGTGTAAGTATACATCTGGACCACAGAACCAGGAAGTCTTAAATCAGAGAATTAAAGACTACAACAACTAAACTTAAAAGTATGCCTGCGGGGCTGGAGTGATAGCATAGCGGGTAGGGCGTTTGCCTTGCACGCGGCCGACCCGGGTTCAAATCCCAGCATCCCATATGGTCCCCTGAGCACCGCCAGGAGTAATTCCTGAGTGCCGAGCCAGGAGTAACCCCTGTGCATCGCCAGGTGTGACCCAAAAACAAAACAAAAAAAAAAAAAAAAAAGTATGCCTGCCAGGGCTGGAGCGATAGCACAGAGGGTAGGGCGTTTCCCTTGCACACGGCCGACCCGGGTTCGAATCCCAGCATCCCATATGGTCCCCTGAGCACCGCCAGGGGTGATTCCTGAGTGCAGAGCCAGGAGTAAACCCTGTGCATCACCAGATGTGACCAAAAAAGTAAAAAAAAAAAAATGCAAGCCTGTATATGAGGAAGGTGGGGGGCAGAAGGGAAACTGGGGATACTGGTAGAGGGGAGCTGATACTGAAGATGGGATAGGTGTTGGAAAATTGTGTATCTGAAGATCAATTATAACAAAGTCTCAAAACCTAAAAGGAAAAGGAAAAGAATAGTATTTGAAAAATGATCCTTTTTTAAAATGTCACTTGGTCATTGTGAGATTGTGGCCCAAACATGAAAGCTTGTAACTCTCACATGGTGATTCAATAAAATTTAAATTTTTTTTTAAAAATATGTCACTTGGATCCCGACCGGCACTATACTGGAGTGAAAAATATTAATTGTGTAAATAAGTGAGCAGAGGAGTCAAGCATTCGGCTGTGGGCTCAGCCAAACCACACTCCTCCTATAAATCCCACGTGGAACACAGTGCCCTGGGCCAAGGCAAGAAAACTGAGACAAAGAATTAGCAAATTACGCTGAATAGTTTTAACAGGGAACAAAGACAATACCATCAATGTAGGCAACTCAGAAAGCTCTCCAGTAGTGACTGAATGAGCTGGAAAGAGTTAGTCACATGTTTGAAAAAGAAAAAAAACGGGGGGGGGGGAAGCAAAGCAGAACCCAATAAGGCTTAGTGAACAAAGATAGAAGCCTTTTTTAAATCCAATATCTGATTTGTATTATGACACACTGGCAAGTATTGACAGTTCTGCTGCTTGACATATGGATATGGTTCAGAAAAGAATACCTGAGTTCCTAATCATCAGATATTCAAGTAATTTTTACATGATCATTGCAATCCCCTATGTAGTTATAAAGAGCTCTCTCTATATTAACTTCCATTAATTACAATTCAATTGGCATAAGATTTACACAACATACTAACATGAATTTTGGTTTTGCTTTGTTGGGGTTTTCACCTTACAGTGTCCAGGGATTACTCCTGGGTTTGTGTTCAGATAACTCCTGATGGTTCTGAGGGAATTGTATGTTCTGAGTTCTGGGGATAGAAACTGGGATGCTGCCAGTAACACAAGCATCTTAGCTCCTATAATTATCTCCATGATCTCAGAAGATGAAATTCTCTTTGGTCTTTTTTTTTTGTAAACATATTCTCATATTTTAAAACCATGATTGAGTAACTTATATTCAAAAACACAATACTGTCTTAAATTTCAATTAACCTATCATGAATTTCTTAGATAATTAAAAAGAAAACTAAAGCTTTCATGAAGGACAGAAAACAAAAGTTGCACTGTGGCTCTTTGCAACTCATTATCAAAACTTACTTATTTTTATGTTCCCCATCGATTCTAGAACAATTAGTGTTTATTCATGATCTGAGCTCTTACCTGAATCTTTATCTTGAGAATTATTCTCATTGCTATCCTCTCTGAATGCAAGAATGAAGTGTTGCGTTCTATATATCAAAAGTAGAAAAATATTAGCCACTTAACAAATAAAAAATGAAAACATTCCTAGAATATTTCAAATCTCTTCATGAGGACATTACAACCTAAACTTCCTATGTATTTCCAAATAAAAATGCTAAATGCAGTTTAGTCAGTAGGGAATAGAAGGGGTGAAAGATTGGCACCATGGAATCATCGTTTTCAACTTTTATTACTGGCACAATTTTTGAAACCCCACTTAAATTACAGTATTAGATTTCATTAGGTTCTATCAATGAAATATTGTAGCTTTGAGATAATGTGACTGATTTCACTTTTGGGATAATTTTTGTGTAGGGTCACCCCTGTTGGGGCTTAGGGGCCTCCCTCCTCCTTTTTGCTTAGGGGTTGGTCTTAGTGGTGGTGATTGTATGGCATGCAGGAAACCAGATTTCCATGTCAAAGTTTGTCCTTCAACCCTTGGCCTCGCTCCCAGGCCCTATTCAGACTCAATATTTGGTTTGCAATATGAAACACACACCCCCAAATTTTTGTATGAAATTTCCTTAATTTGTAATACAGAAATTTGTTAAATTGCATGTTTGCCGCTTATTATTATAGCTAACTTATCATGAGTAAAGGTCTAAGAATCAAGTTTCACTTTAATTAATACTGTTCCTTCCATGCCACTCAATGAATCAGCTAATATTTATTACATTGAGTCTAAATTTTGGCCCTTCTACCAAATTAGGATGCTGATGCTTTGGAATAGGTACTCTACGTGCAATATATGTAAGTCAACTTGGGGAAAAAGGTGACTCGGGTCAATTTTTGAATCGCCAAGACTGATACATTCACAGCAGCAAGGCTATTCTTGGTGAAGTCAGGTCACCCATGACAAGACTGTAGGACTAGATTCAACAGAATTACTGAAGCATCAAAACCAATGGAAACAAAAAATGAGAACAGTCATTAAGTCATTATAATGGACTTCAATTCAGTGAATTTGAATTAATTATGAAAAACAGCAGATCAGGTCATCAGAAAAGAACTGCAAGAACAAATGGTTGTCTTTTTCAAGGAAAGTGAAGCTAGAAAACATTCCAAGCTAAGATGCAGTTTATGAGGATTGTGTTGAATAAAATATAATTTAACATTGAAAACATAACCTGTAGACACAATCTTTCCAAAGGAAGACATTCACAAGCTGAGGAGGGGCTGGAATGAGAGTACAAAGCTAAGATGCTTGCTTTACATGTGCTCACTCCCAGTCCTGCACTGCATATGGTCCCCAAGCATGGCCAAAATGATCTCCAAGTACAGGGCCAAAAGTGAAAACCTGAACGCTGCTGGGTGTGGCCAACTCTCTCCGTGCCCACAGGAAAGACTGAGAGTAAAATGTAATAAGAACACTGACATCCTTGTGTACATTTTATGCATGCATAAGCAACCTAAATTTTTCTTAATTTTCTAAGAACTTATAGGATAGATCAATTACAAGATTTTTCGAATTATTGAAAATCTAAAAAGCATTTCCCTACTATAGGTATTCAAAAAATTATCGCTTGGGGGTCAGAGCAATGGTACTGCAGGTAGGATATTTGCCTTGCATGTGCCCAATACAGGTTGACCATGGCATTCCATATGGTTACCTGAGAAAAACCAGGAGTAATTCCTGAGCACTGCGGGCTAAAACCCAAAAGGTCAAAAAGTCAAAAAAAAAAAAAAGAGTCATCACTCAAGTGCACCTCTGCAATTTGAAACCATACTAGCAAAGCATCATCTGGTTGCATTAATCCACATTTGTCTAACAGGAAGCATTGTTGGTAACAGTAAGTCATTTTCTAAAATGACAGAACTATCAGAAGGAAAAATAAAGCCCAGCTCATAGTGTGAATCTAAAGTTCATTATTTAATACTTATCATCCACATATTACAATTGTTTTTGCCTAAAGTTAAGCTTCATTTCACCAGGCTATTTCCTTTCCTTTTCAATAGTTATTAAAAACCATGAAAATAAACCAGAAATGACAAAATAAAACTGGTGATTATATACTATGTTTTGGTAGGAAAGAATGTCAGGGATTGATCTTAATAATGAAAGCAGGTGGAATAAAAGAGTTAAAAACAAATGTCAAAATGAGCTACTTTTTTAAGTGCCATATCCATTTCCTAACAAATTTCACCTTATCACTAAGATTCACACAGAATAAAAGCATTAATAACTTCAAAATTGCATCATAAAGTCAAATTCAAATTGCACAAAACAAATTAAATACGAAACCCCATAATATTAAACAAATGATCAATTAAATTGCAAGTGACATAAGTTCATTTATAAAGTAATATAAAGTCTGCATTATTGATAATTTCCTTTTATTGAGAGCAATCATGAGTTGATATACTTCACTCTATCTTAATAATGATGTCTTTCTGGTTGTGTGATTCTTAGCACTTTAGTAGAACATGAAGGTTTTTTTAAAAAATAAAATATAACAAATACCATACCTTTCATCCTCCTCCACTACATTTATGTTGTCCTCATTCTTGGTTAACAATTCTACCATTTCGAGATTCTTATTGTTCTCAGCAAGCATAAGAGGTGTTTGGCCAAATTACAAAAGAGCAAAACCATAGAGGTGGGATTGGGATGGCAGGGGAGTGGAGGTGGCTGTGCAGGAAATGGGTGAAATGGGCAAAGGAGTCAGAAAGGAACAAACATCCAGATATATGTGCAGCATGGTGATGACCATGCTTCATTCTACAAGATCATTTATTTGAATGTTTCAAAGGATGTAAATATTAACAGTCTGAATCATGAGAAAAAATAGTTCTATGTATAACTGAACTTGATAGGGTCTTTGCATATCTTCACATAAGTACATAAATTACGCCAAAGTCAAATTGTTATGTTGCACTCCAGAAACTCATATAATACAAAACATAAAACACAAAGTGAACACATAATTAGTCATTCTAATTAAGACAGGACATTTTGAGAAAGGCTTCCATATAGTTTCAATGACCAAGGAGATGCATAATTTACTTCGAATGCAATCAGGGATGTTGTTTGTCAAAAACACGTACTGGTATATGACAAATTCTAGCAAAGGATACAAATTTCAAGCTGAGTCAGATTCAGCTTATTTAGTAGTACATTTCAAAACCTATTGAGTATCTTTGAACAGTTAATGATTAGAAGGAAAACACTGACGTTCTCTACACCAACAGGTAGCTCAATGATATTCCTTTCAATGAATCAATCACGAAACAGAGGCAAATGAAAATCAGTTATTGAAGAGAGCAAAATTTAAGAAAATAGCATGCATTCTATTCCAAATCTTGCAGTAATTTATAAAATCTTTGAGATTTCAAATTTATTTATTCATCTTATCAAGACTTGCTCTTCAACTTTGTTTTCCCTTGAACATGTATCTCACTTGCTCATCTCTGTCTCTTTGCTTTCTTATTTCTACTCTGGAGAAGCCTGTATTCTATCTTGAACACACACTTCTCCCACTCTCTCCCCTCACCTGTCTTTAACTTTCAATAAAAGTTACCCTGTTTCACAAAATAAAAGAAAAATGGCCATATAGATAAGATTTTTATGACCACTCAGGAAATCTTTCTAATATATGTAGCAGTGCCATTTAATCGCTCAATAAGAGCCTAGGATTGCAATACTTTTCAATTGTCAAGATAATTTTTCTTACATCTATGTGGGGACTATTCAAGCGACAATGACTTCAGTCTCATCTCTCACCTAGGGCGGTAACCAGCTTGCAGTACTAATGGAGGATATAACCAAAGGCAATAATTGGGAGGAAAAATGGGAGAACTCCAGTCTTCCTTAAAACTTCCCGGGTAAAGTTAAACACCGGGGGAACATACTTAAAATGCAAAGTGAGTTCCTATTATTTTTAATTTCTCATATTGCCCTAGCAGGACATACTAGATTTGCGAACTAGTATGTTTAGATTCTGAACTAGAGGCTGCCCCTAATGTTCATCTTGCAATTAGCTATGTTCATTTGTGGTTTCCCTGAGAATTGTCTGATATCTGCTGATCTGCTTCCTGAGAATTTTCTCAATACATCTTCATGAAAATTTCAGACCAACTAACTCTTTCCCAAACTAAGAAAAATTCTTATACACTCATCAAAGTCAAGAGCACCTGGACAGAAATATATTAACTCAAGAAATCAAAAATGATTTTTCAAAACCTATTTTGTTATCATTTCTCTAGATGATAAATTTTGATATAGCATTATTTGCCCTCTTGTACTTTACTCCGATATACCTTGGCCAAGGAGAGAAATTACTTTAACCAAATCATATTCTTATAACATAGGACCTTGTGAGCAGCAGCAGGATATCTATTATTATACTGGGAAATGTGTGCGGGGATCTGAAGTTAGCATACATTGAGGCTTGTAAATATGAATTCAGAGAGATAGTAGCAGAGTTAAGGTAGGTGCCTACCAAGTCTTGATCCCCAATACCAAATATGGTCCAATGAGCACTGACAGGTCTTTTCCCTGGGAACAGAGTCAGGATTTTCACCTGAACACTGCAGGGCATGGCTCCAGATACCATTCAAAAAAGAGTAAAATCAAAAACATGAGTTCAATCCCCTACAACATATCAAGTCACCAGTGCCAGTCTGGTTGTACAACTTTTTGTGGTCTCCACTCCACAACAAATTCTCTGATTTCTTGCCCACTACCACCAAATATTATGTTTGATTACTAAAAAAAAGGTATTCTCCCACACCTAGCCTGTTGAACAAACAAACCAAAAAATAAAAAAGGGAGGTGCTGAAAATAAATTTTAAGTTACCAGGGAGGCAATAGAGAAGTAAAGCAAATCCCCAGCACTAGGTTTCCTCCACAGAATTTTTGGGGTTACTCTAGAGGTTGGCAGCACTGCAGGCCATGAGCAGCACCACATGTAGAGTCCCAGTGGCTAAGTGTCCCTAGGAGTGGCACCTGGGTTCCCTGAGCATTATTCAATAAACACACACACCTAAGTAAGCACCTCAAAATGAATAAGTAAAAAGAACATATTTGTAAAACAATTCTGTTTTGTGTGGAAGATAATAAACCTCACTCTTAAGAAAAACCTGCCTTCCTATGTTGTTTTATTCTACTTTATAAGATGAGAGCTAAAGAGCTAGCACAGTTGGTAAGGCCCAATGCTATTGACTTGGTGCCTGAAGCACCGCCAGGCGTAAGTGAACCTGGCATTGAACTCAGTTTGGTGTGCCGCCAAGACAAATAACAATTAAAAAAAGTTAATCAGTGCAACAATTTGAAAAAGTGTGCTAATGATGAGTCTAGTATTTTTAAAATGTATTTGGATAAATCGATAAAGGTATACCATCTAATGCTTCTATAGAGATGTTATATAAATTAAGATCTGAGATCAGCTTGCAAAATATTCACATTATGGAAATGCTTGATCCTCTACACATGTATAATTCAACCTCTCTTGTCAACCGGGAGAAGACTGCTCTTGAGTCTATAGGGTTGAAATGTCATGTATAATGGAAATCTGGGAAAAAGCAGGTAGACTGGCTTTACCTTGACCTGCATATAGCCATGAACCTTCTTTCATCTAGGAGCTAGAGAAGGCCAAGCAGGAGATACTCTGCTTGGTGCTCTCATGATTATTCACAGAAGGCATGATTCCAACACAACTGGAAGCCGTTAAGAGGCCAAGATAGGATCTGACCCTTGCACTGGCCCTCAGAACTTTGGAGTCCTGGAGTGTTCAGGGTACGGGATCTGCCGATTCTCCCTCCAACCTGCACTCCCGGCTCCTCCAGCTCTGGTTACTTGGTCTCCATTCCTCCTCCACTCCTCCTAAGAAGAATCATTTCCTGAACCATGCACAACCACCAGCCTGCAGTACCGGCTCATGCCTCATGAGACTGTCAGTCCTTTGCGGTGCAGAGCCCACCCCCCACCCCCAGGCACTAATGGAAGATCTCTTCACCTCTGAGTCACATGGATGGTTAGAAGACAGAGCTGAGCTCTTTACGTAGGTACCCTTTTTCTCAAAACTTGCCCAGCTCTGCTCTAGAGTTGCTTTCATGGTGACAGACCCTGGCATGTAGTATCCAGAGTGTAAATTTGTGTGCGCACAGGTGTAAAATGAAAGGCTTGGGGATTTCAAATTCACATGCATGATGCAAATATTTTGTAAATAAATTATCTATACCTTATCTTTGGCCTCGATGTTTGCCTTGTAATTAATCAAGAGTCTAGCTAAACATCTATGATCATAGTGGACCGCATAATGAAGAGCAGTAAAACCATGGATATCCATGGCGTTTGGATCCGCACCACGTTCAAGCAGAAGTTTTGAACAATTACTGTTGTTACATTGAACGGCCTGTAAAGATCATACCAAGAGCAGATGGTAAGTTCTCATAATTCAAATTCATCACTCTGCAGGTTTTACCACAGTTACATATAAATGATACATAATCATGCTTATTCTGAATGAATAAATCAATTCAATATCACCCCAACAGATTTCACTACTATATACCTTTATTAACGGTGTCCTCTTGAAGGAATCACGAGGATTGACCAGGCAGTAATTTTCCAGTAATAATTCCGCTGCTTCTTTACTGCCAAGTGCACAGGCCACGTGCAGGGCAGTCCTAAGAAATTGCAATAGACATTTGAGGATATAAGAAGTCATTACATTGTATAAGTGAAAACATAAAGAGCAAGCTGCCCTCAGAGATATTACAAGCTGCCCTCAGAGAGATATTACAGTGGGAAGTGTGCTTGCCTCAAAATGTTGGGGATCAAACAGCCAATCCGGGTTTGATCCCCGACATCTCATATTGTCCCATATGGTATGAAATGTCATCCTCTGAATCAGTTTTTCTATGAGTTGGTTTAATTGCTTGTAACTTCACTGGCAAGCGCTTGCTACATTTCAATTGCCAATGCATTGAGTGTTGATTTCTGGTCCTCGTGGACCAGGTTGCAGAGTTTGGATGGGCTTGAGGATTTGCCTGAATTTCTGGCTCTGACACTGCAGCTGAATTTCTTTCTTTCCCCATTATACTTTGAATGTTATATGTACTAATGGCAGAGGTCTAGATTCCCAGTTAAGAACTGATCTGTTCAATAGTTTATACCAGAGAGCTACTGTTAATATCTCTATTGTTCAGATTCCCTCTATGATGGAGTGCTCTGTGAATATGACAAGTGATCTTCAAGAAGTCACTCTGTTAACTGAGATTTATGAATGTACACTGTCCATGAATTAGGACTGTTACATCCCACGTGATCCACTAGGAGGAGTATATTCAGTACTACTTTCGAGCACACAAGCCTGCAGGATGCACAAGGATGTCTGTCTGGCCTGGCCACAGCAAGAGGATGGGGGGGGGGGCGGCGAGAAAATTCCTGATTCCAGGAACCACACACCTGGGTTTTGAGAATTAGAGCTGACCGCAAATGTTATGAGTCTCTAATCTGGGGGGCAGCAGTGGTGGGGCAGTGGAGGATGGTGCCTAGGAGGCCTCCAGGTATCTGAGCACAAAGCAGTCCATCCAGCACCCAGCCAGGAAGCGGGAAGACAGTGAGAGCTAGCAAAGTCCCAGGAACTCTGTCTGCTCTCTTCTTGTGCCTTCATGTCTCATGAACAAAATGGTCATACAAAGAGTAGTCCTCTTAGAAAATAGTATTCTAACGCTTAAATGAAAAATGATGTTGTGTTTCGACAGTTTCTAACATAAATAGCTCCACAAGATTATTTAGAATCATTTATTTGCTATTACTCCATTACAGACATATGCCTATCAAGAAAAATGATCCGATTATATCTACTTGCAGAGGTTTTAGGGAAGATAAATAACACTATTTTCTAAGAGGTTTGTTTTTCTCACTATCTTGAATTTGAATATTTGTAATCCATAACATATCTCATTGGTGTATAAAGAAATGGGACAGTCTTCACCAGGGCAACTCGGAGGGGGCGGGAGTTAGTGAGTTTTCCTCCATGTCCCAACAAAGCCCAGGCAAGCAAAAAAAGCCAGTACTCAGTCCCCACCATGCTCATGGTTGCTATCCACAGGCTCAGACAAGCCTCACCCGTGAATGATTCTTCAGAAAAACCCAGGTAAGTAGGATCTGTGACTGAAATCTCTAAGCTCCCTCGGAGCAGGAATGACCTCCTCCCACCCATCTCCCAAGTTTACCAGTAGCTTGGCAGTCACATCCACAAACTGCCCCTGGCACCATATAATCTCATCAATGGCCATGATCCAGGGACTCATAATCCAGAATCTTACACAGAGTTAATCTGCTGGATAGCTGTATTCTAAGGTTTAGAATTTCTGACCTCTCATACTCTACAGCACTGATGTACCAAGATTAGCACGCAACATTTGGTTAGGTTAGGTTTAACAAACCTGGTAGTAATTCAAGGGCTTAATGGCTCCAGGTTGAAAGACAACAATCTTCACACACTTGCTGCTAAGGAAACTTTATTGGACCATTTTTAGTGGACGATTCATAACAATCGATACAAAAATAATTGTTTCAGTTCTGCTTTGGGAGGCACGGTTTAGGATCTGGGATGGAAATGTTCAAAATATGGGGATGAGAAGTGCAATGGTGGTAGGATTGGTGTTTGAAAATTAAATGTAATGAACAGTTGTGAACAAGTTGATAAAAAGAAAATAAAAAACTTTAAAAAAAAAGAAATGGGATATAACATGGTCCACAGTTCCAGATTTCATGTAAAATACAGCAACCCAAGTTTCTTTCCGTTTTAGTCCTATGGTTGACATTCTAATAAATTGTGGTCCTTAAATCCCTGTAGTAAAGTGTTGGTATACAACATCCCATAATCTCAGGCCTAGCTAGGCCTGGAGGTAAACGGTTTATGGTTTGGTTACTGTAACTTTAAGTGGCGGTTACTGCTTCCGTTGTTTGATTTGCATATTTGCTTATGTGGCTGCATATGATTGGTTTGTATGTTAATTTTATAAATAAAAGGAGGTTGAGCAGGCTGCTCTCTCTGGCAGGCCATAACATAAAACCTCCAGAGGCAGTCCTGTGATCCTCCCCAAAAGATATATTTATTCTCTGAGTAAAGTGCCTCTGACTCTCTGGTAAAATTGCAACATTGTTGCAACATATGGGGCCCAACGCAGGGGCTTGAAGATAAAGGCTCGGTGGGGAAGAAATGAGAAAGGGGAGAGATAAAGGGAATTAAGAGAGAGAGAAAGAAAGGAAAGAAGAAAAAGGGAATAAAGAAATAGAGATAGAAAGGAAGGAAAGAAGAAAAATATAAAGGGAATAAAGAGATATAAAAGAAGAAATATAGAGAAAGAAAGGAAGGAAAGAAGAAAAAGGGAATAAAGTAATAGAGATAAAAAGGAAGGAAAGAAGAAAAAGAGAAAGGGAATAAAGAGATATAAAAGAAGAAATATAGAGAGATAGAAGGGAAAGAAAGAAGAAAAAGATAAAGGGAATAGAGAGATATAAAAGAAGAAATATAGAGAGAAAGGAAGGAAAGAAGAAAAAGGGAATAAAGAAATAGAGATAGAAAGTAAGGAAAGAAGGAAAAGAGAAAGGGCATAAAGAAATACAGAGAGAAAGAAGAAGAAACATAGATAAGGAAGAAGTAAAAGAAAGGAAGGGAGAAAGAAGAAATATAGATAAGGAAGGAAGAAGAAAAAAGAGAAGGGGAGAGATAAAAAATATAGATAAGGAAGGAAGAAGAAAAGGAGAAAGGGAGAAAGAAGAAGAAACATAGATAAGGAAGGAAGAAGAAAAAAGAGAAAGGGAGAAAGAAGAAATATAGAGAAGGGAAAAGAAGAAAAAGAAAGAAAGGGAGAAAGATAGATAAGAAAGGGAAAAGAAGAAAAAGGAGAAAGGGAGATAAGAAAGAATAAATAAAGGAAGAAAAAGAAAAAGGGACAATGGGCAATTCTGTAACTTCTCAGCAGGATGCCTATGTTGACACTTTGAACTCTCTAACAGAAGCAGCTGGTCTGCCCTTAAAGAAACAGATAATAAGATGCCTCCTTGAGAGGATAAAAAATTATTGTCATTGGTTTAAGCCAAAAAATATAGAACAATTCAATCTATATTTAGAGGCAAACAAAATAGGGAGAGAACTGTGTCATGCACAGAAAAATGGAGATTTGATCCCAGCAAAGGAATGGAGGGTGTACAATTGCATTACTGGTGCCCTGAATTTTTCACAATTTGACTCTGAGTATGAGGAACCTTCTCTCTCTTCTCATACGGCTCTCTCTACTAATTCATCAGCTCTTTCGTCTTCTCATACTACTCTTTCCACTAATTCATCAAATTCTAAAGCAACTTACAGGGAAACTCCTGTGTTAGAGGAGAAAAGTGGGGAAGAATCTTTGATAGCATCTGTCTTATCTGGTGAATCATATCAAATTGATGATTCACCTGCCCAGTCTGAGTCTGACAGCGTCAAGTCAGACACAGAAAATTCGGTTTTAAAAGAGGATGTAAACTCCCAAGAGTTCAGAAAAGTTAATGAAAAATTAGATAAATTAATTAGACGAATGAAGTACCTTGAGATGCACCACCCTTCTGAAAGAAGGATAATGCCTACTGTACAGGGTATCACTGATCCTGACTCGTTGGCAGTTCCTTCCCCTGAGTTGTGTAAGAGTAGGGAAGAGAAATCTCTGTGTCGCCATTTTAATTTTACTCCTGAGTTGCATTCTCTGATGCAAAAATGTGAAGCTCCTTTATATAAAACTAAGTTGAGTCAACAGCCTGCTCAGTTTATGACTTTTCCAGTTGTCTGTAATCCTGATATACGAAGAAAAAGACAGGCAGGGGAATAGGAGCCTGTTCCTTTTAAGTTTCTTTCCTCACTTAAGCAAGCTGTGACCACCTATGGTGTTACTTCTAACTATGTGCTAGTAAACCAGAAAAGAAAGGGTGATTTTGGAAGCACTAATGAAGAAATATTTTGGGCAAAAAAATTACTGATGATAAGCCTACTTTGGTTATTACCTTTGAGGATGGAACATAACTGGAGGGTATGTTAGATTCAGGTGCTGATGTTACTGTTATCGCCTCCCATCATTGGCCTAAAGTTTGGCAAAAGCGTTGTGTGGACGTTACTTTTTCTGGAATGGGTGTGGTCACTGATGTTCAACAGAGTGTGCAACCTCTTCGTTGTAGTAATCCTGATGGAGACACAGCAGTCATCCAGCCATGTATTGCTCCAATAGCTATCACCCTATGGGGACGAGATTTGATGAAAAAACTTGGTATGAAATATATTAAAGAAAAAGAGGTGTCTCAGCAATCGCCTTTTTAATTTGGGCCGCTGCTTGAAGAACAGCTCTCCCAATAGTATGGAAAAAGGTTCAACCTGCTTGGGTTGAGCAGTGGTCCTTAACAAAAGAAAAACTTAAGGCTTTAAATGAATTAGTTACAGAACAGTTTGAATTGGGACATATTGTTTTCAGTTCTAGTCCCTGGAATTCACCAGTATTTGTTATCAAGAAAAAGACTGGTACATGGTGAATGTTAAGTGATCTAAGAAAAGTTAATGACTGCATGGAACCGATGGGCCCTTTGCAAATGGGCCTACCTAATTTAGCCATTATTCCAAAGCAATGGAATATTATTATAATTGATCTAAAGGATTGTTTTTATACAATCCCTTTGAGAGAAGAGGATAGAGAAAAATTTGCCTTTACTGTGCCTTCCTTAAATAGTGAAACTCCTGCTAAAAGATATCACTGGACTGTTTTGCCTCAAGGGATGATGAATAGTCCCACGATGTGTCAGTATTTTGTTAATCAACCACTGGATATAATTAGGGCACAGTACCCTGACGTCAAAATTATTCACTACATGGATGATATTATCACTGCTCCACCTCATATAAATTTGCAAAAGGTTTATGAGGCTGTAACTTATGAACTAGAGTTATGGGGTTTAAAAATTGCACAGGACTGGAACTGAAATATTGCTTAATGTGTATAAACTCTGTATTGTAAAGTGAAAAGCAATTTCTGTAAAATAAGGTTAGATTTTCTTAAGATTTTCTTAAGGTATTACTGGAAAGATTTGTGAAAATATTTGTATTGTTTACTACTGGTCATTTTAAACAAAATAGGGGGAAATGTTGGTATACAACATCCCATAATCTCAGGCCTAGCTAGGCCTGGAGGTAAACGGTTTATGTTTTGGTTACTGTAACTTTAAATGGCGGTTACTGTTTCCGTTGTTTGATTTGCATATTTGCCTATGTGGCTGCATATGATTGGTTTGTATGTTAATTTTATAAATAAAAGGAGGTTGAACAGGCTGCTCTCTCGGGCAGTCCAGAGGCAGTCCTGTGATCCTCCCCAAAAGATATATTTATTCTCCGAGTAAAGTGCCTCTGACTCTCTGGCAAAATTGCAACATTGTTGCAACAGTAAAGAGAACTAAAAAGTAAAGAATGGAAAGAGAAAATAAAAGCAATTATTATTGGCTTTCAAAAATATTCAAGCTGAAGGAAATTTAGGATTTGTGCCAATAGGCATGATTCATTTATTTCAATGTTTTGAAGTATTGATGATATAGAAATCACGTATTTTTAATGAGTGTCAGTCCTTTTAGTACAATTTGAAGTTTACAAAAGGACAAATGACAATTAACTTAGAAAATTTCTTATCATCAGAAATGCTACAGATATGAAGAATAAAAACGCTTCAGCTGAGATTTATTCCTAATAGTATTTGAATCTTAAAATTCTCACCACGTTCAGATGGTGTTCAGAGGGTGCAACATGAAGTTTTTACAAATTAAAGTGTCCTGAGAAAGAAGAATGAATGTCTGCTATGACCAATTCATGTTATAAAGAATGAAGCCAAAAATTGAACGGGTGGATGACTTCAGTTATATTATTTCTATCTCAATGACTAGTTCTGGAAATGTCACCTGGTCCAGTAACATCTTTTTTACTTATATGGTACCTTGTTAGGCAGGTGAAATTTGTAAAAAAGTAAGGCTCACCATGGACTAGATCAGGACAGCCGGACTAGATCAGGACAGCCGGTGGTCAAGGAAAGGCAAAGAAAGAATGAAGACCGAGCTGGTTGCTGATTTGTTACTGTTTATTCAACCTTTAAACTTCTCCAGCACTCTCAGCTCTGGCCTCTCTCTGGATCTACTCTGCTTTCTTCTCTTGGCTCTCCTTCCCCATCTCTCTCTCTCTCTCTCTCTCTCTCTCTCTCTCTCTCTCTCTCTCTCTCTCTCTCTCTCGGAACCCCTTTTTGCTCATGGTGCAATACACTGACAGTTACCAAAGGCACCAAAAGATGTTACAGGAAGAACATTGAGGCAACATTATTCTCTTGTATCTGCAGGCCAGTAATCTAGGCCTCCGGAAAGAAGATATAGAACCAAAACTGAAGCCTTCCTTGGGCTGAAAAGCACTCAGATTTACATACCAAAGACTGGGCTGGGCTGCCACATGAAAG
Source organism: Sorex araneus (assembly GCF_027595985.1). Taxonomy (NCBI): domain Eukaryota; kingdom Metazoa; phylum Chordata; class Mammalia; order Eulipotyphla; family Soricidae; genus Sorex; species Sorex araneus. Next base: position 29,937,579 of record NC_073310.1, read on the forward strand.
CTACATTGTCAATTGCAAACTAGGCAGCATCTGAAATCTACATCCCAAACACTAGGCTGGGCCAGAGCCTGGAATCTACAATGTAACAATTCAAGCTTACAGCAGGACCCATCAATGATGAAATCCCATGGTTGTGTTTCTTTTCTCCTTGTCCAACAAACATATGAGTTTTGTATGGGCATAGCAAGAGACGCATTAAACTTTTAGAATTGCTCTCCTGGGGTCATCTCAATCTCAGACTACAGTGCCCAGGCCAGATTAGTCTTTCCAATCCCTAGCAGGGTTCTAGTCTCATCATTACTTTAAGATCATGACAGCACTTGTCCATGATCAGACTCCTAACTTATAGTTAAGAATGAGGCACTTTGGCCAGGCCCATCTCGATGCCAGGGGAGCACATAACTTACCGCTTGCCCTGGGTACGTCTTGTCCCACATCGGGACCCTGCTTTGGGGATGCTAGGAAGTAAGGGCAGCTGAGGCTACAGTCAAGAAAGCAGATGCCCGGGAATTAATAATATTCAAAGCCAATTAAATGTCTTTCTTTGTCCATACAAAAAGGACTTGCTCTGAATAAACTATGCAAAGGACTCAAGGAGAAGAGAAAAACATTATTTACAAGTCAACAGAACACTAAGAAAGAAGCTACAAATAAACACAGGAATGGGAGCACTGTAACGGGAGTAACCCAATAAACCTAAACTACCTGAAGCTATGTAATCCTACAGAAATTGACCTGAATCTTCAAAACACAAGCTGGGTGTTTGGGACAATAGGCTAGAACAACATATCTGTCAAGTGTGCTGAGGCAGCTGGGTTAATATTTGAGAAAAATGAACTTAGTCAAGCATATTTTGGACTGGAGAGATAGTACAGTGGGTCGTGTTTTTCCAGCCCATGTTCCATCCCCAATTTCCCATATGGTCCACCAACCCTCACAAGGTGTGATCCTGGAGGGCAAAGCCAGGAGTAAGCCCTGAGCACTGCCAAATGTTGCAAAAAAAAAAAAAAACTAAAGAAAATTACAATAACTTTTAAATCTAAAACCTGCTTGTGCAATTATATTGATCATTTATATTTACTTTTTCACAGCACTATTAAATAATACATAGCTGGTTACATATGCTAGGAAATAAAGTTCTATACATTAAACAGCCCTATAATTAAATAGATGCATACAAAAATTCTGCACACACACCTAAAATGACACCCTATAACATAGGAGTGTCAGCATACTACGATCTTTAAGAAAAAGCTAAAAATTGAAAGTTATTATTATTTTAATTATTACATTATTACTCTGTAGTAAGATTTCTCTTCCTACTCTTACCCCAGAGTATTTCCTTAATAATAATAATGAGAGAAACTAGAATTTATATAGAGAGAATACATATGCTTTGATCCCTGGCACCACATATGTTTCCCAGAGCAATGTCAGAGCCATAGAGCAGCATCAGGTGGGGGAAAAAAGGAAGGAAGAAAGAAAGAAAGAAAGAAAGAAAGAAAGAAAGAAAGAAAGAAAGAAAGAAAGAAAGAAAGAAAGAAAGAAAGAAAGAAAAGCACATTGCCTGTGCATCTAATAAAACTAATGACTTTCATGTATGCTAAATAATGCATCAAAAATTCATCAAAATCCATTATGTGAATTCTTAGTGCTGGAGCAATAGCACAGCGGGCAGGGCCTTTGCCTTGCTTGCGGCTGACCCAGATTGGATTCCCAACATCCCATATGGTCCCCTGAGCACTGCCAGGAGCAATTCCTGAGATGCAGAGCCAGTGATAACCCCTGAGCATCGCCGTGTGTGACCCAAAAAGAAAAAACCCATTATGTGAATTCTTAACACACTAATATTTTCAGCAATACTGAGAATAGGTCCCCTTTACTAAAGATATTTAAAATGAATATCACTTTCCTAAAAATATTTTAGAAAGAATATAATTAAATGGTAAAATTCAATCACATTAAATTTCAAATGTGATACATATAGCCAAGTGGTAATCTATACAGTACAACTTAAACTTCAAATTGTAGTATTAGCATGGCATTTACCAATTTTCTCAACTTAAATTTGTGGAAAAATTATTTTATTCTCCTTTGATCTCAACTTCCTTTTCTACCTTGGATACGAAATAGATTTTCCTGTTAGACAACTGTAATATGCAAGAAAGCACTTGGAACGATTTCAAATTAAAGTTATTTGTTTTCTTGACTCCTGAGGATTCTGAAAAATGAAGTTATCTTTTATCTAATATGAATAGGTTGTGTAGATATTTGTATCTACTGCATCACATTCTGATAATACTAGCAGATGTCCAGAGGGTTTTCATATTTATGTTATGTCAGTTTTCAAAATTCTGTTGAAATCATTCTTAGGACATTGTTTAACATCAACATTAATCTTATATGTAGGCTTTTGTTTTGGGACTCATACTTTTGTGTAATACTTTCCTCTTGACTCACCTGGAACTTTGATTTTTTGTTTGTTTTTGAGCAACATTAGCTTTCACTTAGCGTGCTCCAGAATCAGTCCTGACTGTGCTTTGTGCACTGCATATGGTACTAGGGATCAGTTCTGAGTAGGGCAGATGCCAAGCAACTGCCTTACACCCTGTCCTATCTCTCTGACCTTGGCAGTATTTTCTGAGATTAGAATCTATCCGGTTTACTCTACCTAGCAGTAATTTGCAAATAATCCATTCTTTCTTACTTCTCTGTAATATCAACAGTATGTAAATCTGAACCCCAACAAACACTGCACACTTTCTGTACCATTCCAACTATTTTTCTCTCTTTAAGCTCTAAGTTACCAAGCTATATGCAGGAACTCGGAGCACAAAATGCTCTTGAAAATGGTTATCATTTGGTACTATGCAATCATTGCCTTGGTTTCACTGAAATACAGAGTATATGTAGATCAAATAATTTTTAATCCTTGATCATTTTGCGTGGTTTATATAACAGTCATAAATCTATCAAGAGCTCACAGCATGAGAACCTACTTCCATGTCATTCAAGAACAGCATTGAGCCATCGTCCTGCCTCAGAGAAGAACAGAGTTGTAATATAGACACTTTGGTGTTAATGGGTATTGGAAATAATGACAAATTTTAGTCTTTTTTTAATGACACATTTTTATTTTCTTTCTTTAACTGAATTACAAAGTTACAAAGATATTTACGGTTGAGTTTCAAGCTTATATTGTTCCAACAACATTATCTTCACCCGTGCCCACCACACTATACCATTGTTCCCAATTTTCCTCACGACCCCCAAACTGCCCCTGTGGCAGGCACTATTCCCCTCTCCCATTGTGACATAACTTCCCTTCTGTGATGAATCCCTCTCACCCCTGACCCAGTGCCAAGCTTCCTACTACAGAGCAGTTTAATCTAATTGTTATTCTGTGCAAAATAGACTTTTCTCCGGCATGAAACATTATAGTTTAAAGTATGCACACCAAGAATACATGCTGTAGTTGCATCTGTTTCTCTTACTACAGACAGCAGTGAAATCATTTAGAAAGCACGGGGGAGGAGTCAGTGGAGCAGCTCACAAGCAACCACCATCTTTCTTGTGGCTCCTAAAGGCAGCCTCTAGGCAGCACCCCCCCTCAGGAGGGGCTGCCCCAGCGCTGAAGACGAGTCAGTCTTAGGGGGCCCTGGTCAACAGCCGGGGCTCTTCTCCAAGACCCCCAGCCTGGCGAAAGGGAAGCTGCTTTCCAGGGTGTAGAGTCTTCTCCGGGTAAACTTCGGGCCACACTTACCTGCCCATATGATCTTTCTTATTGACCTTCCATTTACGGAAATGGACATTACGAACTTTATCTTATTCGTCGTCATGTACAACAACCTCGTGGATTTTTCCAAGATTTTCTATATGAAGGCTGTACGACTGCAGGTCCTCATCCTCTCTTCGAGGGAGTTTGCAATGGAAGACGTTCATTTCAAACACTGGGAGTCTATCAATTGTGACACCAGTGCACGTAGGCGACTATAACGATGCCAACACGTACACCTGCCACTGACACCAGTGCACATGTGCTCCTGGGTTGGGGGGTAGCACGTGCACGCCGACGTCAAAGGGGCTCAGAGCAGAGGGGACAGGTCCTGAAATCTTTTACCCTTTTCTGGGGCTCATAAGATGGGAAAACTTAGAGAAATGCCGGGCCTATGCAGGGGCAGCCTGGCAGAAACGTTCAGTTCACATACTGCAAGTTGTTCAGTGGACTGCTGGGGTCAAAGTTGCTCTTTTGGCCTCCTCGGTCATACTGGAGCGGCGGCAGTGGAGAGAGGGAAGCCCATGTGGCTTTCTTTCTCTTACTACAGACAGCAGTGTAATCATTTAGAAAGCACAGGGGAGGAGTCAGTGGAGCAGCTCACGAGCAACCACCATCTTTCTTGTGGCTCCTGAAGGCATCCTCTAGGCAGCACCCCACCTCAGGAGGGGCTGCCCCAGCACTGAAGATGAGTCAGTCTTAGGGGGCCCTGGTCAAGAGCCGGGGCTCTTCTCCAAGACCCCCAGCCTGGCAAAGGGGAAGCTGCTTTCCAGGGTGTAGAGTCTTCTCCGGGTAAACCTCGGGCCACACTTACCTGCCCATCCGATCTTTCTTTTTTTTTGTGTGTGTGTGTTAATTTTTTTTTTTTTTTTTTTTATTGAATCACCAAGTGGAGGGTTACAAAGTTCTCAGGATTATGTCAGTTATACCATATTCAAATACCCCTTCCTTCACCAGTGCCCATCTTACATTCCCAACCCCCCCAGTCTATCTGCCGCCCCCTCCCACCTCCCTAGTCCCCACCCTTATACGTGATAGGTTTCACTTCATTTGCGCTTATCTCGATTACATTCCATGTTTCAACACACAACTCACTACCGTTGCTGGGGTTTCCCCCCAAAAAGAAAAAGACAGTCCTATTGCCAATGAGGCATTTGATAATTCTCCATTACTAAGCATATAGAGATATTAAGTCCTGCTGTTTGTTACATAACTTTTCTTTTTCCCCCTTGCCCCGCGCCACCGAGTTCACGCCTGTTTAGTAATCGCCACGCTGTCTGACAAAGGGAAAAAAAACCGAAGAGGATGGTTATTTCCCGTCATCAGCCGGCGTGGGGCTCTGGCTTAGTTGATAGTCTAGTAGAGTGTCTGGAAGCAGTTTCTGGAACCAAAGCTCTTGCGCTGATATCGGCTCCGGCTCGAGATACCACCAGCGTCCCGCTGGTCCATGTACCTAATTTTTCCCCTTATTTCCCATTCCCACGCCACCAGGTCTGTTTGCTTAATGGACATCACACTATGTTTGACACCACGCCACGTTTCTTCCCGAGAAAGAAGGATATTTCTTCTCAGCCAGCGTGGGGATATAGCTTAGTTCAGTCTAGAGAGATGGCTACCATTTTGATTGCCTTCAATATTTCAACAAAATACTTACTATTCTTGTTAGGAACACCCACAAAAGTCCGACCCATTAAGAAGGAACCATTACATACTGCTGATACTAAGATGACATTAAGTCGCGCGGCCGCTGCCGCGGCCGCGCGGTTTTGGGTTTCTGTCTAAAGTCCAGGGAGAAAGTTGAAGGAGAGAGAGAGAGAGATTTCCGCACGGGGGACCTGGCGGAAACTCTCAAGTCACATACTGCAGGTTGCTGGTGGGCTGCCGGTGTCCCAAGCAGCTCCGTCCTCTTCGTCAGTCATTCTGGGGGTGCGGGCGCGGAGAAATGGGAAAGCCCACGTGGCTGCACTCTCTTTAAGTGTCCGATGTGGGCGGAGACCGGTACTTCCCCGCCCTCGATCCCCCGCCAGCCGCGCCGTGCACTTGGGTGCGTCTCTCCATTTTGTGCTCAGAAGTGGGATAGATGCTGTGCTGTGCCCAGAGGTTGAGGGGAAGAGAGATAGATTAAAGAAAAAAAAAAAAAAAGGAGAAACGCCAGGCCCCCGCTCGGGGGACCTGGCGGAAACTCTCAAGTCACATACTGCAGGTTGCTGGTGGGCTGCCGGTGTCCCAAGCAGCTCCGTCCTCTTCGTCAGTCATTCTGGGGGTGCGGGCGCGGAGAAATGGGAAAGCCCACGTGGCTGCACTCTCTTTAAGTGTCCGATGTGGGCGGAGACCGGTACTTCCCCGCCCTCGATCCCCCGCCAGCCGCGCCGTGCACTTGGGTGCGTCTCTCCATTTTGTGCTCAGAAGTGGGATAGATGCTGTGCTGTGCCCAGAGGTTGAGGGGAAGAGAGATAGATTAAAGAAAAAAAAAAAAAAAGGAGAAACGCCAGGCCCCCGCTCGGGGGACCTGGCGGAAACTCTCAAGTCACATACTGCAGGTTGCTGGTGGGCTGCCGGTGTCCCAAGCAGCTCCATCCTCTTCGTCAGTCATTCTGGGGGTGCGGGCGCGGAGAAATCCGATCTTTCTTATTGACCTTCCATTTACCGAAATGGACATTCCTGCGAAGTTTATCTTATTCGTCGTCATATACTACAACCTGGTGGATTTCTCTAAGGTGTTTTACTCGGAGGTTGTACGACTGCCGTTCCTCATCCTCTCTTCGAGGGAGTGTGCAATGGAAGATGTTCATTTCAAACACTCGTGTCTATCAATTGTGACACCAGTGCACGTAGGCGACTACGACGATGCCCACACGTACACTTGCCAGTGACACCAGTGCGCATGCGCTCCTGAATTGGGGGGGCGCACGTGCACGAAAACGTCAAAGGGGCTCAGAGCAGAGGGGACTGGTCCTGAAAACTTTTACCCTTTTATGGGGCTCATAAGATGGGAAAACTTAGAGAAATACCGGGCCTACACAGGGGCAGCCTGGCAGAAACGTTCAGTTCACATACTGCATGTTGTTCAGTGGGCTTCTGGGGTCCAAGTCGCTCTTTTGGCCTCCTCGGTCATACTGGAGCAGCGGCAGCGGTGAGTGAGTAGCCCATGTGGCTGCACTGTCCTTAAGTGTCCGTGGTGGGCGGACACCGGTAATTCCCCGCCCCTCGATCTCCCACAAGCCATGCGGCAAGAAATGCCGTGCATTTGGGTTCCTGTCTCCATTTTGTGCTCAGAGAACTGGGGTGGAGGCTGTGAGGTGGCCAGGAGAGCTTGGGAGAAGAGAGAGAGATTAAAAAAAGAGAAGCGCCAGGCCCAGCAGGGGCAGCCTGGCAGAAACGCTCAGGTATCATACTGCAAGTTGTTCAGTGGACTGCTGGGGTCAAACTTGCTCTTTTGGCCTCCTCGGTCATACTGGAGCCGCGGCAGTGGCGAATGGAAAGCCCATGTGGCTTTCTTTCTCTTACTACAGACAGCAGTGTAATCATTTAGAAAGCACAGGGGAGGAGTCAGTGGAGCAGCTCACGAGCAACCACCATCTTTTCTTGTGGCTTCTAAAGGCAGCCTCTAGGCAGCACCCCACCTCAGGAGGGGCTGCCGCAGCGCTGAAGGTAAGTCAGCCTTAGGGGGCCCTGGTCAACAACCGGTGCTCTGCTCCAAGACTCCCAGCCTGTTCAAAGGGAAGCTGCTTTCCAGGGTGTATAGTCTTCTCCGGGTAAACCTCGGGCCACACTTACCTGCCCATCCGATCTTTCTTATTGACCTTCCATTTACCGAAATGGACATTCCTGCGATGTTTATGTAATTCGTCGTCATTCAATACAGCCGTGTGGGTTTCTCGCAGATCTTCAATGGAAGGCTGTAGGACTGCAGGTCCTAATCCTCTTTTCGAGGGAGGCAGCAGTGGAAGATCTTCATTTTTAACGCTTTGACGCTTTCAATTACCTCTATAAAAGGTTGGCGAAAGGGAAGCTTCCAGGGTGTAGTCTTCTCCAGGTAAACCTCGGGTCAAACTTACCTGCCCATCTTATCTTTTGCATTCACGTTCCATTACCTGAAATTGATCTTCTTCCTGAGTTTTTCTACCTCATCATTGACCACGGCTTGTGGATTTTTTTAAGATGTTTTGCACAAAGGCTGTAGGACGGCAGGTCCTCATCCTCTCTTGGAGGAAAGCAGCAGTGGAACATTCTCATGTTCAATTACCTTGATAAAAGGTTAAGGAAAAGAAGGATGTAGGGGAGGAGGGGAAAGGGAGAGAGGAGGGAGGAGAAGGGAGAGGGAAGGGGAGGGAGAGGAAGAAGAGGGGTAAGAAAAGGGAGCAAAAAAAAAAGAAAAAGAACGAAACGAAAATAAAAAGAAAAATAGAAAGGAAAAAAAGAAAGGAAAAAGGGTTCGCTGTTCGAGGTCTCCCCAGAGCTCAACCAATGTCCAAATACACCAGCCAGTCACCACACCAGACACTGGCTGTGTGTAATCTCCAAATACACACAGCCAGTCACTACTGTGTGAGTAGCTCGACACAGTTACCTGTAGCCAAGTAATTGTGACACCCGTACACGTAGGCGACTATGATGACGCCCACAGGTACACCTGCCACTGACACCAGTGCGCATGCGCTCTTGGGTTGGGGGGGGTGCACGTGCACCCAGACGTCAAAGGGGCTCAGAGCAGAGGGGACAGGTCTTGAAATCTTTTACCCTTTTATGGGGCTCATAAGATGGGAAAAATTAGAGAAATACCGGGCCTACGCAGGGGCAGCCTGGCAGAAACATTCAGTTCACATACTGCAAGTTGTTCAGGGGCTGCTGGGGTCCAAGTCGCTCTTTTGGCCTCCTCGGTCATACTGGAGTGGCGGCAGTGGCGAATGGGAAGCCCACGTGGCTGCACTGTCTTTAATTGTCAGAGGGGGGCGGAGACCGGTACTTCCCCGCCCCTCGATCTCCCTCAAGTCGCGCGGCAAGAAATGCCGTGCATTTGGGTCTGTGTCTCCATTTTGTGCTCAGAGAACTGGGGTGGAGGCTGTGCTGTGCCCAGGAGAGGTTGAGAGAGAGAGAATTAGAGAGAGAGAGAGAGAGAGAGAGAGATCGATTAAAAAAAGAGAAACGCCTGGCGGAAACGCACAGTTTCATACTGCAAGTTGTTCAGTGCACTGCTGGGGTCAAAGTTGCTCTTTTGGCCTCCTCGGTCATACTGGAGCGGCGGCAGTGGAGAGAGGGAAGCCCATGTGGCTGCACTCCCCTTAAATGTCCGTGGTGGGCGGAGACCGGTAATTCCCCGCCCCTCGATCTCCCTCAAGCCGTTCGGCAAGGAACGCCCCACATTTGGGTCCGTGTCTCCATTTTCTGCTCAGAGAACTGGGGTGGAGGCTGTGCCGTGCCCAGGAGAGGTCGAGAGAGAGACAGAGAGATTAAAAAAAGAGAAACGCCAGGCCCCGCAGGGGCAGCCTGGCGGAAACGCTCAATTCACATACTGCAAGTTGTTCAGTGGGCTGCTGGGGTCCAAAGTCGCTCTTTTGGCCTCCTCGGTCATACTGGAGCAGCGGCAGTGGCGAATGGAAAGCCCATGTGGCTTTCTTTCTCTTACCAAAGACAGTCGTGAAATTTTTTGGAAAGCACAGGGGAGGAGTCAGTGGAGCAGCTCACAAGCAACCACCATCTTTCTTGTAGCTCCTTAAGGCATCCTCTAGGCATCACCCCTCCTCAGGAGGGGCTGCCCCACCACTGAAGATGAGTCAGTCTTAGGGGGCCCTGGCAAACCCCAGGGGCTCTGCTCCAAGACCTCCATCTTGGCGAAAGGGAAGCTGCTTTCCAGGGTGTAGAGTCTTCTCTGGGTAAACTCGGGCCACACTTACCTGCCCATCCGATCTTTCTTATTGACCTTCCATTTACGGAAATGGACATTCCTGCAAATTTATCTTATTCGTCCTCATATACTGCCACCTTGTGGATTTCTCACAGATATTCTATGTGAAGGCTGTAGGACTGCAGGTCCTCATCCTCTCTTGGAGGTTGTTTGCAATGGAACATGTTCATTTCAAACACTAGGTGTCTATCAATTGTGACACCAGTGCACTTAGGCGACTATAAGGATGCCAACACGTACATCTGCCAGACACCAGTGCGCATGCGCTCCTGGGTTGGGGGGTAGCACGTGCACGCCGACGTCAAAGGGGCTCAGAGCAGAGGGGACAGGTCCTGAAATCTTTTACCCTTTTTTGGAGCTCATAAGATGGGAAAACCTAGAGACATACCCGGCCCACGCAGGTGCAGCCTGCCAGAAACGTTCAGTTCACATATTGCAAGTTGTTCAGTGGGCTGCTGGGGTCCAAAGTTGCTCTTTTGGCCTCCTTGTTCATAGTGAGCGGCGGCAGCGGCGATTGGGAAGCCCACATGTCTGCACTGTCTTGAAGTGTCCTTGGTGGGCGGAGATCGGTACTTCCCTGCCCCTCAACCTCCCTCAAGTCACATGGCAAGAAACGTCGAGCATTTGGGTGCCTGTCTCCATTTTGTGCTCAGAGAACTGGGGTGGAGACTGTGCTGTGCCCAGGAGAGGTTGAGAGAGAGAGAGAGAGAGAGAGAGAGAGAGAGAGAGAGAGAGAGAGAGAGAGAGAGAGAGATTAAAAAAAGTGAAATGCCGGGCCCCCGCAGGAGCAGCCTGTCGGAAATGCTCAGTTCACATACTGGAAGTTGTTCAGTGGGGTGCTGGTTTCCAAAGTCGCTCTTTTGGCCTCCTTGCTCATACTAGATTGCCAGCAGTGGCCAATTCGAAAGCCTCCTGCCTGCACTGTCTTTAAGTGTCTGCGGTGGGCTGAGACCCGTACTTCCCCTCCCCTGTATCTCCTGCAAGTAGTGCTGCAAGCTAGGTAACTTGTTTGAGTCCCTGTCTCCATTTTGTGCTCAGAAATGGAGTTAACGGGTATTGGAAATAATGACAAATTTTAGTCTTTTTTTTAATGACACATTCTTATTTTCTTTTTTTAGCTGAATTACAAAGTTACAAAGATATTTATGATTGAGTTTCATGCTTATATTGTTCCAACACCAATATCTTCACCCGTGCCCACCACACTCCACCATTGTTCCCAGTATTCCTCCCAACCCCCAAAGTGCCTCTGTGGCAGGCACTATTCCCCTCTCCCATTGTGATGTAATTTCCCTTCTGTGAGGAATCCCTCTCACCCCTGCCCCAGTGCCAAGCTTCCTACTGAAGAGCAGTTTAATCTAATTGTTATTTTGTGTAAAATAGACTTTTCTCCGGCATGAAACATTATTGTTTATAGTTTGCACTCCAAGAATACATGCTGTAGTTGCATCTGTTTCTTTCTGTTACTACAGACAGCAGTGAAATCATTTAGAAAGCACAGGGGAGGAGTCAGTGGAGCAGCTCACAAGCAACCACCATCTTTCTTGTGGCTCCTAAAGGCAGCCTCTAGGCAGCACCCCCCCTCAGGAGGGGCTGCCCCAGCGCTGAAAACGAGTCAGTCTTAGGGGCCCTGGTCAACAGCCGGGGCTCTGCTCCAAGACCCCCAGCCTGGTCAAAGGGAAGCTGCTTTCCAGGGTGTAGAGTCTTCTCTGGGTAAACCTCGGGCCACACTTACCTGCCCATCCGATCTTTCTTATTGACCTTTCATTTACCGAAATGAACATTCCTGCGATGTTTATGTAATTCGTCGTCATTCAATACAGCCTTGTGGATTTCTCGCAGATCTTCCATGCGAAGGCTGTAGGACTGCAGGTCCTAATCCTCTTTTCGAGGGAGGCAGCAGTGGAAGATCTTCATTTTTAACGCTGTGACGCTTTCAATTACCTCGATAAAAGGTTAAGGAGAAGAAGGAGGTAGGGGAGGAGGGGAAAGGGAGAGAGGAGGGAGGGGAAGGGAGAGGGAAGGAGAGGGAGAGGAAGGGGAGGGGTAAGAAAAGGGAGCAAAGAAAAAAAGAAAGAGAAAAAGAACGCATATAAAATAAAAAGAAAAAAATAGAAAGGAAAAAAGAAAGGAAAAAGGGTTCGCTGTTCGGGGTCTCCCCCAAGCTCAACGAATCTCCAAATACACCAGCCAGTCACCACACCAGACACTGGCTGTGTGTAATCTCCAAATACACACAGCCAGTCACTACTGTGTGAGTAGCTCGACACAGATACCTGTAGCCAAGTAATTGTGACACCAGTGCACGTCGGCGACTATGATGACGCCCACAGGTACACCTGCCACTGACACCAGTGCGCATGCGCTCCTGGGGGGGGGGGGCGCACGTGCACGCAGACGTCAAAGGTCCTCAGAGCAGAGGGGAGAGGTCCCCACGCACAGCACCAAGGTTCCACCCGGCAACCTGGCGTGCCACGGGCAAGTCCGTGAAGCTGCCCCTGCTGGTCAGCTCCTGCAGAAACTCTTGCGGGTGGAGCAACGCAGAGCCCCAGACAGCAGAGCGTACAGCGTCGCGGCAGCAGGGCTGGGTGGAGCACACCGCGTGGACGCCCGCCAAGCAGCAGGGAAGAGGGCCCCAGCCCGCGAGCTCCGCACAGAGTTGGGGGGGTGGAGCTTGGCAGCCTGGCGTGGCGGCGGCCAGGCTCTGAGCGGCCTTCCCCTCCGCCTCCTTCAGCTCCTGCTCTTCCTGCTCAGCCTCCTGCTCCTTCAGCGTCTCCCACTCTGCTTCCCGCCCTTCGTCGCCATCCCGCCCCTGGTTATAAAATAAGGGGGGTGGGGATATGATGTCAAATTTTGCACCACCAGGAAAGAACTATGAAATTGTATTTATAAAAAAGAAGAAGAAGAAGTAGAAGAAGTAGAAGAAGAAGAAGAAGAAGAAGAAGAAGAAGAAGAAGAAGAAGAAGAAGAAGAAGAAGAAGAAGAAGAAGAAGAAGAAGAAGAAGAAGAAGAAGAAGAAGAAGAAGAAAGAAGAAGAAGAAGAAGAAGAAGAAGAAGAAGAAGAAGAAGAAGAAGAAGAAGAAGAAAGAAGGAGAAGGAGAAGGAGAAGGAGAAGGAGAAGGAGGAAGAGGAGGAGGAGGAGGAATGGGTGCTGAAGCAATAGCAAAGCGGGTAGGGCGCTTGCCTTGAACGCGGCCGACCCAGGCTGACCCAGGTTCGATTCCCAACATCCCATAAGGTCCCCTGAGCACCGCCAGGGTTAATTCCTGAGTGCAGAGCCAGGAGTAACCGCTGTGCATCGCTGGTTGTGACCCTAAAAGCAAAAGCAAAAAAAAAAAAAGGAATAATAAAATCATGTATTTATATACTTTACAAGGCTATACCAGCAGTCCTTGGGAGCAGGGGGAGCACAGCTGGTTGAAGGGCCACATCACCAATAGTTCTGGAACCAAGACTACTTATAAGTCACCATGGCAATGCCTGCCAGGACTCAGGGAGAGTTCACATGTGAAGCCTGTCTCCTATCACCTAAGCTAATGTCCACAGCCAATATGCTACATTTCATTTTTATTTTGGTGAGAAATTTAAAGATGGTAATAAGTTTGAATGCTTGCAATAGACTTTGCAGCACAATATCTCTGTATCACTGTCATCCCGTTGCTCATCGATTTACTGAGCGGGCGCCAGTAACATCTTCATTGTGAGACACGTTGTTACTGTTTTTGGCACATTGAATACGTCAGGGTAGCTTGCCAGGCTCTGTTGTGCAGGCGAGATGCTCTCAGTAGCTTGCGGGGCTCTCTGAGAGGGGCGGGAGAATCGAACCCAGGTAAGCCCCGTGCAAGGCAAACGCCCTACCCGCTGGGCTATTGCTTCAGCCCGACGTTGCAGCATTGGGTCAAAATTATACTTCTGTACATCATCTGTATAAGGTTTCCAAAATTAAATATAAAAGATATCAGTTAACATTACTAAATGATAATCTGATTTTGTGGATTTTAAATAGCTGGTATTTGATCATTTGTGTACGTACAACTCAGTACTGGTTTTCATTAACTTATATTTTATAGCTAGAATGAAGCTATTTTAAATACAAAGTATATTTTCTCAGACATACATAATGGGAAAGTATGCATTTTCTTCAAAATCGCTATATTTTTTCCTTTAATATCTTCAAAACTCTATATTCAATGGGCTTTAAGGTTGATTCTAGAAATGAATATATAGAAGAACCAATTCCAACACGGCTATCGATGGAAATAATAAGACAGAATCATACATTTTTTAATTAAAACTGCTTGTAGATTACAAAAACAAAAGATAACTAACTCATGGTGAGAATAAGGGTTACCTGTATATGGTTGCAGTACAAAATTCAGCATTACTATTAAAGGTGCTTTGCTCACAGTTTCACACTGAATTGCTATCTTGTCGCCACGTTTTACACCACTGTTTTCCGACTCTTGATGCATGTTTGCAATAACCATGTGCTAAAGCACAATGACAAGCTCATGCACAGCACAATAAAGATGGCGAAGACTATCAATAACCATATAGGGCTATTTTGTTTGTTTTGGGGCTGTACCCAACAGTGTTCGTGGCTAACGCTTGACTCTTCGCTCAGGGTTTCTCAGGCTGGCTTTCATTATTGACAGAACTCTAACTCTGGAGCTCTCTTTATCTACAGTTATCTCTAGTTTTGGTTATCTTGCTCTTTGATGCCAGACCTGACCTTCTATCTGGACCTGCCATTACCTTTTAGCTAAAGTTGTATGAGTTTAGCCAAGATGTAGGTTGGCTTCTGGGGCTGCTCTCAAAGCTAAGGAGGGACAAGTTTCAACCTCAGTTTCCTCCTCAGTCAACCGGTTTCTCTTCTTGGGTCTTTAAGAGGTCAATTGGATGACTTATGTTCAGAAGAGACCTCAGTAGATACTCAACTTAGTGTTTACCTAATGAGTCCTCAACCTCTACTATTACTCTATCTGAGTCCCCCACTGTCTACACTAACACAGTCCCTCTGCCAGGCAAGCCTGACACTCTCATTTATACTGACACTCCAACCTAGTTTGGATGCAGTGTCCCTTCATTGGCTCCCACAGTATTTAGAGCATGTTTTGTAAGCCAGAATTTCTTTATGATTTGAGCATAGGATGCAGCCAAGACTGGAGAAAGGAATATCCTTTTACCTACTTTCAACACTCCATTAAAAAGGGACATATCTAATAACATTTTATTATCTGTATTGCAATTATAATGCCCAAAAGGAGGGAGGGAGTAAGAGATGATGTTTTCCATCTATTTCAGTAAGGGTCTGCTTTCAAGCTCAATCAGTGATTTCTGCCAGGATTGAGGTCCTCATTTCCTCTACAGTTGTCTGTTGTTAGTTTTCTTGTCACATGGACCTCTCCGCAATATAGTTCAAAATAGTAACAATGCTTGCAGGAAGAGGAGCTGACAGGGAAAGCATAATATTATATTAAAGAATTTGTTTAGTTCTAATGTGGATTTCTGGTACATGAAACCAGTGATGTACTTGCCATAACAATTAGGCAAGAAAGATGTCAAGGGCATCCAGACAGGAAAGGAAGAAATCAAGTTATCCCTATTTGCAGATGACATGGTGCTATACTTAGAAATTCCTAAGGAATCTACAAAAAATGCTCCTAGAAACAACTGACTGGTATAGTAAAGTGGAAGATTACAAAATCAATTCATGAAAGCATGTAGCTTTCCAAATAATTAAAGAGAAGCAAGAGATATTAAACAAACAGTCTACATCACAATTGTGCCTCAGAAAAAATCAAGCACCTCAGAATTAGCTTAACAAGAGAGGTGATAGACCAATAACAAAGAAAACCACAAAACACTTTTTCAAGAAATAAAAGGCAAAATGAGAAATGGAAACAACTCCCCTGCTCATGAATTGGAAGAATTGAGATTGTAAAAATGGGAATACTCCCCAAAGCATTATACAAATTCAAGGCAGTGCCTTATATAAGGATGACCGGGACAATTTTCAAGGAAATAGATTAAAGATTCATGAAATTCATAGGGAACAATAAGCCCCCATGAATAGCTAGAGTTATCTTTGATAAAAAAGAAGATAGGAGACATCACCTTTTCTAAATTCAAACAGTACTGCAAAGCAGTAGTAATGAGCCCAGCAGGGTATTGGAATGCAGACAGACCCACAAAGCAATGGAATAGAGTTGAGTAACAAAGCACAGAGCCTCAAACATATGATCATTTAATATTCGGTAAGGGAGCAAGTAGCAGTAAATGGAGCAAGAAAGCCTCTTCAACAAGTGGCACAGAGAAAACTGGGCAGCTACACGCAAAAAATGATCTCAGACCTCTCTCCAACACCACGCACAAAAGTCTGACCAAAATGGATTAAAGATCTCAATATCAGACTGAATCCATCAGGTTCATGGAGAAAACCATGGGCAGACCCTCCATGACCTGGAAACTAAAGGCATACTCAAACATCACTGACAAAGCAGGTGGAAGCAAAAATAGACAAATGGGACTACATTAAACTTAAAAACTCCTGCAGCCAAGAGAGACTGTGACCAACAAAGAAATACCACAGATTGGGAAAAATTATTTACCCATGACCCCTCTGATAAGGGCTTAATATTCAAGATATATAATGCAATGGTAGAAATTTACAAGAAAAATCTCCCAACCATGTCAAAAACTGAGAAGGAATGAACAGAAAATTTCTCAAAGAAGAAAATCAAATGACCACAGGACACATGAGAAAATGCTCTATATCTCTAATGACCATGGAAATGTGAATCAAACCAACAATGAAACATTATTGCACACTGCAGAGACTGGCACACATCAAAAAGAACAAGAGTTACCAATGCTAGTGTGGATGCCGAGAAAAAGGACTCTCCTTCATTATTGGTGGGAATGGTAACTGGTCTAAGTCTTTTGGAAAGCAATATGGCAATTCTTCCGAAAGGTAGAAATTGTGTTTCCAGTTGGCCCAGCAATACCACTTCTGGGAATATACCATGGGGTCCCAAATACATTCGGCAGAAATTCCATCTACACTTTTAATGTTCATTACAGCACTATTCAAAATAGCCAAAATCTGGAAATAACCCAAGTGCCCGAGAACAGATGACTAGAAAAGTAAATTATAGTACACGTGCACAAGGGAATACACAGATGTTAGGAAAATTGAATTGATGAAATTTGCTTATAGATGGATGAATATGGAGAGTATCATGCTGAGTGAAATGTGTCAGAAGGAGATAGACAGACATAGAATGATTGCATTCATTTATGGGATATAAAAACACAAAATATGAGACTAAATCTCAAGGACAGTAGAAACAAGTACCTGGAGGATTGGTCTATGGTTGGAATCCTGCCTTAGGTGCTGGGAGATAAAGCAGTTAGGATAAAAAAGGAACCACTAATGGGCATGAAAAGTTTCATGCTGAGTGAAATGAGTCAGAAAGAGAGAGACAGACATAGAAAGATTGCACTCATCTATGGTATATAGAATAACAGAGTGGGAGACTAACACCCAAGAACTGTAGAAATAAGTACCAGGAGGTTGACTCCATGGCTTCGAGGCTGGCCTCACGTTCCGGGGAAAGGTCAACTCAGAGAAGCGATCACCAACTACATTGTAGTCGAAGGCCATGTGGGGGAAGGGAGTTGCGGGCTGAATGAGGGCTAGAGACTTAGCACAGCGGCCACTCAACACCTTTATTGCAAAGCACAACAGCTAATTAGAGAGAGAGAACAGAAGGGAATGCCTTGCCACAGTGGCAGGGTGGGGTGGGGGGGAGATGGGATTGGGAAGGGTGGGAGGGACGCTGGGTTTACGGGTGGTGGAGAATGGGCACTGGTGAAGGGATGGGTTCCCGAACTTTGTATGAGGGAAGTATAAGCACAAAAGTGTATAAATCTGTAACTGTACCCTCACGGTGATTCTCTAATTAAAAATAAATAAATTTAAAAATAAAATAAATAAATAAATAAATAAAAAGGAACCACTATGACAAAGATAGTAGGAAATAATCACTCTGAATAAGAACTGTGTGCTTAATATAAATAAAGAAACATGACAACCTCTCAGTATCTGTAATGCAAATCTTAATACTCAAAGTGAGAGAGAGAGAGAGAGAGAGAGATACTTTGGTGGTGAGAAATGTACAGTGGTTGAGGGGTGGGTGTTGCAACATTATATGACTGAAACCTAATCATGACAAGCTTTGTTACTGAATCTCACAGTGATTCAATAAAAAGTTTTAGATTTTTTAAAATTCTCTTTGAGTACAAACAAATAAGAAAAAAATCAAGTATCTGGGAATCAACTAAACAAAAGACATACCCTAATAACTATAAATCACTTAAGAAAAAGGCTTTAGGAAGTAAATAATACTCCATGCTCATGGATTAGAAGAGTCAAGATGGTCAAACTGACCCTCCTACTTAAGCTACTATATAGGTTCACTTCAATCCCCATTCATATTCAAATGATATTCTTCAAGGATTGATAAGAACCAGTAGTAAAGTTTGTATGGAATCAGAAAAGATCACAAATAGCCAAAGCCATACTGAAAAGTAAGAAACTGGGAGGCATATTATCATCAAATTTTAAACTGTATTATAATGCTATAGTGTTTAAAGCTATCAGCTGCTTGAATAAAAAGTGGCTCTTTAACCCACAGATCTATGGCAAAACCCCATCTATATCAACAGTTAATTTTAGGCAAATGAACCAAAATCATGAAATGCGAATAAAATAGGCTCTTCAACAAATGGTGCTAGGAAAACTGGATAACTACGCGTAAGAATGAAGCCTTGGTTTATATACCATCACTTACATATAAATCTAACTCATCAGGGTTAACTACTTCCTCAGAGAGAAATTCCAGGTTCAGATGACGTTACTAGAATTCTGTCAAATATTTTAGGAAAAAAACACATTCTGATTAAATTGTACACAACAGAATCATGAAGGGAAGAAAATATATCCTAACTCATTATGAGTCTGGCATTACCCTGATACCAAACCAACCAATGATATAGGAGATAGCAAATCATATCAACACAAAAGTTATGTTCAAATGAAGTAAACCAAGATAAATGCTTTCAAAGGTTAATTGTCGTGAGGAAGTGGGATTTGACACAAGGAGTGGGATTTGACACAGGAATGAGGTAATACTGGGATAATGGGATAATACAAATAAGCACTTTATGGTACAGAGTTGGACAAGTATACATACAGTATTATTAAATACATAATATATGTACACAATACTCCTACCTTTGCAATTCTTGCAAAATTGTTCAATTAATAACTGAAAATACTCATATTTAGTATAAAGCAACTCAAAATCCTGGTTTCCTAGAACAGAATGGAATAATCAGAGACTACCACGCATTTTTTTGCCCTTTGACCTACAAACAATATATTTTCAAATGCCTTTATAATTTGTAAAATCTCTTGTAAAAAATACAAACAGGCGTGCAGGAGGGTGTGATGTGATGTGTGTTGTTCAAGGGCTCTCGGGGTGGCGCTCTTGCTCTCTCGCCTCTCAAGTTCAGTGTTCTCAAGCCACTGTGTATGGACCTGATTGGGGTGGCTCCTCCTTGTTCTCTGCTTCTGTGTGTGCCTCGGTGCTTTCTTCTGTCTTTCTATCTCTGTCTCTGTCTCTGTAGTCTCTCCTCTGGTCTCTTCTGACCTCTCTCTGTCTCTGTCGTCTCTCCTCTAGTCTCTTCCAATCTCTCGCTCCGGAACCCTTCTGCTTCAGTCTCTGGAGTTCCACTTGCTCTCACTTTTCACTTGCTTTGTGCTCTTTCTTTCCTCTGCTTCTGGCTCCAATGATTCTCTTTTGCTCTGTGCTCTGCTTCGGTGTCTTCTCTCCTCTGTGTCTTCTGGGTCTTCTCTCTTCTTCTGTGCTCTGCTTCCATGTCTTTTCCCTGCTTCTGTGTCTTCTCCCTTGCTTCTGTGTCTTCTCTCTGCTTCTGCGTCTTCTCCCTTGCTTCTGTGTCTTCTCCTGTGTCTTCCTCTCCACATCTGTGTCTTTGTCTTCTATTTCTCCTATAATCTAAGTTTATACAATCTAAGCAATCACATAGGGTGGTGACACAAAGGTGGGCTGAACATTAGCCAATCAAAAAAGAGGGGTAAGACCACTCCTCTAGGAGATTAACAAAATCTCATCCAAGGAGATTACTCCAGATTACCAGGAGATCTGCTCAAGGGTGGGATCCCATCCAGAATGTGTCACTTTATTCTTTCCTCAGCTAGTAATGCACTTAAATAGTTGTAGTAAACCTACTTCAAATATTTCTAGCAATGTCATTCTGTATGAGCACAGCAAGAGATATATCAAACTTAAAGTTTGGTTCTTCCTGAGGACATTTACTATATATTCCAGACCACAGTCCTCAGGACAGGTTAGTCTTTCTAACCCCAGCAGGATCCTAGTCTCGTCGTTACTTTTGGATCATGACAACATTTGTCTATGACCATGCTCTCAACTTATAGTTGAGTATTTGACTGCTTTGGCCTGGCCCATTTTGGTGCCAGGGTAGCTCATAGCTTGCCCTGGGTCCATTCCGTCCTTCATTGGGACCCTGCTCTTGGGGTGCTAGGAACTAAGGAAAACTGGGTTGAGAAAGCAGATGCCCAGGAGTAGATATTATTGGAGTCAATCAACTCCCAAGTTACAAAGCATAATATTTACTGTCTTCCTGTGTCCATACAGAAGGATATTCCTTTAAGGTAAACTAAGTTCCCTGCGGCAAGGCTAAAAGGACAAACCCAATGTTATCCTACAATAGCCTAAGTTTTTTTTTAACTTTTTACAAGTGTAATCACACATAGTACTATATAAAAAACATATACATCAAAAGGTCCTTTTCAAAATATATGTATCACATTTTATCTGTTTACATCAAAGGAAATGTTTTCAAAATTGAAAATAATGGTATAGTTAAATATAGAGATGAAGCTACCATTTAAAATTTTTTTTAACATTTTCAATTTTTTACTATCAGCACTGTGATGTACAATTGTTTCCATGATGTATTTTCAAACAAATGATGCTCCATTGCCAACCTCAGTGTCAACTTCGCTCCACCAAAGTCCCCAGGTAACCTCTTCCCCAGCCTTAGTCCCTTACATGCAACATGCATATTTTAAAGAATAATTATTGTAATTTCTGGCAATACCTATTTATTATAAGTAATGGGAGGTGCATGCCAATTTTTATCAATTGGGTAACTGACATTGAAAATGGGTAAACACACTTTTTTCCATGAACTCATGGCTCTTAAGGGGCAAAACCTAGATGCTTATGTCCTCTGACTTAAGTTTGCCTTTGTTCCATGAAGAGGTAGTTGCCTGTAAGAGAGTATGTACTTCATATTTTTCCCTTACAGTAGTTACATTAAAAAGAGTCACCCAAGGTGCATGCTTACATAGCAACAAGTATGGGGCCCATAGAACATTTTATGATCTCCATATGAACTACACAATGTTTTGTTTCTTTACGAAAAGAAGTGATAAAATAGATTTTTCTCTAGATGTACATATTTATTACTATTCTACATTTAGTATGCTAAAAAACTCCAATCATGCAGATTGACTTGTCAATACAGAATTTTCAAGGACCAGGCTCTATCTTTTCCAGTTCCAAATTGTGAAAATTTGAACTGTTTTCTTCTGCACCATATTAGGAATTTTAACACGTCTTATTATACCATAGAATCATGACACTGCTCTTAGGTTGTTTGCAAATAATCTTTCCTTGGGTAACTGAATTTCAAAACCCCAGTTGAGTAACTATTTATGAAACATTTTTTTGTACTACTAAACTAAGATTTTGTTCTTAACTCAATATTGACTATGAAGAGAATGTAATATGTAGTAGGCATACTATTTAGCATATATTGTTTTTATTATAAGGAAAAGTACAAAAATTAGATGAGTAAAGGCAGAGGGAAAATTTAGTTTTCACTTTGGCGGTAAAAGAAAAAAATTAGTGATGTCACAGCATGTTGTCATATTTTAAGGTCCCTATGAATGCTATCATTTAAAGTGATAATAATGAAACAGTACCTTAGAGTTCCCATCTGAAAGTACATCTTCTACTTCTACTAATCCTAGTAATGACATATTTGTTAAACAGAGTTACATAAATTAATGATTTACTAATATGGACATTAAATATACATAAAGATATCTGCACTAATGAATATGTCAAAGAAAAATAATAAAAATAATTTTAAAGTTTCAAAGCACTCTCATCAAGAAAAACTCAAGAAAACAACTGACAGTAAACTAAAAGCATTGAAATACATGAATGACATATTTGGTTCTTTGCTTTTGAGTGTGTCTATACTAACATTTGAACACAAAAGTCATATATACAATTGTTGCGTGAACGTTCATGCGGTTAGAGGTGCTGCGATAAGGAATATGAAAGAAATATGTCTCATGGAGGTCCAAGGCTCGCTCTGGCTCTTGGCAAAAGCAGAGGGCCTTGTGGATCTCCTTTTATTGATCATGGTATCTCTAAAGGGCACAATACAGTGATATCACCAAAGGCATCAAAAGAAGTTGGGGGGGGGGAGGGAAGATTCAGAACTGAGAAGGAAGAGATGCAAAACCAAAACTGAAACCTTCTACAGCCACCTGGATACAAAACCATAACTAAAACATTTCTTGGGTTACCTGCACCTGGATTTACATCCCAAAGACTAGGCTGTGCTTGCCACTTCAAATACAAACTGGGCAGGCATCTGAAATCTACATCCTAAAGACTAGGCTGGCCAGAGCCTGCATTTTGCAATCTCAAAGGTCAGGCCTGGCTAACACCAGAGATCTGCATGTCAAAGACCAGCCAGGCTTCTGTGAGAGAAGGAAAACTGCTCTTTTCAATATACTGAAATTATTTTTCTGAAGGCAGCTTGAAGGGGGAAAATGTTCCTGTCTGTAGTACAGTCTACATGGGCTCGCCCTGGTAGCTCAGTCCATCCCCCACATACAATGACTTAACATTTTTACTACTTCTAACTGTGGGGTGTCTCTTAGTGTAAATAAACTGGCAATATGCATTTTCTTGTGGTGTCATTTCAGCAATACCAATACCATTGCCTTCTTTGCTAGTTGTTGGCTCTGTTGATCTTTCCTATGAAACGAAGCAGAAAGCAAATACTTTAGAAACTATCCTACTCACTCACTAATCCATTCAAATCCATCCCTTCCTCCCATTCTCCCTCTCTCACTTACTCAACCAACTGAGTTGGATGGTAGTAACTGACAACACACGTGGAACATCGCAACAGGTGCCAGAGCAGATTAGATCTGCCCCTGCATAGCAGGTAAGACCTGTCACTGCGTAGCGACCCAGTAGGGAGTGTCTGGGCACATTTGACAATCACCAGGTATCCAGCTTTGAGTCTAACCCTGACACCACCCGTTCCTGAAAAATTGTCACCTACGCTTAGCGAGTCATTCCTAACTGTAGCATGCAGCCCTAATTGGGAGTGGACAAAGCAGAGTTGGAAAGGTGAGAGGTCAGTAAAGCTAAACTTTATGTGACTGGACTATCCTCTTAAGCCTCTATAAAACATTTGTGTATTTGATAATAAAGTGAGCGGCCATCAGCTGTCTCCCGGAATGGTTTCTCTGCTTGCCCATCATCCTTCGCCCCATGTCTGCTCCGATCTGATCTGGTGGACAATGTGTCTGGGCATGTTGGGGAAAAACTGTTCCCCAACAAACACACTTTTCCTTCTTGGATCCTTGTTTTCAATTTTTTCTTTTATATGATATCTTTTAGATACATTAACAGAGAATAGGGTGGGAAGGGTCTTCTGAATAGGGAATTATGAGGAAAAGAATACAATGTAACACTCATAATGCGGGGGTACCAAAGCAACTGGGAATACTGAGATCATCTCTGAGAATACGATGGTGATAGATATAAAACTGGAGATCACAGACAAACCAAGAGAGGCAAGTGGCATGAACAGTCATGAATGCTTCT
Organism: Sorex araneus; assembly: GCF_027595985.1. Classification (NCBI taxonomy): domain Eukaryota; kingdom Metazoa; phylum Chordata; class Mammalia; order Eulipotyphla; family Soricidae; genus Sorex; species Sorex araneus. The sequence goes on from NC_073310.1 coordinate 29,961,292, forward strand.
CTTCATATTATAGGGATCCACTAAATAAGATGAAAAGCAACATGTTTCAAATATACTTTGGGTAAGGTACTTTGGCATCTGTGGAAATATAGCTTAAATGAACAAAACTAAGAAATTCTGTATCAACATTATTTCATGTTATTTATGGAAGAGGGGAAAAGTGGAAATACTGAACAGGGTAAGTAGAGGGATTTCAAGGAGTATTTGAGTTCTTCATTTACCTCCCATGTTTCAGGGGTACATTATTAGGGAATGTAGTGGACATAAAGCAGAATAAATGCAGCCATCCAAAAGAAAACCATGGACAATTCACATTCAGATAAGTGAACGCTGAGGCAGCCAGAGGACTCAGAAGAAACTCAGGAATACAGATGACATTATGAAGAAAAATACTGTAAACATAATCAACAAGTATTAAATGGTACAAAAATACATAAAAATTTTTATTTTTTGGGGGGGGTCACACCCGGCGATGCACAGGGGCCACTCCTGGCTCTGCACTCAGGAATTATCCCTGGCGGTGCTCAGGGAACCATATGGGATGCTGGGAATCAAACCCGGGTTGGTCACGTGCAAGGCAAACGCCCTACCCGCTCTGCTATCACTCCAGCCCCAATAAAATTTTCATTTTGAATATAAAATCAAGAATCAAAATTAAGACAGATTTTTTCAATAGTATTTTCAATATTTATTTCTGATATACTATATACTTAATGGACATGTGTAAATTTTCTGGAATAAGTACCAATAAAAATCTATCTTTCAAAAATATAAAATTGTATGTAAATATATTGTTATTAAAATAAATTTAATTGTAGTCAAAATATTTACTTTATTACTTCTACTGTATGGAAGACAGCTTTCTAAAAATTAATCTTAAAAGTGCTAAATTTGAAAGAAGCGATAATTTAGTCATGGAAGTATGAGGCAGTTATATACTTCTCCTATGATATAGGAAATAAATAATAAAAATCGATCTTTAAATAACATAGATTTTTGCTAGCACTCTGAATAGCAATGTTCATAGTTATAATTTCCTTACTATGCCAAAAAGGATAATCCTACTGTAGAATAAACCGGTACAAATCATTATTAAGACTATGATTTATCTGAATAGAAGACTTAAAAGTCTTTTAATGCACCATGATTACCAAGTAGGCTTTAATATTTTAGAAACCCTCAATATTTCAAGAAATTAAGTATTAAAGGGAGTGAAAATTGAAGTCACGGAGATTTCCGTTTTGGGTTTAAAGGAATGTACATTTCACATGAATACTAAAGTTAACACATTTCCCAGAGGACTGTAGGAATATATGTCTAACTGCTAGAGACAATAAAATCTCTGCCCCATTTTTGATGGGGATGGTCATTTTGTTTGTTTGTTTGTTTGTTTAGGTAGAGTTCTACTAGCGCTTTATATGACCTAGGATATTAACCCTTTACCTGATGGATTATGGGAAAATATACTCTTCAGACTGGCCGGGCAGTAAGGAGTGGCAAATCTTTTTATCATGCTGAATGTAGTCAATCAGAAGGAAAGGCACAGAAACAGTGATATCTAACATATGCAGGATACAAAGAAATCAAATCGTGAATTACAAATGCGCAAAGGGACAAAAATGGAGAACTGGTCTTCAGTAGAAAGCTTACCATGATATTGTGGAGGGCAGACAAGAGATCAAGGGACATGGTGGAAGAAAGCAAACACCTGGACGAAGGGTGCTGTTCATGTATGAAATCCTACTAATAACAGTTTGTAAACAGTGGTGACAAAAAACAATCGTTTAAAAGAGAATGGAGTGATTTAGTAAAATAAGTTTTATTTCTGTATGACGAAGAACTGGGGCCTCCTGTATCTGATGAAGGACTCGGCTTGTGATACAAAGCCTTGAAAACAGACTGGAATTGTCTTTAAATTCCAAGAAGAAATGCTTAATATGAATAAATGAGAAATATAATCTGATATAAGATGAGATGATCACTATCATAAGTCTCAAATTTTACACAAGAAAGAATTCTCAAAATATGTATTAAAATGAAAACAATATAAAATACAAGAGGAAAGGAAGTAAGATTTACCAAAAAAATGAAGAACATGTAAGAGAAATATCATATTTCATTAGAGGCAGAACAACATAACATTATGAAAGAATCAGATGGTGGAGAGAAAGAAAAGTATGCCTTATGGGAAAATTCAATTCCATAAAATAATAACTAAGAACTTCCCCCAAATAACATAAAAACTAACTATAGGCTCCTGAGAAAACACCCACATTTCAATCCAAAAGGATCATAACAAGACATACAGAAATATTTGTGAAATTTTCAAATCAACAGTAAAGCAAAAGTACTGAAGGATGCTAAAGAAAAGAGTAATATAAAAAGGTCTCTCCATTAGGCCTTCATTAAAGTTCTCAGCACAACACTTAAGAGGCTACACAAGAATGGAATCCTTGTCTAGCCTCAAAAATCCATACAACTAAAATAGAGATTTCCAGTGAAGAATTCCTGAGCATGCAAATTTATCATCAAATAGGGTGGATAAATACTTTAAGACAAAAAATAGCAATGGACTTCATACAGTCATGGTATTGTCTTACAAGAAATGCTGAAGGGAATGCTTATGCATCAGGCAGGTGGAAAGAGAAATTTAAATGAGCATGGGGAAAAAAATAACACAGATTTCAAAGCATAAACAAAAGTACAATGAGTCATCAAAAAGCTGACATGATAGAAAGAGTAGGTTCAACTACATTTACACTAAAGATGACCAATTAACATAAGCACACAAAAATATATGTTTTATATAGACAGAATGTATATGATTCAGTCACCTTTGGCAATTTTAATATAAAACTCTGGAGCACAAACACTGACACACATGAGGGAAAAGAATAAATAGAAGAAGTAACCATGGTAAACAATCATTATGAAAATGCAGGTAGAAATAAGTGTGTATTTGGGGATCACCAAAACATTTATCACTAAGAAACAAATGCTAGTTGGGGCTGGAGCACTAGCACAGAGGGTAGGGAGTTTGCCTGGCAGGCGGCCGACCTGGGTTCGATTCCCATCATCCCATATGGTCTCCTGAGCACCGCCAGGGGTAATTCCTGAGTGCATGAGCCAGAAGTAACCCCTGTGTGTTGCCAGGTGTCACTCAAAAAGGAAAAAAAAATCTTAGATGAAGAGAATGAAGCAAAAGAGTTGAAGAGGAAGGTAGAAAAGGACAAGTATATTTAGGAGGAGGAAGGACAGTTCAGGGAAGTTGGCAGAAGAGGACAAAATAGAAGATAAGTAGAAGGAGGATTAGCAAAAAAGATTAAGTAGAATCATGAATAAGGAGAACAGGAATAAGGAGAGCATAGGCAGGAGGTTGGGAAAAGGAGAGAGCAGAATTTTTAAAAAAAGAAAAGAAACAATAAATTCTTGAAACATGAGGGGGAGAAACTACCCTTAAAAGAAATTTAGAAAGGGATATCATAAGATATAGAGAACAGAAATATCATCAAAGGCTATGCCTATGTTTAAGCAACCTAAATGGACAACATTACTCCTACATGAACATTTTTACCATAGAAGAAATTGTTCATCACAGATACAAAAAAATGTGACTATTCCAAAAATTCTTGCCTAATAGAATTCATTAGTAAAACCTAAGCACACAGACGTGAAAAAAAGTGACTGTTCCAAATATTCTTGTTTAATAGTATAGCACAGTGGGTAGGGCGTTAGCCTTGCACGCAGCCGACCCGGTTACAATTCCTTAGCCCCTCTCAGAGAGCCCAACAAGCTACCGAGAGTATTTTGCCTGAGCTGGTAAGCTACCCATGCTGTATTCAATATGCCAAAAACAGTAACAACAAGTCTGACAATGGAGACGTTACTGGTGCCCGCTCAAGCAAATTGATGAGCAAATTGATAACAGTGACAGTGATACAGTGATAGTAAAACCTAGGCATAACTTGTTTGAAAATTTATTACATGTGGAAAAAGGACTGAAATTATGAATTGTGGCTTCTATATTTGAAGTCTTGGGGATACTTTGAAAATGTCTCATAGTAAATGCAAATCTGAATTTCAATTCCTGAGTTAGTCTAAACATCATTTCCAAAAACACATCTATGTTGTCTCAATTTCAGCAGAGGGAACAGAGAATTTAGGTTAATGCAAAGCCAAAATAATGCACAATTCCTAGATTAACTACATATGATTATGGAGGCCAGAGTCATATTCCAAGCCCAACTAGACACAGTTCTGTAATTAGTGCTAGGCTTGAATAAAAAGCATGACTTTGCAAAGCCATTGTTTAGATTCATATAGAAGCCAAGCAGAAAACATAACAATGTCTAGGTCAGCACAGAGTAAATACTGCTCCTCCTTTTCTGAACTCCCTTCACCAACTGAAATTCCTAAATGCTTTTCAATCTACCAACACCTACCTATTTGAAGAAATTTTTCCATGATCTTTGCTTTCTGTCAAAAGAGAGAAATAGGTCATTGAAATCAATAAAATAACATTGACAAAATAAAATAATAAAAGCAACAAAATCAGGCAATAAAACATTAAAATAAAAGTAATAAAATTAAAATAAGTTAAGGAGGCTGGAGAGATATTACTGCAGGTAGGATGACTGCTTACCATGCAGTCAACATGGGTTCAATCCCGAGAACCGCATAGCATTTGGTACCTGAGTTTTGCCCTAGGAGTGATCCCTGAGTGTAGAGCCAAAACCCCTGAGTACCACCAGGTGTGGCACTAACAGCAACAAAACAAAACTGAATAAAAGAAAACAAAACCAAAAACCACTGTGGGCCTATTGACCCTGAAACCTTTCCTAAGCCCCCACACCAGCAAAAACTAATAAAAAATATATGTAAAAGAAGTCTATGAAGCCATGCAAAGACAGGTAGGAATCTTTGTTCCTTCTTTTCCCCATCGTTGTGATGAACACATCGGGGAATGCATCATTTCCTAACAGATCCCAAAATTCTAAATTGCCTTTTGATGTTACTTGTTTATTTGGGGATAGTTATTTTTCATTTTCAATTTTGCTACAAGTCAAGAATTATCTGTTATTTTGTTTTATGGCAAAGTGAGTGACTGCCTCTCAGTCAGCTCTCTCAAGAGCCTTGAGCAAATACAAGACTACTCCTTCAATACCTACCCACTTTCCTCTTCAAAAGGATTTTCTTGCTATGTGGATCAATCTTGCCCATTAAATTTTTTAATACAGATTCCCACCCCTAGCCCCATTTTGTGTTTCTTAATTGTTTAGCAGCTGTACCTTCCTTCTATCTCTGTCATCTCCTTGTTCCCCTCTGGAAGAAACATATGGAAATAAAATCAAATAATATATCTGCTGATCCTGATGTATGTTGAACTACTCACGATATTTTCTCTATTTGTGTACAGTGAAAGTGACACCCCGATTCTCGGAGCATGATTTAAGGATTGCCAATATTATATTTATTTGATGTCCCGTTAGAAATGCAGAATATTTATTAAAGGTGTATTTTTAAAAATGTTTCAATAACGAAGGCATTGTCATATGAAATACTGATCTGTACAGAGGATGCTTTCACAATGCTACACTTTGACTTATTTATCTGGTATGTAGTCTCTAGTTTCTTATTATCAATATTCCAAAATTGAAAGTGACAGTAAAATTTAGAAGTTATACATTTTTTTTTTTTTTGCTTTTTGGGTCACACCTGGCGATGCACATGGGTTACTTCTGGTTTTGTACTCAGGAATTACTCCTGGCGGTGCTCAGGGGACCAAATGGGATGCTGGGAATCGAACTTCGGTTGCCGAGGGCAAGGCAAACGCCCTACCTGCTGTGCTATCACTCCAGCCCCGTAGAAGTTATACATTTTACAGTGGCTTTCTTAATGGCTTCTTTTTATCTCCCAGTGACTTAACATTTTCTCTCTATTTTTTTCTCTCTGACAGTAGTGTGAAGTAGCAAACTGTATATGCAGTCACTGTCACTGTCATCCCACTGCTCATCAATTTGTTCGAGCGGGCATCAATAATGTCTCTCATTGTGAGACTTTCTGTTACTGTTTTTGGCATATCCAATACGCACGGGTAGCTTGCCAGGTTCTGCTGTGCATACTCTCGGGACCTTGCTGGGCTCTCCGTGAGGGGCGAAGGAATCGAACACAGGGTGGCCGTGTGAAAGGCGAAAGTCTAAGCACTGTGCTATCACTCCAGCCCTCTGTATATGCAGTAAGAAAAAAAATTAAAGCTGAATACTTATTTCTGCAAAGTCATGTACCTCAAACCCAGGTGTTGACCGAGGTCTGAAAGTTCCCGAAACATAGCCTTGCAAACAAGCCTGTGACAAGCTTCATACAGCCCAGGAACTAAGTGACTGTTTGGTCAGGAGGGAAGATTGCAGCTGCTAAGCAGGTACTTTGCTTAGAGAATGGTTCATATTAGGGCGTGGATCAAAAATCTCCCTATAACGACAAAGAGACTTTGCTTAGAGAATGGTTCATATTAGGGCGTGGATCAAAAATCTCCCTATAATGACCAAGAGACTCCAGAGACTGCAAACAGCAAGCAGGGTTTATTGTAAAACTGGCTAGCCAGGGTCCAGCCGCCTATGTGGACATGCAGGTCCTGTCGGTTGGGCAAAGACCCCGAGCTTCTCCAGAGGAGATCTTATATAGGCCTTCCCCGGCAGATATAGCAGAGCCCACGCATTTCATAGCCAATAGATTTGTAATGTTACAAACTTTCTTAACCAATCCATTTAAAAGGACATCACTCCTTAGCCTATGGTTTTAGAGATCAGTATTCATGCCAATATTCAGGAATGTCCCGGTTCTGGGGGCAGTCCTAGGTCTTGTGATATGGGTCGTGTGATATCGGTCTGGTTATCTGGTCTGACCACCAGCCTTTTTGTGACCAAGGGTGCCTGTATCCAAATTCCTTGCTCAGGGACAGATAGACAAGTTATTCTAGAATGCGGGCTCCTGTAAAAATAGTATTAAGAAAGCTAAATAGATTCCTGTGGTCTGTCCTGGGCCAGTTTCTCACAGTTCATTGCCCCTGAATGTGTGAGAACATCACGTTTACACAAGAATGCAGATGATTAAATGTATGATGTATGCCTTTGTGTATCATTTTACAATAAAAGGAGGCTGCAGAGGTCCCCCGCTTCCCACCGCCATCTGCATTCCCCAGTTCCTGAAGCCGCACCCCGCGCACCATGTCTTTCCATCTGGCTCTGTAACTGCGCCTGTCCATCAGGTACCAAGCTCTCTAACAGGAAGACACTGGGGGAGTGGCCTGTGTCTTAGTGGGCGTGGTCTCAAAGTGGGCGTGGCCTCCTGTCGGAGCGGCCCCAGTTATTAGTCACCTCAGCGCAATCCGTACTGTGTATTTCTTTGAAAATTCACTTTTGCGATCTCAAACACTTATGCAAAATATGCATTAGCTTAATTTGACACTATAAAAGCTGTCAGTGAATAAGGGAAGTTTAGCACAATCAGAGCCCCTTCTTTCCACAAGAGGGAACAGGAATAAATAACTACAAAGTTCCAACTCTATACTTCAGTAACAATATGAAGAAGCAGCAAAAATCCCCTCCACGAAGACAGGGAGAAGAAAAGATACCAGAAACATCAACAGGGGCTACTCACAACTACGACCTCTCAGATAAACAATTCAGAGAGGAAATCTGGAGGAGAGTCGACCTACTCCAAGCAAACATGGAACAGACATCCAATAAATTAAGGGAGGAGATGAATGAAGCACTGGAACGGTCTACCAAGAAAATCCAGGAAGAAATTTCTGAGAGCAGAAATTTCAAACCTACAAACGGAAGTCACACAAATAAAGGAATCGGTAGATGAATTTAAAATCTCACTAGATGCCCTCAACAGTAGAATGACTACAGCCGAAGACAGAATCAGCGACCTGGAAGATGAGCTGCAGAAAGCTTATAGACAACAACAAATCATGGCGAAAGACCTCAAAATGGCTATAGAGCGAATCAGAGCCCTGTGGGATGACTTCAAGAGGAACAACATAAGAATCATTGGAGTACCAATACCACAGGGAAGTAACCCCAATGAAAAAAACACAGTCAAAGACATCATTGCTAAAAAATTCCCAGAACTGGAGAAGGCCGGCATCCAGATACAAGGAGTCCGAAGAGTACCAGCAAAAAGAGACCCAAATAAAAAGACTCCAGGCATATCATAGTCAGAATGACGGATGCTATGGATAGAGACACAATTCTGCAAGCAGCAAGGTCAAAGAAGGAAATCACATACAAAGCAGCACCCCTCAGGTTTACAGCAGACCTGTCAGAGGAAACTCTCCGAGCCTGAAGACAATGTTGGGACATAGTGAAACAACTCAACGAAATGAATGCATCACCAAGAATACTTTATCTGGCTAACCTCTCACTCAAACTCAAAGGAACCATACACTATTTCTCGGATAAACAACAGCTCAGGAACTTCATAGACTCAAAACCAATCTTGAAAGAAGGTCTAAAGGGGCCACTGTAAGACAAGGAGGAGCCCCATAAGAACAAAAAATCCCACAGAAAGATGACACAAAACCCCATCACAATAATCTCTCTCCATGTCAATGGCCTAAATGTACCTATCAAGAGACACAGAGTGGCAAAATGGATCCGGAAATTAAACCCAACATTCTGTTGCCTGCAAGAAATACACCTGAACAAACAGAGTAAACATAGACTCAAAGTCAAAGGGTGGAAAACAATCCTGCAAGCAAACAGCCCTCTTAAAAAAGCTGGAGTGGCCATCCTGGTATCCGACAACATAGATTTCAGGATGAAAGAGATTAAAAGGGACAGCAAAGGTCATTTTCTGTATATCAAGAGATATGTACAACAGGAAGAAATCACACTCTTAAACGTATATGTTCCTAATGAACGACCGGCTAAATATTTAAAACAACTCCTAACAGATTTCAAAGAGGATGTCACTAACAACACAATAGTAGTTGGAGACTTCAATACGGCCTTATCGCCTCTAGATAGATCGACAAGAACAAAACTCAACAAGGAAAAACTGACTCTGAAAGAAGAGATTGAAGAGAGAGGCCTAATACAACCCCAAAAGAAAGAATACACATTCTTTTCCAGTGCACACGGAACTTTTTCTAAAATAGACCATGTACTGGGCCCCAGGACATACCTCAATAGAATCGGAAAAATAGAAATTGTATCAACCATCGTTTCAGACCACAATGCGCTGAAGATAGAAGCTCACCACTCACAAATAAGGAAAATCAAATCAAACACCTGGAAATTAAACAATTCAATGTTGAACAATGAGTGGGTCAGGAAGGAAATCAAGGAAGAAATAAAAAAATACTTAGAAACAAATGAGAATGAAGACACGAGCTACCAAAACCTATGGGAAGCAGCTAAGCCGTGTTAAGGGGAAAATTTTAGAGCTCTCCAAGCATTCCTCAGGAAGGAAGAAAGGGCCCACATAGATAGCTTGACTTCACGACTCAAGACCTTAGAAAAGGACCAGAAAAAGGAACCCAAACCAGACAGAAGGAAAGAAATAATAAAAATTAGAGTAGAAATTTATGACATCAAAACCAAAAAAACAATCCGAAAGATCAATGAAACAAAGAGCTGGTTCTTCGAGAAAATAAATAAGATTGATAAACCGCTGGCAAGACTCACAAAGAAAGAAAGAGAGAGAACTCTAATAAATCGAATCAGAAATGAAAAGGGGGACATCATAACAGAAACCAGTGAGATTCAAAAGATCATTAGAGAGTACTTTGAAGGTCTATACGCCACAAAAAAGGAGAACCTAAAAGAAATGGATAGATTCCTTGATTCCTACAATCTCCCAAGACTGAACAAAGAAGGCTTGGAATACCTGAATAGACTCATCAATGTTAAGGAAATTGAAACTGTAATCAATAACCTCCGAAAAATAAAAGGCCAGGCCCAGATCGTTTCACTGGTGAATTCTTCCGAACATTGAAAGAAGACCTGTTGCCAGTTCTCCTCAAACTTTTCCAGGAAATTGAAAAAAACAGGAACTCTCCTAAACAGTTTCTATGAAGCACAAATCTCCCTAATAACAAAAGCAAACAAAGACACCACTAAGAAAGAAAATTTCACACCAATATCCCTGATGAACACCGATGCGAAGATCCTCAACAAAATATTAGCAAATAGGACCCAACAACTCATCAAAAAGATCATACATCATGACCAAGTGGGATTCAATCAGGGATGCAAGGATGGTTTAACTTTCACAAGTCAATCAATATAATCCATCATATCAACAAAAGTAAAGATAAAAACCATATGATCATATCAATAGATGCAGAGAAAGCATTTGACAAGATCCAACATCCTTTCATGATGAAAACCCTCACCAAAATGGGGTTTGGAGGAACTTTCCTCAAGATAGTCGAAGCCATCTACCACAAGCCTACGGCAAGCATTATCCTCAATGGAGATAAACTAAGGGCCTTTCCTCTAAGATCAGGCAGAAGACAAGGATGCCCACTCTCAACACTCCTCTTCAATATAGTACTGGAAGTACTTGCGATAGCTATTAGACAAGAAAAAAAGTTTAAGGGCATCCAGATAGGAAAGGAAGAAATCAAACTCTCACTATTTGCAGATGATATGATACTATATCTAGAGAAGCCTAAAGCCTCTACTAAGAAACTCTTAGAAACAATAGACATACAGTAAAGTTGCAGGCTACAAAATCAATACCCAAAAATCCATGGCCTTCCTATACGCAAACAATGAGGCAGAGGAAAGGGACATGATAAAAGCAATCCCATTCACAATTGTGCCCCAGAAAATCAAGTACCTCGGAATCAGCTTAACCAAGGAAGTAAAAGACCTCTACAAAGAAAACTATAAAAAGCTACTCCATGAAATAAAAGAGGGCATGAGGAAATGGAAACATATACCCTGCTCGTGGATAGGGAGAATCAATGTTGTCAAAATGGCAATACTCCCCAAAGCATTATACAGATTCAACGTGATCCCTATAAGATTACCCATGACATTCTTCAAAGAAGCGGATCAAGTAATCCTAAAATTCATAGGGAACAACAGACGCCCACGGATAGCTAAAACAATTCTTGGGAAAAAGACAATGGGAGGCATCACCCTCCACAACCTAAAACTTTACTACAAAGCAATAACAATTAAAGCAGCATGGTACTGGAACAAAGGCAGAGCCGTAGACCCATGGAATAGGGTGGAATATTCCTACACACAACCCCAAATGTATGATCATCTAATCTTTGATAAGGGAGAAAGAGATGTGAAGTGGAGCAAGGAAAGCCTCTTTAACAAATGGTGCTGGCACAACTGGACAACCACATGCAAAAAAATGGGCGTAGACCTTGACCTGACACCATGCACAAAAGTCAGTTCAAAATGGATTAAAGATCTCAACATCAGACCACAAACCATAAGGTATATTGAAGACAAGGTCGGCAAAACCCTCCACGATATTGAAGATAAAGGTATCTTCAAAGATGACACGGAACTAAGCAATCTAGTAAAAACAGAGATCAACAAATGGGACTACTTTAAACTAAGAAGCTTCTGCACCGCAAAAAATACAGTGACCAGAATACAAAGACTATCCACAGAATGGGAAAGGATATTTACACAATACCCATCAGATAAGGGGTTGATATCAATGGTATATAAAGCACTGGTTGATCTCTAAAAGAAGAAAACATCCAACCCCATCCAAAAACGGGGCGAAGAAATGAACAGAAACTTTACCAAGGAAGAAATATGAATGGCCAAAAGGCACATGAAAAAGTGCTCTACATCACTAATCATCAGAGAGATGCAGATCAAAACAACCATGAGATACCACGTCACACCACAGAGACTAGCACACATCCAAAAGAACAAAAGCAACCACTGTTGGAGAGGATGTGGGGAGAAAGGGGCCCTTCTACACTGCTGGTGGGAATGCTGACTGGTTCAGCCCTTTTGGAAAACTATATGGACGATTCTCAAATAATTAGATATTGAGCTCCCATTTGACCCAGCAATACCACTGCTGGGAATATATCCCAGAGAGGCAAAAAAGTATAGTCGAAACGACATCTGCACTTATATGTTCATCACAGCACTGTTTACAATAGACAGAATCTGAAAAAAACCTGAATGCCCTAGAAGGGATAACTGGTTGAGGAAACTTTGGTACATCTATACAGTGGAATACTATGCAGCTGTTAGAAAAAAGGTGATCATGAATTTTGTATATAAGTGGATCGGCATGGAAAGTTTCATGCTGAGTGAAATGAGTCAGAAAAAGAGAGACAGACATAGAAAGATTGCACTCATCTATGGTATATAGAATAACAGAGTGGGAGACTAACACCCAAGAATTGTAGAAATAAGTACCAGGAGGTTGACTCCATGGTTTGGAGGCTGGCCTCACATTCTGGGGAAAGGGCAACTTAGAGAAGGGATCACCAACTATGATGTAGTCGAAGGCCATGCGGGGGGAAGGGAGTTGTGGGCTGAATGAGGGATAGAGACTGAGCACAGTGGCCACTCAACACCTTTATTGCAAACCACAACAGCTAATTAGAGAGACAGAACAGTAGGGAATGTCCTGCCACAATGGCAGGGTGGGGTGGGGAGAGATGGGTTTAGGGAGGGTGGGAGGGATGATGGGTTTACTGGTGGTGGAGAATGGGCACTGGTGAAGGGATGGGTTCTCGAACCTTGTATGAGAGAAACATGAGCACAAAATTGTATAAATCTGAAACTGTACCCTCACGGTAATTCACTAATTAAAAATAAAAAAAATTTAAAAAAAAGAGTAATATTTTTCGTTTTTCCATGATGGTGGTGGTGGGGGCATGACAGATTCTTCAATTAACAGAGAGAAAAATGATGTATTTATCTCAAATGAAATAGTCTATAGTATTTAAACAAAAATCACACATCATACCATTTCCAAGAAATATTTAAGGAGATAGTGTTTTTAAAATTTCTTTAAAAGGCATTTTATTATCATTGGGTTTTGGACCACACCTGGCATTGCTCAGAGGTTACTCCCACCTCTGCACGCAGGAATTACTATTATTGGTGCTCAGAGGACCCGATGGGATGCTGGAGATCCAACCCAGTTGACTGCATTCAAGGTAAGCATCCTACTCACTGTGCTGCTGTTCCACCCAAGGGTTGGTGTTAAATAAGATGACAGATGTGATACATTTGATTAGAGTGTTTGACTTTCCATTTAGTTGTGTAGGAGAATAACATGTACTTATTATATTGACTTTGGCTTCTTTCTCTTTCAATATTGGGGGCCACACTTGGCAGAGCTCATGGTTCACTCGGAACTCTGTGCTCAGAGATAACTTCTGACAGATTTTGAAAAACTATATGCAGTGTTAAGGATCCAGTTGAGTCCTAGAGAGAGTGGCATGCAAGGTAAGCACCTTAATCTCAGTAAAATCTCTTTTGTCCGGCTTTGACTTTTCTGCAGGGGGAGGTTGCCACACCTGGCAGTGTTGAGGGCTTACTTCTGGCTCTGTGTGCAGGGATCACTCCTGCCCATGGACCATATGGGGTGCTGGAGAATGAAGCTGGAGTGGCTGCATGCCGGGCAACAGCCCTACCTGCTGTACTATAACTTTAGCCTTAATTTGGCTAGTTTAAGTGTCATGCTTTAGGCAAGGGAATATGAGATGACTGAGTACATGCACTATCTGAGCAGAAGTTTTAGAAATAGTTTTAATTTGCCTCAACAATTTATATTCCTATGTATCATCATATCCCAGATAGGAGCTGTTCCCTCTCCTTAAACCATAAAACGAAAAAACCAGCCCACCTGCTGACAGGCCTATTGTCTGAAGCAGGAGCTGAGCCTACAAGCAAACATCATGTGGTGAGGTGTGGGTTAGATGGAAATATTTGTGGTGAAAAGTCACTGAGGATATGGGTAGCACATATGAACTGATGAAAGCAGTATGCTTCACTTATAAAAACAACGAGTTTTCCAGATTAGTGCATTTTTTTCCCCTTACTATGGATGTAAGAGAAAGCATCACTTGTCTTTCTGCATATTTAGAGAGGTGTTTGGGATTTTAAGACTTAAAGTACACACAATGGGACTTAGAAATATTATTCAATATCTTAACCTACGATCTGACTCAAGTGATTGCAACACAGAACAGAGAAGTATTTTGGACAAAGACATCTTTATCAAAGACTCCAAGAAGTGGTTTAAAATGTAGGACCAAATTGAACAAGGTAGAAGAGAAAATTTCAGGAAGGATATTTCAAAAGAAAAGCATTTTGATGGAAAATAATTTTATGATTAAAATATATGTTTTCAAGATCAGAAGGGCAAACTAGCACCAAAGTAAAAGAGAAGAGAATTATGTATGGAATTTAAAAGTTTAATGTCCATGAAGACTTTTAAAATTCACACCTCCTATGACTGTCCTATTTTAACAAAGCTTTTACTTACCTTTGGAAAAAATGTTCTGAAATCACTAAGGGTTTAATAAATTACTGTCGCATAACATTGGGTTATCTTTGCTCCTCCAGAGAGAGAGCTTAGTTTTATTGAATTACTCCCACAAAAGTGCCTCAAAGGCACACCCAATGACATCAAGCACCAATAATCCTATATTGCTTTTCCCTTTCCCTTATGTCACTTGTATGGTTTAGCAATGACCTTTTTGTATAGACACAGGAAGACAGTTTATGCTATGCTTTGTAACGCGGGAGTTCATTGACTCCAAAATAATGGTTACTCCTGGGCATTCATTCATATTTACTTGACTTAAGTGTCAGTTGCCCTTACTTTCTAACACCTCCAAAAGGAGGGTCTCACCCCACCACCGGTGCACGGCCCTGAGGAGCCGGTCGGCCCCTGTCCCTCCTGGACCCCAGCGGGCAGGCGAGCTGCCCTGAAGGTGCAGGGAGGGGAGGGTTGGAACGGCCAGCGGTGGGCGGGCGACGATGCTGAACTTCTGGGAGGGGGGCAACTGCACGCGCAAGAGCATGCGGTCTGACCTGGCCTTCTTCAGGTTCCCACGGGACCCCGGCCAGAGGCCAGAAATGGTTGGAGAATTGTAGAAGAGCAGACTTAGAAGATAAAACACCAGATCAGCTAAATGAACATTATCGATTATGTGCCAAACACTCTGAGACCTCTATGATCTGTAGAACTATACATTTTGCAGAGGCATCAGAAAACTAAAGAATGATTGGGGTATTTTATTTCTCAAATTAATTGAAGCAGATACCTGTGAAGTCACTGGAGAGTCCTTATAGGACAGTTCTTTGAGATAAAGAAATACCAACAATATTTGGTCTTACCAGCCAGTTTAGCGAGCAGTGCGTCCCTCACCTGCTCCTCGGCAGGTGTCACCCGCACTTGCCCGCGTGGCCAGTGGTGCCTGGGCTAAGGAGCTGAGGTCAAATCACTTGTGTGTGGTGCCACCAAAAAAGCTCCCAGAAGCTGCCTCCCGCGCTGGATTCCCGGGGAGCCGCTCCCATCCCCCAACTCCAGGACCGCATCTGGGTGCACGCCCCACCGCCAGGAGAGCGGCCTGGAGGGTGGCGGCGGGCTGGGCTGCGGTGCTCCAGAGCCTCGGTGCACCGCGGATGGGCGGGCGCGGAGGGCGGGAAGCGGAGTGGGAGACGCTGAAGGAGCAGGAGCCCGCGCAGGAAGAGCAGGAGCTGAAGGAGGCGGAGGGGAAGGCCGCTCGGAGCCTGGCCGCCGCCACGCCAGGCTGCCAAGCTCCACCCCGCCAACTCTGTGCGGAGCTCGCGGGCTGGGGCCGCGCTGCGGGCCCTGCTCAGCGCTGCTGCGCGGGGCGTCCACGCGGTGTGTCCACCCAGCCCTGCCGGCCGCGACGGCGTCAGCTGCACCAGCCGGCCATCTCGGGCTCTTGGTTTCTCCACCCGCAAGGGCTTCGCTACGGACTTGTCCGTGGTACCCAGAGCGCCGGGTGGAATCTTGGCGCTGTGCGAGGGGACGTCTCCCCTCTGCTCTGACGATCTTTGACCTCTGCGCGCACGTGCGGGCCGCGTCTCAGAAGTGCACGCGCACCGGTGTCAGTGGCAGTTGGCTAAGGTCACTGTGAGCTCCTCACACCGCGGAGCTTCACTGCTGCCGAGTGGTGAGGAGACCACATGGTGTATTCAGAGCTTTGTTGACCTCAGGAGCCACCCAGAGCAGCAGACCTTTTTTTCTTTTTCTTTTTTGTCGTTGTCTTCTCTCCCTCCCTCCTCCCTCTCCTTCCCCTCCCCCTGGCCCCCATCCCCCTCCTGCCCTTCCTCCTTCTTCTCCATATGCTCCTTTTACTGAGGTAATTGGAAGCCTCACAGTCTTTAAAATGAAGAAGATTTTCAACTCATTCTTCTCTGGAAGAGAGGATGAGGACCTGCTGCATTACAGACTGAGAATGGGAGATCTTGGAAAAATCCACAAGGCTGTGGTGAATGGCGAGTTAAATAAACTCAGGAAGAGGATCGATTTCAGGAGATGGAACGTGAATGAGAAATATGAGATGGGCCGGTAAGTGTGGCCCGAGGTTTACCTGGAGAAGACTCTACACCCTGGAAGCTTCCCTTTTGCCATTCTGGGGGTCTTGAAGCAGAGCCCCGGTGTTGACCAGACAAGCCCCTAAGACTGACTCGTCTTCAGCGCTGGGGCAGCCCCTCCTGAGGGGGGGTGCTGCCTAGAGGCTGCCTTTAGGAGCCACAAGAAAGATGGTGGTTGCTTGTGAGCTGCTCCACTGACTCCTCCCCTGTGATTTCTATTTATTTATTTATTTATTTTTTTAATTTTTGGGTCACACCCAGCAATGCACAGGAATTACCCCTGGCAGTGCTTGGGGGACCATATGGGATGCCGGGGATTGAACCTGGGTTGGCCGCGTGCAAGGCAAACGCCCTACCCGCTGTGCTGTAGGGAGCCATCTTACAGAGTCTGGCTCTTATCGTCTAGTCAAGCGGAGGCTGCTTGGGATTCCTGTGATCTTATCATTTCACCATTTGTCTCACTAGCCAAAGGCCATGCCTGATCAACATTCTACTACTGTTCCTATGGGGGTCCAAGCATGCATACCACCCCCCTCCCACCAAGAGGTATAAGTATTGTAACTGCTGTGAATAAACTCTCTTTCTCTCTCCTCCTCCTTCTGCTCTGCGTCTGTTCATTCGGTTACATCCCCTCCTTAGCCCGACGAGGGGTCCTCCCTGCGGGACAGGATGATGCCCGCAGGGGGGACCCCACACTGTGCTATCGCTCCGGCCCCTCCCCTGTGCTTTCTAAAGGATTTCACTACTGTCTATAGTAACAGAAAGAAACAGATGCAAGTACAGCATGTATTCTTGGTGTGCATAAACTATAATGTTTTATGCCGGAGAAAAGTCTATTTTACACAAAAGAACTCAGCAGTTAGACTAAACTGCTCTTCCGTAGGAAGCTTGGCACTGGGGCAGGGGTGAGAGGGATCCGTCACAGAAGGGGAACTAGGACAATGGGAGAGGGGAATAGTGCCTGCCACAGAGGCAGTTTGGGGGTTGGGAGGAAACTTGGGAACAATGGTGGAGTGTGGTGGGCACTGGTGAAGATATGGGTGTTGGAACAATATAAGCATGAATCTCAATCATAAATATTTTTGTAACTTCGTAATTCAATTTCAAAAAAGAAAACAAAAATGTGTCATTAAAAAATTTGAAATCATTCAAAGTGCTAACTTTGCATATCACAGTTGTCTAACAGGAAAATCTATTTCGTATCCTAGGTAGGAAAATGAAGTTGAGATCAAAGTAGAATAAAATAATTTTTCCACAAATTTAAGTTGGGAAAATTGGGAAATGCCATACCAAGGCTACAACTTGAAGGTTAAGTTGTACTTTATAGATTACCACCGGGCGATAAGCATCACATTTGAAACTTAATTTGATTAAATTTTACCATTTAATTATATTCTTTCTAAACTATCTTTAGGAAAGTGATATTCTTTTAAAATATCTTTAGTAAAGGGGATCGATTCTACTCAGTATTGCTTTAAAAATTAGTGTGTTAAGAATTCACATAATGGATTTTGATGAATTTTTGACACGTTATTTAGCATCGATGAAAGTCATCAGTTTAATTAGATGTACAGACAGACAATGTACTTTTCTTTCTTGCTTCCTTTCTTGCTTCCTGTCTTTCTTCCTTTCTTGCTTCCTGTCTTTCTTCCTTCCTTTCTTTCTTTCTTTCTTTCTTTCTTTCTTTCTTTCTTTCTTTCTTTCTTTCTTTCTTTCTTTCTTTCTTTCTTTCTTTCTTTCTTTCTTTCTCTCTCTCTCTCTCTCTCTCTCTCTCTCTCTTTCTTTCTTTCTTTCTTTCTTTCTTTCTTTCTTTCTTTCTTTCTTTCTTTCTTTCTTTCTTTTCTTCCTTCCTTCCTTCCTTTCTTCCTTCCTTCCTTCCTTCCTTCCTTCCTTCCTTCCTTCCTTCCTTCCTCCCTTCCTTCTTTCCTTCCTTCCTTCCTTCCTTCCTTCCTTCCTTCCTTCCTTCCTTCCTTCCTTCCTTCCTTCCTTCCTTCCTTCCTTCCCTTCCTTCCTTCCTTCCTTCTTTCTTTCTTTCTTTCTTTCTTTCTTTCTTTCTTTCTTTCTTTCTTTCTTTCTTTCTTTCTTTCTTTCTTTCTTCTTCTTTCTTTCTTTCTTTTCTTCCTTCCTTCCTTCCTTCCTTCCTTCCTTCCTTCCTTCCTTCCTTCCTTCCTTCCTTCCTTCCTTCCTTCCTTCCTTCCTTCCTTCCTTCCTTCTTTCTTTCTTTCTTTCTTTCTTTCTTTCTTTCTTTCTTTCTTTCTTTCTTTCTTTCTTTCTTTCTTTCTTTCCTTCTTTCCTTCTTTCTTTCTTTTTTGTCCCCACCTAATGTGGCTCTATGGCTCTGACTTTGCTCTGAGAAACATATGTGGTGCCAGGGATCAAAGCAGGGAAGGCCGTGTACAAGGCAAGCATCTTTCTGCCCTTTCCCTTTTCTCCAGTCCAGTAATAGTCAAGTAATCTTTTGTCATCTAAATTTTGCGTGCTGGGCTTCCTCCCTGTTCTGCTTTTAGATTTCATTCCTGGCGGTTCCTCAGGGAACTGGGTTTCTCACATGCAAGCTGGGTTTCTCACATGCAAGACAAACTCCCCACGCACTTTTTAAAACATTTTTTTTAGAAACTTACAATTTTCTGTACTCGTGTTTTAGTCATACAATGCTCAAGTACACATCCCTCCACCAGTGCCCATTCTCCACCACCAATAAACCTAGTATCCCTCCCACGCCTCCCTATACCCCCACTCCACCCCACCTCTGTGGCAGGGTATTCCCTTTTGTTTTTTCTCTCCTTTTGGATGTTGTGGTTTGCAATAGAGGCACTGAGTGGTCATAGTGTTTGGTCTATAGTCTATTTTCAGCGTGCATCCCCAGTCCCCTGCGGGTACTCCAACTACACTTTTCCTGGTGTTCCCTTCTCTATCTGAACTGTCCCTTCCTCCACCATGTGAGGCCAGCTTCCAAGCCTTGGAGCCAACCTCCTGGTACTTATCTCTACTATTCTTGGGTGCCAGTCTCTCATCTTGTTACTTTATATTCCACAGATGAGTGCAATCTTGCTATGTCTGTCTCTCTCTCTGACCCATTTCACTCATCATGATGTTTTCCATGTTGATCCATTTATATGCAAAAGTCATGACTTCATCTCTTCTAACAGCTGCATAGTATTACATGTGTAGATGTACCAAAGTTTCTTTAACCAGTCATCTGTTCTTGGGCACTTGGTTTTTTTCCAGATTCTCACTATTGTAAACAGAGCTGCATTGAACATTCGAGTGCAGATGTTATTTTGAATATACCTTTTTGCCTCTCCGGGATATATTCCCAGGAGTGGTATTGCTGGGTCAAATGGGAGCTCTATTTCTAATTTTTTGAGAAGTGTCGATATTGTTTTCCAAAAGGGCTGAACCAGTCAGCATTCCCACCAGCAGTGTAGAAGGGTCCCATTCTCCCCACATCCTCTCAAATAGCGGTTGTTGGATGTGTGCCAGTCTCTGTGGTGTGAGGTGGTATCTCATGGTTGTTTTTATATGCATCTATCTGATGATTCGTGATGAAGAGCATTTTTTCATGTGCCTTTTTGCCATTTGTATTTCTTCCTTGAGAAAATTTCTGTTCATTTCATTGCCCCATTTTTTCATAGGGTTGGAAGGTTTCTTCTTGCAGATTCCAACTAGTGACTTGTATATCCTTGATATAAACCCCTTATCTGATGGCTATTGGGTGAATATTCTTTCCCATTCCTTAGATTGTTTTTGTATTTTGGTCACTGTATCTTTTGTGGTGCAGAAGCTTGTTAATTTAATATAGTCCCATTTGTTGATCTCTATTTCCACTTGGTTGGTCAGAGGCATGTCATCTTTGAAGAATCCTTTAGCTTTAATGTCGTGCAGTGTTTTGCAGACCCTGTCTTCAATGTACCTAATGGATTCTGGTCTGATGTTGAGGTCTTTAATCCATTTTGATCTGGTTTTTGTGCATGGTGTTAGGTCGAGGTCTAAACCCATTTTTTTGTATGTGATTGTCCAGTTATGCCAGCACCATTTGTTAAAGAGGTTTTCTTTGTACCACTTCACATTTCTTGCTCCCTCATCAAAGATTAGATGTTCCTATATTTGCGGTTGTATGTAGGGATATTCTGGCCCCACAGAAGGCGATGCCCACTTTTGATGAAGCCACGCCCCTGTCAGTGGCGGCCACACCCCCAGCCCGTCCAGTTGTTAATGCCAGGTCCACAGACCTATTGAGAAGACCCACGATGGTTGCGCAGGCACTCAGGGCAGAGGTGAAGGCAGGTGCCCTCCGCTGGGATGGCCCTGGCAGAAGACTTTGGGGAGTGCCGCCACACACTTTTATTTTCTATCCCACAATAGTAATCTTTTGTTAGACAAAACCATTCCCTGACTATGAAACTTTATAAATTTTACTATTTTTAATAACAAATGTTGATTCACTTCAGTGTTAACATTTTTTTTTCTTTAGTATTGGTCACTATTACAATGTTAGGGTACATGACTTGTATACAGGGAACTCTGGTTTGATCTGCACAAGATTTTATGAGCACCTCAGGTGAGGCCCTGGAAGCTCCATAGCAACAGCATTGTATGGGTAATCCCTGGCACTGCAGAACCTTGGCAGCTCCACATGCTCTGAGTTTCTCATTTAGCCACTATTCTGGTTGGGCTAAGAATTGCTAGCACTGGTCCGTGTGTCTCCTGAGGACCCCTTTGGAGAGTAATTTCCACCCCCCAGATATATTTGTTATTTCTAAATTATTGTAAATTTTTATTTGCTGTTCTTAAAAATCTGTGAATTCAGAATATATGTATATTATTTCTTTCTCAAATATATATCTATAAATAATATTTAGAGAATATGTAATATGTATTCTATATACATAAATTCTAGTTTCATTATTATTAAAGAAATACTCTGGAGGAAAAATAGGAATAAAATCTTACTACAGAGTAATAATGTAATAATTAAAATAATAATAACTTTCTATGTTGAACTTTTTTCTTAAGGATTGTAGTATGGTGACAACTCTCCTATCTTATATGGTATCATTTTAGGTGTGCGTGCAGAAATTTTGTATGGATCTATTTAATTATAGTGTTGTTTTATTTATACAACTTTATTTCATAGAATATGTAACCAGCTATGTATTATTTAATGATGTTGTGAAAAAGTAAAAATAATGATCAATATAATTGCAAAAACAGGTTTTACATTTCACGATCATGATCACGATCACGAAATCCCATTGGTCGTCGATTTCTCGAGTGGGCTCAGTAACATCTCCATTCGTTCTATCCCTGAGACTTTAGAAGCCTTTATCTACTCGACCTTCCCAACGATGCCACATTGGAGGCTCTCTCAGGGTCAGGGGAATGAGATCCAGCTGGTTACTGGCTTTGGCATATGGATATACCATGGGAAGCTTGAGAGGCTGTCCCATGTGCACAGGAAACTCTCAGTAGCTTGCTAGTTTCTCCCAGAGGAAGAAGTAGGTTATAAGTTATCGCTTCTGGGAGCTTGCTTTAAAGTCTCTGGATGTTGGTTGTTGATGGGATTACACACCTAGGTTCCTCTGCTGGTACCTTCATGCGTGAGGCTTGTCCGAACGTGTGGAGAGGGGCCTTGAGCATGGCTGTGGGTAGGTTCTGGTGGTCTTCGGCCACCGGGAGCTGTGCTCGGGGCGGGGAGGGAAACTGGAGCCCATGCCCCTGAGGGGCCCCGGGGAAGACAGCCAGGCGTGCGGGCAAGAGTCATTTTACATTTAAAAGTTATTATTGTAATTTTCATTAGATTTTTTTTTGCCACATTTGGCAGTTCTCAGGGCTTGCTCCTGGCTTTACCCTCAGGGATCACAAACAAGGCAAAAACACTACCCACTGTACTATCTCTCCAAAGATATAAAGAAATTTTATTGGACCAAAGTTATAAAAGTCAAAACATGCTTGACTTTATAAAAGTTCATTTTCCCCAAATATTAACCTAGTGGCCTCAGCACAGTTGACAGATATGTTGTTCAATCCTATTGTCGCAAATACCCAGCTTGTGTTGTGAAGATTCAGGTCAACTTTACCTGACTTACAAGGAACCATATAAGTAAAAAAGATGTTACTGGAGCTGGTGACATTTCTACAACTAGTCATTGAGATAGAAATAATATGTACTTGTAAGTGTACTCATCCATTCGTTTGATTTTTGGCTTCATTATATATAACATGAATTGGTCATAGCAGGCATTCATTCTGATCTCTCAGGACACTTTAATCTGTAAAAACTTCATGTTGAACCCTCTGAACATGGTGAGAATTTTAAGATTCAAATACTATTAGGGACATATCTCAGTTGAGGTGTTTTTCTTCTTCATATGAGTAGCATTTCTGATATAAGAAATTTTCTAAGTTAATGTCTTTTGTTTTTTGCAAACTTCAAACTGTACTAAATAATAGGACAGACAATCATTAAAAATACCTGATTTCTATATCATGAGTATATCAAAATATTGAATTAAATAAGTCATGCCTATTGTCACAAATCCTAAATTTCCTTTAGCTTGAATATTTTTGAAAAGTAATAATAATTGCTTTTATTTTCTCTTCTCTCTTTTTTTTACATTTTAGTTCTCTTAACTACAGTGATTATAAGGACCACAATTTATTAGAATGTCAACCATGGGACTAGAATGGAAAGAAACTTAGTTTGCTGTATTTTATTGAAATCTGGAACTGTGGATCATGTGAAGTCCCATTTTTTTGAAGTTTTAAATTTTCTTTTTATAAACTTGTTCACAGCTATTCATTACTTTAATATTCAAACACCAATCCCACCACCATTGCACTTCTTACCTCCATATTTCAAACTTTTCCACCCCAAATCCTAAACCGTGCCCCCCAAAGCAGGACCAAAACAGTTGTTTCTTTTTCTTTTGGGGTCACACCTGACGATGCACTGGGGTTACTGCTGGCTCATGGCAGTGCTTGAGGTCCATATGGGATGTTGGGAATCGAACCCAGGTCGGCCGCATGCAAGGCAAGTGCCCTACCCACTGTGCTATTGCTCCAGCCCCAGAAACAGTTATTTTTGTATTAATTTTTATGAATCATCCACTAAAAATGGTCCAATAAAATTTCTTTAGTGGAAAGGGTGTGAAGATAGTTGTATTTCAACCTGGAGTCAGTAAGCCCTGGAATTACTAACAGGTTTGTTAAGCCAAAGCAAATGTCGTGTGCTACTTGTGGTACAGCGGTGGTGTAGAGTATAGAGGTCAGAAATTCTAACATTTAGAATAGAGCTATACAGCAGATTAACTCATGGGTGAGGCTCTGGATCATGGCTGTGGATGAGATTATATGGTGCCGGGGCAGTTTGTGGATGTGACTGCCAAGCTACCGGTAAACTTGGGAGATGGGTGGGAGGAAGCCCATTCCTGCTCTGAGCAAACTTAGAGATTTTAGTCACAGATCCCACATGCCTGGGTTTACCTGCATGTTCATTCATGAGTGAGGCTGTGTGAGCCATGGATAGCAACCGTGAGCACGGTAGGGACTGAATTTTGCAATTATTTGGCTCTTGGGCTCTGTTGGGGCAGGGAGGGAAACTCACTCACCTCCCCCCGCCCCGTTGCCCTCATGAAGACTGTCCCATTTCCTTAGATACTAATGAGTTATGTTTTAACTCATGGCAATTGTAGTAAGAGATGTTATGGAGTATAAATATTCAAATTCAAGATATGTGAGAGAAACAAACCTCTTAGAATTAGAAAATAGTGTTCTTTATATTCCTTAAAAACTCTGCAAAGTAGATATAATTGGATCATTTTTCTTGATAGGAATATGTCTGTAATGGATTAATAGCAAATAAAATAATATGGTGGAGCTATTTATGCTAGAAACTGTCAAAACACAACATCATTTTTCATTTAAGCATTAGAATACTGTTTTCTAAGAGGACTACTTTTTATATAACCATTTTGATCATGATACATGGAGACACAATAAGACAGTGGACAGAGTTCCTGGGACCTTGCTAGCTCCCACTGTCTACCCATGGCTGGGTGCTGGATGGGCTGCTTTGAGCTCAGGTCCCTGGAGGCCTCCTAGACATCATCCTCAACTTCCCCACCACCAGTGTCCCCCCAATTAGGGAGTCATAACATTTGTGGTCAGCTCTAATTCTCAAAATCCAGGTGTGTGCTTCCTGAAATCAGGAATTTTCTCACATCCCACCCTCTTGCTATGGCCAGGCCAGACAGACATCCTTGTGCATCCTGCTAGCATGTCCGCTTGAAAGTAGTACTGAATATACTCCTCATATTGGATGACGTGGGATGTGACAGTCCTAATTCATGGACAGTGTACATTCATAAACCTCAGTTAACAGAATGACTTCTTGAAGATCAGTTTTCATATTCAAATAGCACTAGATCATAAAGGAAATCTGAAATATGGAGGTATTGACAGTAGCTCTCTGGTATAAATGATTGAACAGATCAGTTCTTAACCGGGAATCTAAATCTCTACCATTCATACATATAAAACTCAAAGTATAATGGGGAAAGAAAGGAATTTAACTGCAGTATGAGAGCCAGAAACTCAGGCAAATGCTCAAGCCCATCAAACCTTTGCAGTCTGGTCCAGGAGGACCTGAAATCAGCACTCAATGCATTGGCAATTGAAATTGCCAGTGAAGTTAAAAACTTCTTGGACAGGCAATTCAACCAACTCAGAAAAGCTGATTCAAAGGATGACATTTCATACCATATGGGACAATATGAGTTGTCGAGGATCAAACCCAGGTTGGCTGTTTGATCCCCAACTTTTCAAGGCAAGTCCATTACCCACTGTATTATCTTTCACCCTGGGGACAGCTTGCTCTTTATGTTTTCACTTACACAATGTAATGAATTTTTATATCCTCAAACGTCTATTGCAATTTCCTAGGACTCCCCCTGCACCTGGCCTGTGTCCTTGGCAGTATAAATACGGTACAATTACTAGTGGAAAATAAATGCCTGCTTAATCCTCGTGACCAGTTCAAGAGGACACCCCTGTTCAAGGTATGTAATAGTGAAATCTGTCGGGGTGATATTGAATTGATTTATTCATTCAGAATAAGCGTGACTATGGATCATTTATATGTAACTGTGGTATAATCTGCAGAGTAATGAATTTGAATTATTAGAACTTACCATCTGTTCTTGGTATGATCTTTACAGGCAGTTCAATGCAAGTACGTAGTTTGTTCACAATTTCTGCTTGAACATGGTGCTGATCCCAGTCTCGTGGACATCCATGGTTTCTCTGTCCTCCACTATGCTGTCCACGATAATAGTCCATTTTTAGCAGAACTCCTGATTAATTCCAGTGCAAACATGGAGGCCAAAGACAAGGTATAGATAATTTATTTACAAAATATTTGCATCATGTGTGTGAATTTGAAATCCCCAAGCCTTTCATTTTACACCTGTGCGCATGTACACACACAAATTTACACTCTAGATACTGCATGCCAGTGTCTGTCACCATGAAAGCAACTCTAGAGCAGAGATGGGCAAGTTTAGAGAAAAAGGGTACCTACATAAAGAGCACAGCTCTGTCTTCAAACCATCTATCTGACTCAGGGGTGAAAAGGTCTTCCATTAGTGCCTGGGGGTGGGTGGTGGGCTGTCACAAAAGACTGACAGTCTCATGAGGCATGAGCCAGTGCTGCAGGCTGATGGTTGTGCATGGTTTGGAAAATGATTATTCTTAGGGGGAGTAGAGGAGGAATGGAGACCAAGTAACCAACCAGAGCTGGAGGAGTCGGGAGTGCAGGTCGGAGGGAGAATCAGCAGATCCTACGCCCTGAACACTCCAGGACTCCAAAGTTCTGAGGGTCAGTGCAAGGGTCAGGTCCTATTTTGGCCTCCTAATGGCTTCTACTTGTGTTGCTAGTCATCTTGCCTTCTATGAATAATCATGAGAGCACCAGCATCAGAGAGTATCTCCTGCTTGCTTTCTGTAGCTCCTAGATGAGAGAAGATTCATGGCTATTTACAGGTCAAGGGAAAGCCAGTCTGCCTTTATTTTCTTCTACATTTCCATTATACATAACATTCCAGCCCTGTAGCCTCAAGAGCAGTCTTCTCTTGGTTGACAAGAGAGGTTGAATTATACATGTGTATAGGATCAAGCATATCCTGAGTGTGAATATTTTGCAAGGGGTTCTCAGATTTTAATTTATATAACATCTATATTGAAGTAGTAGATGGCATGCCTTTCTTTATCCATTTATGACAAATATATTTAAAAAATATTAAACTCAATAGCAAAACTTTTTGAAATTGTTGCACTGATTAACTTTTTTTATTGTTGTTTGTCTTGGCAGCACAACCAGCTGAGTTCAATGCCACGCTCACTTACTCCTGCTGGTGCGTCAGGCACCAGGTCAATAGCATTGGGCCTTACCAACTGTGCTATTTCTTTAGCCCTTATTTTATAAAGGTAGTATAAATCAACATAGGAAGGCATGTTGTTTTGAAAAATTGAAAAAAAATTAGTCTTTGGATGGCCACTGTCACTATAACTTTCTCTCTGTATGCAGTATTTCCTTGAATTTTTTATTCATTCTAAACATTTTATTGATTGAGATTTTCACACTTTTTTCCCACACTAGGTTTTATAACAGCTAGCATAGAAACCCTTATTTCTTTTTTTTATTTGTGCATTTCTTTTTTTTCACATTTTTTATTAGTGAATCACCGTGGTGTACAGTTACAAGTTTACAAACTTTCGTCCTTTCATTTCAGTCATACAATGATCAAGTACCCATCCTTCCACCAGTGCCCATTCTCCACCACCAATGATCCTAGTATCCTTCCGACCACCCCCACTCCCTCTCCCCCCACCTCTGTGGAAGGGCATTCCCTTTTGTTCTCTTTTCTTTTGGGTATTGTAGTTTGCACTGAAGGCATTGAGTGGCCATTGTGTTTGATCTATAGTCTACATTTGGTTCGCATCTCCCAACCAGAGCTGGTGCTCCAAATACCCTTTAGTTGGCGTTCCCTTCTCTACCTGAGCTGCCTTCTCCCACAGCCTTTGACATGGCTTCCAAGCCATGGAGCAAACGTCCTAGTCTTTATCTCTAGTATTCTTGGGTGTTAGAACCCCATTCTGTTATTTTATATTCCACAGATGAGTGTAATCTTTCTATGTCTTTCCCACTCTTTCTGACTCATTTCATTTAACATAATACTTTCCATGTTGATCCATTTATATGCAAATTTCATGACTTCATCTTTTCTAACAGCTGCATAGTATTCCATTGTGTAGATGTACCAGAGTTTCTTTAACCAGTCATCTGTTCTGGGGCACTCGGGTTTTTTCCAGATTCTGGCTATTGTAACAGTGCTGCAGAGAACCTTCGAGTGCAGATGTCATTTCTGCTATACTCTTTTGCCTCTCCAGGATATATTCCCAAAAGTGGTAGAGCTGGGTTAAATGGGAGCTCAATTTCTAATTTTTTGTGAACTGCCCATACTGTTTTCCAGAAGGACTGAACCGTTCGGCATTACAACCAGCAGGGAAGGAGAATCCCTTTCTCCCCACTCTGCACCAACATCTGTTGCTTTTGTTCCTTTGGATGTGGGCCAGTCTTTGTGGTATAATATGATATCTCATCGTTGTTTTGATCTGCATCTCCCTGATGATTAGTGATGAAAAGCATTTTTTCATGTGCCTTTTGGCTATTTGGATAACTTCTTTGAAACTGTTTCTGTTCATTTCATCTCCCCATTTTCTGATGGGGTTGGATGTTTTCTTTTTGTAGAGTTCAAATGGTGACTTTTATATCCTTGATATCAACCCCTTATCCAATGGGTATTGGGTAAATATTCTTCCGAATTCTGTTGTCTGTCCTTGCATTTTGGTCACTGTTTCTTTTGAGGTGCAAAAGCTTCTTCGTTTAAGATAGTCCCATTTGTTAATCTCTATTTTCACTTGCTTGGCCAGTGGTGTGTCATCTTTGAAGGTACCTTTAGATTCAATGTCATGGAGGGTTTGGCCAATGTTGTATTCATTATATTTTATGGATTCTGGTCTGATGTTGTGGTCTTTAATCCA
Source organism: Sorex araneus (assembly GCF_027595985.1). NCBI lineage: Eukaryota > Metazoa > Chordata > Mammalia > Eulipotyphla > Soricidae > Sorex > Sorex araneus. The sequence continues at coordinate 29,989,983 of NC_073310.1, forward strand.
TTTTGATCTGATTTTTGTACATGGTGTTAGGTAGAGATCTGAGCCTATATTTTTTTCTTCATGTAGCTGTCCAGTTTTGCCAGCACCATTTATTAAAGAGACTTTCCTTGCTCCAATTCACGTTTCTTGCTCTGTTATCAAATATTAGGTGATCATATATTTAAGGGTGTGTATAAGGATATTCAACCCTGTTCTATTGGTCTGCGGTTCTGCCTTTGTTTCATTATCATGATGTTTTTATTATTACTGCTTTGAGGTTTGATTTTGAGGTTGGGGAAGGTGATGTCTTCCCCACTTCTTTTCCCCAGAATTGCTTTAGCTCTTCATAGGGGTTTGCTGTTCCATATGAATTTCAGGATTGCTTGATCCATTTCTTTGAAGAATGTCATGGGTATCCTTAGAGGGATTGCATTGAATCTGTACAATGCTTTGGGGAGTATTGCCATTTTAACAATGTTAATTCTCCCAATCCATGAGCTGGGGATATCTTTCCATTTTCTAGTGTCCTCTTTTATTTTGTGAAGTAGCATTTTGTAGTTTTCTTTGTACAGGTCCTTTACTTCCTTAGTTAAGCTGATTCCAAGGTACTTGATTTTCTGAGGCATGATTGTGAATGGGATTGCTTTTTTCACGTCACTTTCTCCTCTCATTGTTTGCATATAGGAAAGCCATGGACTTTTGGGTATTGATTTTATAGCTTGCAACTTTACTATACAAGTCTATTGTTTCTAGGGGTTTCTTGGCAGAGGCTTTAGGGTTCTCTAAATATAGTATCATATCATTATATCATAGCGAATAGTGAAAGCTTGATTTCTTCCTTTCCTACCTGGATGCCCTTGCGATCTTTTCCTTGACTAATTGCTATTGCAAGTTTTTCCAGTACTATGTTGAACTGAAGTGGTGAGCATGGGCATCCTTGTCTCGTCCCTGATCTCAGAGGGAAGGCTCTTAGTTTTTCCCCATTGGGGATGATGCTTGCCATAGGCTTGTGGTAAATGGCTTTGACTATGTTGAGAAAAGTTCCTTCGATACCCTTTTTGGTGAGAGTTGTCATCATAAACAGGTGCTGAATCACCTGTTTTTCAAACAGCTTGTCAAACGCTCTTTCTGCATCTATTGATGTGATTATATGGTTTTTATCTTTTATTTTGCTGATATTATGGATTATGTTGATTGATTTCCAAATGTTAAGCTGTCCTTGCATCCCCGGGATGAATCCCACTCAGTCACGGTGTGATCACTTTTTGGGATCACTCAAATCCCACTTTTTGATAAGTTGTTGAATTCTATTTGCTAATATTTTGTTGAGAATCTTCGCATCCATGTTCATCAGAAATATCGATCTGTAGTTTTCTTTTTCATTGCTTCTTTGTTTGCTTTTATTATTAGGGAGATATGAGCCTCATAGAAACTGTTTGGGAGAGATTTTTTTTTTTCAGTTTCCTGGAAAAGCTTGAGAAGAATTGACAATAGGTCCTCTTTACATGTTTGAAAAACTTCTCTAGTGAATCCATCCAGACCTGCGTTTTTATGTTGGAGAAGGCTTTTGATTTCAGTTTCCATTTACTTGACATTAATGGATCTCTTCAGGTATTCCAGATCTTCTTGAATCAACCTTGGGAGATTATAGGAATCCAGGAATGAATTTATTTCTTCTAGGTTCTCTTGTTTCATGGCATACAGACTTTCAAAGTAGTCTCTGATATTGTTTAGAATTTCTTTTGTTTCTGTTGTGATGTCTCCCTTTTCATTTCTGATTCGGTTTATTAGGGTTCTCTCTCTTTCTTTGTGAGTCTTGCTAGTAGTAGTTTAGCAACCTTGTTTATTTTCTCAAAGAACCAGCTCTCGGTTTCATTGATCTTTTGACTTGTCTTTTGGGTTTCCATGTTGTTATTTTTGGCTCTAAGTTTTATTTCTTTCCTTTGGCCTGGTTTGGGCTCCTTTTGTTGGTCCTTTTCTAAGATTTTGAGCTATGAAGTCCTGTTATCTATGTAGGTCCTTTCTTCTTTCCTGAGGAATGCTTGCAGAGCTACAAATTTTCCCCTTACCAAGGTTTTAGCTGCGTCCCATAGGTTCTGACAACTTATGTCTTCATTCTCATTGGTTCTCAGGTATCTTTTGATTTCTTCTTTGATTTCCTTTTTAACCAATCATTGTTCAACATTGAGTTATTTCATTTCCAGGTGTTTGATTTGGTTCTTCGTGTCTGTGTGTGATTAAGTTCTATCTTCAGTGCATTGTGGTCGGAAAAGATAGTTGATACCATTTCTATCTTCCTGATTCTGTTGATGTATGTTTTGTGACCCAGCATGTGGTCTATTTTGCAAAATGTTTTGTGTGCACTGGAAGAAAAAACGTGTATCATTTCTTTTTGGGAGCAAAGCCGTGTGTAGATCTATTAGGCCTCTCTCTTTATCTCTTCCTTTAAAGCCAGTGTTTCCTTGCTGAGTGTTAATCTTGGAGATCTATCTAGAGGTGGTAGGGCAGTGTTGAAGTCTCCAACTACTATTGTGTTGTTAGCAATGCCCTTGTTAAAATCTGTTAGCAGTTGTTTTAAGTATTTAGCTGCTCCCTCATTAGGTATGTACACGTTTAGGAGTGTCATTACTTCAGGCTATACATATTCCTTGACTAGTAAAAATTGGCCTTCGCTGTCCCTTCTAGTATTTTTCAACTTGAAATCTATGTTGTCGGATACTAGTATGGCCATCCCAGCTTTTTTTAAGGGAGTTCTTTGTTTGCAGAATTGTTTTTCATCCTTTGACTTTGAGTCTGTGTTTGCTCTAACTGTTCAGATGTGTTTCTTGTAAGCAGCAGAATTTTGGGTTTAGTTTCCGAATCCATTTTGCCATTCTGCGTCTCTTAATTAGTGCATTTAGACCATTGACATTGAGGGAGATTATTGTTAAGGATTTTGTGCCATCTTTCTGTAGGGGTTTGTTGTGCTTGTGGAGTTTTTTCTTGTCTTACAGTAGCCCCATTAGTCCTTCTTTTAAGTTTGATTTTGAGTCTATGAGGTTCCTTAGCTGTTATTTATCCATAAAATAGTGTATTATTCCTTCGACTTTGAGTGAGAGTTTAGCTGGATAAAGTATTCTTGGTGAGACATTCATTTCATTGAGTTTTTACACTATATCCCCCCATTGTCTTCGGGCATGGAGGGTTTCCTCTGATAGGTCTGCTGTAAATCTGAGGGTGCTCCCTTGTATTTTGTATGTGATTTCCTTCTCTGACCTTGCTGCTTGCAGTATTGTGTCTCTACCAGAAGCATCCATCATTCTGGCTATGATATATCTTGGAGTCTTTTTACTAGGGTCTCTTTTAGCTGGCACTCTTCGGGCTCCTTGGATCTGGATGCTTGCATTCTCCGGTTCTGGGAACTTTTCAGCAATGATATTTTGAACTATGCGTTTTTCATTGGTGTTGTCTACTCTGATGATTCTAATGTTGTTCCTCTTGATATCATCCCCTAGGTCTTTGATTCGCCTAAGAGCTGTTTTGAGGTCTTTTCCCATTGCTTGTTGATGCCTGTAAGCTTCCTGCAGCTCATCTTCAAGCTCACTGTTTCTGTCTTTGGTTGTGGTCATTCTACTATTGAGGGCACCCATTGAGTTTTTAATTTCATCTGCAAAATCCTTAATTTGTGACACTTCATTTTGTAGCTTTTTTATTTCTGCTGTCATTTCTTCCTGTGTTTTCTTGGCTGTCCATTCCATTGTTTCCTCTAATTTCCTGGATGTCTGTTGAGCCATATCTTTGAGTTCATTGAACATTTTCAATATTTCATCTCTGAATTCTTTATCGGAGAGATCATATTTGTGGGTAATGCTTATTGAGGCTCCTGGACCCTTTTCATCATCTCCTTGTGGTGGAGATTTTCATTGTTTCTTCATGTTTTTGTTGTCATGTGGTGGTGTAACTTTCCGGTTCACTATCAGTATTGCCCACTTTCTCTCAGGTGCTCTTCAGTGGCTTAGGTGAGGTCTCTAGTGAAATTTAGGAGGATTTTTGTTTTTATATTGGACTTATAGAGCTTATAGTGATGCCAGTATTATGGTGCAATTGGAATACACTACTGGACTATTGACCTAATGTGTTTGAGATAGCCAGGATAATCCCCATAGAATTAGGTAATGGAAATAAAGATGTGATTTCCAAGTGTCAGGAAAGGAAAAAATAACTGTGGCCACGCCCAGTTCTACAGAAGCCACGCCCACTACCAAGATGTGGTTGGGGTGCCAGGTGGTTGGGCAGAAACCTGGGAGAGGGAGAGAACTGTGAGCGGCTCAGGGGCTGATGGGATTGTGCTCAGGGAGGTGGGGTGGCTCAGGGCCTTAAGAGATGCCTGAGGCGCATGCTCGGGGATTGGGTGTGGTGGGGGATTGGTGTCCCAGGTTGGATTACTGACCTGGGAGAGGGAGAAAACCGAGAGTGGCACTGTAGAGTGGCTCAGGGGCGGATAGGATGGTGCTCAGGGAGGTGTCCTTATTCTTTTAAGAGGAATAATGTCATGGACCACTTAGCCTTTGTCTTCATTCAGAGTCCATTTATTAGTGTACCATTTGAATCAGGAGGTTCCAGTGTGATATCTTGGATCGCTAAACCATTTTAAATTAAAGGGAACAACCTCATATAATTTCTGGAAAACAGAATATTTTATAGAAAAAATTCAAAACCAGTCTGTCTAATGATTCCTCGTGTATATCGTTCAGCACATAACAAACTAACAAATAGAAGTTTTTAACAAAGTTAAACAGAATCATTTAGTACTAGAATGTAGCGTATGCTTTGGTAATGTTTCTCAAGGTAAAAAGAATCCTTTCGTATTAAAATATAGTGTATTTTTTGGCAATCCTTCTCAAGCACACTTAACAGAACGATCCATATTGTTACTACATAACAGTGCTTCTGGTAAAGTACATATTGTTTGGAATATAATCTTTGGAGCAACAATGAGGGGATGATAATTTAGTTTTCACTTCAATTAAAAAATCAACTCTAATATATATATTATTTTGGAGGTGTAAAGGAAAAATCAATCTGTACTTCAAGGCATTTTTATTTAGTTGGAGGAATAAAATAATGGCAGGATGCAACAGTAAATTCTATGTCAGATTTAACATTAGAGAAACCAGTAAGTGATAAAGTGAGTTTTAGAAAATGACTTCTAAATTAATCTCTTGAAGACATCTAGAAAGAACATTTTATATTATTTTATTTTAACTTTGTTGTTGAATCACTGTGAGACAGACTCTTCCAAACCTGTTCATGAATTGGATTTCAGTTATACAGTATTCCAACACCCATCCCTCCACCAGTGTACATTACCCAGCACCAGTGTCCCCAGGTTCCCTCACATCACCCTCCACCTCCCAACCCTGCTTACCTCTAGAGCAGGCGCTTTTCTTCTCTCTCTCTCTCTCTCTCTCTCTCTCTCTCTCTCTCTCTCTCTCTCTCTCTCGCTCGCTCTCTCTCTCTGTCTCTCTCTCTATCTCTGTCTCTCTCTCTCTGTCTTTCTGTCTCTCTCCTTTGGGGCATTGTGCTTTTTAATATTGATACCGTAAGGTTATTAAATAAATTTCTTTATCAACTTTTAACCCTCAAGTCTTGTTCAGCGTCATCATTCCCAGCAATTATTGTCATACCGATCTCTTCTCTATCTTACCTACCCTCAGCCCCACACACACTTGTGGTTAGTTCCAACCATTGACCAGTCCTCTTAACCCATTTTCCCTGATCATGGATATTAGTCTTTTCCTATATACTTTTTATATACCACAAATGAATGCAATCATTCTATACTTGTTCCTCTCTTTCTGACTCATTTCACTCAGCATGATACTGTCCATGTCCATCCATTTATAGGCATATTTGCTGACTTCATTTTTTCTAATGGCTACATAGTATCACTGGAGTGATAGCACAGCGGTTGGGCATTTGCCTTCCATGCAGTCGACCTGAATTCGATTCCTCTCCCCTCTCAGAGAGCCCGGCAAGCTTCCGAGAGTATCGAGCCCACTCGGCAGAGCCTAGCAAGCTACCCGTGCGTATTGGGTATGCCAAAAACAGTAACAAAGAGAGACGTTACTGGTGCCTGCTTGAACAAATTGATGAGCAACGGGATGACAGTGACGGTGACATAGTATTTCATTGTGGAGATGTGCCATAGTTCCTTTATCCATTCTTCTGTTCTTGAGCACTCAGGTTGTTTCCAGATTCTGGTTATAGTGAGTAGTGCTGCAATGAACATAGCAGTGTAGAAGGGGTGTCTGCTGTACCCCCAATGTATATTCACAGAAGTAGTGTTGCTGTGTCAAATGGGAGCTTAATTTCTAGTTTATTGAGAAACATCCATATAGTTTTCTAAAAAGATTGGACGAGTCAGCATTCACATTAAAAATGAAGGAGAGTCTCTTTCTCCCCACACCCATGTCAATACCGTTTGCTTTTGTTCTTTTGGATATGTGCCAGTCTCTATGGTGACAGCTATTGTTGTTTTGATTTGCATCTTCCTGCTGATTAGTGATAAAGAGCATTTTTGCATGTGCATTTTGGTCATTCAAATATCTTCTTTGAGAAAGTTTCTGTTCATTTGATCCCCCCATTTTCTGATGGGATTGGCTGTTTTTAATTTCTTGTAGAGTTCAACCAGTTCCTTGTTAATATCTTCGACATTAACCCCTTATAAGAAGGCTATTGGGTAAACATCCTTTCCCATTCTGTAGGCTGTCTTTGTATCCTGGTCTCTGTTTCTTTAGAGGCGCAGAGGCTTTTTAGATTAAGATTTGTTTATCTTTGCTTCCACTTGCTTGGTCAGTGGCATTTCATCTTTGAAGACACCTTTAGCTTCAATACCGTGGAGGGTTTTGCTGATCTTTGCTTCAATGCACCTTATAGAATTGGGTTTGATGTTGAGGTCTTTAGTCCATTTTGATCTAACTCTCATGTCTGGTGTTAAGTAGAGGTCTGAGTGCGTTGTTTTAGAGCTATTTTTTTCTTTTTTTTTTTTTTGCTTTTGCTTTTTGGGTCACACCCAGCGATGCACAGGGGTTATTCCTGGCTCTACACTCAGGAATCACACCTGGCGGTGCTCAGGAGACCATATGGGATGCTGGGAATCAAACCTAGGTCGGCCGCGTGCAAGGCAAATGCCCTACCCGCTATGCTATCACTCCAGCCCCGAGTTATTTTTTCCTTTTTGCACATAGCTGTCCAGTTTTGCCAGCACCATTTGTTAAAGAGACTTTCTTTGCTCCACTTCGATCTCTTGCTCCCTTACCAAAGCATAGATGATCATAGACTTGAGGGTGTTTGTAAGGACATTCAACCCTATTCAAGTACCTCAGAATCAGCATAACTCAGGCGGTGAAGGACCTGTACATAATTAAAACAGCACGGTATTGGAATAAAGCCAGATCCGCAGTCTGCAGATCTGTCCTCATTCCCATACCCTTCATATCTTTTTCTTGCTAACTGCTATGGCAAATACTTCCAATACTATATTGAATAGAAATGCTGACAGTTGTCATCCTTGTCTTGTCCCTGATCTTAGAGGGAAGGCTTTTAGATGTTCCCCATTGAGGATAATGTTTGCCTGGGGCTTGTGGTAGATGGCTCTGACTATAATGAGGAAAATTCTCTCAATTCCATTTTGGTGAGAGTTTTCATCGTGAATGGGTGCTGGATCTCGTTAAGTGCTTTCTCAGTATCTATTTCTATGGTCATAACTTTTATCTTTTCTGTTTTTGATATGATGGATTATATTGATTGACCTGTGAATATTGAAACATACTTGCATTCCTGGGATGAATATCACTTGGTCATGGTGTATGATCTTTTTAGTGAGTCGTTGGATCCTATTTGCTAATAGTTTGCTAAGGATCTGTGCATCCGTGTTCATCAGGGATATCAGCCTGTAATTTTCCTTTTTTTCTGGTGTCTCTGTTTGCTTGTGGTATTAGGTTGATATGTGCCTCATCTAAAAGTGGAGTGTTTATTTTTCTTCAATTTCCCGAGAAAGCTTTAGAAGGACTGGCAATAGGTCTTCTTTTAATGTTTGGAGAATTCACTAGTGATACTATCTGGACCTGTGCTTTTGGTTTTGGAAAGACTTTTGATTACTGTTTTAATTTCATTGACGATGATTCAACTATTAAGGTATTCCAAATCTTCTGGGTTCAGCCTTAAGTGGTTATAGAAATCCAGAAATTTATTCATTTCTTCTAGATTCTCTTGTTTTGTGGCATACAGAATTTCAAAGTAATCTTTGATGATCTTTTAAATTTCTTTGGTTTCTGTTGTGATGTCACCTTCTCATTTCTGGTTCGGTTTATTAGGCTTCACTCTCTCTCTCTCTGTCTCTCTCTCTCTCTCTGTCTCTCTCTCTCTCTCTGTCTCTCTCTCTCTGAAATATGTCTTGCTAGTGGACTTTCAATCGTGTTTATTTTTTCAAAGAACTAGCTGATGGTTTCATTGATCTTTTGGATTTTTAAAAAATTTTATTGAATCACCGTGGGCTGGAGCAACAGCACAGTAGGTAGGGCATTTGACTTGCATGCGGCCGACCTGGGTTCGATTCCTCGACCCCTGAGAGCCCGGCAAGCTACTGAGAGTATCTTGCTCACACGGCAGAGCCTGGCAAGCTACCCGTGGTATATTCGATATGCCAAAAACAGTAACAAAAAATTTCATACGGAGATGTTACTGGTGCCCGCTCGAGCAAATCGATGAGCAATGGGATGACAGTGACAGTGACAGTGATTGAATCACTGTGAGATGGTTACAAGCTTTCATGTTTGGGTTACAATCACACAATGATCAAACACCATCCCTCCAACAGTACACATTCCCCACCAACAATATCCCCGGAATACACCACCTTTCTCATCCTTCCCTAGATAATGCACCAAACATGATGACCTCTCAGTATCTGTGTTGCAAGCCATAATGCCCAAAAGTAGAGAGAGAATATGGGGAATATTGTCTGCCTTGAATTGTTTTTTTGGGAGCCCAGCTCATTCATTTCTAAATTAAGTTTTATTATTTCTTTTCTCCTGCCTGATTTGGGCTCCTTTTGTTGGTCCTTTTCTTAGCTCTTAAGCTGTGAATTCAGTTTTTTTTACGTGGGTCCTTTGTTTCCTCCTGATAAATGTTTGCAGAGCTATACATTTCCCACTTAACACTGCTTTAGCTCTGTCCCAGAAGTTCTGGTAGCTTGTGTCTTCATTCTCATTTATTTACAGAAATCTCTTGATTTCTTCCTTGATTTTCTCTCTAATTCACTACTTGTCCAACATTGAGCTGTTTAATTTCCAGATGTTTGAGTTGATTCTCTATTTCTATGTGTGATTAGCTTCTATCTTCAGTACATCCTGGGTTGAGAAGATAGTTGATACAATTTCTATCTTCCTGATTTTATTGAGGTGCATTTTGTGATCTAGCACGTGGTCTATATTGGAAATTGTTCTATATGCACTGGAATAGAATGTCTATTCATTGTGGCGGGGGGAGGGCGCGGAATGGAAGCTCTCTCTCTCTTGTTTCTTCCTTCAGAGCCAGTACTTTCTCGCTCCATTTTAGTCTTGTTGATAGGAGATAAGGCGGTAGTGAAGTCTCCAACTACTTTAGTGTTGCTACCAATATCTACCTTGAAGTCTACTGGCAGCTGTTTTAAGGATTTTTCTGATCTAGGAGGGACATATTAAAGAAGAGAAGCAACCTTTATAAAATTGCAGGGGTGAGAAGGTAGGGATTACTTTGGATTTGAGTTCTCTATTCTTCATTTCGGAGTGATAATTTTATGATTTCATTTAACAGTACTAGATTTTGTGATTTTGAAATTGGTTTTGCTATTTTGCAGTCTGGCCGAACACCTCTTATACTTGCTGCAAAAGGAAACAAACCAGCAATGGTAGAATTGTTACTCAAGAACAAGGCCAATGTAAATGCAGTGGATAATGATGAAAGGTATGGTATTTTTTATATTTTATTTTTAAAAAACACTTCAGGTTCTACTATAGTGTTAAGAATCACACAACCAGAAAGACATCATTATCAAGACAGAGTGATATATATCAACTCATGATTGATCTCAGTAAATGGCAATTATCAATAATTCAAGCGTTATATTAATTTATAAAATGAATTTATGTCACTTGCAATTTAATTGACCATTTGTTTAGTATGATGGGGTTTCAACAAATTAAACATATTTAGTTTGTTTTGTGCTATTTGAATTTGACTTTATGATGCAATTTTGAAATTATTAATGCTTTTATGCTGTGTGAATCTTAGTTCTAAGGTAGAAATTGTTAAGAAATGCATAGGGCATTTAAAATGTAGCTCATTTTGACATTTGTTTTTAACTCTTTGCTTCCAGCTGCTTTCTTTGTTATGAAAATCAATCCCTGACATTCTTTCCTAGGAACACATATTGTGTAACCATCAGTTGTTTTACTTTGTCATTTCTGGTTTATTTCCATGTCTTTTTGTAACTATATCTATATAAGGGAAATAGTCTGGTGAAATGAGGCTTAACTTTAGCCAAAAACCATCGTAATATGTGGGTGGTAAGTATAAAAAAATGGACTTTAGATCCACACTATGAGCTAGGCTTTATTTTTCACTCTAATAGTTCTGTCATTTTAGAAAATGATTTACTCTCACCAATAATGCTTCCTGTTAGGCAAATGTGGATTAATGCAAACAGTTAACTCTTTGAAAGTATGGTTTCAAATTACAGAGGTGCACTTGAGTGATGACTTTTTTTTTTTTTTTGACTTTTTGGGTCTTTGATTGCAGTGCTCAGGAATTACTCCTGGCTGTTCTCAGAGAACTATTTGGAATTCCAGGGATCAACTCATGTTGGCCACATGCAAGGCAAATGCCCTACCCGCTGTACCATAGCTGTGACCCCCAAGTGTTAACTTTTTGAATACCTACAGTAAGGGAATGATTTTAGATTTTTCAAAAATTCATAAATCTTGTAATTGGTCTATCATATAAGTTCTTACAAAATTAAGAAAGATTTAAGTTGATTGTGCATGCATAGAACATAGACAATGATGTCAATTTTCTTTTTACACTTTTCTCTCAATTTCTATACTTTGGGCAGGGAGGGAGTTGGGCCACACCCAGCAGCGTTCAAGTTTTACTCCGGGCTCTGTGCTCAGGATCATTTTGGCCATGCTTGGGGACCTTATGCAGTGCAGGACTGGGAGTGGCCACATATAAAGCAAGCACCTTAGCCTTGTACTCTCATTCCAGCCCTTCCTCAGTCTGTTACTGTCTTCCCTTGGAAAGATTGTGTCTACAGGTTATGATTTCACTGTTACTGTCATCCCATTGCTCATTGATTTGCTCGAGCGGGCATTTGTAATGTCTCCATTTTGAGACTTGTTCTTACTGTTTTTGGCAAGTTGAATACACCACGGGTAGCTTGCCAGGCTCTGGTGTGCGGGCGAGATACTATCGGTAGCTTTCTGGGCTCTCCCAGAGGAGCGGAGGAATCGAACTCGGGTTGGCCGCGTGCAAGGCAAATGCCATACTGGCTGTGCTATTGCTCCAGCCCATGTTAAGTTATATATTATTCAGCCCAGAACACTGCGGTGTGGATCACAAACCAAAAACTTAAAATGAAAACAACCAAAAAACTTCCATTTATGTGAAATCTAGCTGACTTTGAGGGGAATATATAAGATCAAGGAGGAAATGGGGATTTATTCATTTAAATTTTCACTTTTGTCAGGTATGACTTCAAAGTTGCATCTTACCTATCTTACCTTTCCGATACTTTATTTGAAAATGAAGCAGCTTACATATTGGGATTCATATACAGTGCTATTAGTAATCATTTTCAGGCACATGATTGCAATAGCACACCTATCACATTACACACTCTCCCTCTACCACATACTCCAACAACTGTCCCTCCCAAGTTTCCCACCAACTTAGTTTTCCCATTATATTGCCTTTGGACTTTATACTAGCAAGTATTACTATGGTTTGGGATATGTATCTTCCTTTTGGATTTGAAATTTATATGATGAATAGTGAATGTGTAAATAGTTCTCCACAGACAAGATGCTAACTTGGTAAACCAGAGAAAATTAGTTGTTTAGAAACTTAAGTGAGCATTTCTAATGTTAGAATAATCTCTTTTCATTTTAGAAGTGCCCTCATGTTTGCAGTACATCATGATTCACCAGATATGGTCCAGCTTCTCCTCGATCATGGCGGCGATGTCTCTTGCACTGATTGTTTTGGCCAGAGCGTATCAACACATGCTCGCTTATTTGGTTTTCCTAGGTAAGAGCTGACATTCAAATGCTAAACTGAGCTCTACAACAACTTACTCTTTCGTTTTCTTCTAACAAGCCTGATTTAATAATTTGGTCCAAAAATTCTTAGAAAGGCAGTAAGAAAGTTGAAGCAACCAGCCAAACGAAAGACTAGATTAGTGAGCAGTAGGAGGGAGCACAGCATTCTTTTTTTTAAAAATTGAATCACCATGAGATAGAACATTACAAAGTTGTTCATGATTGCATGTTCATGATTGCTGCTCGGATTGGGACTGGGCCTGCTCCGCCCAGATTTCCCATTTCCCAGTAGCTAGGCACTCACACCCAGGGACTGCCCCCGGTGCCGTGTAATCCTGTCAATGGCCAGCATGCAGACACTTAAAAGCAAGCTACCGGAAGCGATATCTTATAGCCTATTTCTCCCTCTGGGAGAACCTGGCAAACTACTGGGAGTTACCTGCCCACATGGGAGAGCCTCGAAAGGTCCCCATGGTGTATTAATATGCCAAAACCAGTAGCAAGCTGGGTCTCATTCCCTTGACCCTGTAGGAGCCTCCAGTACAGCATCGTTGGAAGGACAGACGAGTAGAGAGAGGCTTCTAAAATCTCAGGGCTTGGACGAATGGAGACGTTACTGAGACCGCTTGAGAAATTCGACGATCAACGGGATGATGATGATGATGATGATGATGATGATGATGATGATGATGATGATGATGATGATGATGATGATGCATTTTCAGTCACACAATGTTCCAACACCCATCCCTTAACCAGTGTAATTTCCTAGCACCAGTGTCCCCATTTCCCTCCCATCCCTTCAAGCCACCCCTAACCCCAGCCTTTCTGAAGAGAGGCAGGCACCTCACTTCTCTCTGTGTCTTTCTTTTTCTCACTCCCATTTTTGGCATTATGGTTTGTGATACAGGTGCTGAAAGCTTATCATGTGTATCACTTTGCCTGCTTTCAACACTGAGTTCTTGGCAAGAGTGATCATTTTCAACTAGTATTTTCATAATGGATCCCCCTCTATCTTAACTACCATCCATCTCCCACACCATTGACAAACCATTGACCAGTCCTCCTGACCCATTTTCCCTGGCATTGGGTATTAATGTCATACTGGTTTTTTTGTATACCACATATAAATTCGGTTATTCTATATCAGTCCCTCTCCTTCTGACTCATTTCACTCAGCATGATACTCTCCAAGTCTGTAGACATCTATAGGTAAATTTCATGACCTCGTTTTTCCCTAACAGCTGTGCAGCATTCCACTGTGTAGATGTACCAGACTTTCTTTATCCATACATCTTTTCTTGAGCACTCAGGCTGTTTCCAGATTCTGGCTATGGTGAACAGTGCTACAATAAACAGAGAAGTACAAATTTGTGTGTCTTCTGTGTGTCTTTGGACCCCCAGGACATATTTCCAGAAATGGTATTGCTGGGACAAATGCAATCTCAGTTTCTAGTTTTTTTTTGAAATGTCCATATTGTTTTCCAAAAAAGGTTGGAGCAGTCGGCATTCCCACCAGCAGTGAATGAGGGTCCCTTTCTCCCCACATCTGCGCCAGCACACACTGATTATTCTTGTTCATTTGTATGTGTAACAATCTCGAGCACAGCTTTCTTTTTCTAGGATTTTTGTATCTTTATCTTTAAGAATCCTGATAATACAAGCTCAGAATTGCAGAGGATATTCCATGTGTCACATTGTTTATGGGCCTCCCAAAATGCCACATGTTTCAGTTTTGTGATGAATTACTTTCAAATGTTTTTTTTTCTTTTGATTATTTGTTCTCAAGCAACATCTTACACTTTCCACTAATGTGCTCTGCACTCATCGCCATCTGGAATTCTCCAGCAACCAATGGGATTCCTTTAATCAAAGTGGGACAGTCTTCTTTCATAATTGAAATTTTGGTAGAGGATAGAAAAGACTAATCGTTTTTTTGTTTCCATTGATTTTGATGCTTCAGTAATTCTGTTGGATCTAGTGCTACAGTTTTGTCGTGGGTGACCTGGCTTCCAGAATAGCCTTGCTGCTGTGAATTTATCAGTCTTGGTGATCCAAAAATTAATCAGAGTCACCATTTTCCCAAGTTGACTTACATGGATTGCACGTAGACTACCTATTCCAAAGCATCAGCATCCTAATTTGGTAGAAGGGCCAAAATTTAGACTCAATGTAATAAATATCAGCTGATTCATTGAGTGGCATGGAAGGAACTGTATTAATTGAAGTGAAACTTGATTCTTAGACCTTTACTCATAGTAAGTTAGCTAGAATAATAGGTGGCAAACGTTATGCAATTTAACAAATTTCTGTATTACAAATTAAGGAAATTTCATACACAAATTTGGGGGGGATATTTCATATTGCAAACCAAATATTGAGTCTGAATAGGGCCTGGGAGCGAGGTCAAAGTTGGAAGGAAAAACTTTGATATGGAAATCTGGTTTCCTGCATGCCATACAATCACCACCACTAAGAGCAACCCCTAAGCAAGAAGGAGGGAGGCTTCGAAGCCCCAACAGGGATAACCCTACCCAAAAAATATCCAAAATGTAAAGTCAGTCACATTTTCTCAAAGCTACAATATTTCATTTTTAGAACCTAGTGAAAACTATAATACTGCAATTTAAGTGGGGTTTCAAAATTGTGCCAGTAATAAAAGTCAAAAATAATGATTCCGTGGTACCTGTTTTGTTTTGTTTTGTTTCTGCACATAGAGTATGCTGCTATATTTTTCCAATTCAAGTAATTCAACAACCTTGTGAAACAATTTAGTGAGAGCTCTGTTTTATGGAGAAAACCTCTGAGCTGAAGAGAAGCCTCTTCTCTAGAAAATACAGCTGTTGGTTCAAAAGCCAGGACTTTTTCAAAGTTAAAGATAACTTGGGCTGGAGCTATAGCACCACAGGTAGCCTTGCACGTGGCCAACCCAGGTTTGATACTCCGCCCCTCTCAGAGAGCCCTGCAAGCTACCAAGATGTATCTTGCCCACACGGCAGAGCCTGGCAAACTACCCATGGCATATTTGATTGCCAAACACACTAAAGACAAGTCTCACAATGGAGACGTTACTGGTACCTGCTCAAAAAAATTGATTAGCAAAGGGATGGCAGTGATACAGTGACAGTGAAAGATACCTTCCATTAGGTCAAGTTAACTATTTCAATAATAGAGAATTCTCTGGGTTCTTAGTTTCAGTCCTTTCACCCCTTTTATTCCCTGCTGACTAAAATGCATGTAGCTATTTTATTTTGAAATTTGTAGAAGGTTTAGATTGTAATGTCCTCATGAAGAGGTTTGAAATGTTCTAGGAATGTTTTCATTTTCATTTGTTAAGTGGTAAATATTTCTCTACTTTTGATGTATAGAGCTCAACGCCTTGTTTATGCATATAGTAAAGAAAGGAATAAGAATAATTCTCAAACTAAAGATCCAGGTAAGAGCTCAGATCATGAATAAACACTAATTGTTCTAGAATCCATGAGGAACATAAAAAGAAGTAAGTTTTGATAGTGAGTTACAAAGAGCCACAGTGCAACTTTTGTTTGCTGTCCTTCATAAAAGCTTTAATTTTCTCTTTAATTATCTAAGAAATTCATGATAGTTTAAATGAAATTTAAGACTAGTGTTGTGCTTTTGAAAATTAGTTACTCAGTCATGGTTTTAAAATATGGAACTATTTTTACAAAAATAAAAAACAGCAAAGAATTTAATCTGAGATCATGGAGATAACCATAGGAGCTAAGATGCTTGTGTTGCTGGCAGTTCCCCAGGTTCTATCCCCAGAACTCAGAACATATGATTCCCTCAGAACCATCAGGAGTTATCTGAACACAAAGCCAGGAGTAATCCCTGGACACTGTAAGGTGAAAACCCCAACAAAGCAAAACCAAAATTCAAGTTAGTATATCGTATGTTGGTGTACAACATCTCACAATCTCAGCCCTAGCTAGGCTGGGATGTAAACATTGCTTTTCTGTTCCTGTTACTTTAACTGACTGTGCTTCTGGTTATATAACTGACTTTGATACTGTTAGTGTTGCTAAGTTAATTTGCATATTCTGCCTATGTGGCTGGATATTAAGCCAGAACATTAAGCTAGTTAATTAAAGGGGCTGAACAGGCTGTTCTGGGTCACAGCACAACATCAGAGACAGTTTGTGATCCTCCATAAGGTATTTTTTCTCATGCATATCTCAATGCCTCAGACTGTCTAACCAAACCTTACTGCAACAATTGTATAAATCTTATGTCATTGAATTGTAATTAATGGAAGTTAATATAGAGAGAGCTCTTTAGAACTTCATAGGGGATTGCATTTATCATGTTAGAATTACTTGAATATCTGATGATTAGGAACTCAGGTATTCTTTTCTGATATCATATACATATGTCAAGTATTGGAACTGCTAATCCTTGCCAGTATGTCATAATACAAATAAGATATTGGATTTTGAAAATGTTTACTGCCAGTACAGTAGTTTGAAAGAAAAAGCTTTGGGGAGAGGCATATACTGTTCCCCTTCCCCTTTTTGCCTTTTGGGCATCATAGCTACTCAGGGATTACTTACTCTTAACTCTATGGAATGGTTGCTATTACAACAGCCAAGTAAAAACTTACATATGTAAACATTTGTTATCATTTGGTTGGTGTCAAATTTTTATGAAGATAATTTTGAGCCCTTGTAAGGAAGCACTAGGGAAAAAGATGTAAATCTATTATTTCCAGTCTATTATTTCTAAAGGTTCAAGGAGGAAATATCAACTGATTCAAGTAAAATAGAAACAATCTAAGTTTAACTTTTGAAAACATTTTTGTTTTATGTCTGTCTCTTATGGCTGGGATTGTTAAAACAACTTATCTGATGATAACCATTTTGGATCAAAACTTTATTATTTTATTTGATTAGATAAATATCATTCTGTGGGAGAGGGGAGTTAAAAGATCCCTAGAGGCATTGCTAGTTCTATGAAAATTATTATTATCTACTTTAAAATTTTTAATCGTTGTGAAATAGAGACTTATGTAGTTATTCATGAATAAGTTTCAAGCATACAGTGTTCCAAAACCAATCCCTTCACCAGTGTCCACTTCCCACCATAAACACCCCAGTTACCCTCCTGCTCCTCCCCTATCCTGTCTCCAGAGCAGGCCCTTTCCCTCTGTACCATTGTCTTGCTATTCCTTTTTCTAAATGATTTTCCACCCTCCCCTTCCCCCAGTGGCAAGCTTCTTCTTAAAGAAGAGTTCTCCCATTCTTCTTTTCTAAGACTGTTTGAGCTCTGTTATTCCTTTATGAGTTTCCTTATTTCCTGCATATTAGAAAGATCATTTTGTGTCTATCTCTTTCCCTCAGACTATCTTCATTCAGCATGATCCATCCACATAGGAGAAAATTGCATGATTTTATCTTTTACTTATTGTTTTTCATAAAAGTTTTTATTCATTATTCTTCTCATTTTTTGATGGGGTTGGATGCTTTGCTCATATAGAATTCTACCAATGCTCTATACATTTTGGATATTGGTGAAGTGGTGAACCAATACGTTTCCTCAGTCTGTGGAATGTCTGTGTGTTCTGGTCTCCATTTCTTTAGAGGGGCAGAGGATTCTTAATGTAGTCTCATTTGTATATCTTTGCTTCCACTTGATTAGTCAAAGGCAAATTCTGCTGTAAAAATGCCTCTGGCTTCATTGTCATGGAGAATCCTCCCAATATTTTCCTCAATGAACTGTATAAAGTTCAGGGAGTGTCAAGGTCTTTAATTCATTTTGACTTTTGTGCATGGTGTTAGAAATCTGAGTTGTTTTGTTTTTTCTTTTTCATGAAGGTCTGTCTTGGTTTCAGTATAATACTGTTGAAGGTTGAAGTTATGGGAACTCATTTTCCCCGAGGATTGCTTTGCCTATCAATGGGTGTTTACTGTTCAGCATGAAATTCAGGAGTGCCTAATGTATATCTTAGAAAATATCATGAGTATATTTATAAGGGACTACACAGAATCTGAATAATGCTTTTGGGACTCTTGTCATTTTGAGGATTTTAATCCTCCCATTCTATGAACTAGTGATGTGTTTCCATTTTCAATCCTGTCTTCTTTTATTTCTTTAAGAAGTCTCTCATAGTTTTCTTTGGATAAGATGTTGAATAAAGTCTATTCCTAAGTACTCGATTTTCTGAAACACGATTGTGAACTGGATTGATTTTTAGTCTCTTTTTCATTATTATTATATAGGAAAGCCCTGGAGTTTTCAGCCCTCCACTCTCCTATATTTCCTCTATTTTGTTTTATTTCTGTGAGATTTTTGTAAAGTCTTTAGGGTTTCCTAAATATAGTACTAACTTATCTGAAAACAGAACTTGGCTTCTTCCTTTCCTGTCTGATGATGTCAATATCTTTTTATTTCTTAAATGTTGTGGCAAGTACTTCCATTACTATCCTGAATGTTTCTATCTTTGCATTTGTGTTCATCAGGAATATTAGTCTGTAATCATCTTCTTTTTTCTTTACAGTCCAAATGTAAGCAGCTGATGGTTAGATTCGATTTTCTAATCCATTTTGCTACTCACTTTTTCTTAATTGGTTCATTTAGGATGTTGAGTTTGAGTGAGATTATTTGTCATAGGGTTTGGTGCCATCTTTCTGTAGAAGTTTGGTGTATTTGTGAGATATATATTGTCTTATATTTGCTCCTTAAGTTTTTCTTGTAAACATGGTTTGAGTCTATGAAATTCCTGAGATGTTGTTCTTTGTGAAGTTCTCTATCATCCCTTCATACAGACTCCTTCAAGCAGACTCTCATTCTCTACCGTTTGAATGAGAGCCTGGCTGACTACGGTATTCTTGATGAGACATTCATTTCATTTACTTTATTGTTACTATATCCCATCATTGTGTTCAGGCCCAGAGGGTCTCATTTGATATATCTGCTATAAATACTGCCAATGCTCTTTTGTATAATAATTTCCTTCTTTGGTCTCACTGCTTTCAGTATCCTGTCTCTAATATGCTTGTCATTCTGATTTGGCTATGTCTTGGAATACTTTCTGTGCACTTCCTTTAACTGGTAACCTTCAAGTCTCCTGAATTTGCTTGCATGCACTTTTCACCACTGGGAACTTCTCAGCAAGGATGTCTTGAACTGTTGCTTCTTCATTGTTATTGTCTTCCTGACCTTCTGGAACCCCAGTGATTCTTATATTGTTCTCTTGAATTTATTGTACAGTTCTCTAGTCTACTGTTAATTTACTTTGAGGGTCCGCCCCTCCCCCCCACCTTGAGATGCTGTTGTCTGGAGGTTTTCTGCAACTCATCTTGGAGCTCACTGGTTTTATCATCAGTCACTCTGCTGCTCAGGCCTAAAAGTGAATTTTCCATTTTATCTACCAAGTCCTTTGAGTCTGTCATTTCTGCTTGTAATTTTCTCCTTTCTGCTCTCCTATTTTCTTATCTTTGAGTCTGTCATTTCTGCTCGTAGTTTTCTCCTTTCTGCTCTCATATTTTCTTATGTTTAATAGGCTATGCATTATTGTTTCTGTGAGCTCAGAAAACATCCTCCACATTCCCTCTTTAAAATCTTTGTGCGAACTTTATGCGAGAGGTTAAATATTTGACTAGTGCATGGGTCTTCAAGGCTTCTATTTTGTTCACTAAGCCTTATTGGGTTCTGCTTTGCTTATCCATTTTTCTTTTTGCCATCTTGGGACTGAGTCTCTCCAGCTCGATCAGCCACTACTGGAGAGCTTTCTGGGTTGCCTACATTGATGGTATTGTCTTTGTTCCCTGTTAAAGCTATTCAGAGTAATTTGCTAATTCTTTGTCTCAGTTTTCTTTCCTTGGCCCAGGACAATTTGTTCTATGTGGGATATATGGGAGGAGTGCTATTTAGCTGAGCCCACAGCCCAGTGCTTTACTCCTCTGCTCACCTATTTACACAATTAATGTTTTTCACTCCAGTATAGTGCCCAGTAGGGGCCCAACTGAAAAATTTTCACAAAGGATCATTTTTAAATACTATTCCTTTTCTTCTCCTTTTAGTTTTTGAGGCACTATGATTTAGTTATAGTTGGTCTTCAACTATACACAATTTTCCAACACCTCTACCATCTTCAGTATCAGCTCCCCTCCACCAGTGTCCCCAGTTTCCCTTCTCCCCCGCCCCAACTTCGTCATAAATAGGCGGGCACATTTTTAAGTTTAGTTGTTGTAGTTTTTAATTTCTGTTTTAAGACTTCCTGGTTCTGTGGTCCAGATTGTACTTACACATTACCACTACACTTCCAATCATTTTTATCTGTTAAAAATTCTGCAGTTTTAATAATAATTTTAAAACAATTTAATCCTCTCTTTTTTATTTCTAGTGGATGAAGATACTGAAAGAAGTACTGAAAGCAGGTAGAATGTTATAAATGAAATAATTAAATACATAAAATAACTAAAAGATGTCAAGTTTCCTTGGTTTCTTTTGAGCACCACTTAGTGATCATTCTATTTTAGGACAGGAATGATATTGCGTGCTTTATATTTGTTTCACTTATAATACTTGTCTTTGCAAAGCAACTGTTCTTTGATCTATGCAACATTTTCTATTTATGTAACTGTGAGTTAAAGGAGGTTGTTTCTTCTTCGATGCACACTTTTATATTATAAAGTAGTTTACCTATGGATTGCCTATTAGCCTCCCTGGCTTCTAAATCCATTCTCTTGTCTTTGATCAGAGATTGGTAGCTACTTATATATTACTGGCATGTACTGTATGCCAGTCTGATCAGATCAGACATTAAATTTAGTTTCTTTTTTCTCAATGTTAAGGCTTTTCATAAGGAACTAGATAGTCTAAACATTTTGATGAATAAATGCTTTGAATTTCAGTGATAACTCCTTAGCTAGTTCACACACTTGGTCAAATTAGGGTATCTCAGTAAGCTTGGGCCACAGATGAATTGGCATTTCCTAAAGAAATATGTAGGCTCTACTAAGCAATGCATTGGCAAGAATGACCTACATTAGCCATGTCTTTCCCTTATTTTGATGAATTATTTTTCACTAAAGTAAGAATATCTGTTTATAAGGCTGGAGAGATAGTGAGTGGGTAAGGTGCTTGCCTTGCACAGGGCCAATCCAGATTTGATCCCTGGCATCCTAGAGAGTACTCTGAAGTCTCTAGGGTGAAGTCAGGATATCTATTTAGAGGTAGTTCTATTTTACTTAAATCAGCATACATTTAGGGTTGTTTGTTTTTTCTGTTTTCAGTACTGAATGATTTTCCAATCTCATTTTTCTCTTTCAACTTGTTTCTTATGTTCTTCAAGTTTTACCTTTTTTTTTTTTCAATTCCGTCTTGTTCAGTGAAAGGCAGTAATTTTCCCAGAATTGCATACCTGAGTACATTTAGGCTTATGCCTGTAGGGACCCAGATTGTTTATTTTATTCCAAAAATAACAGCATGCATGGGGCACACAATGGTCTCACATACCTGATTTTTCTGAGGTTATTTGAGTTAAAATTTTTTTCATCTAAACATTAAATGCTCTCACGCTTATGAAGATGAGCTTTTATCTTCTCCCCATGAAAATTTTCACCAATCTTAAGTATTTCCCTGAATGGTCAATGCTCCTTTTGGAAGAGTGGATTGACCACAGGTTGCCTGATCTTGCTAATTTGAAGGTTGAAGGTTGACCCTTGCTAATGAAAATCTCCATGTGATTTTTCCTCCCTGAAGTTTCCAATTTCCTGCAGATTCTCCTCCCTTGGTGGTTATTTATTAAAAACCTCTGAATCTAAAAATTATCAGCTGGTATTAGGAAAATTAACAACTCTGATGTTATCTGAAAGCAGTGATTTCACAATTTTCCTATAAATTGGAGATAAGCGGTGAGATTAACTCTCAGTTAATCAAGATCTGCTAACTAAGAGGTGACTAAATAAAAAGGGGAAAGATCTACTTGACCAGGCTTGAGCCCCAAGTACTGTCTAAAGGTGCTCAGTTAATTTGTCCACTAGGGGACATATTAACTGACAAATTTCATACCACAATTTCTAACGGGTGAATTATTTCTATCAGAATAAACATTGCCACAAGAGTGCTAATAATGGAGATCAATAACAATGACGAACACTGCAGTGTTTCCATGTTAGAACCCTGGCATATCATAGATGCTTTGCTGAACTGGGGATTCCAAAGAGTGCCAGGAATATGGTTAAGTAATAATTATATGACTGCTGCCCTACTTCTTTGAGTATTTTATATTTGTGGGCAACTATCACCTCATTAAATATTATTACCACCTTGTAAAGCCAAGCAGTCAGTCAAGTCCTGTTCTATAGAGGAAGACTTTGAGCTGATGTCATTTGCCTTTGCAAATCAGATAGGTGTTGGTCCACAGTTAGGATTCCTCTAAGTGAGATTATTTTTATCATGTCAGCATGGTTAGTTTTAGTTGCCTCAGGGTACACTTGACCTTACCTCTTGAATTCTGTGCTTATAAAAATATTGTGCGGGACTTAGGGAAAAGGGTACTTGGATACCCTTGAAAAGGGTACGTTGCTTGGATATAAAATATTCCAGAGTTTTGTAAGTTTTCTGATACATGTTCAAGTATTAATCTTAACCTTATTTTTCACATTTTTTTAAATCAATAAATAGTAAATCCTCACTTGAAGACAAGGTAGACAAGAGCAAGCAGTCCCCTTCAAGTCATAGTGCAGGTAACTGTTTAGCAAGTGGATTACTCTTGACAAATGTAACCTATGCAAATTAAATAGTGATTTTCATGAAAATCATGAAAAACGTCAATGAAATTTGGTAGAACATAAGTGTACATTACTAATGAACATATTGTGATTGTTTTTTATTTCTTAAATATTAAGCTTTTGTAATTGTGAGGAAACTACTACCTAGATGTTATTCTCATTTGAATAAAGCACAACTTATCTAATGATTCAAAAGTCACATTGCAAAATATATCTGGCTGGGGGCGACCAGGGGAGAGCCCTGGCGACTCTCCCTGTCATCCGCCCCCCGGGTACGGGGGTCGGTCCCGGACAGCTCGCCCAGCCAGAGCAGCCTGGGCCATGGGGCAGACAGAGGAGGAAATGAGGGCCAAACCAGTTGATCGGATCAGTTGCCATTTATTCCATTCTCCTGTGTCTCTGTCTGCTTCTCTCCTGCTCTTGATTTCTCCCCCACCCCACTCTTCCAGCCTAGTTAAATCCTCAGAGCATCAGGGGGCTGGGGCTTACACATAGGTGTGGTCACAATCAATAGGGGTAAAGTTCTTTTCCTCAGGGGATGCTGCTTCTAGGACAATGAATAATATCTGAAGCCAATTAAGTCCCAAGTTACAAAAGCATAACATTGTCTTCTTGTGTCTATACAAAAAGAACATTGTTTTAAAGTAAACTAGTCAAAAAACACAAGGAGAGGAGAAAGGCAATATTAACTTACAATGTAAATTCAGTGTCCTACAAAGATCTGACCTTACAAATTAACAGTCTGATTAGGGGGAAAAACTGATTAACTGTTTGGGGAAGAGAGCATAGAGAAGTGGTTACAGATAGACAAAGGAATGGGAATGACTCGGGAGCACCTTGATGGACGTGACTGGGATAAACCTAAGCTCCTTGTGGCAAGGGGGAAAGGACAAAACAATGTCATCCTACATCTCCCCTTTACTGTTTGCAAGATTACAAAAATTTGAAATAGAAAGAGGAACAATTCGAATACAATACAGTCTTAGCAGTTGTAGTAAAATTTCAGTCTGACCCTGGGCCCAGAGCGGTGCTTATAGTAAAGCGTCCAATTGTCCTGCACTGCCCAGGGGTGATGAGAGTCACCAATAATGAGGGTCATTTAGTCCCATTTTGAAGAAATGAAGTGTCTGGATCAAAATTGAAGAGTTGTTCCTGTAACAGCATCAGTAGTGGTTGCAGCATTGAGTCTCAGAGGAGCAGCTATTAAGAGTCTGATAAATTTCAGGAAGCACTGGAACAGGAGCATCACAGCTTCTGGCAGGAGAACTTCAGAACTTCAGCAGAGGAATGCAGCCATTCTCTGGTCAGGTTCATCAGCAGTCATAGATGTGCAACCTAGCATATGTTTGAGAAAAAACACTTTTTTGAAGTTATCAGGGGCATTGACAATTGAGGTTTGGTCTCCATGCCTGTGGATAGAGAAAGAGACAGAAGGAAGCTCCAATATGAATGGATATCCTAGAGAGAAATGAAAAGGTGTTCCTCTTAAGAGTCATTCCTTTTTTCCTTCAGGAAACTGTGAGTTCCAAAGAAAGGGTAAAAGTAAAGTATTGTTGATTCAAAATCCACAACCTGTAAAAGAGGCGTATAAGGAATGCTCTTAATGTGACCTTATGATATGCTCAAGGAGCAAGAGGCCTTTTCTTCAGGTCCTCTGACACCGGCATCTCTTCTTTTCTTGTGATTTCCAGCTTGGAGCTGGAATTTGAAGGGTTGTGAGTCTCTTGAGAGCTGAGATCCACATGAGGTGGATGTATTTGACTTCTGATAAGATGTAACAGGATCCAAAGTTTCTCAGTGGGGTTATCATCTGTTAAAACAAAAGCATAGCCTTTTCCTCGAATGATAAAATACCTCAATTGATAAAATACCTGCTACACTCAATTGATAAAATTCCTCCTTTTTTTGGTTTTTGATTTAACATTCCATATGTGCACTGAATATGGAGAGGTGGTGGGCTTAAAGCCGCAGTGTTCCCCATTAAAAAGGGGTTATATTAACTGTATAAGGGCAGGAAATATCCTAGGCTGCACTTCCTGCCGTCAATGGCTGCGATTCTATTGACTGGAGCTCTGAAAAGCCACACTGGGGAGAGGGGCTGCAGTTGGGAACATCCTCTGATTTTACGGGGCGTGGGGCTGGCCCCACCGCAGGTTTCCCAAATTGGGGTCAACAGCTGCATAAAAATTGAAGCGACAATCTCTGGCCCAATGATTTCCCTTCTTACACCGGGGACAGGGCCCTGGAGGTGGAAGTCTGGCTCTGCAGTCTCTGGCCCAGTGCTTTCTCTTCTTACACCTGGGATGGGGTCCAGGACGTGCTCTCACAGTAGGACAGCTTGCGGGCGCTTTGCAATGTTTACGAAAGTGGCTTAGTTTTGTACAATTAAAACATCTTTTCTCTCTCATGTTGGGTGTTGTAGTTTGCAACAGAGGTATTGAGTGGCCATCATGTTCGGTCTATAGTCTACTTTTGGTATGCAGCCTTCAACCTGAGTAGGCCCTCCCAAAATTCTCTACTAGGTGTTCCCTTGGGAATGCCCTGCCACAGAGGCAGGTCGGGTTGTGGGGGATGGGGTGAGGGTGGTGCGAAGGATACTGGAAACATTGCTGGGGGAGAATGGGCACTGGTGGAGGGATGTAAACCAAATGCAAACATGAAAGTTCATAAGTTTGTAACTGTAAAAAATAAATTAATTAATTAAAAAAAACATCTTTTCTGAGCTTGTAAGGCATAGACCTCAACAGGTTTCATCTTCACCTTATGTTTAACAGAACCAACATTCCTGCATGCTTTCAAGTACCCCATTATGTCTTCCTTCTTGGTAAGAGGGCATAGAATGGCCTGGCAATCCTCATTAGCATTTTCAAATGCCAATTGTTTAGTCAACAGCTCATGAATTTCCTTACCCTTAACCTGCCTTTCAATGGATTCCATCAACCTTCCTAGGAAATCTGCATAAGGTTCTGAGGCTCTCTGGACAATCTCTGTAAAACTTCTTTTAAATTCTGCATCTGCATCAACTTTCTCCCCACAGCAAGCAGGGCTGCTTCATGGACATGAGCAAAAACAGCAGGAGGCAAAGTGACTTGCCTTTCAGGATCCTGCCATTCCCCTTCACCAATTAACATCTCATAAATGAACTTAATCCCTGAAAAGTTTTGTTCAGCATGGCCTGAGCCTTTAAGCTTTGCCTTGGCCTCATCTCTGAGCAAGTACTCATCACATTCTCCACTGCAAGTACTGAGAAGGGTGTAAGCACATCTTAGCAGCCATGTGAAAATCTTGAGGTACCCAGTAAGCCTTTTTACTCCAGTCTGTAAAATACTCCCTACAGTACGGAGATGAAGGCCCGTACGAGACACAGGTCTTTTTGAAATGACTGAAAGAATCCATCCTTAATCTGTGATAAGATGGAGGCTGCTGCTTCTCTGCCTGGACCTAGCAATTGGGAACATGTCCCAAACAGTCTGGAGGCCGATTAGCTGAGTCATTCTTGGACTCAGAATCTGAGAAAGTAGCAGCAGACTCATAATCTGCATCACTTTCATCTGATGCACTGGAAGTGGAGCTATATTCATCAACCTGAGAAATGTTTTTACTTATGAAAACCCTTTTGAGACTTAGGTGTGGGAGGAACTGAGACCGTATTGTTAGGGCGCGGATCGAGATCTCCCTTACCGACAAAGAGTCCAGAGACTGCAAACAGCAAGCAGGGTTTATTGTAAGACTGGCTAGCCAGGGTCCAGCCGCCTATGCGGACACGCAGGTCCAGCAGGTTGGGCAAGACTCTGAGCTTCTCCAAAGGAGATCTTATATAGGCCTTCCCAGGCCGTTACAGCAGAGCCCACGCATTTCATAGCCAATAGATTTGTAATATTGCAAACTTTCTTAACCAATCCATTTAAAACGACATCACTCCTTAGCCTATGGTTTTAGAGAACAGTATTCGCGCCAACATTCAGGAATGTCCTGTTTCTGGGGGCAGTCCTGGGTCTTGTGACATGGGTCTTGTGATATGGGCCTTATGATATGCATCTGGTTATCTGGTCTGACCACCACCCTTTTTGTGACCCAGGGCGCCTGGTTCCAAATTCCTTGCTCAGGGACAGATAGACAAGTTATTTGACAATGCAGGTTCCTGTAAAAGAATCTTAAGACAGTTAAATAGATTCCTATGGCCTGTCCTGGAATTCCTGGGCCAGTCCTTCACAGTATTATTTATAATATTCTCCTCCACATCAATTGTTCTTTTCCAAAACAGGAGAATAGAATTAACAATCTCCCATGCAATCCAGAATTCCACGGGGATCTTAGTCCCTTCCTTAGATGCCTTATAGACATTATTCTTGACTTTTTTTTTCCAATTCTTGGTTTCTAGAGTTCCTTCATCTGGGAACCATGGGTTAACCTCATAAACTACTTTAAAGCAGGACCCAAGCTGGTCTCTGGAAATGCAGAGTTCCATGTCTCTTGTTCTGCGGGAGAGACAATGAATCAAATCTGTAAATGGCTGGCCCTGTTCAGACTGGGAACATAGATTTCGAGAATCTATGAAAGATCTTGGGAAGGCCCAGAATCTGCCCCATCTTAGTGGGGTATTGCTGCTAGGATTCTAATCCCCAGCACATTAAAAATCCAGTTCTCCCACTCACTTTCTAGAATGAGTGTGCACCGAACTCTATTCTTACCTTTAGTCGTTCCTGCTCAAGGGACGCCAGCTGTAAAAGACTATGCATGCCAAAGGGCATGTGCTCGCAGGCTCTCTGGGCAGGCAGCTGTCTCACCTCCCTTGTTCAGTGCTCTGGAGCCGCTGTGTATGGACTGGATCGGGACGGCCATTGGCCAAGGACAAGCGAAGGAAAAACTAGGACCAAGCTGGTTTCTGATTAGTTACCGATTATTCAGTCTTTCATCTCAAGCATACTTCCTCCTCTTTCCTCCTGTTCTCTTGACTCTCCTCCTTCACTCTGCACCCTTTGCTACTCTCCCCCTACTTGTCTCTCTCCACTTTGCCCTCTAGGCTACACACAGTCAGGTAGCAAAATCAACATAAGAAAGCCCTTCCTGACTGCCAGCAGGCAAAATACCTCTTAAGGTTTTTCTCCTTCCTTAGTCCAAGAACTCATTAACATCTTAATAATAGTTCTTTTTGTATGGACATAGTAAGAAATACATTGAGGCTTGTAGGGCAGCTCTCCTGGCAACATCTTGCCACAGATTCAGACTACAGCACTCAGGCCAGATTAATCATTTGTAACCCCAGCAGGGTCTGAATTTAGTTATCACTGTTTGGATCATGACGGCATTTGTCCATGACCAAGCTCTTAACTTATAGTTCAGCATTAGGCACTTTGGCCAGGCCCATCTCGATGCCAGAGTATCACATAACTCACAGCTTGCCCTGGGTCCATCCTGTCCCTCCTCGGAACCCTGCTTTTGGGGGTGCTAGGAAGTAAGGGCAGCCGAGGCTTAGATGAGAAGAACAGAATCCCAGGAAAAAAATAACATGAAGAGTCAAACAACTCCCAGGTTACAAAAGCATAGCATTTGCTGCAGTCTTCCTGTGCCCATACAAAAGGACTTGGCACTGAATAAGCTATGTAAAGGACTCAAGGAGATGAGAAAAACAGTATTTACAAGTCAACAGAACAGAAAGAAAGAAGTTACAAATAAACACAGAGGAATGGGAGCACTGTGATGAGAGTAACCCAATAAACCTTTAAACTACCTGAGGCTATGTTTAATATGAATACTAAAAAATTAAAAGTACCCTTGAAATCATATAAAAGAGTAATGCTCAAGTAAAACAATATAAAAACTGTGCACAATAACAAAAGCATTTTTTTTTTGTTATTATGAGTGTATATTTCTATCATCACAATGTAGGGAATGTGTTGATATTCACATATCAACTTGATATTTAATGCTCTATCTTTGTCACAGGTTAATTCTAACCAGTAAATAAAAATCAGGTCAAACATGTATTTTTTAATCAATAAAAACTTAGATATATCTGAAAAAAGGATGCTCTAGAGGAACAGTGGTAAACAAACTGCTGAAGTTAGGCAGTGTAAATCAGTAGAAGTTCAATGTGGATTCTTTGAAATAACTAGCTACCATGTGGAAATTTCAAAGGGAAAGCCATATTGTAGTCACATATCATTTTACATTTTATTAAGCAGAAAATTTCTTCCTGCTACTAACTTACTTCCTCTTATACTCCAATAAAATATAATTCATAGAACCAAGTGACTTTAATACAAAAAGTGGAAGAAATTACCCCAGTAGAATTTTACATGTATGCATTCTGTTCCAGAAAGCAATTGAATACTGCTAAGATGAAGACAATTCAGTCATGATCTTTTGAATTACACTAAAAAAATGACTGATTGCAGAACATATGTACCCTAGATATAACCTATTTCAATAAGGATGAAAGGAGTGCAGTTTTTTTAATATTTGCTTATGGCATTGTTATGATTTCTCTGTTTATATGCCTGCATGGAAATTAACGCAGGAGAACAGGAATCACAACATCAAAGGAGAGTGGAGAAAATCCCATCCTCCTCTTTGAGGATGGGCCAGGAAGATGGATTGGGAATCAGAAATTGACCAAGTTTTACTTTATACAATTAAACTCACAGGTCTTTTTTAAAAATTATTTTAATGAATCACCATGAGGTACAATTATAGACTTACAAATTTGCATGATTACACATCCAAAAGAACAAAAGCAACTGGTGTTGGCTGGACTGGTTCAGCCTTTTTGGAAAACAATGTGGACATTTCTCAAAAAACTAGTAATTTAGCTCCCATTTGACCCAGCAATACCAATTCTGGGAATATATCCCAGAGATGCAAAAAGTACAGTAGAAATGACACCAGCACTTTGTATGTTTATTGCAGGTCTTTCTCTCTTCTCTGCAAGTTTCAAATAAGGGAAGAAAGAGTCTTTATCTTGTACAAAGTTCACAACCAGCCATCATTGTGTATTTTAACCTAAAATGAACTTCTACCAAAACACAAGAATTCTTCTGTGTCTCATTTAAATTATGACATGATCCTTGACTTACTGCCTATGGTGAAAATCCAGAAATTTCATGCATTTTCATGCTACTGTTAGTGGGTGATAGATAAACTTTGTTTTCGTTACTTTAGATGCCTATATAAAGGGGGCCTAAGTGTTTTTCAGGATTTTTTTTTTAAATTGCTAACAGAATTTTTTTTATTAGTTTATTTTTAATTAGAGAGTCATCGTGAGGGTACAGTTACAGATCCATACATCTTTGTGCTCATGTTTCCCCCATACAAAGTTCGATAGCCTATCCCTTCACCAGTGCCCATTCTCCACCACCAGTAAACCCAACATCCCTCCCCCCCCCCCAGTCCCGTCTCCCCCCACCCCACCCTGCCACTATGGCAGGGAATTCCCTTTTGTTCTCTCTTTTTGATTAGGTGTTGTGGTTTAGAATAAAGGTGTTGAGTGGCCATTGTGTTCAGTCTCTAGTCTGTATTCGGCCCGCATCACCCTTCCCCCACATGACCTCCAACCACATTTTACTTGGTGGTCCCTTCCCTGAGTTACCCAGAATGAGAGACCAGCCTCCAAGCCATGGAGACAATACCCGAGTGCCCTAGAACAGATGACTGGTTGAAGAAACTCTGGTACATCTATACAATGGAATACTATGCAGCTGTCAGAAAAAATGAGGTCATGATATTTGCATATAAGTGGATCAACATGGAAAGTATCATGCTAAGTGAAATGAGTCAGAAAGAGAGAGACAGACATAGAAAGATTGCACTCATCTGTGGAATATAGAATAATAGACTATAAGACTAACGTCCAAGAATAGTAGAAATAAGTGCTAACAGAATTTTTTTAATTAATAGTTTATTTTTAATTAGTGAGTCAACGTGAGGGTACAGTTTCAGATTTATACATTTTTGTGCTCATGTTTCTCCCATACAAAGTTCGATAACCCATCCCTTCACCAGTGCCCATTCTCCACCACCAGTAAACCCAACATCCCTCCCCCCCTCCCCAGTTCCGTCTCCCCCCACCCCACACTGCCACTATGGCAGGGTATTCCCTTTTGTTCTCTCTCTCTGATTAGGTGTTGTGGTTTGCAATAAAGGTGTGGAGTGGCCGTTGTGTTTAGTCTCTAGTCTATATTCGACCCGCATCATCTTTCCCCCACATGACCTCCAACCACCTTTTACTTGGTGTTCCCTTCTCTGAGTTGCCCAGAATGAGAGACCAGCCTCCAAGCCATGGAGACAACCTCCTGGTACTTATTTCTACTATGTTTGGGTGTTAGTCTTATAGTCTATTATTCTATATTCCACAGATGAGTGCAATCTTTCTATGTCTGTCTCTCTCTTTCTGATTCATTTCACATAGCATGATACTTTCCATGCTGATCCACTTATAATGCAAACGTCATGACCTCATTCTTTCTAACAGCTGCATAGTGTTCCATTGTATAGATGTACCAGAGTTGCTTCAACCAGTCATCTGTTCTAGGACACTCGGGCTTTTTCCAGATTCTGGCTATTGTAAACAGTGCTGCGATGAACATATAAGTGCAGACGTCATTTCGACTATACTTTTTGGCTTTTCTGGGATATATTCCCAGCAGTGGTATTGCTGGGTCAAATGGGAGCTCAACCTCTAGTTTTTTGAGAATCGTCCATATTGTTTTCCAAAAGGGCTGAACTAGCCGGCATTCCCGCCAGCAGTGCAGAAGGGTCCCTTTCTCCCCACATCCTCTCCAACAGTGGTTGATTTTGTTCTTTTGGATGTGTGCTAGTCTCTGTGGTGTGAGGTGGTATCTCATGGTTGTTTTGATCTGCATCTCTCTGATGATTAGTGATGTAGAGCACTTTTTCATGTGCATTTTTGCCATTTGTATCTCTTCCTTGGTAAAGGTTCTGTTCATTTCTTCGCCCCATTTTCTGATGGGGTTGGATGTTTTCTTCTTTTAGAGTTCAACCAGTGCTTTATATACCATTCATATCAACCCCTTATCTGATGGGTATTGTGTAAATATCCTTTCCCATTCTGTAGATAGTCTTTGTATTCTGGTCACTGTATCTTTTGCGGTGCAGAAGCTTTTTAGTTTAATGTAGTCCCATTTGTTAATCTCTGTTTTTACTAGATTGCTTAGTTCCGTGTCATCTTTGAAGATACCTTTATCTTCAATATCATGGAGGATTTTGCCGACCTTGTCTTCAATGGACCTTATGGTTTGTGGTCTGATGTTGAGGTCTTTAATCCATTTTGATCTGACTTTTGTGCATGGTGTCAGGTCGAGTTCTAAGCCCTTTTTTTTTGCATGTGGTTGTCCAGTTGTGCCAGCACCATTTGTTAAAGAGACTTTCCTTGCTCCACTTCACATCTCTTGCACCTTTATCAAGGATTAGATGATCATACATTTGAGGTTGTGTGTGGGGATATTCCACCCTGTTCCATTAGTCTGCAGTTCTGCCTTTGTTCCAGTACCATGCTGTTTTAATTGTTACCGCTTTGTAGTAGAGTTTAAGGTTGGGGAGGGTGATGCCCCCCATCATCTTTTTCCCAAGAATTGTTTTAGCTATCCGTGGGCGTTTATTGCTCCATATAAATTTCAGGATTGCTTGCTCCGTTTCTTTGAAGAATGCCATGGGTATCCCTATAGGGATCGTGTTAAATCTGTATAATGCTTTTGGGGGTATTGCCATTTTGACAATGTTTATTCTCCCTATCCATGAGCAGGGGATATGTTTCCATTTCCTCATGTACTCTTTTATTTCATGGAGTAGCGTTTTATAGTTTTCTTTGTAGAGGTCCTTTACTTCTTTAGTTAAGCTGATTCCAAGGTATTTGATTTTCTGGGGCACAATTGTGAACGGGATTGCTTTTTTTCATGTCCCTTTCCTCTGTCTCATTGTTTGCATATAGGAAGGCCATGGATTTTTGGGTATTGATTTTATAGCCTGCGACTTTACTCTATAGGTCAATTGTTTCTAAGAGTTTCTTACTAGAGCTTTTAGGTTTCTCTAGGTATAGTATCATATCGTCTGCGAATAGTGAGAGCTTGATTTCTTCCTTTCCGATCTGAATCCACTTAATATCTTTTTCTTGCCTGATGGCTATTGCTAATATTTCCAGTACTATATTAAAGAGAAGTGGTGAGAGTGGGCATCCTTGTCTTGTCCCCGATCTTAGAGGAAAAGCCCTTAGTTTTTCTCCATTGATGATAATGCTTGCCATAGGTTCATGGTAGATGGCTTTGACTATCTTCAGAAAAGTTCCTGCAAAACCCATTTTGGTGAGAGTTTTTATCATGAATGAGTGTTGTATCTTGTCAAATGCTTTCTCTGCATCTATTGATATGATCATATGGTTTTTATCTTTACTTTTGTTGATGTGATGGATTATGTTGATTGATTTCCGAATGTTAAACCATCCTTGCATTCCCGGAATGAATCCCACTAGGTCATGGTGTATGATCTTTTTGATGAGTTGTTGGATTCTATTTGCTAGTATTTTGTTGAGGATCTTCGCATCGGTGTTCATCAAGGATATTGGTCTATAGTTTTCTTTGTTAGTGGTGTCTTTGTTTGCTTTTGGTATTAGGGAGATATGTGCCTCTTAGAAACTGTTCGGAAGGGTTCCTGTCTTTTCGATTTCCTGGAAAAGCTTGAGGAGAACTGGCAACAAGTCTTCTTTCAATGTTTGGAAGAATTCGCCAGTGAATCCGCCTGGACGTGGGCTTTTGTTTTTGGGGAGACTTTTGATTACAGTTTCGATTTCCTTGATATTTATGGGCCTATTGAGGTATTTCATGTCTTCTTGGCTCAGTCTTGGGAGATTGTAGGAGTCAAGGAATTCATCCATTTCTTTTAGGTTCTCTTGTTTCGTGGCATACAGACTTTCAAAGTAGTCTCTGATGATCCTTTGAATCTCCTTGCTTTCTGTTGTGATGTCCCCCTTTTCATTTCTGATTCGGTTTATTAGGGTTTTCTCTCTTTCTTTCTTTGTGAGTCTTGCTAGTGGTTTATCAATCTTATTTATTTTCTCGAAGAACCAGCTCTTTGTTTCATTGAGCTTATTGTTTTTCGGGTTTCCATATCGTAAATTTCTGCTCTAAGTTTTATTATTTCTTTCCTTCGATCTGGTTTGGGTTCCTTTTGCTGGTCCTCTTCTAAGATCTTGAGCTGCGAAGTCAAGCTATCTAGATAGGCCCTGTCTTCCTTTCTGAGAAAGGCTTGCAGAGCTATAAATTTTCCCCTTAACACAGCTTTAGCTGCGTCCCATAGGCTCTGGTAGCTTGTGTCTTCATTCTCATTTGTTTCGAGGTATCTCTTGAGTTCTTCCTTGATTTCCTCCGTGACCCACTCATTGTTCAATAGTGAGTTGTTTAATTTCCAAGTGTTTGATTTGGTTCTCTGCATCTGTGCGTGATTAACTTCCATCTTCAGTGCATCATGGTCTGAAAAGATAGTTGATACAATTTCTATCTTCCCAATTCTATTAAGGTATAATTTGTGGCCCAGAACATGGTCTATTTTGGAAAACGTTCCGTGTGCGCTGGAAAAGAATGTGTATTCTTTCTTTTTGGGGTGTATAGCCCTGTATAGGTCTATTAGCCCTGTCTCCTCCATTTCTTCCTTCAGGGCCATCGTTTCCTTGCTGAGTGTTGTTCTTGTCGATCTATCCAGAGGTGATAAGGCAGTGTTGAAATTTCCAACTACTATCGTGGTGCTAGTTATGTCCTCCTTAAATTCTGTTAGGAGTTCTTTTAAGTATTTAGCTGGTCGTTCATTAGGTGCGTATACGTTTAGGAGTGTGATTTCTTCCTGTTGTACATATCCCTTGATGAATATAAAATGACCTTTGCTGTCCCTTCTGATCTCTTTCAGCCTGAAATCTATGCTATCGGATACTAGTATGGCCACCCCCGCTTTTTTTTTTTTGAGGGGGCTGTTTGCTTGCAGGATTGTTATCCATCTTTTGATTTTGAGTCTGTGTTTGTTCTGACTATTCAGATGTGTTCCTTGTAGGCAGCAGAAAGTTGGGTTTATTTTCCGAATCCATTTTGCCACTCTGTGCCTCTTGATTGGTGCATTTAGCCCGTTAACATTAAGAGAAATTATTGTCATGGGATTTTGTGCCATTTTTCTGTAGGGTTTGTTGTTCTTATAGGTCTTTTTCCTTGTCTTATAGTAGCCCTTTGAGTCCTTCTTTTAAATTTGGTCTTGAGTCTATGAAGTTCCTGAGCTGTTGCTTGTCCATGAAATAGTGTATGTTCCTTCAAGTTTAACTGAGAGCTTAGCCGGGTAGAGTATTCTTGGTGAGGCATTCATTTCATGAAGTTTTTTCACTATATCCCACCACTGTCTTCGGGCTTGGAGAGTTTCTTCTGATAGGTCTGCTGTGAATCTAAGGGGTGCGCCTTTGTATATGATCTCCTTCTTTGGTCTTGCTGCTTGCAGTATTGTGTCTCTATCCACAGCATCCATCATTCTGACTATGATATGCCTTGGGGATTTTCTATTTGGGTACCTTTTAGCTGGCACCCTTCGGACTCCTTGGATCTGGATGTCCGCATTCTCTAGCTCTGGGAATTTTTTAGCAATGATGTCTTTAATGGTGTTTTTTTTTCATTGGGATTGGTTCCGTGTGGTTCCGGCACTCCCATGATTCTGATGTTGTTTCTCCTGAGGTCATCCCCTAGGACTCTAACTCGCTCTAGAGCCAGTTTGAGGTCTTTTGCCATTATTTGTTGTTGCCTATATGCTTTGTGCAGCTCATCTTCAAGCTCACTGATTCTGTCTTCGGCTGTAGTCATTCTACTATTGAGGGCTCCTACAGAGTTTTTAATTTCATCTACTGATTCTTTTAGTTGTGTGACTTCTGTTCGTAGCTTTGAAATTTCTGCTCTCATTTCTTCCTGAATTATCTTGGCGGAGCGTTCCAATGCTGCATCCATATCCTCCCTTAATTTATTGGATGTTCGTTCCATAGTTTCTTTGAGTTCGTGAACCATCCTCACAATTTCCTCTCTGAATTCTTTATCTGAGAAGAGGATGTATTTCTGGGAGGTCGCTGCTGAGGTTAGTGAGATATTTTCTTGGCTCTCTCCTGGTGGTGGGGATTTTCTCTGTTTCTTCATGTTGTTATGGGCTTTACTGTCTGGAGCTCTCGTTAGCTTGGGAGGAACCTCAACTGAAGATTTGGGGCTATGCTCTTTTGACAAAGGACTTTTCTGTGCAAGGTGAGTTGATGTGTTCATTGATAGTTTTCGTGAAGTTAGGATAGGCTAGGTTAGTTGAGTATTACCATATAGTAACTAAGATGATCAGGGAGTTCTTCGGAGGAATGGGTTCTATCAATTGTGGCCAAAGGACAATGCATAGAATGGTAAAAATAATAACTGCAGCCGCTCCGGAAAGAGGCCACGCCCACTTTTGAGGCCACGCCCCCTAACGAGAGGACATGACCCTAACCTGTTCGGACATGGGAGGGCGGGGTCAGGCGAATGACTGAGACCTGCCAGGCAGGGCTGGGGTGTTCCGAGCAGGCCCGCAGCCGCGGACGGGCACGGGACACGGGGGGCCAGGAATTTATATAATTTTATTATTGTCAGTATCATCCCATAGATCATCCTGTTAATTGTCCTATACATACTCTCTATAATAGATCATACACGTACATATACATATATATGTGTATATATATACATATGTATATATATATATATACACATCCTGTGTTTTTCTGTTCTTAAGATTTTTTTGTTCCTTTTGTTAGAGAACAAGGCTTCTGGAAATCACTCTTTGAGAAGGTAGGATTGTGTTAATAGCATTGTGTACTAGAAACCTCAATAAACACTATTGAACTAAAAATAAACTCAAAAGACAGCCTGCATGAATTCAGTATTTTATATACCCATATATACCTATGTATTCATACATATATTGTAGTGAACTGAAAGAAAAGAATAGAGAGTAGCACATTAATATAGACTTGAAATGAGTGATTTTATATACCTTTTGGTATGATCCTGAAATTGCTTTGTAAAGTCACTGTGTGGGCATAACAGCCAGGCCGATGAGCGGGTAGGGAGCCAGGTTGAGATAGCCCAGCACCTCTGCTGCCATGCGACATGGAATTTAGTTCTGGAACCCGTATACCTGGGCCTTGTAGAGAGAGTCCACCTCTCCATCTGGGGTGCCCTGGTGAAACTGACTCTGTATGGGGACCGGAGAGATCTTGGTGTCTTCCTGGACTCGTTGCTGTGTCTCTGGGCCAGGGCAGTTGGTGCGCTAAGATGCCACTGGGAGGCACATGGTGGGTACTCTCCCTGCCTACTCCGGATGGAATCCCGGCCACCAAGAGCTCCCACAAGAAGACCCAGGTATGTGGGTTCCATGACTATATCTCCATGCCACATGGCAGCAGAGGTGCCAGGCTGTCCCTCACTGGCTCCCTACCTGCTCTTAGACCTGGATGTCACACCCACAATTTGCATCTGGGCACCATCTTCGTGCACCAATAGGCTTGGTCCAGATATGCCCAATTGAATCCTAAAACGGATTAGTGCCCTACAGAAATGTCTCTGGAACCCAACCATTTATAATCAAGGATTCCAGAAGCATGCAGCCACAGCAACCATGATATTCAAAATGAGTAATTGACAATAAATGATGTAGCATCTGCCCCTTGCAGGCAGGCTTGCATGGTGGTGGGAAAATTTGAGTAAAACATAATGCCCAAAAGTAGAGAGAAAGTTTTTGGGAGATTGCCTGCCATGGAGGCAGGGTGAGGACTGGGATGGGCGGTATATTAGGGACACTGGTGGTAGGAAGTGTGTACTGATGAAGGATTGGGTGTTAGATCATTGTATGGCTGAATCTCAAGCATGAAAGCTCTGTAACTGTATCTCACAGTGACTTGATAATAAAAGAAAGTAATGTGGAGTTCATGCCCAATTCAATCAGCTGAATCAATGGCTGAATAAGTACCAGTACTTCTACATTATAAACAAGTAAAATAAAATAAAGTCACTGCTGCTGTTTCCTAGTTTTTATTAAATGTAGAACTGTTATTATTGGAGGTTGTGTCTTTAATCCAGGATTGCTTGTTATGACGGCATAACAAATGAAAACCCAATAGAATATCCAACTAGTCAGCCTGGAATTCAAATCCAGCTTTTATGATAACTATTTATGCAAAAATGGTGTGGTTGTAGGAGTCAGGTTTTATGTTTGGTGTAATATTTTGTTTCCTGACTGTTAAACTTTTCAAGTACCTAGTCAGTCAAAGGTGAGTCCATATAATTAACTGCAGTGACAGGACCATAGAGATAGCATAGTGGGTAGGGTGCATACCTTGCACGTGGCCTACATGGTTTGATCCCTGGCACCAAATATAGTTCCTCATGTCCACCAGGAATGATCTCTGAGTGCAGAGCCAGTAAGAAGCCCTGGAGCTTTTTCCTGTATGTTGACCCTAAAACAAACAAAATGTACAAACATAAAAATTGCATTGGTAGTCTGCTATTATATTTATGCCATCATTAGATTTTGATCTCTCAGTTAGGCTTGGCTATAGATGCTTAACTTACACAAGCAATATGAGGCTTCAATAGATAGACCCATATCTTTCCATTCTGTCAAGCTAATTTTGCACCTCTGCGGGCATTATCAAACACTTATTTTGTCTTCAATTCTAAACTCCTTAGAAAGTTTTCAGGCCTTATATTTGGAGGAGAAAGGATAATATATCATGATTGGGATGTGAAATATTCTAGTACCAAAGTAAGAAACATTTATCTTCTCTTTAATATCTAAAAGTAGCCAATTGGTTACACAAGCATCGATCAACAAGGAAAAGAAGCCCTCTCCAAAAACTGTTGCAGGTAAGATTTGAGCAATTAATTACTCTTGGTAGTGCTGCTATCCATGAAGAATATAAGAGGAAATTTGAAAGAATATAATACATAAAGAAAATATTCATTGTGTGCATTTAATTGTCTTTACTTAAGAGCTATATTTGATACTGTGACAATTTCTTAGATGATAATTTCTTTTTGGAACAAAGCATCAGTATACAAGCATGAACTCTAAGATACTGAATGGAATTATTTGTACAGTATTAGCTTGACAAGCTTAAGAATACTAGTAAGTCTCTCACAAAATGTCAATGAGCAAATCAAATTTAAAGAAAGAAATGGGATCCTCCTAAGATGAAGAAAAGTTTGTGATCTTTAGAATGTCAAGATGAAGACCAGCAGAGAAAGAACATATGTCCTACTCAGATTAACTATAAATTATGAAGATTTATTGAGATGATTTTTATAATAATTTATGGCACCCCAAACCATACACAACTTCTGATCTAGCTTTTGTCTCTCTATTGTGCCTGACCTAAGTGTTTTATATAAATAGAATCATATTATCTATAGTCTTGTGGCTGACCTTTTTTGCTGAGCAAAATGTTTTCAAGATTCCACATGCTCTAGAAATTACCAGTATTTTGTTTTCTTTGATAGCTGGATAATATTTTATTGTATAGATATACTATCCCTTAATGGGTGGAGGGAGATCTGGGTTGTTACCTTTGCAGCTATTTTGAATGCTGCTCTTCATGTTTGTGTACAAGTTTTGGTGTGAGCATAAGCCTTCATTTCTCTTGGACGTTACAGTGAAGCTGAAGATCAATTGGTAACTCTATGCTTAATGTGTTAAGGAACCATTTTTAGGTTTGGGGTGTGATTAACATTCATGAAAATATTCAAAAATTGACTGTGAAGATAGTTGGGTAACTGAATACACAAAACCATTGAATGATGCAATAAAAACTTGACGGATTGCACGACATACAAATTAGGTCTGAAGAAAGTTTTAGGGAAGGGAGCAACTTTGTCAGATGCTCTACCCAGACCAAGTAAGATAAGGACCAATATAAAAACAAATCAGTCTTCTGCAACTATTGGTTCCCTTGACAAAAATTCTTTTTGTGGTTTTTTTTTTTTTTGGGGGGGGGCGTCACACTGGGCAATGAACAGCAGTTACTCCTGGCTCTGCACTCAGGAATTACTCCTGGCGGTGCTCAGGATGCCATATGGGATGCTGGGAATCAAACCCAGGTCGGTTGCATGCAAGGCAAATGCCCTACCCACTGTGCTATTGCTCCAGCCCTGACAGAAATTTTTTTTTTTATTAGTGAATCACCATGAGTTACAGTTACAAACTTTGTGTCCACTTTGAGTCACATGACAAAGTTTCAGTGGTTATATATTAGAAATCATACTTTCAGTTTTGCTGAGTCTGTGGTTTGAATAGACTCAATCACTTACTAATCACTCATATCACTGACATAACTGAAGCCCTGGCATCTGCTTACCCATTACTTCTTGTTTTCTTCTTACCCTCCTTATATCTTTCCTTTGCTGTCTTTCTCCTCTCTAAACACTAGGGTCAAGGGTGGTCTAGGCCTCCCCTTTTTACTTAATACATTTCTTTACCCAGTATTCTACATTTTGCAGATAATTATTCTATATAATTACAGATCATCCTGTGTTTGTCATTTTTTCTTCTGACTTATTTCACTCAATGTATCTTCCAGTTCCAACCAGGTGGCAGCAAATTGCATGATTTCACCATTTCTTGTACCTGCATTTTGTGTGCATGTGTGTATAATTCTACATATAATCTAGTTATCTGTTGTTGAACACCTAAGTTGATTCCATATATTACCTATTGTACTGAGTGCACCAATGAATAATGATATGCATATGTCCTTTTGAGAGAGTGCTTTTATGTCTTGGGGTAGATGTCCATAAGTGGAATTGCTCGGTCATAGGGCAGTCCAATTCTAATTTTACTGAGAACTCTGCATACTGTTTTCTACAGGGTTTTACCAGACAACATTCTGACCAGCACTGGATGAGAGGTCTTCTTTCCAACACATCCCCCCAACACAGAATGTTCCATTTATTTTTGATATGTGTCATTTTCACTGCTGTGAGGTGGTATCACATTGTCATCTTGCCTTGGAATTCCCTGATGATAGTGATGCTCAGCGTTTTCCATGCGCCTACTGGCCATCCACCTGCCTTTCTCTGAGAAATGTCCATTTATTTCCTATCCCTATTTTGGATAGAGATTTTGAATTTTTTGTTGTTGATCTTTGTGAGTATTTTATGTATCCTGGATATTGAAGCTTTGTCTGATGCATTGAATGCAAATATATTTTTCCTATTCAGTTAGCTGTCTTACAGTGTTAGCCTGTGTTTTCTTTTGCCATGTAGAAGCCTCTTAACTTTATCTAGTTCTATTTGTACCTGGTTGTGTTACTTTGTCAGTGGTATCAGGTCATTGATGTCTCTTTAAGGTTCAAACTTTGAAGTGTTTTGTCTGTATTTTTATCAGTGTACTCTATAGTTTCTGATCAGGTGTCAAGGTCTCTGATCCACTTCGAATTGGCTTTGTGTGAGGTGTAAGATATGAAAACCTACTTAACTTGGTTTCAGGAAGATACCATTTTTATTATTTCCCATGCCCCATGCATTAAAGATTTTCCTTCTCTCAAACTTTCAATAGCCTGTCTCTCTCGGTGTTTTTTCCACTTCAATAACAATGTGTCTTGGCACAATTTTGTTTAACTACATTTTGTTTGGTCCTCTTTGGTCCTCTTGTATCTGTGCAGAAGATGTCGTTCCTATAGTTTGGACAGTATGTCTCTGGTTGTTGTCCTTAAGTACGTTGCTGTTCCCTTTATTATTTTTTAAATATTTGTTTTTAATTAAGACACCACGATTTGCAAAGTTGTTCCTAATAGGATTGTTTCATCTATACAATGTTGCAATAGCAGTCTCAACACCAGTGTCCCCAGATCCCTGCTGTCCCCAAGCCAAATCTCTTGTCCATCATATAGAACATTTATCTTATATTGCTCAATTCAAGAAAACTTAAAGAAATGACAGATGGAATTATCAGAAGATAAATAAAGGTCTGTTTGTAGTGATTAGTTGTGATATGATTTTAACCTCTGTAAATAAGGAAATTCAAATCACGTAATACATTAGAGTGTACTGCTTCTTTTCATATGATTACTACTCTGGCAACTAAAGCGTATTGCATTAAATTTTATTTTGTACTTGAACCAGACTGTGGTAACTCATATTTTCCCTGTTATAAATGAAGCTTCTTCCTCCCCCTCAGATACTTTACATTCTTTGGTCCAAAAAACTTTTTTAAAATGCCAAATAGAATTATTAGAAAATGACTCAATAAACGTATATATGTGATCATTAATTGCTATACGTTATTTTACACTTTCTTAATCTAGTAGAGGATAACCATACACAGCATTAGTGAGTGCCATATTCAATACAACATGTGATGGGAAGGAAGTTTCTTTCCTTTAAAGAATTCTGTTAAGGAAAATTGTCTGCCATAGAGAGAGAGGGAGGGTGGGATGGGGAGGGATACTGTGGACATTTGTGGTGGAAAAATGTACACTGGTAGAGGGATAGGTGTTCGACTGTTGTATGACTGTAACTCAAACATGAAAATTTTGTAAATGTATATCTTAGTGATTCAATAAGAAAATCTAAGGAACTCCTTTCATGCTTCTTGCAAAACTGGTTTCAAGTCTAAGAGTTCCATGAGTTGCTGCATATCTATTCATCACTGTATTGTCCCTTCAACTCTAAATGATAATCTAGCTGGATAGAGTATTCCTGGTGAGGTGTTCAGTTTGCTGCGCTTTTACTATATCTTTCCATATTCTTCTGGCGTATCGAGTCTCATTTGATAGAGTAGCTGTAAATCTTAGGGGCTTTTTCTGTATGTCAGTTCCTTTTTTGATCTTTCTGCTTTAACTCTTCTATCCCTTCTCTTTAGCATTTTGTGGTTTTGAATATAATGAGTCTTGCAGTTTTCTTAATTGGGTCTCTTTTCACCTGGACCCTTCAGGCCTTTTGGATCTCAGTGCCTGTCACTCTTAACTTGGGGAGGTTCTTACCAATGGGTTCTTTAACTAGTCTTCATATTTGCCTTCTTGTTCTTCAGAAACTCCAATAATTCTTCTGTTGGTCCCCAGGAGCTCATTCCATAGGTTTCTATTATGTTCATTTCTTTTCAGACTATAACTCACTTTCTGCTTTTTCCTAGCAGACTCCTCATCATCTTGGAGATCCTCAATTTTTCATTCAGCTTTTGTTATTCTGCTGTTCAGAGCTTCTATTGACATTTAAAAACTATCACCTACCATATTATTCATTCTAGTCATTTCTGACTATAATCATCATCATCATCATCATCATCATCATCATCATCATCATCATCATCATCATCATCCTGTTGATTGTCAAACTTCTCAAACGGTCTCAGTAACATGTCCATTTGTCCTAGCCCTGAGATTTTAGAAGCCTCTCTCTATTGGTCGTTCCCAATGATGCTACATTGGAGGCTCTTTCAGGGACAGGAGAATGAGACCCATCATTGTGACTGGTTTTGGCATATGAATGCACCATGGGGAGTTTGCAAGGCTGTCCCATGTGGGCAGGAAAGTTTCAGTAGCTTGCCAGTTTCTCCCAAAGGGAGAACTAGGCTATAAGATGTCCAGGAGCTTGGTTTTAAGTCTCTGGATGTTGGTGGTATTACACTGAGCCAGGGGCAGTCCTGGGTGTGACTTTATAGCTACTGGAAAATGGGAAATCTGGGGGAAAGGGGCCAGTCCCTATCCGGGCAGACTGGGAGGTCTCTGCCCTGGATCCCACACATTTGGCTTCCTCTGCTGGTACCTTCAGGCATGAGGCTCATCCGAACGTGTGGAGAGGGGCCTTGGCTAGGCTGTGGCTAGGCTCTGGAGGTCTTTGGCCATGGGGCAGGGAGGGAAACTGGAGCCCATCCCCTCCAAGGGCCCCCCCCCCCCGAGGAAGACAGCCAGGCGCTGAGCAAGAGACTCTCTGACTGTAAAAGCTGTTTTAATCCCAACTCATATTTTCTTATGCTTTGCTGATTACCTGCACTAGTGTCTATTTGATCTCACTGAAATTCCTCAAAGTAATGTCATTAGACAATTTCTGAAGATTCACTGGTGCTGATAATGTCTTCAGTGATCTTGTTTTCCCTCATTGAGCTTCTGCCTCTTTTCCCCATTGGTTTTCTAGTGTGCTTGCTATGCTACGGGTGGGTTTTTATAGTTCACCCACTGGAAAGTTGGTGAGGGATTAGCTAGTGGTTTCCCTCTGTCCTCTACCTTTTCTCACAGAATGACAGGAAGAACTGTGAGCAGTATGTCATTTGTTGAGTAGATGTGAATGTGTGCTTCAGGACCTGTGATGGGCCCTCACTGTGATGTAGGTCATGTGTGGAGACTACTGATACCCACCTGAGTGGGAGGGGCTCTTATCCCATGGAAGCATGAGCCAGTGAGAGTGATAT
The DNA here is from genome assembly GCF_027595985.1 of Sorex araneus. Taxonomy (NCBI): domain Eukaryota; kingdom Metazoa; phylum Chordata; class Mammalia; order Eulipotyphla; family Soricidae; genus Sorex; species Sorex araneus. Next base: position 30,034,501 of record NC_073310.1, read on the forward strand.
CAGCTAGAGGAGAGCCTCACCTAGAATGGTGGAGCAGTAAACAGAAGGTCTCATTCTTTTACTTCTCTTTTCCTTTGACACTTCATTATTATTGATGGTTTTTATTTCATCCTTGGGGTGGCTACTTGTAAAGGCTCTCTGAATTCAGAACTTTCTCACAGTGACTTGATGTTCATTATATGGAGTGTTTTATTGTTTTTGTTTGTTCCTTTGTTCATTTTTGGGCCACAGCAGACTGGTGTCAAGGCTCAATCCTGGCTCTGCTCAGGGATCAGCTTGGTAGGATTCTGTATGGCATGGGCATAAAATCTGAGTCAGTGGAGTGCAAGACAAATGCCCTACCAGTGGTACAATTCTCAGGCCTGCATATGTATACATTTGTACTCTGAATATATCCTTTTTTAAGTTGATTGAATTTTTCTTCTAGTGGTTGCTTAATTCCCATTGCTGTCACACAGACTTGATTTACAGTCCTCTTTGACTAAACTTGAAGATTTTGAAGACCTCTAAGAAAGCCTGGACTTGTCCCTCTCTGTCAGTGCAACTTGATCTCTTGGTTCCTCCATTTGTTCTAAGTTTAGTATGTGCTGATATTGGAACTTCATGTTCTTCGTTACCTGAGTACTCACCTCTTTGTATTGGTTTGCACTCAAGGGCTACTGCTCATGCCTCTGTTATTCTGTTTCTATTACCATAGAGTGGAATTTCAGTGGTACAGATAGGTGTAGATATATTTCCTACACAGATAAAACGTGGCTTTTATAAGGATATTCTGATGCTCACTTAAGACTTTATAATTTCTTACAAGCCCTAAGAATATGTGGGGGTTCTGAGTATAGTAGTAGCACAGACATGTTGATTTCTGTAAGATTCCAGGCTTCAGTATGGCCACTATAGGTGGGAGTGGTCCCTTCCTTGTACCTTACAGGAAGTTTTTAAAAGTTCATAGGGGAAACAGAACCCTATTGCTTGTCCTTATGGACACAATGGAAATATATTTCAATTTTAGAATTCACAACGTACACAGACATTGGGCTTAATGTGGGATTGCATATAATCTCAGAAAAAAATTTTCAAGACTAATTCTCCCTTGATTACACTGGTTTCCTTGTGTCTCAAGTATTTGAGGAAATGTCATTTTATTAAACAGCTATACTATGTATTGAAATTTCTCACTCAGAATAACGAGTACTTTTAATCTGATGGCTAGTGAGATATGCAGGTATAGCTGTGGCTCAAACAACCAGGACACTCTTTTAAATTGAAGATTTCTTTTTGGTTACGTCAGTCTGACAAGTGTCTCTGCCACCAACTATGAACTGGAACTTTCCTGATTTATTCTAGGCTACAAAATAGTTTGTAGATCTATGCTGAAGGAAAACTGATAACTTTATTGGTTGAATCTGAATACTAAAGAATTTCTTTGTTTGTGGAGAGTACTAATTTTGAATATTATATCTTATTCATTCAAAAATTAGAACTACCCAAATCACCTCCCACAAATTAGGTAGCAAGCAAAAGATGACTTCCCAGACTCACCATGCAGGTAAGATTTCGGAGATGGTGTATCCTAGGTGGGTTTGGCTGTCTTGAAATTGTACACATCGTTTCTCAATTTTGTTGCTTTTGTCTCTTTAAAAGCAAAGCTTTTTGGATTTATTGAGCATCTATGTCTGCGATAATATTCTCAGACTCTTACAAATTGAAATTTTTTGTTTTGTTTTTGGGAGGCCATATCCGTGGCCCACAGGCTTTACTTCTGGTTCTGTACCCAGGACTCAATCCTGGTGATGCTTAGTGGCCATATCTGTGCCAGGGATTGAAGTCAGGTCAGTTGCATAAAAGCCAAGTACCTTACTTGCTGTAATATGTCTCCAGCCGCTGATATTCTCCTTCTTAATCAACTATTACTTATGCAATAATGCACTCTAACACTGTCATAGCATTAGTATATATAGCAATCCTGAATGTATAAAATATTAGTGGTAATGTAAATATGTAAAAATAATAATGAACAAAACAATGAAAATGAGCTGAGCATATTAAGATGAGAATGATATGTTGGACCTTCTTTTTGTTTGCTTTTGTCTTTGGACCACTTGGCCATCCTTAGGGCTTACTCCTGTCTTTATGCTCAGGGGTCACTCCTCTTAGACTGGGGCACTATATGGGAGGGGGGGGATTGAGTTAGGGTAAGCTACATGCAGAGTAGGCTTCTTCCTCACTGTACTATCTCTCCTGCCACTGAGAATTGTATTTCAAGTTAATTTGACTATTTATTGTCAGTATGGTGCTGTTTAGGCAGTTATATTTGATATTTAGTGATCTACTTGACTGTATCACTGTCATTTTGTTGTTTGTTGATTTACTCAAGTGGGCACCAGTAACATCTCATTACACTCAAGCCCTGAGATGTTAGCAACCTCTCCTTACTCGTCTTTCCCAACAATTGGAGACTCCTTCAGGTTCAAGGGATTGAGACCTATCATTGCTGTTTTTGGCATATCAAATATGCCATGGTTAGTTTGCCAGGCTCTGCTGTGCAGGCGGGATATTCTCGGTAGCTTGCCAGACTCTCCAAGAGGTATGAATATATCTGTTACTGTATTGGCAATATAAATATATAAATCACTGGGAGCTTGACAGGCTCTCCGGAGCAGGCAATAGACTCATATCATTTCAAAAAGTGATGCTTTAAGACTGAAATTTTATATTTTGGGCTTATTACATATTTTGGTTTCATTTTTTGTAGAGGCTGACACCTTAAAAGATAGTTCACTGAGCAGGTATGTTTCAGGGCATCATATGCATATTTATGTTTGAATATATACATGTAAATGTGTATGTATTACGGACTACAGAGAAAAGAAGGTAAGATTTACTGATCCTTATACACTGAAGTCAGTTTTAGGGGATGCGATTTATAGATGATTTCTCCTCTAACTTTACAATAAATTTGCAAAGTACGTTTTCTGCCACCCTTTACTAATTAAACAGCTTGGCTAAAGGAATATTATTTTTATATGCAGGATTCTATACTAGCACATAGATGGAGTGCAAATATTCTATTCTTCTATGCCTTTGTAGAGGTAGATAGCTACTATGCTACACAAGCTTGGTCAAAGAGATGCAAGCCGGAACGACAAAGACATTTAGTTTGTGTTTACTGTGACTTTGATTTCTCCCAAGAAGGCCAGGATGTTCAATCAGTTTGGTTAGTATTTCTTACAGAGATAGCTCATCAGGTAGGGCGTTTGCCTGCATGAGGCACACCTGGGTTTGATTCCTCCACTCCTATAGGAGAGCCCAGCAAGCTATCAAGAGTATCCCGCCCATTCGGCAGAACCTGGCAAGCTATGCATGGCATTTTAGATATGCCAAAAACAGTAACAACAAGTCTCACAATGGAGATGTTACTGGTGCCTGTTTGAGCAAATCGATGAGCAACGAGACGACAGTGCTACAGACAATTCTACTTACAAGCATAGAATTTTTCGTACATATTTTTACCTTCAGTGAGTGAGGAGTAGATCTCAGCTAGTGAGACCACAGAGTATCTGCTTAATTTTGATAGCACACTTATTTATTGGTTTGTGGGCCATACTCAGTGATGCTCAGGGGTTACTTCCCGCTCTGCACAAAGGATTCAGTCCTAGCAGGGCTTGAGGGGACCATATGGGATGCAAAGGGTCAACTGCATGCAAGGCACCTTTCCAGCTATGCTATATCTTTGGAACCCCTCTTAGACCTTCCTTGGCTCAGGAATCTCTAACCTTGGTGGTTGAGGTTTACATGCTGTAGACTGATATGCAGTCCCATAGAAGAATGTTCTGGAAGTGGAAATGTGTATGGAAGGAAGCATAAAAACAGGATCTGCAGGGTAACATTGGGTTTGTCCTTGTCTCAGGGAATTTAGTTGACCTTAAAACGATGTCCTTCTGTATGGACACGGAAGACAGTTAATATTATGCTTTGTAACTTGGGAGCTGATTGACTCCAATAATATTCAATCCTGGGCATCTGCTTTCTCAACTCAGTTGTCCTTAGTTCCTAGCACCCCTAAAGCAGGGTCCCCACGAGGGATGGAATGGATCCAGGGCAAGCTATGATCTACCCTGGCATCGAAATGGGCCAAGCCAAAGCGTCACAATACTCAACTATAAGTTGAGAGCATGGTCATAGACAAATGTTGTCATGATCCAAAAGTAACGACGAGACTAGGATCCTGCTGGGGTTAGGAAGACTAACCTGTCCTGAGGACTGTGGTCTGGAATATATAGTAAATGTCCTCAGAAAGAACCAAACTTTAAGTTACTGTGCTCATACAAAATGACATTGCTAGAAATATTTGAAGTAGATTTACTACAACTATTTAAGTTGATTACTAGCTGAGGAAAGAAGAAAGTGACACACCCTTGTTTGGATCCCACCCTTCAGCGGATCTCTGAGTAATCTGGAGTAATCTCCTTGGATGAGATTTTGTTAATCTCCTGAAGGAGTGGTCTTACCCCACTTCGTTGATTTGTTAATGTTCATCCCACCTTTGTGTCACCGCCCTATGTGATTGCTATATAAACTAAGACTGTAAAAGAAAGAGAAATCACAGAAGTGGAGAGGAAGACATAGGAGAAGACACAGAAGCAGGGAGAAGACACAGATGCAGGGAGAAGACACAGAAGCAAGGGAGAAGACACAGAAGCAGGAAGAAGACAGAGAAGTAGGGCACAGAAGAAGAGAGAAGACCCAGGAGACACAGAGGAGAGAAGACAACGAAGCAGAGCACAGAGCAAAAGTGAATCACTGGAGCCAGAAGCAGGGGAAAGAAAGAGCGCAAAGCGAGTGAGAAGTGAGAGTGAGTGGGGCTCCAGAGACTGAATCAGAAGGGCTCCGGAGCGAGAGATTGGAAGAAGAGAGATCGGAAGAGACCAGAGGAGACAGAGAGTTTGGAAGAGACCAGAGGAGAGACTACAGAGACAGCGATAGAGAGACAGACAGAAGAAAGCACCGAGGCACACACAGAAGCAGAGTACAAGGAGGAGCCACCCCAATCAGGTCCATATACAGCGGCTTGAGAGCACCGAATGTGAATAGCGAGAGAGTAAGAGCGCCACCCCGAGAGCCCCCGAATAACATACATCACATTGCACCCTCCTGCGATCACGCGTTTGTATTTTTTACAAGGATCCAAAGGCTGGACAGAACTGTAGGTAAGGCACTTGTCTTACAAGCTGTGGCCTGATTTGATCCCCATCACTGCATATGATCCCCTTGGTACCATTGGAGTAAACCCTGAGCATGATCAAGAGATAAATCCTGAGCACTTTCAGGTATGAGACTCCCTCCCCGCCATGAAAAAAATCCCGTCAAAATGTAATTATACCAAGATATTTAATATAGAAGACACTTATCTTTTCACTTGATTTTTAAAATATAGATATTAAGTTCTTCATGTTTGTTGTTCATTTTCTCTTTAAAGTTTGCCCAGCAAATCTGGCACTGATGGGCCCAGGTGTGCATTCATTGATGAAACCAAGGTAGATATCAATTAAAATGAATTTACTTGGCACGAGTTTAGTTTCTCTTTAGTGAATGACTGGGTACTTTCGTCATGACTCTTTGATCCATATGTTGTATTTAATTCTTTGATGGATGTGGATGGATTTAAGCACCTTTATTTTTGCATTTTTTTAATGAATCACCATGAGATACAGTTACAGACTTACAAACTTTTGTGATTACATTTCAGTCATACAATGATCGAGTACCCATCCCTCCACCAGTGCCCATTCTCGACCACCAATGTGCCCAGTATCTCTCCTGCCACTCCCACCTCAACACCAACCCCTCCCTCATCTGTGGCAAGCACATTCCCTTTTACTCTCTCTCTCTCTCTCTCTTTCTCTCTCTCTCTCTCTCTCTCTCTCTCTCTCTCTGTGTTTTATGGTTTGCAATACAGGTAGTAAGTGGCCATCATGTTTTCTACTTTCAGCACGTATCTCCCATTCCGAGGATTCCCTTCAAGCATCATTTATTTAGTGGTCCCTTTTCTATCCCAGCTGTCTTTTCCCCCTGCATGTGAAGCCAGCTTCCAAGAATGGAGCAATCCTCCTGGTCCTTATCTCTATTATCCTTGGCTGTTAGGCTCCCATTCAGTTACTTTATATTCCACAAACGAGTTCAGTCATTCTGTCTGTCCAAAACCTGAGTGCCTGAGAACAGATGACTGGTTAAAGAAAGTTTGGTATACATACACAAAATGGAATACTATATGCAACTATTAGAAAAGGCAAGATGATGAAATTTGCATATAAGTGAATCACCATGGGGGCTATCATGCTAAGTGAAATGAGTCAGAAAGAGAGGGACAGACATTGAAGAACTTCACTCATTTGTGGAATATAAAATAACAACATGGTAGACTAACACCCAAGGGTAGTAAAGATAAGAATCAGGATGATTGCTGCACCAGTTTGGAAGCTGGCCTCACATGATGGGGGAAAAGGCAACTCAGATAGAGAAGGAATCAGATAGATCTGAGATAGATCCTGTTCATCCCTCTCTATTCCTTCCAAGTAAAGGAAGCTTGAGGGGTCCACTTGGGATGGGAGATGTGTGCTGAAGGTAGACTATAGACCGAACATGATGGCCACTTAATGCCTGTATTGGAAACCAGAATACCCAAAGGGAGATAGAAAGTAAAAGGGGATGCGTCTGCCAAGGAGGTTGTGGGGGGAGGGTTACTGGGAACAATGGTGGTGGAGATAAGTCACTGATGGAGGAACGGGTACTCGATCATTGTATGACTGAAATGTAAGCACGAAAGTTTCTAAGCATATAACTGTACCTCATGGTAATTCATTAAAAAAAAAAGAAAAGAAAATTTACCTCCTTTTCATACTTAGCTTTAAAAAAAACTACGAATCCTGCTTGGTAATTATGTCATAGTTGAAGGCCTTTAAGTGTGCCATTTGAGTAATTAAAATTTCATTGAATTTTTATATGAGATCCATTCTCCAGTCATTAGTATCCTTTATAGCCTGGTCATGAAATTATGACTACAGATGTATTTTAAGCAATATTTACAGTTATTAAAAATTTAGTTTTTACTCTTAATTTTCTATGCCACAGGGGATGAAAACTGCCTCACGATTCTATGAATAAATAATTGTTTCACCTTTATAATTTAGCACTTCTGTTTTAATTTTAATGTTTAGAAGGTTGCCTTCAGTATGTCAGAACTAATATTTAAGTGGGTGTTTTCATTGGAATAAAATATATGTTGTAACCATATGCTTACATGTAATTTTATATTTAAATAAGGCATATTTTGATTCATATATTCAGGAAAATAATTTTGCACGTGTCCATTAAAGCATATGATACGAACTTGAACTATTTGTTGATATGTGTATTTGAGAAATTCTGCCTTAGTTTTGTCCCCCTTTTGGTGTATTTGTGTATATATATATCTATACTCACATATATATATATGAAACATCAAAATGAGTAGTTGTGTGTGTTTCTGCACCATTCCATTATACTGCTTGAATATATCTGACAGTATTTTTCTTCATAATATCATCTGCATTCCTGAGATAGATTTCTCTGAGTCCCCTGGGTGTCTCAACTTTTATATTTATTGCATGTAGAAGGCAGCATTGTCCCTGGTCATCTTGTTCATCCCTCTCTATAATTTAATCTGCTTTGTGTTTACTACAACCCATAATAGTGTACCCCTGAAACAGGAGGGGATGACTTGAGTGCTTCTTGAAATCTTCATATCTCATTATTTAGCCAGTTATTTTGTTGTGTATACGATTAAATACTGTTGAAACACACTCTCCTAGTGTTGATCCATTTCAACTATATTTCCAACACTGCCAAAGTCACCTCAGGTAAAGTCTCTGTGATCTTCTTGCATGTTACTCCTGATCTTCTTTTAGTCTATTCCCCTTATCTGAAAAGGAACACTCCTGTATTTGCATGTCTGTCTTGGTTTGCCTCTGACCTGTAGTTTCAACTCATCATTCCATTCCCACTGTCATGTGTTCCCAGTTGTTCTGGAACACCCCTCCCCCACCGACCCATTTACTGTGTTATTTCCTAACAATGTTTTGCTCATATTTCCTTTCCAGGAGGCCCTTCACACGCGCTTTTCTACTGATGGACCTGAAGGAGTTCCTGTAGAAGAAAAGATTGAAAACAAGGATCCAACACAGGAGAACTGTGTTTTCAGTAGCTATTGTCCAAGTTGGTTTGTTGAGCAAGTAAGAGAAGGAGGAGAAAGGGAAGTAGTGATGGGCTTCAATGAGTGAGCAGCGTGTTTTCTACAGTCGATGCTTTGTGTTTTGTTTCATAGGAAGGATCAACAAAGCCAAGAACCAGCAAAGGACGAAATGATATTGATATTGCTGAAAGGACTCCACAAGAACAAATATAATGCCAATTTGTTTAGTGCTAATGAGACATCCGAAATAGAAATCGTAGTGTCAGGAGGTCATTACATATATGATTTTTTCTTTTCTTTGAATGTTGGTATTAAACACAGATTTATAGAACCAAATGTGTCATTCATGGGATTTCTACAATTTAGATTTACTGTATTTTTTGGTAAACATCCCAGTTACTACTGAGTTTTTCTTTCTGATAGTGCTCCTGTCATCCTTTAAAATTATTCTGTGCTGCTACTTACACTTCGTCGATAAATTCATGAGTGGAATATTTTTATGTATATTTAAAATATGCATTATTTTAAATGTTATCATTGATTTATCTAACTCTACTTAATGAATGCATCATTACAAGGAAAAGTAGAAATGGAAGATACACAAGCAGATTAGAAGACTGTGGTACTGTCTCCAATTTCTATCACTTTAATATATGAACATTCATGGATGTTTAAGTATGAAAGGAGATGTTGTGATCTTACTTTTTCTGTCTTTTTCTTCTACATCAAAACTGATGATTCTGCATTTGGTCATACAATTCTTTGTATTCCTCTACCTGCAATTTACAAAATATGCGATAGCACAGCAGGTAGGGCGTTTGCCTTACACGCGGCCGACCCAGGTTCAATTCCCAGCATCCCATATGGTCCCCTGAGCACCGCCAGGAGTAATTCCTAAGCACAGAGCCAGGAGTAACCCCTGTGCATTTCCAGGTATGACTCAAAAAGAAAAAAATATGTGCTAAAAATATATCACTGACATAGTACATTCTGCTTATAGGCAAGAATGAGTTAAGAACCAAGTCTTTGTCCAGCAGTGCAAAACCTTCATCTCAGAAAACATAAGGCATTAACTTGAGTGCTGAATTTGTTTACCCATGAAAAATTTATTTGCGAACAAGTAACGGCCAATGTCATAATTCTATTGTGTAATAGGATGTGGTAAAATTCCTAATGAGGTGCAGAGATAAACAAGTTGGATTTTAACAACTTGGAACTGGATAAGAAAATGCCTGTTTATTGAAAATACTGTATTAGATTGACAGGTATTACAGGGAAGAATATGAAAAAGCCTGGAGAGTAGAAATATTTCACTGTATCACTGTCATCCCATTGCTCATTGATTTGCTCGAGCAGGCACCAGTAACGTCTCCATTGAGACTTGTTACTGTTTTTTGCATATCTAATATGCCATGGGTAGCTTGCCAGGCTCTGCTGTGCGGGTGAGACACTCTCGGTATCTTGCCGGGCTCTCTGAGCGGGGCAGTGGAATTGTACCCACGTCAGCTGCGTGCAAGGCAAACGCCTTACCCGATGTGCTATCACTCCAGCCCAGTAATATTTATTGCTATTATATTCCTGTGGACTGGAACAATAGCACACCGGATAGGGCGTTTACCTTGCACATGGTCAACTCGGTTTCGATTCTCTGTCCCTCTCGGAGAGCCTGGCAAGCTACTGAGAATATTCTGCCCACATGGCAGAGCCTGGCCAGCTCCCCGTGGCATACTCGATATGCCAAAAACAGTAACAAGTCTCACAATGGAGACGTTACTGGTGCTCACTCGAGCAAATCGATGAGCAACAGGAAGACAGTGCTACAGTGCTACATTATATTCATGCAGTTCTATAAAGCCATTTATTTTACCAGTCCTTTTAACCCACAACATAAGACATTGTGTTGTTAAAATGGAGAACACTGAGTGTATTTGGGGGGGCACATTGGTGGATATGTAAGTGGGAAGCAGTGGTGACCCATTCCAGAGTAACTCCTGTAGAAAAAACCAGAAGCACATACTCTCAGAGAGAGGCAGCAACATCTTCCTGGAACACTGACAAGCTTAAACTCAGGGGACATGCTTGCATCCAAGTCTTGTCCCACAAGAGCCATGGGGTCTGTGGAGAAAACTGTGCTTGTCCACTTGTTGAAGTGGCTTTCCTTATTCCACTTTGCATTTCTTGCTCCTTTGTCAAAGATTAAGTGGCCATATATTTGGGGATCTGTGACAGGAAATTCAGCTCTGTTCCCTTGGTCTGCAGGTCTGTTTTTCGTCCAATACCATGCTTGTTTAATTACTACTGCTTTGTAGTAGAGTTTGAAGTTGGGGAAGGTGACGCCACCCATCTTCTTTTTCCCAAGGATTGCTTTAGCTATTCGTAGGGGTTTATTGTTTCATATGAATTTCAGGAGTGTTTCATCTATTTTGTCTACTTATTTTGTGTTTACTTAGTCTGATTATGCTTTAACGAGTTCATTCAGCTTGTATCTCAGAAGGCATTTAGAGAAACTTTATGTTACTATTGTTTTGGTTTTTTCTGTTTGTTTGTTTGCTTTTTTGGGGGTCATGACTGGCAATGCACATGGGTTGCTCCTGGTTCTGAACTCAGGAATTACTCCTGGCGGTGCTCAGGGCACCATATGGGATGCTGGGATCAAACTGGGTTGGCTGTGTGCAACCAACTGTGCTACCCGCTGTGCTATCGATCCAGTCCACTATTGATTAGTGGGGTTTTTTTTGCATTTAATGTATATAAATCAAAGGAAAAAGGGAGAGTGTAAATGAGTGCATTCTTTCTTGGGACCCATTTTAACGATTCTTTGAATTAGATTTATTCAACAGAAGTTCTACCTCTAGAAATTTATTGTATGGAGGCAGTTTAGCATGTGACCCAGGATGTCCATTGTAGTGTTATTTATAAAATTAAAAAATTGGAAATAATCTAAATTTTACATTAACCTAGGTTGTTGAGAAAGATGAGATGGGAATTGGCTTATAAAAATTTTTCATTTTACAAACTAGCTGTCAGTCTTGTAGGATAGATTTATTGATTAATGTTTTAAAGTCTATCTCTGAGAAGCTGTTGGAGGAGCATGATCAAATTTTCATAGCTAAGTGGCATATAGATTTTCAAAGTAGTCTCTGATGATCTTTTGGGATTCTTAGCTAAGCCTCTGAAAATCAAAACTGCATCAAATGGACAAGTATGAGGTAAGAACTCTATAGTTGCAAAGGCATTTTAAAGGATGTTCCTTTAAACTTAAACAACTTCAACCAAAGAAAATCACTTAAAGGCATAGGAATAAAAAAAAATTGAAAAAGAGTACATTGTGTAGCTTAGCCATAGGTTTAAATGCCTTAAATCAATTACATTAAATAGATTGAATTGTGACTACATATATAGGACCTAAGTCAGTAGCTGCATTTAACGGTATTCTCAGTAATACCGGAGAATACGAGAGTGGACAGAGAGGAAATGGAAAATGAGAAATGCAGAACAAGAAATAAGTGAAGGGGAGAGACATAGCTACACACAGAGCTGAAGGTGAGGAAATGGAGTAAAATTCTTAGAAAAGGTAAAGGAGCCTGTTCAAAACTGAAGGAAGTAAAAGGTGAACTTCAGTACCAAAATGAGCAACGAAGGAGAGATATATGTATATACTCTTAGTGCATTCTTCATTATCACAAAGGTCCTGGATTTAAGGTAGTTGAACTTCCGGAGGTAAGTACCCAGCTCCAAATGATCAAAACAACAATGAGATACCACCTCACACCACAGAGACTGGCCCACATTCAAAAGAAGAAAGGCAACCAGTATTGGTGCAGTTGTGGGGAGAAAGAGACTCTCCTTCACTGCTGGTGGGAATGCTGACTGGTTCAGCCTGCCCTTTTGGAAAACAATATGGACAATTCTCAAAAAATATGACGGTCTTTTTTTAAATTGATTTCAGTTTTATGGTCTTCCTCTTTTTACAGAGATCAAAGATCCTGGAAAAGTATCTTTGGGAAGGTACATTTGGGTAGACTGAAAATCCTTCAGTAATTTCAGTTAATAAAGGGAATTCAGAGAACAAAAAAGAAGACCTCAATTTGCTATGTGCTTTCTGCTTGCTCCCTGTTCAAGTCCAAACAATGACTTTGAAAATTCAGTGTGCTTTCACCTCACACTTTGCCGTAATTATGGAACTGTGATTCCGAGGGATTTGGATCACTGACTCACACCCCTATAATCACATGCTGCTCTACTAAATACTGTGTATTGCTCTGTCTGGTCCAAAAGTCAATTTTCTGCTGAAATTGAGAGTTATCAGGACAATAGAGATGTACTTGCAGATTCTGATCAAATCAGGAATTGAAACGCAGTTTGGCATTCACTATGTGTTAACCATGATGCCAGAATCCCCCTGACTTCAAATATCACAAGGAATGAAATTCACAATTGGAGCTGTATAAAGACAGTAAACTAATCCTCCTCCCTCTTATCCCCTGTGTAGTGCATTTCTGCCAACTTGTTGACACCATCAGTAGTTTTAGGCCACTTTATATATCTTCTTCCACACAGGTTAAGTTTTTGATCAAGCTATTCACAGCTTTTATTAACAACCCTATTAGAATTCAACAGGATAACCATATATCCTCCTCTCCGAATTGTTAGGTACCATTTTGTCCATGGCAAAAAGTATTCCCGGGGAGTGATGATATCCATCTAATTTGGTTAAACATGGTCAATACTTTTGAGGATATTCCTGACCTCTCTACATTATGGTAATCCACTCTCCCATTTTCTTTTCCCTATCGTCCTCCTCTTAGTCATTTTTTCTTGCTAATCCTTCATCTACTTATCCTCTCATTTTTTTTGCCAGTTTCCCCAAAGAGACTCTCCTCCTGCTAAGAATCCCCTTCCTCTACTTCTCCCCACTTCAATTCTTCTGCATCCTCCTCCTCCATCTCATCCACCTTCTACTCCCTCCTACTCCTCCTGTTTTTGACTTCTTTCCTTCCTCAAAATTTTCTCCACTTCCTTTCTTCCTCCACTTCCTTTCCTCACCTCCTTCCACTACCTCCTTCTCCTCTTCTGTTTCTTGCCTTTATTATTGTTACAATATTATTTAAAATTTACTTTTAATTGTATCACAGCAAGTCTGATGGTTACAGAGCTGTTCACCATTGAACTTCAGCCATACAATGTCCTAACACCTGTCCTTCGCCAGTGTACATGTCCCACTACGGATGTCCCCAGTTTCCTGCCAGCCTCTCACCTCCTGCCAAGATGTCAGGTGTTTATGCATGGATTTTCGCCTCCATAATAACCATACTGTAAGACCAAATCATAAGCCCTGATTTCTATGTTGTGTAATTATAGTTCATACTTAAGCACCTCTATATCATCCATTTATTTCACATGTTCCCATCTCAAGTTCTCCCTTCTGTCTCTTTTCTCCGAAATGGTGCTTGGGTCTAAAGACTTTTCATTTAAACAGTGAATCCTTGGGCCATAGAGATAGTAGAGCAAGTAAGGTGCTTAAGCGTCTGGCATGCAGTCACGCTGGGTTCTATCCCCAGCACCCCATGTGATTTTCTGAGCACTGCCAGGAGTCATCCTTGAGCTCCGTCCCAGGGGTAAGCCCTGAGCACAGTTGATTCTGGCACAAAATTGTTTGAATAGGTCCTTTATTTTTATTTTTAGTTATCAATTATTTTTAGTAAAAATTCATAAGTAGTAAACAAATTCCTTATTTATTCACATTTATTTTATTTTCCATTGTGTCACAGCTGATTTTGGCCCAAAGTAAAATACAACAAATAAATAAACTATGAATCCTGCATTTCCCAAGAGGTTCACAGATAAATTTCTTTCTCTGCAAATTGCTATTCTAGCTAAAGATCACCCCCCTGTATTACTAGGGGCCCAGCTTTTCTGTGTGTGGCTGTAGCTGGCAAACAGGCATGCTAGGAATGCTTTTGTTTCTTGAACCATTGCCATTGATTCCCTTGCTGTGGTCTGCTCCCCTTTTGCCCTTGCTAACCATGATAATGGCCCTTCAGGAAAACCTGTACTCATTGTGAGCCACAATGGGCATCAAGATGCACAGAACAATGACCATCTGACATCTTCAAGCACACAGAATTGGATGCCCATTGTATTTCCCATTCTTTGATTTGTAACATATTTAGTAATACAGTACACGAGATTTGCTAATCAGATGAGGAAAATAGGGAGGTTAAGGGCTCCTGACCTGAGAAGCTGTGTAAAGAGAGATATCTTTTATTTAGTTGGCAAACCAAGAAGAGAAGGCTTGCTTAGCTGAAATGTTTTTTTTCTAGAATCTGTTAAATTTGACATGGGCTAGAAGAAATATTAAAGTCCCAAGTGATAAATTACACGCCAATGGTTTCTCATTCCCACAATATGTGCCCTCTGGGCTTCAGGGGACTCTAGAGCTGAGGATATGAATGTGTGATTCATCAACTTGTACGTAGGGCTTAGTATCTCAGAACTAGTTGATTCACATAGAGATTTGGTTTTGATATGGAAAAGATTCACAGAAGAGCCTGGCAAGCTCCCCGTGGCATATTCGATATGCCAAATACAGTAACAATAACAGGTCTCATTCCCCTGGCCCTGAAAAGAGCCTCCAAACATTGGGGAAAACTATCAAGGAGAGGCTGTTAAAATCTCAGGGCTGGGACGAATGGAGACATTACAGGCTCCTGCTCGAGTAAATCGATGAACAATGGGATGACAGTGAAACAGTGATACTGGCAGTTAGGACGAAGAGTAAGCCCACCACATCCATCGGCCTACATCCCAAACCCTGTCATGCAACCCACAGTGTGGGCAGTAACTTCTGACTGAGCTTCAGCTTGAAATCTTGTAAAAGACTCTTCTGTGCAAGAAGATATTTGGGGGGTGCCTTCCTGGGTGGTTGAAACGTTTCTCTGGAAGTGGATGGATACATCTACCATTCACAGAACTGCTCTACACCAGCCTGACTTCCTGAGAATAACTTCTTGAGTTGGGGAAAATACCCCTTTTCTCCCACTCCTCTGTGCCTGTGCGGGTATCTTTCCTGATCCAAAACCTTTCTCACCTTATGAATCCGGGAGCAGTCAGAACCTTGACCTTTGGTGGAAAACATTCAGCTGATGGCCTGTGACTCTGGCTCTGTCCATCTGCTTTTGGGGCAGTTGTTGTTGTTGCTCAGGGGTGACTCTTGACTCTGAAGTCAGAATTCACTCATGAAAAGTTTTGACGAACCATGTAGGGTGCCATCAGGGCACTAGCCTTGCACACAACCAAAATTTGAGTTGTCCGAAGTTTTGCAAGGAACAAATGCCCTAGCACTGTACTGCTGCTTCACCCCTGGATTTTCCAAACCAGAGAACTGTGGGTGGACTTTTCTTCGGGCTGATCTTGCTCTGCTTTTTTTCAGGTCAACTCCTTTAACTGCCCTCTGGGGCATGACCAATCCCTTCTTTCTTCTGTAATGCCATGCTTCATAGAGAAGTATGTGGGACTTAGAATTGAATGAAAGGGGGTAAGCTTTAATTGCTGGATATGAATCATGCTAGACTGCATTAATTTTCGAGAAGCATTAAAGTGTAAGTCTTTTTTCTCACCCCTTTAATACTTACAAATAGCCCAGTCCTCAAAGAGGAAAGAAAGCTCGGGTAGAAGATGTCCTCTCCATGTAAGGATGAAAGTAAAATACAATTTCTAAAAAAAAAAGTGAAAAGTAAAAAGAAAGCGCAGAAAGTGAATTCACCTTGGCTGTGTGCGCAATATAGAGATTGAAAGGTTTGATCAAGAAAATTAGTGTCTGAAGGTGAACACAGTGCAGGTCATCTTCAGTACAGCAGTGTTCAGCTGTTGGTAACATTGAGAACTTAATTCAGTCATCATGTTCTGCTTTGAACAAACCTGAATTTATCCAGTCATGAGATCTAAAACGCTGATTCAAATTTTTGTACAGCATAAGCATTGCAAGAATAAGGGTACCAGTGGTAATTTATTTTCCCCCTTTTTAAAGACATTTTTTAAAATAATTTTATTAGTGAATCACCATGAGGTACAGTTACAGACTTACAAACTTCTGTGCTTACATTTCAGTCATACAGTGGTCAAGTATCCATCCCTCCAGCAGTGCCCATTTTCCACCACCAATGGTCCCAGCGTCCCTCCCACTATCCCCACCTTGCTTCCCCTCCCCCCAACCCGCCTGTGTGGCAGGGCATTCCCTTTTGCTCTCTCTCTCCTTTTGGAAGAGAGACCAGCTTCCAAGTTGTGGAGTAATCCTCCATGTACATATCTTTAATAATCTTGGGTGTTAATCTCCCATTCTGTTACTTTATATTCCACAAATAAGTATGATGTTTCTATGTCGGTCCCGCTCTTTCTGACTCATTTCGTTAATGTGATACTTTCCATGTTGATCCATCTAGATATGAATTTCATGACTTCATCTTTTTCTAACAGCCGCATAGTATTCCATTGTGTAGATGTACCAGAGTTTCTTTAGCCAGTCATCTGTTCTCAGGCACTTGGGTTTTTTCCAGATTCTGGCTATTGTAAACAGTGTTGCAATGAATAAACAAGCGCAGATGTTATTTCTGTTGTACTTTTTTGTATCTCTGGGATATACTCCCAGAAGTGGTATTGCTGAGTCAAATGGGAGTTCAATTTCTAATCTTTTGAGAATCATCAATATTGTTTTCCAAAATGGCTGAATCAATCGGGATTCCCACCCGATTGAAGGAGAGTCCATTTCTCCCCACACCCATGCCAACACTGGTTGCTTTTGTTCTTTTGCATGTGGGTCAGTCTCTGTGGTGTGAAGTGATATCTCATTGTTGTTTTGATCTGCATCTCCCTGACGATTCCTCCAGCCATCTTTTTCTTATGAGTTTTTTTATTTAATCTATAGAATCCTTTATTTGTGACGCTTGTATTTGTACCTTTTCTATTTCTGCTCTCATTTCTTCCTGTATTTTGTTGACTGCCCATTCCACTGTTTCATTCCAGTTCTCTTTTAATTTTTGGATGTCTGTTCCACTGTTTCTTTGAGTTCATTGAACATCTTCAACATTTCTATTCTGAATTCTTTATTGGAGAGATTAAAATTGTGAGTAACCTCTGTTGGGGTTCTGAACCTTTTTCTTCATCTTACCCTCGTGGTGGGATTTGCGCTATTTCTACATGTTGTGGAGGCAGCATGGAGGTGGGGCCTTCCAGCTCACTCTCAGTTTTCCCTCATGGTGTGATTAGGGATTCTGGGTGAGCTCTGTCTATGGTGGTTGCCTTTTCCCCCCTCAGGAGTTGCAACTTCCTCTCATGTGCTCCTCTGTGGCTTATGTGAGGCCTCTAGTGAAGCTGCATGAGAAGAGGCGTGCTGGTTCCAAGTAACTAGGGGAGCCATAAGCGGTTTCGAGGGACTGGAAGGTGCTGGGGACTGGTGGGTAATGCGGGGCGCAAGTGTGCCCTTGTTCTGGGGCTGCTATTCAGACCCACATGCAGGACAAGTGGCGTGCTGGTTCCAAGAGACTCACCAGTGGTAGTTTATTAAATAATAAGTGAATTAGCAAAACGAAGTGAATTAAAAATGAACCACCACTCATGGTTCTTGTTAACTATAAAGACTATTTTTGGAGGTGCAGAATTGTGAATAAACTTGATATTTAAATTACTTTCTCTGGTGTGTTATGTTTATTGCGTTGTAGTCAGAGAAAACCATGGGTCCTGAATATTTTCTCACTGAAATTTAACCCTGTCAGGAAACTGAGAAGGCAAGAGGATGTTAGTGGACCTTGCTCAAAGGGCAGACAATAAGATCTGAGGATCTTAAGCAGTGTGCTTCAGTTAGTGGCTGGTTTTAAAAAATAGCTCTGGAGATGAAAGAAAAAATTCTTTAAGGGGGACTCATTGAGAAATAGAAGTGATTTCGTATCCTGCTGCCCCAAATTATCTTTGTCTTACCTTCACCATGGGCTGGAGCGATAGCACAGTGGCGGGGCATTCGCCTTGCACAGGCCGACTCCTCCGCCCTTCTCGGAGAGCCTGGCAAGCTACCTAGAGCATCTTGCCCCCACGGCAGAGCCTGAAGAGCTACCATGGAGTATTCAATATGACAAAAGCAGTAACAAACAAGTCTCACGATGGAGATGTTACTGTTGCCAGCTCAAGCCAAATCATGAGCAACAGGACGACAGTGTCGGTGACCTTCACCATGCTTCTACATTAATCTCAGTTGCTACACTGACTTCAAAGTAACAAATGATCAAATGATGGATTTGTTTGTATGATAGGTGGAAGGAAGGCAAAGAACAATAGAGTCCAATCCTTAAGTCCTTTTCTTCTGTCAGAACTGCAGCTTACTTTCTAGACTTTGATCATACACGAATATAGTCAGAAATCATAGAACACAATTACATCCTACCAAGATGGAGGCAATTCAAGGAACATTTCCCCTTCAAAATGGAAGCCTCATAGTGCAGAATACATGCCCAGCTCACTATTAGTTGTACTTAGATTATTCAAGTTAATGGTTGTTTTATATATTTTTTAATTTTATCGAATCACCATGAGATAGTTACAAGCTTTCATGTTTGGGTTACAATCTCAAAATGATCAAACAACCATCCCTCCACCAGTGCACATTCCCTGCCACCAATATACCGGGTATACACCCTCTTTTCCATCCTTCCCCTGCCTCTAAGGCAGAAAATATTCCCCATACTCTCTCTCGAATTTTGGGCATTATAGCTTGCAACACAGACACTGAGAAGTCATCATGTTTGGTCCAGTATCTACTTTCGGCATGCATCTCCCATCCCAACTGGTTCCTCCAGACATCATTTTATTAGATCCCATTTCTATTCCATCTGCCTTCCCCCCTCCGCTTATGAAGCAGTCTTCCAGGTATGGGGCAATCCCTCTGGCCCTTGTATCTACCATCCTTGGGTGTCAGCCTCATGTGATGCTACCCTACGCTCCACAAATGAGTGCAGTCCCTCTATGTCTGTCCCTCTCTTTCTGACTCATTTCACTTAGCATGATAATTACATGTTTTTCCATTTATAAGCAAGTTTCATGACTTCATCTCTCCTAACAGCTGCGTAGTATTCCATTATGTAGATGTACCAAAGTTTCTTTAACCAGTCACCTGTTTTAGGGCACGCGGGTTGTTTCCAGATTTTGGCTATTGTGAAGAGTGCTACAATAAATATATAGGTACAGATGTCATTTCTACTGCATCCTCGGGATATATTCCCAGAAGTGGCATTGCAGGGTCATATGGAAGTTCAATTTCTAGTTTTTGAAGGACTGTCCATATTGTTTTCCATAAAGGCTGGACCAGTCAGCATTCCCACCAACAGTGAAGGAGCATCCCTTTTTCCTCACATCCACACCAGCATCACTTACTTTTGTTCTTTTGAATGTCGGCCAGTCTCAGTGGTGTGAGATGATATCTCATTGTTGTTTTGATTTGCATCTCCCTGATGACTAGTGAGGTGGGTTGTTTTATTTTATAGGAGCTTATGACATTGCCCTTAAGCCTCTTCTTGTGTGCTAAATGGAAGTTGTCATAGAACATGCACCTTGATAGAAACAACGTATTTATTACATTTCACCCTCCCCTTTGAGGAGGGACTAGGAAAATAATAGTAGTGGGAGTCGACAGTCGCTTTAAGTCTAATTTTTATAACATCGGAAGGCACTTTCAAAGATCAGGGAGCCAAACCACAAATAAAAATCGAGCAATTATGTATCCTGAATTGCCGTTTGCAAAATTGACTACCAAGCCTCACTAGCTGCATGTTCAGCTCTTCACATATGTCTTAACCAGCAACGCTAGTGTTGAATATTTAGAATTTTCTACTCTTTCCGTTTGATATCGACTGTTGATGTATAAATTTATCCTGGTTTTCCCTAGCATAACTAAGCGAAGGGTGTATAAGAGTTCTTGATGTATGCAGGAATATACGCTTAATTGTATCAGGTTGAAGTGTGGATTTGTATCTGTGCACTGAGAGTACCCTGCTCTTTTTCCACACGTAATACTTAATGATAGACCTTATATAGCTCTTAAAATATGGCAATAATATCTTGATCTAGATGGCATGTATTTTCTCTGTGACAGAGAACTAGGCACTGGAACATTTTCTTTAAGAAGGTGGGTTTTGTAGACTTAAAAGCATTGTTACCTTTCCGATAAGGGAGGAAGTTCAAAGAAAAGAAAGCAACCTGCTCTCAATTTTAGAAATCACACAGTACAAGACTCACTGGGTTTAATTTGTGATTACATATATTCTTGGGGACAAAACTTTCAAGAATAATTTCCCCTTGACTACATTAGTTTCCTCGCTTCACAAGTGTGTGTGGAAATATCATTTTTTAAAATACCTGTCCTACCTATTGAAATTTCACATTCAGAAGAAAGGATACTTTTAATCTGATGGCAAGTGAGGTTTCCAATCGTATAGCTGTGGTTCACATACCAGGACCTTCTTTTAAATTGAAAATTTATTTTTCTGTTATGTCATTCTGAAAAGTTTCTCTGACCTCAATTATTACCTGGCAAGTTCTTCATTAATTGCAGGCTTCAAAATAGTTTGTAGAACTATGCTGAAGTAAAAAAAAAAGATAGCTCTATTGCTTGAATCTGAAATATTTAGAATGATTTTTTTGAAGAGTATTAATATTGTAATATAATTTCTTATTCACTTAATAATTGCAACTAGCTGGGTCACCTTCAAAAAATGGGCAGGGGCTGGAGCAATAGCACAGCGGGTTGGGCATTTGCCTTGCATGGGGCCGACCCGGGTTCGATTCCCAGCATTCCATATGGTGCCCTGAGCACCGCCAAGGGTGATTCCTGAGCGCAGAGCCAGGAGTAACCCCTGTGCTTTGCCAGGTGTGACCCAAAAAGCAAAAAACCAAAAAACAAAAAAAATGGGCAGCAAGCAAAAAATGACTTCCCAGACTCATAATGCAGGTAAGATTTCAGAGATGGAGTATCGTAGATGGGCTTGGCTGTCTTGAAATTGCATATGAATTTTTTTGAAAGGGCAATGTACACCCCATTTCTCAATTTTGTTGCTTTTGTCTCATTAAGAGCAAAGCCTTTTGGATTATCGAGTATCTATGTCTGAGATGATAGTCTCAGACTTTTACAAATTGAAATTTTTTGTTTTGTTTTTGGGAGGTCATATCCGTGGCCCACAGGGTTTACTTATGATTCTGCACCCAGGATTCAATCCTGGTGATGCTTAGTGGCCATATCTGTGCCAGGGATTGAAGTCAGGTCAGTTGCATAAAAGCCAAGTACCTTACTTGCTGTAATAATTTTCTAGCCCCTGATATTCTCCTCTTAACCAGCTATCACTTATACAATAGTATGTCAGAGCATTAGCATATAACAGCATTCCTAACAGTATAAAACACTAGTGGTAATGTAAAAGTGTAAAGATAATAATGAGCAAAACGATGAAAATGAGCTGAACATATTCAGATGAGAATGATATGTTGGACTTCCTTTTTGTTTGCTTTTGTCTGTGGGCCACCTGGCCATTCTTAGGGCTTACTCTTGTCTTTGTGCTCAGGGACCACTCCTCCTAGACTCCTAGACACCATATGGGGGCTGTTGATTGAGTCTGGGTAAGCTGCATGCAGAGAAGGCTCCTTACCCACTGTACATCTCTCCTGCCACCGAAAATAGTATTGTAATTTAATTTGACAATTTTTTCTGGGATATTGTATAGGCAGTTATATTTGATATTTAGTGATCTACTTAATTTTCACAAAAATCTACTTTGTAAAAGAAAATAAGGTATTAAAGATTTTCTCACTAAAAATTAATTCTTCTCCAAACTGGGAGCTCGAGGGAAATTGTGTGGTAGGAAATAGGCACTGCCAAATGTTACCTGCCTGTGCGCCCAGATTTTAACAGGAGTTCAGCTTTAAAAACTATCTATCAACCATACAAGACAGGGGAATCCACCACAAAAACTTATTATGTTATTAATAAGTTTATTATCCTTATCCTATTATCAACATTTGGTTTACTATGATCATATCATTTCAAAAAACGATGCGATAAGACTGAAGTTTTATATTCTGGAATTAATACATATTTTCTTTTCTTTTTTTGTTAGAGTCACCTCAGTAGATAACTCTTTGAGGAGGTATGTATGGGGGAATTATATGTACAGTTATTTATGTATATATGTACATGTAAATATGTATCTGTATATGGACTACAAAGAAAATAATTCTTCCTTTTATTTTTTTTTAAATTACATCACTGTAAGATACTCAGTTACAACGTCCTTCATGATTGGTTGTTGGTCATACAATACTCCCACACCTACCCATCCTTCACCAGTGTACATTTCCCACCACCAATGTCCCCGGTTTTTCTTCTTCTACCCTCCACCCCCAGGCTGGCTCTATGGCAGGCTCTTTTTGTCTCTTTCTCTTATTCTGTTTTTCTCTCTACTTTTGACCACTGTGGTTCACAGTACAGGTATTGGAGGATTATTATATACATATGTGTTTATATAATGTATATTTATATGTAACATATAAATATACTCCATATATACATTTTATATGCATACATATATGTACATATAATATATTTGTACTATATATAAGATATAAATATGTGTGTATATATTTACCTGCTTTTTGTTCTGATTTAGAGTGGTTATTTCCAACTAACATTGACATCGTGATCTTTTCTATTCTCACTGCCTTCTCCCTGCCACTTGTGGCAAGATTCCATCTGTGGGGTAGTCCTCCTGGTCCTCATTTCTACCGTCCTTGGGTAATAGTCTTATGCTATGTTTTTTTTATATCCCATTAGTGAGGGCTATCATTTTATGTTGGTTCTTTTCCTTCTGACTCATTTCACTCAGCATAATACTCTCCATGTCCATCCATTGACAAGAAATTGTCATGACTTAAGTCTTCCTGGTGACTCTGTAGTGTTCCATTCTGTAGTTCAACCATAGTCTCTTTATCCAGTCATTTCTTCCCAGACATTCAGGTTGTTTCCATATTCTGGTTATTGTGAGTAGTGCCACAATGAACATAGATGTGCATACAAATGGCATTTCTGCAGAGATGTCACCTTTAACTCTGTCCAGAGTTTGATCAGAAACACCAATAGAAAAATGGTGTGTTTTGAAATATCTTGGGCTCTAAGGTTCATTCTTGAATTTAGCTGCACATTTTATATTTGGTGAATCTTCACTATGTCTTGTAACTCAAAGGCACAGAAAGTGCTCACAAGCAAATTGATGTTTCCTGAACACTAAAAATACGGTTGTTTGGATGAACTGAGGTTTCAAAAATGCCCCAGAAGAATGTTCAAAGATAATGATTCCATAGAAAAGTTACTTCTCTCCACATCTGCTATGTGCAATTTTCTCCCCATGAAAGATTTTTTTCTCTCTTGTGAGTGTGGGCAGACAGACTCCTGTTTACTCTAAGAAACTGAACTGACAGCCAGAGACTCTGAAACAAGTGGCTTTGGGTCCAGTACCAAGACTTCTCTGAGTTGAAAGTACAGTGGCCTTATAGATTGGCTAGCTTCATTGTCCTCTGCACATGGCCTGATACTTCTTTCTTTGTAATGGTATATATACATTTTTTTAAATTTATTTTTTGTTATTTATTTATTTTTAATTGAATTACCGTGAGATACAGTTACAAATCTTCCATGTTTGAGTTATGGTCATACAATGATCAAAAACCCATCCCTTCACCAGTGCACATTTTCCACCACCAAAATCCCCAGTATCTCCCTGTTGCCCAATCCCAACCCATCCCCTGCCTATGTGATAGCAATTTCCAAAATATTGTCTCTCTACTTTGATCACATTCAATAGTTCAACACCAGTCCCACCCTTATTACTTGGAATTTTCCTACCACCACTCAAACTTGCCAAAAAGGCAATGCTAGAGAATTTGTTTTGTATTACTTGTTGTGGATAGCATACAATGTTGCACGGCTGTTTCTGGAATTCTAGACTTTTAATAATCACGGTCTGGAGAGATTTCTGCAGTGAGCTAATGTGGGAGGGGGAGGAGAGGGACCAGCTCCTCCCCCTGTCCCTTGAGGCCTGGCGTTTGCCCCTACTGCCCCTGCCTACCTTGGCAATTTATTGAGTTTTGGAAGATGGTGGGCACCGGAATTCCTAGGGAGCTGGCTGTGGGACAGCACCTGCTCCAATCTGGAGTAGTCCGGCCAAAGTGGCCTATTGCAAAGTTCGGAGGCATCTCTGCAGTGAGCTCCTTGGTTCTGAGATTTGTTCTTGTGTCTCTGGGTCATAGCCGCTTAGGAACTTAAGTAGTAGCCAGGCAGCATTTTGTGAGCATCATCTCAGAGTCCCATAGACGTGGGTGGAAGACTTTCTGTTTTGTTTGGTATTATTTTGAGGCCACACTCAGTGGCCTCAGGATTTATTCCTGGCACTGTACTCAGGGATCACTTTTACTGGGCTCCAGACCTTATGGGATGCCAAGGATTGAATCCAGGTCAGCCACGAACAAAGCAAGCACTCGACCTGCTGTAATATCTCTCCCACTCAATTAACGATATATGTATTTTTAAAAATTTATTTATTTATTTATTTATTTTACAGACTTACAACTTTTCGTGCTTGTGTTTTAGTCATACAGTGCTCAAGTACAATGCCCATTCTCCACCACCGATGATCCCAGTATCCCTCCCACCCCGCCACCCTACCCCGATTTGTGGCACCGCATTCCCTTTTGTTCTTCTCTCTCTCAATCTCTCTCTCTCTCTCTCTCTCTCTCTCTCTCTCTCTCCTTTTGGGTGTTATGGTTGCAATAGAGGCATTGAGTGGCCATCCTCTTTGGTCTATCGTCAACTTTCAGCACGCATCTCCCATCCCCAGTGGGTCTTCGAATCACACTTTACCTGGTGTTCCCTTCTCTTCTGAGCTGCCTTTTCCTCCAGCATGTGAGGCCAGCTTCCAAGCCTTGGAGCCAACCTCCTGGTACTTATCTCTACTATTCTTGGGCACTAGTCTCCCATTCTGTTACTTTATATTCCGCAGATGAGCACAATTTTTCCATATCTGTCTCTCTCTTTGTGACTCATTTCACTTAGTATGATACTTTCCATGTTGATCCACTTATATGCAAAGGTCATGACTTCATCTTTTCTATCAGCAACATAGTACTCCATTGTGTAGATGTACCAATGTTTCTTTAACCAGTCATCTGTTCTCGGGCATTTTGGTTTTTTCCAGATTCTGGCTATTGTAACAGTGCTGCAGAGAACCTTCGAGTGCAGGTGTCATTTCGACTATGCTTTTTTGCCTCTCCGGGTTGTATTCCCAGGACTGGTATTGCTGGGTCAAATGGGAGCTCAATTTCTAATTTTTTGAGAAGCGACCATATTGTTATCCAAAAGGGCTGAACCAGTCGGCATTTCCACCAGCAGTATAGGAGGGTCCCTTTCTCCCCACATCCGCGTCAACAGTGGTTGCTTTTGTTCTTTTGGATGTGTGCCAGTCTCTGTGGTGTCAGGTGGTATCTCATGGTTGTTTTGATCTGCATCTCTCTGATAATTAGTGATGAAGAGCATTTTTTCATGTGCCTTTTTGCCATTCTTATTTCTTCCTTGTGAAAGTTTTTATTCATTTCATTGCCCGATTTTTTGATGAGGTTGGAAGTTTTCTTCTTGCAGATTCCAACCAGTGCCTAGTATATCCTTGATATCAACCCTGTATCTGAAGGGTATTAGGTGAATATTCTTTCTCATTCCATAGATTGTCTTGTATTTTGGTCACTTGTATCTTTTGTGGTGCAAAAGCTTCTTAGTTTATTAGAGTCCCATTTGTTTATCTCTGTTTCCACTTGGTTGGTCAGTGGCATGTCATCTTTGAAGATACTGTTCCCTTCAAAGTCGTGCAGGGTTTTGCCAACCCTGTCTTCAATTACCGTATTGATTCTGGTCTGATGTTGAGGACTTTAATTCATTTTGATCTGATTTTTGTGCATGGTGTTAGGTCAAGATCTAAACCCATTTTTTTGCATGTGGTTGTCCAGTTTTGCCAGCACCATTTGTTAAAGAGGCTTTATTTGCTCCACTTCACATTTCTTGCTCCCTTATCAAAGATTAGATGTTCATACACTTAGGGTTGTGCATAGGGATATTCCACCCTGTTCCATTGGTCTGCGGCTCTGCCTTTGTTCTAGTACCATGCTGTTTTGATTATTACCGATTTATAGTAGAGTTTGAGGTTGGGAAAGGTGTGATGCCTCCCATCTTTTTTTTTCCAAAAAATTGTTTTAGCTATTCGTGGGTGGTTATTGTTCCATTTGAATTTCAGGAGTGTTTGCTCCATTTCTTTGAAGATTTTCATGGGTCACCTTATAGGGATCACATTGAATCTGTATAGTGGTTTGGAGAGTATTGCCATTTTGACAATGTTAATTCTTCCTATCCATGAGCAGGGAATATGCTTCCATTTCCTCGTGTCCTCTTTTATTTCGTGGAGTAGGGTTTTGTAGTTTTCTTTGTAGAGATCCTTTACCTCCATAGTTAGGCTGATTCCGGGTTACTTAATTTTTTGAGGCAGAGTGTGAATGGGATTTTTTTTACGTCACTTTCCTCTGTCTCATTATTTGTGTATAAGAAGGCCATGGATTTTTGGGTATTGATTTTATAGCCTGCGACTTTACTGTACAAGTCAATAGTTTCTAGGAGTTTCTTGGTTTTAGGTTTCTCTAGGTATAGTATCATATCATCTGCAAATAGTGAGAACTTGATTTCTTCCTTTCCTATCTGAATGCTCTTAATGTCTTTTTCCTGCCTTGTTGCTATGCAAGTACTTTCAACTATGCTGAAGAGAAGTGGTGAGAGTGGGCATCCTTGTTTTAGATGCCCTTAGTTTTTCTCCATTGAGGATAATGCTTGCCATGGGTTTGTGGTAGATGGTTTTGACTATCTTGAGGAAAGTTCCTTCTAAACCCATTTTGGTGATAGTTTTCATCATACATGGGTGTTGCATCTTTGTAGGATATCATCGGTTTGTCCTTTCTCCCTTGCCACAGTGTTTGGGCTTATCTGGCAATAATCTCTAAATAATTCTAGACTACATTGGTATGTCCTGCTCCCCTTGCCACTAGGAGCTTAGTTATATCAGTCACTTAGTTATATCAAGGTGCTCCCGAGTCACTCCCATTCCTTTGTCTATATGTAATCACTTCTATGCTCTCTTCCCCAACTAGTTAATCAGCCCTTCCCCTAATCAGACTCTGTTAATTTGTAAGTTCAGACCTTGCTAGGACGGTCAATTTGTATTGTAAGTTAATGTTGCCTTTCTCCTCTCCTTATGTGTTTTGAATAGTTTACTTTAAAACATGTCCTTTTTGTATGGACAAAGAAAGACAGTTGTTAATATGCTTTGGTAACGTGGGATTTAATTGGCTTCAAATATTATTCACTCCTGGGCATCTGCTTTCTCGACTTTAGCCTCAGCTGCCCTTACTTCCTAGTCCCCCAAAAGCAGGGTCTCGACGAGGGACGGGATGGACCCAGGGCAAGCGGTGAGTTATGTGCTACCCTGGCATCGAGATGGGCCTGGCCAAAGTGCCTAATGCTTAACTAAATTTTAAGAACTTGGTCATGGACATGTCATATCATGATCCAAAAGCAATGATGAGACTAGGATCCTGCTAGTGATAGGAAAGACTAATCTGGCCTGAGCACTGTAGTCTGAGATCGAGGTGACCCCAGGAAAGCAATTCTATAAGCTTAATGCATCTCTTGCTATGTCCATACAAAATGATTAATATTATGAGTACTTATATGTTAGTTGGACAAGGAGAGGAGAAACACACCCATGGGATTCTGCTCTTGGGTGGGTGTCCTGCTGAAAGAGAATCTGTCCTAGAAGAAGCATCCACTGAGGGAAAGAATTTTACCCCTACTGATGGTGACCACACCTATGTGTAAGCCCCAATTCCTGATTCTTAGGGATTTAACTAGGCTGTGAGAGGGGGCTGGGGGTCAGTCCCAGGGCCAGTCCCAGTGCCAGATCTGGAGAAGCTAGATCCATATCCAGATCCAGAGGAGAAAGAGAATGAAGTAGGATGGGGGAGGAAGAAGCAGAAGGAGAATCAGAGAAGAATGGAGATGGGAATGGAATAAACTGCAACTGAGACCAACCAGCCTGGCTCCGTTCCTTCCTTCGCCTGCCTCATCATCTCCATCAATCTCCCCAGGGTGGGGGAAGTGGCTGGAGACTACCGAACGTGGGTGGCTGGAGAGACAGCGCCGCTCTCCTATGCCCTGTGCCCTGTGAGGTGCTCCCCTTCTTGCTCCCTTCTCTTTTTTGTGTTTTTACACACCCTTGGGCGGTCAGGTTACACCTGTTCTTTCCCGACACTCACCACTCATGCTGGGCAATGAGGGGCTCAGGGCCTTGGGGAGCAGCCCTGCAGGGCAGGAGGGCAGATCCTGTCGGACACTGTGCCCGAGGTGTGGTGCCTTGCGTGGCCCTCCTTTGTCCTTTCTTTTCTGTGTTTTTACATGCATCTTGTCAAATGCTTTCTCTGCATCTACTGAAATGATCATATGGTTTTTATCTCTATTTAGAATGACAAAGACATTTCAACAGTGTCAATGAAAAAAGGGGAAAGTTACAAAGACATTCACTTAACCATAGAACCTGTTATAAAGACCTCTCATAATTTACAGAGGTAAAGTTATCCTTATTGTGAGGTAGATATCTATCAGTATTTTGCAGGGCTCAGGGCTAGAGTGGGCATGGAACTGTCATCTCATAATGTGCCCTGAGCCATGCTAAGAATTTTCCCTATGGGAAGGGTGATGCATGCCGAATGCAGACTAGAGACTGAACACAATGGCCACGCAACACCTTATTGCAGACCACAACACTGAATCAGAAAAAGAGAACAAAAGGGAATACCCTGCCACAGAGGCAGTGTTGGGTGGGGGGAGACAGGACTGGGGAGGGTGGGAGGGATGCTGGGTTTACTGGTGGTGGAGACTGGGCACTTGTGAAGAGATGGGTTCTCGAACTTTGTTTGTATGGGGGAAACATGAGCACAAAAATGTATAAATCTGTAATTGTACCCTCATGGTGATTCACTAATTAAAAATAAATAAATTTTTTTAAAAAAAATTTTCCCTATGCAAATTCGGAGCTGCTTAGAGTGAAACGGACCCTCTGAACTTAAAGACTTTGATTCCAGAGACCTAACACATTAGGGCATCCAGCGCAACTTCTAATAGCAATGCACTGGGACTGTGAACTGGGCTACAACTCCATACTGCCCGGGGGTAGATCTTCTCTCCCCATCCTGTCTTCCTGCATGGAAAATGGTGGTGGCAGCAGCATCCACATGGCAGGAGCCATCTTCTAAGATCCTAACCCAGAGGTATACGATTTTTACACTTGGGGCTCCTAGGGAATCTTGGGAAGTGGGTATAACCGGCACACCCTCGGCCCAGATAAATTCGAAGCTGCTGAGAGTGAAATGGACCCTCTGCGCCTAAAGACTTTGATTCCAGAGACTTCTTACAGCAATGCACTGGGACTGTGAGCTGAGCTATGCAATTTCTGGCAGAATTTTCCCTGGACTTTATACAGAAATCCAAAAATGCGCAGACGCTGCCTTTTTAACAGGTCTCACTTGGGGGGGGGGATCTCCAAATAATAACAGTGAGTTTTTGTTGAAATATTGAAGGTTATTAAAGTAGCAGCCACTTCTCTGGACTGTGAAGTAAGCAACAGCCCCACGCCGGCCGAGAAGAGGAAATATCCCTCTTTCCCGGTTGTTTCCCATTTTCAGGGAGAAACGTGGCATGGTGTCCACCATACTATGAGGCACGGGAAGGGGGATGAGGGGGAAAAAAAGGAAAAGGAAAAAGGAAATAAGAAGAGTTATGTACTTGGAGCAGTGGGGCTACATGTCTCTTCATTCTCAGCAATGGAAAACTAATTATCAAATGCTTCCTTGGTAGTAGGGCTGTCTTTCTTGGAGGTGAACTCCAACAACAATAGTGAGTCTTGTGTTGAAATATGGAAGTAATCAAGGTAAAGAGAAAATGAAGTGAAATTCATCAGTTATACAGCTGGGAGTGGGGGAGCGGGGGCGGGGGTATACTGGGGTTTTTGGTGGTGGAATATGGGCACTGGTGAAAGGATAGGTGTTTGAATATTGTATAACTGAGACATAAAGCTGAGAATTTTGTAACTTTCCACATGGTTATTCAAAAAAAATTTAAAAAACAAAAAACTTCAGAATCAAAAAATAAATAAATAAAAAAGAATTTTCCCTGTGCACAGTCCCAAGAGGAAATCACAAGCATCTCCGGATATGTCCCCAAAACAACAACAAACACACGCAAAAAATGTTTAACCTGATGTATGAGCTCACATTACAAAGGAAGAAAAAGATTTAATCTAAAGAAGATAGCAGTGTTTGTAATAAAATGTTTTAGTTTTCTTTGTATGCTTATAAGTCTGCATAAACATTAAAATATAGGAACTAGAAAAATAGACTTGTGTGTGACTCTTGACACTAACTTTTTAAAAAGACTGTTTCTGAGCATCTTCTACCAGACCATGTTAATCATTTTTCCAGAGGTGCAGGTCAAAGTAGAAAAAGCATACTAAATGGAAAGGAGAAGGTAAGACTATATTTTATTGTTAAAAAGCCATTTTAAAGTATGTCCATTTAAAACTTGAATAATCAGTCAAAAATATCACCACTAAATGCATGCAATGGAAAAGAAAATTCATTACATGAGGTAAATACCTCAAGTAGATTTAAAAGATATATTTTCTAAATTTAAGAGTGCAACTATGGGACCTAAGTCATCTGTGTTTCAAGGTATTCTAAGCAAAATTTGGAAATAATGGAGTCAAAATGAGAAGATAAAAAATAAGAAATGCATCACAAAGAATAAATGAAGGGGAAAGATATGAATACAGATGTAGACTGAGATGAGGAAATAAAGTAACTCCTTAGAAAAGGAAGACTAGAGTAGGGATTACTAGATCACTAGAGTAATCTGTAGGGATTACAAAGTGAGCTTCAATACCAAAGCAGGAAAGCAAAGAAATATTTTCCCACTCTTATTACCTTCTTCATTGTTGAGACAACCTTGAGTGTTAGTTCTCAGTGGAGTGATCAGTCAGGGGCTCAGAGACAAGCAAAGCATGTGGAATGATCAAGCATGGAGGGCTGCAGCTTGCTCGGCCTATTCAGCACTGTTCAGATTCTGCAGCCTCCTTTTATTGTAAAATGATACACAAAGGCATACGTCATGCATTTAATCATCTGCATTCTTGTGTAAACGTGATGTCCTCACACATTCAAGGGCAATGAACTATTCTCTAAGCAAAGTACCTGCTTAGCAGCTGCAACCTTCCCTCCTGAGCAGTCACTTAGTTCTTGGGCTTTGTGAAGCTTGACACAGCCTTGTTTGCAAGGCTATGTTTTGGGAACTTTCAGACCTCAGTCAACACCTGGGTTTGAGGTACATGACTTTGCAGAAATAAGTACTCAGCTTTAATTTTTTTTCTTACTGCATATACAGTTTGCTACTTCAGACTACTGTCAGAGAGAAGAAAATAGAGAGAAAAAGTTAAGTCACTGGGAGATAAAAAGAAGCCATTAAGAAAGCCACTGTAGGGGCTGGAGTGATAGCACAGCAGGTAGGGCATTTGCCTTGCACATGGCTGACCCGGGTTCGATTCCCAGCATCCCATATGGTCCCCTGAGCACTGCCAGGGGTAATTCCTGAGTGCAGCGCCAGGTGTGATCCAAAAAGCAAAAAAAATAAAATAAAATAAAAAAACGAAAGCCACTGTAAAATGTATAACTTCTAAATGTTACTGTCACTTTCAATTTTGGAATATTAATAATAAGGAACTAGAGACTATATACCAGATAAATAGTCAAAGTGTAGCATTGTGAAAGCATCCTCTGTACAGATTAGTGTTTCATATGACAGTGCCTTCGTTATTGAAACATTTTTAAAAATAGAACTTTAATAGAGATTCTGCATTTCTAACTGGCCATCAAATAAATATAATATTGGCAATCCTTAAATCATGCTCAGAGAATTGCGGTGTCACTTTCACTGTACACAAATAGAGAAAATATCTTGAGTAGTTCAACATACATCAGGATCAGCAGATATATTATTTGATTTTATTTCCATATGTTTCTTCTAGAGGGGAACAAGGAGATGACAGAGATAGAAGGAAGGTACAGCTGCTAAACAAATAAGAAACACAAAATGGGGCTGGGGGTGGGAATCTGTATTAAAAAATTTAATGGGCAAGATTGATCCACATAGCAAGAAAATCCTTTTGAAGAGGAAAGTGGGTGGGTATTGAAGGAGTAGTCTTGTATTTGCTCAAGGCTCTTGAGAGAGCTGACTGAGAGGCAGTCACTCACTTTGCCATAAAACAAAATAACAGATAATTCTTGACTTGTAGCAAAATTGAAAACGAAGAATAATTAGCCCCAAGTAAACAAGTAACATCAAAAGGCAATTTAGAATTTTGGGATCTGTTAGGAAATGATGCATTCCCCGATGTGTTCATCACAACGATGGGGAAAAGAAAGAACAAAGAGTCCTACCTATCTTTGCATGGCTTCATAGACTTCTTTTAAATATATTTTTTAATTAGTTGTTGCTGGTGTGAGGACTTAAGGAGTGTTTCTGGGTCAATAGGCCCACAGTGGTTTTTGGTTTTGTTTTCTTTTATTCGGTTTTGTTTTGTTGCTGTTAGTGCCACACCTGGTGGTACTCAGGGTTTTTGGCTCTACACTCAGGGATCACTCCTAGGGCAAAACTCAGGTACCAAATGCTATGCGGTTCTCGGGATTGAACCCATGTTGACTGCATGCTAAGCAATCGTCCTACCTGCAGTAATATCTCTCCAGCCTCCTTAGCTTATTTTAATTTTATTACTTTTATTTTAATGTTTTATTGCCTTATTTTGTTACTTTTATTATTTTATTTTGTCAATGTTATTTTATTGATTTCAATGACCTATTTCTCTCTTTTGACAGAAAGCAAAGATCATGGAAGTTTCTTCAAATAGGTAGGTGTTGGTAGATTGAAAAGCATTTATGAATTTCAGTTCGTAAAGGGAGTTCAGAAAAGGAGGAGCAGTATTTACTCTGTGCTGACCTAGACATTGTTATGTTTTCTGCTTGGTTTCTATACGAATCTAAACAATGGTTTTGCAAAGTCATGCTTTTTATTCAAGCCTCGCACTAATTACAGAACTGTGTCTAGTTGGGCTTGGAATATGACTCTGGCCTCCATAATCATATGTAGTTAATCTAGGAATTGTTCATTATTTTGACTTTGCATTACCCTAAATTCTCTGTTCCCTCTGCTGAAATTGAGATATTAGGACAACATAGATGTGTTTTTGGATTTTATGTTTAGACTAACTCAGGAATTGAAATTCAGATTTGCATTTACTATGAGACATTTTCAAAGTATCCCCAAGACTTCAAATATAGAAGCCATTGCAATTCACAATTGCAATCCTTTTTCCACATGTAATAAATTTTCAAACAAGTTATGCCTAGGTTTTACTATCACTGTATCACTGTCACTGTTATCAATTTGCTCATCAATTTGCTTGAGTGGGCACCAGTAACGTCTCCATTGTCAGACTTGTTGTTACTGTTTTTGGCATATTGAATACACCATGGGTAGCTTACCAGGCTCTGCGATGCGGGCAAAATACTCTCGGTAGCTTGTTGGGCTCTCTGAGAGGGGCTAAGGAATTGTAACCGGGTCGGCTGCGTGCAAGGCAAACGTCCTACCCACTGTGCTATACTATTAGACAAGAATATTTGGAACAGTCACTTTTTTCACGTCTGTGTGCTTAGGTTTTACTAACAAATTCTATTAGGCAAGAATTTTTGGAATAGTCACATTTTTATGTATCTGTGATGAAAATTTCTTCTATGGTAAAAATGTTCATGTAGGAGTAATGTTATCTGTTTAGGTTGCTTAAACATAGGCATAGCCTTTGACGATATTTCTGTTCTCTATATCTTATGATATCCCTTTCTAAATTTCTTTTTAAGGGTAGTTTCTCCCCCTCATGTTTCAAGGATTTATTGTTTCTTTTTTTTTATTCTACTTTCTCCTTTTCCCAACCTCCTGCCTATGCTCTCCTTATTCCTGTTCTTCTTTTCATGATTCTACTTAATCTTTTTTGCTAATCCTCCTTCTACTTATCTTCTATTTTGTCCTCTTCTGCCAACTTCCCTGGACTGTCCTTCTTCCTCCTAAATATCCTTGTCCTTTACTACCTTCCTCTTCAATTCTTTTGCTTCGTTCTCTTCATCTAAGATTTTTAATTTAAATAGTGAATCCTAGGGCCAGAAAAATAGTAGAGCAGGTAAGGTGCCTTGCATGCAGCAACCTGGTTTGAACCATATCGTCCTCCAAGACACTGGATCATGGTGTATGATTTTAAAAATGCTCTTGGAATCAATTCTTGAAAATTTTATTGAGGATACTTACTAAAATTTCCATCTCTTTAAGAATTTCATAGATATTTCTTCATCTCTTTAAGTATCTATGGTATAAATATTCCACACATTTTGTTAACTGAGTTTCTAGTTCTTTATGTCTTTGAACACTATTTTGAGTGGGGTAGACACATTTCTTTCTCTTCTAGTTTAATATTTGCATAAAGAAATGCTACCAGTTTTTGTGGGGCTGGAGCCATAGCACAGCGGTTGGGCATTTGCCTTTCATGCGGCCAACCCGAGTTCGATTCCTCCGCCCCTCTCGGAGAGCCCGGCAAGCTACCGAGAGTACCAAGCCCACACGGAAGAGCCTGGCAAGCTACCCGTGCGTATTGGATATGCCAAAAACAGTAACAATAAGTCTCTCAATGAGAGACGTTACTGGTGCCCGCTCGAACAAATCGATGAGCAACGGAGTGACAGTGACCAATTTTTGTGTGTTCACTTTCCAGTGATATTTTGTGTATTGGTTTTTTTTTCTGGAATATTTTTAGTAGACTCCTTAGGGTCTTAAACGTTTGCTCACCTGTTATCTGCAAATAGTCATAATTTGACTACTTTTATAATTTGGATCACTTGATTTTTTATCTCGCATGATTGCTGCTGATAGGATTTCTAATATTTAAGCTGACTAAAAGTGGAGACATTGGAAATACTGGGCTTGTACCTGGTCTCAAAGAGAATGTTTTCAATTTTTCACCTTCGCATATGATTCTGGCTGTTGATTTGTTAGATATAGATCTATTACTTTCTTGAGGAGAATTCCTTCATTCTTTATTTTTGAGATTATTTTTTTTACCATGAATGGTAAAGAAGTCTTTGATTTATGCCCAGCACTGCATGCGGTCCTCTAAGTCTCACCATAAGTGATCTCTGAGCAGAGCCAGGACTAAGTCCTAAGCACTGCCAGGTATGACCTAAAGAAATCAAAACTAATAATAATCAGAAGCCAAAAGTTAATCATACAAAGAAATTTAATATATCAGTATCTTACCTTTCTCTTGACTTTTTGTATAAATATTAAGATATTAAGTTATGCATGTTTGTCTTTTATTTTCTCTCTAAAGTATTTCCAGCAAATTTGGCACAGATGGGCCCAAACATACAGTCAAGGATGAAACCAAGGTAAAGTAAACTTTTATGAAATTAATTTACCTGGCATAAGTTAGTTTCTATTTAGTCTGTGTCTGTGGACTTCTGAATTTTTTTTTATATTTGCACATCATCATTTTGATGCATGTATATTGAGGAAGTGTTCATTCTTCTTCCGGTTTGAACCGATGATCAGTACATAATGTCCTCCTTAGTTTCATTGTCTTCTTAGTTGAAAATATCTTGTGTCAGATATGAGACTAACCATTCCTGTGCATATTATTGAAATATTAACTTGTTGAAATTCTTCAATTTTCACTTTGTTACTTCTGTCCTATTATCTGATGTGATATTCTTGAAGGTGTATCTTAGATGTATTCTGTTTTCTGGGTCTTCTTTTTCATCCTTCTGCGCTATGTCATTTGGCTGCTTTTTTCAGGGATCATCTGATTCGAAATTGAAGCAGTTGAAGTGATAG
This sequence comes from Sorex araneus, assembly GCF_027595985.1. Lineage (NCBI taxonomy): Eukaryota > Metazoa > Chordata > Mammalia > Eulipotyphla > Soricidae > Sorex > Sorex araneus. Next base: position 30,070,881 of record NC_073310.1, read on the forward strand.
TTTACCCATAGGGCTTACTTAATGCCCTTCTAGCATTTGTTTCTTTTTTTTTTCTTTTTTGGGTCACACCTGGCGATGCACAGGGGTTACTCCTGGCTCGTGCACTCAGGAATTACTCCTGGCGGTGCTCAGGGGACCATATGGGATGCTGGGATTCGAACCCAGGTCGGCCGCGTGCAAGGCAAACGCCCTACCCTCTGTGCTATTGCTCCAGCCCCAACTAGCATTTGTTTCTTAGTGATAAATGTTTTTGTGATCCCCAAATACACACTTATTTCTACCTGAATTTTCATAATGATTGTTTACCATGGTTACTTCTTCTATTTATTCTTTTCCCTCATGTGTGTCAGTGTTTGTGCTCCAGAGTTTTATATTAAAATTGCCAAAGGTGACTGAATCATATACATTCTGTCTATATAAAACATATATTTTTGTGTGCTTATGTTAATTGGTCATCTTTAGTGTAAATGTAGTTGAACCTACTCTTTCTATCATGTCAGCTTTTTGATGACTCATTGTACTTTTGTTTATGCTTTGAAATCTGTGTTATTTTTTTCCCCATGCTCATTTAAATTTCTCTTTCCACCTGCCTGATGCATAAGCATTCCCTTCAGCATTTCTTGTAAGACAATACCATGACTGTATGAAGTCCATTGCTATTTTTTGTCTTAAAGTATTTATCCACCCTATTTGATGATAAATTTGCATGCTCAGGAATTCTTCACTGGAAATCTCTATTTTAGTTGTATGGATTTTTGAGGCTAGACAAGGATTCCATTCTTGTGTAGCCTCTTAAGTGTTGTGCTGAGAACTTTAATGAAGGCCTAATGGAGAGACCTTTTTATATTACTCTTTTCTTTAGCATCCTTCAGTACTTTTGCTTTACTGTTGATTTGATAATTTCACAAATATTTCTGTATGTCTTGTTATGATCCTTATGGATTGAAATGTGGGTGTATTCTCAGAGCCTATAATTAGTTTTTATGTTATTTGGTGGAAGTTCTTAGTTATTATTTTATGGAATTAAATTCTCCCAGAAGGCATACTTTTCTTTCTCTCCACCATCTGTTTCTTTCATAATGTTATGTTGTTCTGCCTCTAATGAAATATGATATTTCTCTTACATGTTCTTCATTTTTTTGGTAAATCTTACTTCATTTCCTCTTGTATTTTATATTGTTTTCATTTTAATACATATTTTGAGAATTCTTTCTTGTGTAAAATTTGAGACTTATGATAGTGATCATCTCATCTTATATCAGATTATATTTATTTCTCATTTATTCATATTAAGCATTTCTTCTTGGAATTTAAAGAGAATTCCAGTCTATTTTCAAGGCTTTGTATCACAAGCCGAGTCCTTCATCAGATACAGGAGGCCCCAGTTCTTCGTCATACAGAAATAAAACTTATTTTACTAAATCACTCCATTCTCTTTTAAACGATTGTTTTTTGTCACCACTGTTTACAAACTGTTATTAGTAGGATTTCATACATGAACAGCACCCTTCGTCCAGGTGTTTGCTTTCTTCCACCATGTCCCATGGTCTCTTGTCTGCCCTCCACAATATCATGGTAAGCTTTCTACTGAAGACCAGTTCTCCGTTTTTGTCCCTTTGCGCATTTGTAATTCACTATTTGATTTCTTTGTATCCTGCATATGTTAGATATCACTGTGTCTGTGCCTTTCCTTCTGATTGACTACATTCAGCATGATAAAAAGATTTGCCACTCCTTACAGCCCGGCCAGTCTGAAGAGTATAGTTTCCCATAATCCATCAGGTAAAGGGTTAATATCCTAGGTCATATAAAGCGCTAGTAGAACTCTACCTAAACAAACAAACAAACAAACAAAATGACCATCCCCAACAAAAATGGGGCAGAGATTTTATTGTCTCTAGCAGTTAGACATATATTCCTACAGTCCTCTGGGAAATGTGTTAACTTTAGTATTCATGTGAAATGTACATTCCTTTAAACCCAAAACGGAAATCTCCGTGACTTCAATTTTCACTCCCTTTAATACTTAATTTCTTGAAATATTGAGGGTTTCTAAAATATTAAAGCCTACTTGGTAATCATGGTGCATTAAAAGACTTTTAAGTCTTCTATTCAGATAAATCATAGTCTTAATAATGATTTGTACCTTTGTACCGGTTCATTCTACAGTAGGATTATCCTTTTTGGCATAGTAAGGAAATTATAACTATGAACATTGCTATTCAGAGTGCTAGCAAAAATCTATGTTATTTAAAGATCAGTTTTTATTATTTATTTCCTATAACATAGGAGAAGTATATAACTGCCTCATACTTCCATGAGTAAATTATCGCTTCTTTCAAATTTAGCACTTTTATTTTAAGATTAATTTTTAGAAAGCTGTCTTCCATACAGTAGAAGTAATATAGTAAATATTTTGACTACAATTAAATTTATTTTAATAACAATATATTTACATAGAATTTTATATTTTTGAAAGATAGATTTTTATTGGTACTTATTCCAGAAAATTTACACATGTCCATTAAGTATGTAGTATATCAGAAATAAATATTGAAAATACTATTGAAAAAATCTGTCTTAATTTTGATTCTTGATTTTATATTCAAAATGAAAATTTTATTGGGGCTGGAGTGATAGCAGAGCGGGTAGGGCGTTTGCCTTGCACGTGACCAACCCGGGTTTGATTCCCAGCATCCCATATGGTTCCCTGAGCACCGCCAGGGATAATTCCTGAGTGCAGAGCCAGGAGTGGCCCCTGTGCATCGCCGGGTGTGACCCCCCCCAAAAAATAAAAATTTTTATGTACTTTTGTACCATTTAATACTTGTTGATTATGTTTACAGTATTTTTCTTCATAATGTCATCTGTATTCCTGAGTTTCTTCTGAGTCCTCTGGCTGCCTCAGCGTTCACTTATCTGAATGTGAATTGTCCATGGTTTTCTTTTGGATGGCTGCATTTATTCTGCTTTATGTCCACTACATTCCCTAATAATGTACCCCTGAAACATGGGAGGTAAATGAAGAACTCAAATACTCCTTGAAATCCCTCTAACTACTTACCTTGTTCAGTATTTCCACTTTTCCCCTCTTCCATAAATAACATGAAATAATGTTGATACAGAATTTCTTAGTTTTGTTCATTTAAGCTATATTTCCACAGATGCCAAAGTACCTTACCCAAAGTATATTTGGAACATGTTGCTTTTCATCTTATTTAGTGGATCCCTATAATATGAAGAGAAGCATTCATGACTGTTCATGCCACTTGCCTCTCTTGGTTTGTCTGTGATCTCCAGTTTTATATCTATCACCATCGTATTCTCAGAGATGATCTCAGTATTCCCAGTTGCTTTGGTACCCCCGCATTATGAGTGTTACATTGTATTCTTTTCCTCATAATTCCCTATTCAGAAGACCCTTCCCACCCTATTCTCTGTTAATGTATCTAAAAGATATCATATAAAAGAAAAAATTGAAAACAAGGATCCAAGAAGGAAAAGTGTGTTTGTTGGGGAACAGTTTTTCCCCAACATGCCCAGACACATTGTCCACCAGATCAGATCGGAGCAGACATGGGGCGAAGGATGATGGGCAAGCAGAGAAACCATTCCGGGAGACAGCTGATGGCCGCTCACTTTATTATCAAATACACAAATGTTTTATAGAGGCTTAAGAGGATAGTCCAGTCACATAAAGTTTAGCTTTACTGACCTCTCACCTTTCCAACTCTGCTTTGTCCACTCCCAATTAGGGCTGCATGCTACAGTTAGGAATGACTCGCTAAGCGTAGGTGACAATTTTTCAGGAACGGGTGGTGTCAGGGTTAGACTCAAAGCTGGATGCCTGGTGATTGTCAAATGTGCCCAGACACTCCCTACTGGGTCGCTACGCAGTGACAGGTCTTACCTGCTATGCAGGGGCAGATCTAATCTGCTCTGGCACCTGTTGCGATGTTCCACGTGTGTTGTCAGTTACTACCATCCAACTCAGTTGGTTGAGTAAGTGAGAGAGGGAGAATGGGAGGAAGGGATGGATTTGAATGGATTAGTGAGTGAGTAGGATAGTTTCTAAAGTATTTGCTTTCTGCTTCGTTTCATAGGAAAGATCAACAGAGCCAACAACTAGCAAAGAAGGCAATGGTATTGGTATTGCTGAAATGACACCACAAGAAAATGCATATTGCCAGTTTATTTACGCTAAGAGACACCCCACAGTTAGAAGTAGTAAAAATGTTAAGTCATTGTATGTGGGGGATGGATTGAGCTATCAGGGCGAGCCCACGTAGACTGTACTACAGACAGGAACATTTTCCCCCTTCAAGCTCCCTTCAGAAAAATAATTTCAGTATATTGAAAAGAACAGTTTTCCTTCTCTCACAGAAGCCTGGCTGGTCTTTGACATGCAGATCTCTGGTGTTAGCCAGGCCTGACCTTTAAGATTGCAAAATGCAGGCTCAGGCCTAGCCTAGTCTTTGGGATGTAGATTTCAGACGAATTATGAAGGTCTAATGGAGAGACCTTTTTATATTACTCTTTTCTTTAGCATCCTTCAGTACTTTTGCTTTACTGTTGATTTGACAATTTCACAAATATTTTTCTGTATGTCTTGTTATGATCCTTTTGGATTGAAATGTGGGTGTATTCTCAGGAGCCTATAGTTAGTTTTTGTGTTATTTGGGGGAAGTTCTTAGTTATTATTTTATGGAATTGAATTCCAGTATGAATCTGAAGGGGTAAGCACAGCCTAGTGTTTGGGATGTAAATCCAGGTGCCTGTAGCCCAAGAAAGGTTTCAGTTTTGGTTTTGTATCCAGGTGCCTGTAGAAGGTTTCAGTTTTGGTTTTGTATCTCTTCCTTCTCAGTTCTGTATCTTTTTCCCGTGGCTACAGGCCTACAGGTACGAGGAAACAATATGTTTCCTCTGCCTCAATGTTCTCCCCATAACTTCTTTTGATGCCTTTGGTGACATCACTGTATTGCGCCCTTTAGAGGTACCATGATCAATAAAAGGAGATCCACAAGGCCCTCTGCCTTTGCCAAGAGCCAGAGCGAGCCTTGGACCTCCATGAGACATATTTCTTCCACGTTCCTTATCGCACCGCCTCCGACCACACAAACACACGAACGTTCACTCAACAATTGTATATATGACTTTTGTGTTTAAATGTTAGTATAGACACACTCAAAAGCAAAGAACCAAATATGTCATTCATGTATTTCAATGCTTTTAGTTTATTGTCAGTTGTTTTGTTGAGTTTTTCTTGCTGAGAGTGCTTTGAAACTTTAAATACATATATTATGTATTTAATAATACTGTATGTATACTTGTCCATCTCTGTACCAGTGCTTATTTGTATTATCCCATTATCCCTGTATTATCCCATTCCTGTGTCAAATCCCACTCTTGTGTCAAATCCCACTTCCTCATGACAATTAACCTTTAAAAGCATTTATCTTGGTTTACTTCATTTGAATATAACTTCTGTGTTGATATGATTTGCTATCTCCTATATCATTGGTTGGTTTGTAGCCAGCCTCATAATGAGTTAGGATATATTTTCTTCCCTTCACGATTCTGTTGTGTACAATTTAATCAGAATGGGTTTTTTTCCTAAAGTATTTGATAGAATTCTAGTAACGTCATCTGGACCTGGAATTTCTCTCTGAGGAAGTATTTAACTCTGATGAGTTAGATTTATATATTGAAGGATATTCAAGTTGTCTCTTCTTTGTTCATAGTTTTGTTTATCATGTCCATAGCCTCACATGCTGAGGGAAAAGGCAGTTCAGATAGAGAAGGGAACATCAAGTAAGCTCTGGTTGGAGGACTCGCTCAGGAGGGGAGATGAGTGCTGAAAGTAGACTATAGATTGAACACGATGGCCACTCAATACCCTTATTTCGGACCATAACACCCAAAAGGATAGAGAGAGAACAAAAGGGAATGCCCTGACACAGAGGTGGGGGGGGGTGGTGGCAGGGAAAGGGGGGATGTGATTAGGAGATGGGAGGGATACTGGGTTCACTGGTGGTAGAGAATGGACACTGGTAGAGGGAGGGGTGCTTGAACATTGTATGAGGGAAACACAAGTATGAAAATGTGTAAATCTGTTACTGTACCCTGATGGTGATTCACTAATTAAAATTTTTTAAAAAAATTTAAAAAAGAAATTATGCATGGAAGATGAAGTAAAAGAACAATTAATATTTTCTTCAAATATGTCTTAAGCATCATTTAATTAAACAAAAATTGTATAATATGATCAGTACTTTATTTCTTGTCAGAGATATTTACATTATTTCTCACTCAAATCTTCTAATTATACATCTATATTTTATTTATTCTTCCCCTAGTTTTTACAAGGATAAGTTACCCAACTCTAGGCTGTGTGTTATAATTAATTTATACTCCTTGTAACATAAATGATAAAATTTCAAAAATAAAATTACAAAATAAAAAAATTCATATTTTTGTGAAAAAATTCTCTGGTGATCAAACTCAGGGTCTCATTTATGGGGTTATGAGCTCCACATTCAACTTCATCTCTGAAATGTCATGTGTTTTGGTAAAGCTCTGACAGATTTGTTTTGTTCTGTTTTGTTTGAGAAATTTACCCTTGTTGTCAAAATTCCCAAACTTGGGTTGAAGTGATCATACAGTAGGTAGGGCTGTTGCATTGCATGTGTCTGAGCCGGGTTCAATCCCCAGCATCCAGCATCCCATAGGGTCCCCTAAGCACTGCCGGGAGTAACTCCTGATTGCAGAGACAGAAGCAACCCCTGAGCATCACCGGTGTGACCCAACAAAGCAAAAAAATTTAAAAAGAAAGAAAAAGAAAAAGAAATTCCCAATCTTACTTGTGCAAAGTTTATAGTATTACTTTGTCAGGGTCTGGTCAGTCGACCCTGGCAAACTGGGGTATGATCCCCCAAGCCACCAGACTTATTCCCTATGAGATAGGGAGTGGGAGAGGGAGAAGCCTCTGCCCTGACCCTCTGTGCACCTCGGACAATCCACCGCCACCACTGAGAAAGAACCACACAGAGGGGGCAGAGCTGGAGGTCAAGCAGCTCTCATTTTATTAGCTCTCACACATGATATTTATACACACATTTCAGGGTGGCTTAGATAGTGTAAACACCTGGCTATTACCCTTGGGCATGTACACTTTGCCGGGCCCATCACAGATGTTTGCTAATGATTTATAATCCCCACTCTCAAGACCGGGTGTTTTAGCTCAGACAAGTGGCGACTGTCAGGTCTCTCATCCCATTATCTCCTCAACTAGAGCGCCTTTCTGGGTGGAGTGCTGGCACAGGGCCCTGGGCCCCTGTGAATAGAGCCTGCTCCTGTTTCTAAGGGCAGGGGACTTGGCCAGGGTCTCAGGCTGGCTGCTGAGACCCCACATTACTTTATTAATTTACTATAAGCAGTAGTGAGATCACTTCCTTCATTTAAAATATTGATCTTGCATTCTCTCTTTTTCTCCTATCTACTTTTCTTCTCAGCTTTCCTCTTCAAAACTAGATCCCAATATCTCCTTTTCACTTGGTATTTTGTAATTGCATGGATTTTTTTTCCTTAAGTATTAGTCTGGTAATTTTATATCCATCCTTTAAACAAATGTGTGTCTTATTTACTGTGTTGTTTAACAGGTTACTTAGAGTTGGTGTAGTTTTTTACGCATTCTGATAATCTACCTTTTAACTGAAATTTTAAGTTCAAGTGCATGGACTGTGACTATTATGGTGCCTCGCAGATTTGAATCTCACTATGCTTTTGTTTTTTCTTTGTCTCATTTCACTTTTCTTGCTTTGCCTTCTTTTAGACTCAGCTAGTCATTTTTGTGAGCAAGATTTCTTTTTTTTACCTTAATGTTCACTGCCTAAAGCTCTTTGTTCTGAAAATCAGTTTTAATTTATTGTTTCCGTTTTGTTTTGGTTTTCATTCATTCATTTATTCATTCATTTTGGACAGGAAAGTAAGTCACTACCTTTACTCCCTCTTGGGTAGAAGAGGGTTGGAGAGGACCTTTGATTGCTGTCTAAAATATCATTCTTTCTCTTCCCCTTCAGGGCTTCCCCTTCAGTTCTCACGGTAGTTATCTTTTCTTCAGGGCCTTATCTACATCATATTCTGCCGTATGATAGAATTATGTTTTCTGATATTATCCCTATGTAATAGAATTATCACTGCTAGTTCCTCATTAGGTCACACATAAATAAGATCTAGAGATTTTGTTTTACTTTTATCTTGTATTTAGAGCTTAGTATAATGTTTTCAACATTGCTAGTACTCAGCATGTTTGTCCTGTATATGAATGGCTGAATGTGAACATGGACAGTCCTCTACATAGAAAACTGCTTATATAATTCTATTTTCATCTTTCTAAATGTAGATTCTACCCATTTACTAGAAATAAAGGACTCACACACACAAAAAAAATTACTCTAAAAAAAATTACTCTAAACGACTTGGAGCAGATATTGAAAAACTTTACCATGAGAATAGAATACTGCAAAAGGAGGTAGCAGCATTAGAGAAAAGAAAATTATTTCTAGAGCAACAGAAAGAGGAATGGAAGCTAAACCCCTACAGTGTGAGGTATGAACATCTTAATTCTAAATTAATATTTGAACTCTAAATTTTACCACAGGCTTAAATGTCCAACTATTTAATCTTTTGCACTTTTATAAATAAATGCTTATTACTGTGAAAAACAAATTTCTTTGAAATAAAACTGTAATATTTTAACATAATTTCCTATCCTCAGTATGCTACTTTATAGATCCATCAGTACATAGCTGAACACCTTTCTCTGGATATCACTGTATCACTGTATCACTGTCATCCCACTGCACACCAATTTTTTTCAGCGGACACTAGTAACATCTCCATCGTGAGACTTGTTACTGTTTTGGACATATCCAATAGGTCACAGGTAGCTTGCTAGGCTCTGCCGTGTGGGCGAGATACTCTTGGTAGCTTGTCGGGCTTTCCAAGAGGGGTGGAGGAATCAAACCCGGGTCAGCCACGTGCAGGGAAAATGCCCAACCAGCTGTGATCTCTCTAGCTCTCAAAAATAATCAATAAAAAATTATAATAAAATGAGAGGTCACTTAGGAACCAGTAGTGACAAAATATCATGAGGGAAGGACTGTGATTATTCTAATTCTATGTGCCCGTGTTTCATTTAAGGAAAAATCAATGGGACGATAAAGCAGATAGCTAATGTTCAGACCTTTCAGAATTCACCCAAGGTTGGGGATACATGCACTGTGCAGTGACACAGGACCCCACATTGAGAAGAGTCGCCCTTTCCGTTTAATATCGTGTTGTCTTGGTTTTGAAATAAAAAAAAATTAACAAATCTTGGAAACATTTTGCACTGCACACCCCAAATTATGGGCTTGTCCTAGATTTCTACGTTTTGGGATTTATGAATTTGCGTATAGTTCCCAACCATTTTATCAGCACCCAAATCTTTTTATGGGTTATGGGTTAAGGATATATTGGCATCTTTACTTGTGTTTTCTGTATTGCTGTGAACTTCCCTCAAGAGGAATAATGATTGTTTCATTTGCGTTCCAGGAGACAGAGGTTAAACAACACACAACCTGGGTGTGTGGAACCAGGAATAAAACACGGAGTCTCATGCATGGGAAGCATTTTCTCCAATATTTGAGCTATATCACTGACTCTATTATATGTTATTCCTATCAGTATCTATCTATAAATGGTTTCTCTTTCCATTTATTTGCTAATACAAAATTACATTCAATATTTGATGTTATCCAGTTAACAATATGAAAACATAGACAACAGGTGTATACAAATTCCACAGTAATTTATTTGGTTCCAAAAGGTTTATTAGACTCACAAAATACCTATGTATCTTTTTCTGTGTACATCTACATACTTCCTTCACACATTCCATTCCCATCAAACCCTATACCAGCACAGTAAACTTATTTTCAGAACTAAAAGTGGCCTTCATCAGTTTCTCATGCTTCAGGTAGAGACACTGGGCCAAAATAATCTTTTCAGCCAGTAGTAATTAGCCAAAGAACTGTGAGTTATATCGCTGTCACTTGATAAATGTCACTTAAGCATACAGCCATTTACTATGTCATTATATTCCATATGTTTCTCAAGAAATAGTCCCAAAATACTCAGCATGGAATAAATACATCCAAATCAATTTTGTTCTACCCCTTTTCTCTAGTTCCTAGTCTATCTAACCTACTTAAAATACCACAGAAAACGTTCTTATCTCTGATTCTTTCCACAAGCTTCTTCCCTCTGTCTGTAGTACTCTCCCAGCCCTGAGGTGTTATTTTGTGTAACAATTTCATCCAAAGCAGAAAATACCACTAAACAAAACCTGGGTGCCCCTGCTGTGTGTTGCAGCAGTTTATGATTCGATACTTGTTATGGTATTTATGCTTTGTATGAATACGCATTTAAAGAATGATCTATGGGGCTGAAACAGTAGCACAGTGGGTAGGGCGTTTGCCTTGCATGCGGCCGACCCGGGTTCAATTCCCAGCATCCCAGCATCCCATATGGTCTCCTGAGCACCGCCAGGGGTAATTCCTGAGTGCAGAGCCAGGAGTAACCCCTGGGCATTGCTGGGTGTGACAGAAAGAAAGAAAGAAAGAAAGAAAGAAAGAAAGAAAGAAAGAAAGAAAGAAAGAAAGAAAGAAAGAAAGAAAGAAAGAAAGAAAGAAAGAAAGAAAGAAAGAAAGAAAGAAAGAAAGAAAGAAAGAAAGAAAGAAAGAAAGAAAGAAAGAAAGAAAGAAAGAAAGAAAGAAAGAAAGAAAGAAAGAAAGAAAGAAAGAAAGAAAGAAAGAAAGAAAGAAAGAAAGAAAGAAAGAAAGAAAGAAAGAAGGAAGGAAGGAAGGAAGGAAGGAAGGAAGGAAGGAAGGAAGGAAGGAAGGAAGGAAGGAAGGAAGGAAGGAAGGAACAAAGAAAGAAAGAAAGAAAGAAAGAAAGAAAGAAAGAAAGAAAGAAAGAAAGAAAGAAAGAAAGAAAGAAAGAAAGAAAGAAAGAAAGAAAGAAAGAAAGAAAGGAAGGAAGGAAGGAAGGAAGGAAGAAAGAAAGGAAGGAAGAAAGAAAGAAAGGAAGAAAGAATGATCTACATAAGATTTGGAGCAATAGTACAACAGGTGTTTACTATTTGGCATGCATGCAGTCTACCATGGTTTGATCCCCAACACCCACTATGGTCTCCCGAGCCACCCCGGTGTGATCCCTGAATGCTGAGACAGGAGTTAGTCATGAGCACTGCCAGGTGTAGTCCCCAAACATACAGAAAAACCCTAGATGGTTATTGCTGAGATTGTCATTGTGATATAGTACATGATTGTTGTAAAAGTTCATCACGAGTCAGGAGACAGAGTCACTAAAACTTAGCTACAAGAGTAACAACTCAGTGTGAAACTGTGAGCAAATTATGAGTAGTGATGCTGACTTCTCTATTGCAACCATATACAAATAAGTTTTATTCTCAACCATGATTTATCTCTCATTTGTATTGGTAATCAATAAGTAGTTTTAATAAGCGACGTGTGATTTTTTTGTAGGATAACATAGCCTCAGGTAGTTTAGGTTTATTGGGTTACTCCTGTCACAGTGCTCCCATTCCTCTTTGTTTATTTGTAGCTTCTTTCTTAGTGTTCTGTTGACTTGTAAATACTGTTTTTCTCTTCTCCTTGAGTCCTTTGCATAGTTTATTCAGAGCAATGTCCTTTTTGTATGGGCACAGGAAGACTTAGCAAATGCTATGCTTTTGTAACCTGGGGGTCATTTGACTGTACATGATATTTTCCTCCTGGGCATCTGTTCTCTTGTCCTAAGCCTCAGCTGCCCTTACTTCCTAGCACCCCCAAAAGCAGGGTCCCGATGAGGGAGGGGACAAAACCAGGGCAAGCGGTGAAAACAGTGATAACTAGATTTGGACCCTGCCAGGGTGAGGAATGATTAATCTGGCCTGTGTGCTGTAGTTGAGTCTGGCAAGATGTTGCCAGGAGAGCTGCCTTGCAAGCCTCAATGTATCTCTGCTATGTCCATACAAAAATAACTAGCATTAAGATGTTAATGAGTGCTTGGACTAAGGAAAGGAGAAAAGCACCTTAAGAGTCAGGAAGGGCTTTGGAATGCCCTGCCCTCGGGAAGGGCTTTCTTATGATGATTTTGCTACCTGGCTGTGTATAGCCTAGGGCCAAGGGGGAGAGAGAAAGAGGGAGGAGAGAGACAAGAGAATAGAGAGCTGCAGTAGATCCAGAGAGAGGACAGAGCTGGGAGTGCGGGAGATGAGAAAGATGGAAGATTGAATAAACGGTAACTAATCAGCAGCCAGCTTGGTCCTTGTTCTTCCTTCGCCTGTCCCTGGCCAACGGCCATCCTGATCGAGCCCATACACAGCAGTTCCAGAGCACCGAATTCGGGTGGTGAGACAGAGCCGCCCCAAGAGCCGGTGAGTTCACACGCCCCGTTGGCATGCCTTAGTTTTTTACCATTCTTTTTTTCTTTCAGCCATAGCTGAAATGGGATATGACTCCAGTAGGTCTCCTATTCTGGAACTAATCTATGAATCAATTCTATAATCATAATCTAGTTTTGAAGACATTACAAGAAAATACAGAGTGTTTGAAGAAAAACCATGTACTCGGATAAGCAGAAAAATATGCATTTACTGGTATGGTTGTGGAACATTCGAACTTTTGCTTTTTGACCTATGGACCAAAAATGTGTAATAAAGGAAAATACATTTGCATTATGTATGCCTGAAAAAAATTATTTTGTATTTAAAATTGCCTCATGCTAACTATATAAATAGTTGTATGCAAACCAATACTGAGCTGTGCGCACACAAATTATTCTAATCCAGCGATTTAAAATTACATTAAAAAATATCTTTTTTGTGTTTAATAAAATTAAACACAAAAAGACATTATTATTTAGCAATGTTAATTTATACCTTCTTTGTTTAATTTTGATTGTCATATGCAGATGATATAAATAGACCTACTATTGACATACTGATGCAGTGTTTATTGCAAGTGTTAAACACATGTTAAAATTGACATATTTCCTACCAAAATAAAAATAACACCATATTGGTTCACAGCTTGTAGCACTGTCATCCTGTTTTTCTTCAATTTGCTCGAGTGAGCACCAGTAATGTGAGCACCGCTGTGAAACTTGTTGTTACTGTTTTTGGCATATCGAATATGCCGCGGGAAGCTTGCCATGTTCTGCCGTGCGGGCAGGATACTCTTGGTAGCTTGCCGGACTCTCTTAGAGGGACATAGGAATCACACCCGGGTCGACCACGTGCAAGGCAAACTCCCTACAGGCTGTGCTGTCGCTCCACACAGAGCTTAAGTGATAGAAAATAGGTCTCACATGTGTGAGGTACTGAATGACCTCTGATCCCTGCTAAGCACTGCAGTGGTGACTTGCGAACAGTCTTGGGGTGGAACTACAGGCTTCTATATCCCTGCGACCAGCAATGCTGCTCACTCCCCCCAAGGACTGCTGGTGTATCCTTATAAACTATATAAATACATAATCTGTGAAGATACCTTTAGCATCCATGTCGTGGAGGGTTTTGCCGATCTTTTATTCAGTATACCTTATGGATTCTGTTCTGATGTTGAGGTCTTTAATCCACTTTGATCTGACTTTTGTACATGGAGTTAGGTAGAGGCCTGAGCCCTTTTTCTTTCATGTAGCTATCCAGTTTTGCCAGCACCATGTATTAAAGAGGCTCTCCTTGCTCTACTTTATATTTCTCCCTTATCAAAGATTAGGTGATCATAAATTTGAGGGTCTGTGTGAGAATATTCACCCCCATTCCATTGGTCTGCAGATACGTCTTTTTTCCAATACCACACTCTTTTAATTATTACTGCTTTGTAGTACAGTTTGAGGTTGGAGAAGTTTGATACATCCCATATGCCCCACCCCCAAGAATTGCTTTAGCTATTCATAGGGGCTTGTCGTTCCATATGAATTTCAGGAGTGTTTGATTTTTTTAAGAATGTCATTGGTACCTTTATAAGGGTTGCATTGAATTTGTATATTGCTTTGGGGAATATTGCCATTTTGACAATGTGAATTCTCCCAATCCATGAATAAGGGATATGTTTCCATTTCTTATGTGCTCCTTTATTTCTTGAGGTAGCATTTTGTAGTTTTATTTGTACAGTTTTCTTTTCTTTACCTCCATAGTTAAGCTGGTTCCAAGGTACTTGATTTTCTGAGGCATGCTTGTGAACGGGATTCTTCTTTCACATCACTTTCTTCTCTCTCATTATTTGAACATATAAAAGCCATTAACTTTTGGGTATTGGTTTTATACTCTGCGACTTTACTATACAAGTCTAATGTTTCTAGAAGCTTATTGGTAGAGGCTCTAGGATTCTCTACATCTAGGATCATGTCATCTGTAAATAGTAAGAGCTTGATTTCTTCCTTTCCTACCTGGATGCCCCTAATATCTCTTGTTTGCCGAACTGCTATGACAAGTGCTTCCAATACTCTATTGAATAGAAGTGGTGAGAGTGAGCATCCTTGTCTTGTCCCTGATCTTAGAGGGTAGGCTCTTAGTTTTCCTCATTGAGGATAATGCTTGCAGTGGGCTTGTGTTAGATGGCTTTGACTATATTGAAGGAAGTTCCTTCAAGCCCATATTGGCAAAAGTATTTATCATAAACGGGTGCTGGATCTTACAAATGCTTTCTCTGCATCTATTGGCACTAACCAAGTAAGTGGAAACAGAAATAAACAGTGGGATTATATTATCTTAAAATTAAGAAGTTTCTGCATCTCAAAAGAAAGTGACTAGAATACAAGGATAGTCTACAAAATAGGAAAGGATATTTACCCAATACCTTCTGATAAGAGGTTCATATCAGGATATACCAGGCTCTGGTTGAACTCTACAAGAAACGAACTTCCAATCCCATCAGAAAATGGAGTAATGACATGAACAGAAATTGAAAGAAGCATTCCGAATGGCCAAAAGGCACATGAAAAATGCTCTTTACCACTAATCATAAGGGAGATGCAGATCAAAACAACAATGAGATGCCATCTTACATCACAGAGACTAGCACACATTCAGAAGATCAGAATAACTGGTATTGGTGTGGATATGGGGAGGAGGGGACTCTCCTTCATTGATAGTGGGAATGCTGACTGCTCCATCCTTTTTGGAAAACAATATGGACATTTCTCAGAAAGTTAGAAATTGAGCTCCCATTTGACCCAGCAATATCACTTCTGGGAATATATCCCAGAGATAAGAAAAAATGTACAGTAGAAATGACACCTGCACTTGTATGTTTATGGCAGCACTCTTTACAATAGGCAGAATCTGGAAAAAAAAACCCGAGTGCCCGAGACTGGTTAAAGAAACTTTAGTACATATGCACAATGGAATACTATGCACTGTTAGAAAAGATGAAATAATGAAATTTGCATTTAAGTAGATAAACATGGAGAGTACCATGCTAAATGAAATGAGTCAGAGAGGGGGAGAGAGAGAGAGAGAGAGAGAGAGAGAGAGAGAGAGAGAGAGAGAGAGAGAGAGAGGGACAGACATACAATGATTGCAATAATTTGTGGAATATAAAGTAACAGAATGGGAGACTAACACCTAAGGATAATAGAGATAAGGGCCAGCAGGATCGCTCCACAGCTCAGAAGCTGGCCTCATATGCTGGGGGAAAAGGCCGCTGGGATAGTGAAGTGAATGATGCTTGGAGGACTCACTCTGGATGGGAGATGTGTGCTGAAAGTAGACTATAGATCAAACATGATGGCTACTTACTACCTGCATTGCAAACCATAACACCCAAAAGGAGAGAGAGAGAGTAAGAGAGAATGTGTCTGCCACAGAGGCAGGAGGTGGGGGGAGTTGCTGAGGGATACTGGGTACATCTGGGAACATTGGTGGTGGACAATGAGCACTGGTGGAGGTATGGGTACTTGATCATTGTATGGATGAAACGTAATCACAAAAGTTGTAAGTCTGTAACTGTACCTCATGATGATTCATTAAAAAATATTTTTAACAATGAAAAAATACTTTAAAATAAAACAACTATTAGCAAAAATAAAACATTGTTGCAAAATCCAGAGAAACCTCTATTTGTTACATTTCAGAGACATACTTCCAATAAAGTCTGAAAGATAGATTAACATGGGTATCTGTTACTTTTTCTTCTGTTACTTTTTTTTTAATAACTGAAATTATTTTTAAAAATCTGAAATTTTAAGGCAAAATATGGGCATTTTTTGGGAGGGTGAGAAAGACTGTTAGAGAGAAATATTTTTTTTCCTCAAATGATCAAGTGGAAAAATCCACATTGTAAAATAGTTGGATGAGTACTGTTTCAGCGGTAAGCTCTGGAAATTCAATAGAATTTTAAAATGCATTCAGAGATGTTCACATTTATTTTGGACCTAAATGCAGTTTTCAGATCTAAATGCATATCTAAATATCACACCTGTGCCTGGGTATCCCACGTATGCCCCTAAAATCCTGTGTCTGACCAGAGCTATCATGTCAGGTGCGACTAAGGCAGACCTGAGCTGGAATTTCTTCCAATCAGCCTCTTGGCTACTATTCTGGAGAAGACCAGGAATAGATAGAATTTTCCACTTGCTACCAAGTTTCTGACTCCCTCTAGATATTTCAGTACAAGAATAGAATATTCTCTCCCCCTTCAAAAAAAATGAATACATCTGGTGAAGGAAAAAGAAAAGAAACAAAACAATCTGCCAAATCATCCCAAGTAAATTGATCTTCGGACTGAAAACACTTGACTCCTGTTCAGAATAGGAGTGAATAGATATCTGCCCCTTTCCAATTAGACCCAGCCTCCACCACACCTGGCCTTTTCCGACATCGAAAGGCCCAGCTTCACAACTCCTGGAGCGAGCAGCATATGCAGCAGCACCGAATCTCTTCCAAATTTCACAGTCCAGACAGCACAGTAGGAGCAGAGCAAATTGGGTGGGAAAGTTGAAGCCCACGGATTAAATGAGTAAAAACATCATAGAGGGTCAAAGAGTATCAGTCAGCTCAGTAAATCCCCACACATGACTTTTGTAACACCATTGTGAGTTATTAACAATATCACAAATTTCTTATCATGTGACATTTCTGACATTTCCATTTGCCATGTTGCTGTAACAAGCTATGTGAAGCAAAGCTGTTTTTACCTGCTAAGAGGGCAGGCTTGGAGGGTGGCTGGGGAACTGGAGTTATTGCTGGAGGAAAGGTCATACTGGTGGTGGAATTGGTGTTGGGACATCGAATAGCTTTAACAGGTGTATTATGAACAACTTTGTATATACACTGTTTAAAAGAATAAAACAATCCACATATTAGTGTGTCTAAGTCACTTGCTGCTTCTGATCTTAAACAAGCACACTGCCTCCTGTTCTATGTCTGCCGCCCTTCCAAAGCCATGAACTTTGACTTTCCTTAGGCATCAGGTGCGACTCTTCTACAGAGTCTTTATTGTCTTCTCTTTTCTGCGCTTTCTGCATTCCACATTGTAGTGCTAATCATGGACATCATGACCACCTGCTGCACTAAAAGGTTGTCTCCTTGGGAACAGGAGCAGAATCTTGTTGATACTCACAGGACTTACAGGTATGTGTCAAATGTCAGAGGAAATAGAAGGCAGGGGACAAATGCAGAATGATTTTTCTTGTATGTGAAGTCTGACGCGTAATAAGGAAAAACAAATAGCCAAATGCAACTGAATCTAATAAGTTGTCTAAATAACTGAGCTTATTCAGGGAGTGAGACAGGTGTGAGGGGAAGTGTTTGAGAGCACACACTGAGAAAATGGTTGAAGGAAACAGTTTCTCTGGTTTCCCTCAACCATTTCAGTGGTCTAATGTTGGAAACAGCATATACAAGAAAGCTTGTCATTGATAGCATTGTAAACCACTGAAACAATGAATTTAAATTTTGTATTAAAATAAAATTTTATTTAATTAAATAACCATGATTTACAAAGTCACTGACGGTTGAGTTTTTGGCATATTATATTTGAACCACCAACACCATCACTCATGTTAATTTTTCTCCACCGTGA
Source organism: Sorex araneus (assembly GCF_027595985.1). NCBI lineage: Eukaryota > Metazoa > Chordata > Mammalia > Eulipotyphla > Soricidae > Sorex > Sorex araneus. Next base: position 30,089,009 of record NC_073310.1, read on the forward strand.
TCAGATTTTCCACACTCCTCTGCCTGCCTTCTGCCCCTGCCTGGCACCTAGACAGGCATTGGCAAAGTTTGGAACAAAGCCTGCACAACATAAGCTATCACATTTTAAAAGCCCGCGTGGACATTTCCGTTCACACTCCGCAGAACGGTGTCTTATAGTGTAATCAAAGGTAACAGTAAAAGGCTTCCTATGAAAGTGAAAAGAAAGAATCTTAGATCTCATGTTTTCACTGTTGATGAGTCTATGGTTTGGATATATGCTGCGTCCTGCGCAGCCAACTTGAACTTTGGCCAGAGAGAGGGAATGAGAACTGAAGATGGGGTAGGGAGGACTGTAAGAAACATACAGCAAGTTTATTATAATCCAAGCTGGTTTATGTAGTATTATTTTAGCAATAATCAGCAGGTTTGCAAAGCCATGTAAACAGTATTAGTTAAGCTGCACAAGCAACTTTATTTTTGTCTACATTGTTTATTTTCTGTTCCCCATCTCAGCTCTTGAGAAACAAGGAATGGAGATGTGGTCCTGGGCCTGGCCAAGGAGGATACAGGCCAGCCTTCCCTTCAGCCTCCTCTCAAGTCCAGCCGCCAGAGCATAATGGCCCTTCGGCCGCCTGTCAAAGTTGTCTGTCAGGACATGGCTCACCCTCACGCCAACTTTCTCCACACTCAGTCCCTGCTTACAGGGACAGAGGCAGGGAGTGCCTGGCTCCATCCCCAACAGATATAGAGCTATGCTGCTCTCCCACATAAGCAGTATAATCGAAGCTCTGAACCATGTTCTGACATTAGTTTGCTTTCTCATCTACTTCCTTGCTCTTTTGGTTTCTACCCTTCTCCTCCCTAACCTCTGGATTCAAGTGTGATGCAGGCAACCCTCTTTAATTGCATTGCATTTCTTCATCTAGTTATTCTTTATACCACAGGTAAGTGAGATCATGCTGTATTTGTCTTTCATCTTCTGTCTTATTTCACTCAACACAACACATTCTATTTTCAACCAGGTTGCAGCAAATTGCATGATTTCATGTATATATATGCATATATATGTATATATATATAGGTATATATATATATATATTAGGTTTCCCGAATGATTAGTGATGCTAGGCACTTTTCCATGTGCTATTGGCCATCTGCCGGTCTTTCTCTGAGAAGTCTCTCTTCATTTCTTCTCGCCATTTTTAGTGGGGTTTTTGATTTTAAATTGTTGTGAGCACTTCATATATCCTGGATATCAACCCTTTAATATGTTGAATGTTTCCCACTCAAAAACTCTTTTTGTTTTAAGCTTCATCAGGCTCTTTAATTTTATGTTGTTCCATTTATTTATTTATTTATGATTTGTCTCCTTTTACCAATAGAATCAAATCACTGAAGATGCCTTTGAGATACAAATCTTAGAGCATATGTCGATAATTTCCTCAATATACTTTATAGTTTTCCAAAAGATCTCAAGGTGTTTGATACACTTTGGATTGACTTTTTTTGTAAGTGATGGTATATAAACCAAGGCTTCATTCTTACATGTAGTTATCCAGTTTTCCTAGCACCATTTGTTGAAGAGCCTATTTTTTTCGCATTTCATGATTTTGGTTCATTTACCTAAAATTAACTGTTGATATAGATGGGGTTTTGCCATAGATCTGTGGATAAAGAGCCACTTTTTATTCAAGTAGCTGATAGCTTTAAACACCATAGCATTATAATACAGTTTAAAATTTGATAATAATATGCCTCCCAGTTTCTTACTTTTCAGTATGGCTTTGGCTATTTGTGATCTTTTCTGATTCCATACAAACTTTACTACTGGTTCTTTTCAATCCTTGAAGAACATCATTTGAATATGAATGGGGATTGAAGTGAACCTATATAGTAGCTTAAGTAGGAGGGTCAGTTTGACCATCTTGACCCTTCTAATCCATGAGCATGGAATATTATTTACTTCCTAAAGCCTTCTATCTTTTTCTTAAGTGATTTATAGTTATTAGGGTATAGGTCTCCCATGTCTTTTGTTTAGTTGATTCCCAGATACTTGATTTCTTTTCTTATTTGTTTGTACTCAAAGAAAATTTTTAAAAATTTAAAACTTTTTATTGAATCACTGTGAGATTCAGTAACAAAGCTTGTCATGATCGGGTTTCAGTCATACAATGTTGCAACACCCACCCCTCAACCACTGTACATTTCTCACCACCAAAGTATCTCTCTCTCTCTCTCTCTCTCTCTCTCTCTCACTTTGAGTATTAAGATTTACATTACAGATACTGAGAGGTTGTCATATTTGTTTCTTTATTTATATTAAGCACACAGTTCTTATTCAGAGTGATTATTTCCTACTATCTTTGTCATAGTGGTTCCTTTTTTATCCTAACTGCTTTATCTCCCAGCACCTAAGGCAGGATTCCAACCATAGACCAATCCTCCAGGTACTTGTTTCTACTGTCCTTGAGATTTAGTCTCATATTTTGTGTTTTTATATCCCATAAATGAATGCAATCATTCTATGTCTGTCTGTCTCCTTCCGACTCATTTCACTCAGCATGATACTCTCCATATTCATCCATCTATAAGCAAATTTCATCAATTCAATTTTCCTAACATCTGTGTATTCCCTTGTGCACATGTACTATAATTTACTTTTCTAGTCATCTGTTCTCGGGCACTTGGGTTATTTCCAGATTTTGGCTATTTTGAATAGTGCTGTAATGAACATTAAAAATGTAGATGGAATTTCTGCCGAATGTATTTGGGACCCCATGGTATATTCCCAGAAGTGGTATTGCTGGGCCAACTGGAAACACAATTTCTACCTTTCGGAGGAATTGCCATATTGCTTTCCAAAAGACTTAGACCAGTTAGCATTCCCACCAATAATGAAGGAGAGTCCTTTTTCTCGGCATCCACACTAGCATTGGTAACTCTTGTTCTTTTTGATGTGTGCCAGTCTCTGCAGTGTGCAATAATGTTTCATTGTTGGTTTGATTCACATTTCCATGGTCATTAGAGATATAGAGCATTTTCTCATGTGTCCTGTGGTCATTTGATTTTCTTCTTTGAGAAATTTTCTGTTCATTCCTTCTCAGTTTTTGACATGGTTGGGAGATTTTTCTTGTAAATTTCTACCATTGCATTATATATCTTGAATATTAAGCCCTTATCAGAGGGGTCATGGGTAAATAATTTTTCCCAATCTGTGGTATTTCTTTGTTGGTCACAGTCTCTCTTGGCTGCAGGAGTTTTTAAGTTTAATGTAGTCCCATTTGTCTATTTTTGCTTCCACCTGCTTTGTCAGTGATGTTTGAGTATGCCTTTAGTTTCCAGGTCATGGAGGGTCTGCCCATGGTTTTCTCCATGAACCTGATGGATTCAGTCTGATATTGAGATCTTTAATCCATTTTGGTCAGACTTTTGTGCGTGGTGTTGGAGAGAGGTCTGAGATCATTTTTTGCGTGTAGCTGCCCAGTTTTCTCTGTGCCACTTGTTGAAGAGGCTTTCTTGCTCCATTTACTGCTACTTGCTCCTTTACCAAATATTAAATGATCATATGTTTGAGGCTCTGTGCTTTGTTACTCAACTCTATTCCATTGCTTTGTGGGTCTGTCTGCATTCCAATACCCTGCTGGGCTCATTACTACTGCTTTGCAGTACTGTTTGAATTTAGAAAAGGTGATGTCTCCTATCTTCTTTTTTATCAAAGATAACTCTAGCTATTCATGGGGGCTTATTGTTCCCTATGAATTTCATGAATCTTTAATCTATTTCCTTGAAAATTGTCCCGGTCATCCTTATATAAGGCACTGCCTTGAATTTGTATAATGCTTTGGGGAGTATTCCCATTTTTACAATCTCAATTCTTCCAATTCATGAGCAGGGGAGTTGTTTCCATTTCTCATTTTGCCTTTTATTTCTTGAAAAAGTGTTTTGTGGTTTTCTTTGTTATTGGTCTATCACCTCTCTTGTTAAGCTAATTCTGAGGTGCTTGATTTTTTCTGAGGCACAATTGTGATGTAGACTGTTTGTTTAATATCTCTTGCTTCTCTTTAATTATTTGGAAAGCTACATGCTTTCATGAATTGATTTTGTAATCTTCCACTTTACTATACCAGTCAGTTGTTTCTAGGAGCATTTTTTGTAGATTCCTTAGGAATTTCTAAGTATAGCACCATGTCATCTGCAAATAGGGATAACTTGATTTCTTCCTTTCCTGTCTGGATGCCCTTGACATCTTTCTTGCCTAATTGTTATGGCAAGTACATCACTGGTTTCATGTACCAGAAATCCACATTAGAACTAAACACTTTCTTTAATATAATATTATGCTTTCCCTGTCAGCTCCTCTTCCTGCAAGCATTGTTACTATTTTGAACTATATTGCGGAGAGGTCCATGTGACAAGAAAACTAACAACAGACAACTGTAGAGGAAATGAGGACCTCAATCCTGGCAGAAATCACTGATTGAGCTTGAATGCAGACCCTCACTGAAATAGATGGAAAACATCATCTCTTACTCCCTCCCTCCTTTTGGGCATTATAATTGCAATACAGATAATAAAATGTTATTAGATATGTCCCTTTTTAATGGAGTGTTGAAAGTAGGTAAAAGGATATTCCTTTCTCCAGTCTTGGCTGCATCCTATGCTCAAATCATAAAGAAATTCTGGCTTACAAAACATGCTCTAAATACTGTGGGAGCCAATGAAGGGACACTGCATCCAAACTAGGTTGGAGTGTCAGTATAAATGAGAGTGTCAGGCTTGCCTGGCAGAGGGACTGTGTTAGTGTAGACAGTGGGGGACTCAGATAGAGTAATAGTAGAGGTTGAGGACTCATTAGGTAAACACTAAGTTGAGTATCTACTGAGGTCTCTTCTGAACATAAGTCATCCAATTGACCTCTTAAAGACCCAAGAAGAGAAACCGGTTGACTGAGGAGGAAACTGAGGTTGAAACTTGTCCCTCCTTAGCTTTGAGAGCAGCCCCAGAAGCCAACCTACATCTTGGCTAAACTCATACAACTTTAGGTAAAAGGTAATGGCAGGTCCAGATAGAAGGTCAGGTCTGGCATCAAAGAGCAAGATAACCAAAACTAGAGATAACTGTAGATAAAGAGAGCTCCAGAGTTAGAGTTCTGTCAATAATGAAAGCCAGCCTGAGAAACCCTGAGCGAAGAGTCAAGCGTTAGCCACGAACACTGTTGGGTACAGCCCCAAAACAAACAAAATAGCCCTATATGGTTATTGATAGTCTTCGCCATCTTTATTGTGCTGTGCATGAGCTTGTCATTGTGCTTTAGCACATGGTTATTGCAAACATGCATCAAGAGTCGGAAAACAGTGGTGTAAAACGTGGCGACAAGATAGCAATTCAGTGTGAAACTGTGAGCAAAGCACCTTTAATAGTAATGCTGAATTTTGTACTGCAACCATATACAGGTAACCCTTATTCTCACCATGAGTTAGTTATCTTTTGTTTTTGTAATCTACAAGCAGTTTTAATTAAAAAATGTATGATTCTGTCTTATTATTTCCATCGATAGCCGTGTTGGAATTGGTTCTTCTATATATTCATTTCTAGAATCAACCTTAAAGCCCATTGAATATAGAGTTTTGAAGATATTAAAGGAAAAATATAGCGATTTTGAAGAAAATGCATACTTTCCCATTATGTATGTCTGAGAAAATATACTTTGTATTTAAAATAGCTTCATTCTAGCTATAAAATATAAGTTAATGAAAACCAGTACTGAGTTGTACGTACACAAATGATCAAATACCAGCTATTTAAAATCCACAAAATCAGATTATCATTTAGTAATGTTAACTGATATCTTTTATATTTAATTTTGGAAACCTTATACAGATGATGTACAGAAGTATAATTTTGACCCAATGCTGCAACGTCGGGCTGAAGCAATAGCCCAGCGGGTAGGGCGTTTGCCTTGCACGGGGCTTACCTGGGTTCGATTCTCCCGCCCTGTCGCGCGCCGCTTTGTCCAGCGAAGAAACACGCAACTCGGAGATCCTTTTTGGCTGCGATTTATTCAGGAACTTTCTCATGCGTTGGGGAAGAAATCAGGAAAGGGGACGTGGAGTAAGGCGGAAAAAGGGACGCATGAGGGAGAACCGACCAGCCAGGTGACTTCCCCCCTTATATACTTCTCCCTGCCTGTTTGCCCTCAAGTGTCTGCAGCTGATAAACCAGCCATAACTTGTGAGCGTGACAAGACATCCTGATTCCCCATCAGGTGTTGTTCACGAAGCACGGTGCAACCAACAAGAAACAGGTGTTCACGAAGCACGGTTCCATGGAGGCTCTCCACAGTTCCCCCTTTTTGTTTTAGAACAGCAAGTCTGTGTAGCGACCTCGGCCCCCTTGGCCTTACCCGTCATTGGGAGCCCTCTCGCTTGTAGGTCCCTGTCTTATGTTGGTCCAAGGGTCAGGTGGGTATAATGCACCCTTTCAAACTCCTGAACTACAGGAGGTCCCCTGCAGTTAAGGGTTCTCAGCTGCACAATACCTTTGCTACATCCAGCTAGACTTGATTGTTCTCAGCGAGATTATTGATTCAAAGTTGCAAGCCAAAGCTTGGGGGATTGCTGTGCCTCCAGGGCCGGGATACCTGCAAATATCACGCTCTTGTAAATAGTTATACTTGCTGCATATTATATAGACACCAGGCAAAAACCAAAGCAGTGAGAAGCAATAAGGATAGTACTACTCCCACCTCCACCCACTCTTTGATAAAATAGAGGGGACTTCTACTCAGGTCTATATTAAGGTGGGAACGGAAGGGATTAGAGCAGGACAAGTTGTAGCAATGGCCCAAAAAGCTGCTTCTTCAGCTCGTATCATCACAGGAACCAGGCTGAGCAGGAGCACCAGTTTCCACTTCTTGATCTACTGGAGGCGCGGTCTTCCGTGTCAGACGTTCAGGAATCCACACTGGTTCTGCCCTGTCCTGTGGAAAAACACAAACAGAACCCCTGGCCCAGGTTAACACGGGGTCCGGGCCATGCCATTCACCAGAAAGGATATCTTTCCATTTAACATATCCTTGGCACACAGGAATCTTTGAAGAATGCCTGTCTGCAGAGGAGGTGCCCTTATCATCAATGATCAAAAAATTTAGAGTAAAAAGTGCAATAGAGATTCTTTCTCGAGGGGGCCGTCCCAGGCCAACTCCCCCTTTTTGTTTTATTAGGCATGCTTTAAGGGTGGAATGAGCACGCTCAACGATGCCCTGTCCTTGTGGGTTATATGGGAGGCCATGAGATAAAGAGACTCCCATCTGGGCACAAAATGCGGTGAATTTAGCAGAGGTATATGCCGGACCATTATCTGTTTTCAGTTGGGCTGGAATGCCCCAGGCTGCCCATGCTTCAAGGCAATGAGAGATAACATTTGCGGACCGCTCCCCAGAAAGGGGAGTGGCATGAATGATACCGGAGCACGTGTCCACAGATACATGGAGATATTTGAGCCTGCCAAATTCCGAGAAATGTGTAACATCCATTTGCCAAATGCGTAAAGGCACAAGACCACGAGGGTTTATGCCCATGGAGGGGGCAGGAAGAAAAGGGACACAGTGTGGACAATGTAAAACAATTGCCCGAGCTTCGGCTCGAGGGATTTGAAATCTATGTTGAAGGGTCCGAGAAGAAACATGGAAACGGTCATGAAAATTTTTTGCTAATTGTAAAGGAGACTGAATAACAAAACAAGATGGTCTAGTGAGTGCATCAACACAAGCATTGCCTTCTGCTAAGGGACCCGGAAGGCCTGTATGAGAGCGGATATGTGTGACAAAAAATGGTTTTTCACGGGTCCAAAGAATTTGCTGTAAAGCAGTTAACAAGGAGGCTATCGAGCTGGAGGCCTTTATGGGTCCTGCTACCTCGAGTGAGCAAAGAGCATTTACAACGTATCGTGAATCAGAGATCAAATTGAAAGCAAAAGGGCAATGCTCAAACACTGTCAAGACAATGCGGAGTTCCACAACTTGAGGAGACGTAGTTGGAAATTGCATACGAATAGGATCTTGACCCTATCATATAAGCCCCCCAGCCTGTACTTGAACCATCAGTATAAATGTTTGGAACATCCCGAAGGGGTACATAAGAGGTGACTTTGGGGAAAATTTCCGGATGGGTTTTAAAGAAGGTCATTAGTGGATGTTTGGGATAATGATTATCAATAACATTGGGAAAAGAAAATCGGAGAATCGCCCAATCATCATGTAAGTTACACAAATAAACTATTTGATTGGAATTATAGGGGGTTATAAGAGCATCTGGAAGTTTCCCAAAGTATTGCAAGCAGTCCTGAATACCAATCATAGCCAAACGGGCTACAGCTGCAGGGTATAATTCCACGGCTTTCGCTGGAGAGACCCTAGGATGAATCCACAGAAGGGGTCCCTCCTGCCATAGGACTGCAGTAGGTTGCCCATATGTTGGAAGCACACAAAGTAAAATAGGAAACTCAGGCTGCACGCGTGTATTGCCAGCAGCAGTAAGAGCTTGCTCAATTTTGCAAAGGGCTTCTCTAGCTTCGGGTGTGATAGTCCGTGAGGAAGAAAGAGAAGGATCACCTTGAAGCATATTGAATAAAGGTTTTAATTCATAGTTAGGTAATTTGAGGTATCCCCTTATCCAATTAATGTCTCCCAACAAACGTTGGAAATCATTAAGTGTGTGTAAGTGGTCAAGCCGAAGCGTAATTTTTTGGGGATGTACTGCTTTGGGGGTTATCTTAGCGCCTAGATATTGGACAACTGTTCCTTTCTGAATTTTTTCAGGGGCAATAATTAAATTGGCACTTTGTAAGAGCGGGGTTAATTTGAGTAGGGCATTATTAAGAGCGTTTTCGGATTTTGCTGCCAGCAGGATATCATCCATATAATGCACACATTGTACTTTCGGGAAACACTTTCGCAAAGGAGCTATGATGGAACCTACGTATAGCTGGCAAAGAGTGGGACTATTTGTCATCCCTTGTGGGAGGACTACCCACTCATATCGCTTATCTGGTTGCTCATGGTTCTTAGAGGGTAATGTAAACGCAAAACGGGGAATATCCTGTGGATGTAACGGGATAGAGAAAAAGCAATCTTGTATGTCAATGGCAATTACATGCCAATCTTTTGGTAAAGTGGTTAATAAAGGCAGGCCACGTTGTACAGGCCCCATCACGCGCATTTGAGCATTAACAGCTCGAAGATCATGCAACAAACGCCATTTACCGGATTTCTTTCTAACTACGAAAATAGGAGTATTCCAAGGGGATACAGAAGGACGTAAGTGTCCAGCTGACAATTGTTGATTAACTAAGGCTTCAGCTGCATCTAATTTTTCAGAGGACAAAGGCCACTGTGGAACCCACACCGGGTCCTCTGTTAACCATGTTAGGGGGATGATTTCCACAGCGGCCCCTACAATAAATTTTGGTCAGCAGAAACAGCAATAGGGCGCGAAGAAGTGCAAAGCCTAACTCCCATCTTAGCCAGAACATCTCGTCCCCAAAGGGAAAAGGGCAAATTAAGTATAAAGGGCTGGAAGCTATCCTGGTGTCCCTCGTCATCCTTCCAGGTGAGGTGACGTGCGCTTACTTCTGGGGTACTGAGGTACCCCAGGCCCTGCAACTGCTGAGCAGAAGCCTGTGTGGGCCAGGCAGAAGGCCAATCCTTAGTGGCTATTATGCTACGGTCTGCTCCAGTGTCAAGGAGTCCCATGATCCTTTTTCCTTCTACTATTAATTGCATCATGGGTATCGAGGGATAAAGAGATGGACGGGTCATGGATGGTTCTCGGGGCCTTCCTTTCTTTTTTGGGGCGCGTCCCTCCATCAGCGGGGTTCCCCTAGAGGCCCCGCTTTCCATGTCCGAACCCTCCTCTGGCTCAGAGGTTATAATGCCATGACGGCTGCCTCTGTCCTTCTTTGTGTCTTCTAACACTACTTGTCCTGATCGTACGGCCTTATCGCAGTTCTGATCCTTAAAGTAATCATAGAAAGCAAAAATGAAAAGACAAAGGGAAAGACAAACAAACATCCAACCAACAGACGAAACATACACATCCATGGATACCATTGTCCTGACTCACCACAGGAACTTGATCGTCATGACTTCTCGTAAACCTTAGTCCTGACTTACCACAGGAACCTTATCGTCGCGACTTCTCGTCCTGACTTACCACAGGAACCGGATCGTCACGATTTCTCGTGAACCTTAGTCCTGAATAAATCGCAGCAAGTTCTGAATCCACCGGGGGGGTACTGGAGGTCGGGTTCCCCGTACGGGCCACCAGCTGTCGCGCGCCGCTTTGTCCAGCGAAGAAACACGCAACTCGGAGATCCTTTTTGGCTGCGATTTATTCAGGAACTTTCTCATGCGTTGGGGAAGAAATCAGGAAAGGGGACGTGGAGTAAGGCGGAAAAAGGGACGCATGAGGGAGAACCGACCAGCCAGGTGACTTCCCCCCTTATATACTTCTCCCTGCCTGTTTGCCCTCAAGTGTCTGCAGCTGATAAACCAGCCATAACTTGTGAGCGTGACAAGACATCCTGATTCCCCATCAGGTGTTGTTCACGAAGCACGGTGCAACCAACAAGAAACAGGTGTTCACGAAGCACGGTTCCATGGAGGCTCTCCACACCGCCCCTCTCAGAGAGCCCCGCAAGCTACTGAGAGCATCTCGCCTGCACAACAGAGCCTGGCATGCTACCCTGACGTATTCAATGTGCCAAAAACAGTAACAACGTGTCTCACAATGAAGATGTTACTGGCGCCCGCTCAGTAAATCGATGAGCAACGGGATGACAGTGATACAGAGATATTGTGCTGCAAGGTCTATTCCAAGCATTCAAACTTATTACCATCTTTAAATTTCTCACCAAAATAAAAATGAAATGTATCATATTGGCTGTGGACATTAGCTTAGGTGATAGGAGACAGGCTTCACATGTGAACTCTCCCTGAGTCCTGGCAGGCATTGCCATGGTGACTTATAAGTAGTCTTGGTTCCAGAACTATTGGTGATGTGGCCCTTCAACCAGCTGTGCTCCCCCTGCCCCCAAGGACTGCTGGTGTAGCCTTGTAAAGTATATAAATACATGATTTTATTATTCCTTTTTTTTTTTTTTTGCTTTTGCTTTTAGGGTCACAACCAGCGATGCACAGCGGTTACTCCTGGCTCTGCACTCAGGAATTAACCCTGGCGGTGCTCAGGGGACCATATGGGATGTTGGGAATCGAACCTGGGTCAGCCTGGGTCGGCCACGTTCAAGGCAAGCGCCCTACCCGCTGTGCTATTGCTTCAGCCCCCCATTCCTTCTTCTTCTTCTTCTTTTTTTTATAAATACAATTTCATAGTTCTTTCCTGGTGGTGCAAAATTTGACATCATATCCCCCCCCCTTATTTTATAACCAGGGGCGGGATGGCGACGAAGGGCGGGAAGCAGAGTGGGAGACGCTGAAGGAGCAGGAGGCTGAGCAGGAAGAGCAGGAGCTGAAGGAGGCGGAGGGGAAGGCCGCTCAGAGCCTGGCCGCCGCCACGCCAGGCTGCCAAGCTCCACCCCGCCAACTCTGTGCGGAGCTCCGGGCTGGGGCCCTCTTCCCTGCTGCTTGGCGGGCGTCCACGCGGTGTGCTCCACCCAGCCCTGCTGGCCGCGACGCTGTACGCTCTGCTGTCTGGGGCTCTGCGTTGCTCCACCCGCAAGAGTTTCTGCAGGAGCTGACCAGCAGGGGCAGCTTCACGGACTTGCCCGTGGCACGCCAGGTTGCCGGGTGGAACCTTGGTGCTGTGCGTGGGGACCTCTCCCCTCTGCTCTGAGGACCTTTGACGTCTGCGTGCACGTGCGCTCCCCCCCCAGGAGCGCATGCGCACTGGTGTCAGTGGCAGGTGTACCTGTGGGCGTCATCATAGTCGCCGACGTGCACTGGTGTCACAATTACTTGGCTACAGGTATCTGTGTCGAGCTACTCACAGTTCGGAGCTTCACTGCTACTGTGCGGTGTGGTGACTGGCTGGTGAACAGCGAACCCTTTTTCCTTTATTTTTTCCTTTATATTTTTTTCTTTTTATTTTCTTTTCGTTCTTTTTCTTTCTTTCTTTTTTTTTTTGCTCCCTTTTCTTACCCCTCCCCTTCCTCTCCCTCCCCTTCCCTTTTCCTTCCCCTCCCTCCTCTCTCCCTTTCCCCTCCTCCCCTACCTCCCCTACCTCCTTCTTCTCCTTAACCTTCTCTCGAAACATGACCATGTTCCGCTGTTTTAAACCTCGAAGAGAGGATGAGGACCTGCAGTCCTACCACCTCCGGGACAAAGATCTTGGCAAGATCCATCAAGCCATTCTCGATAATGAGGTAGACAAACTCAGAGAGGAGATAAATTTCCGGAGGTGGAACGTAAATGAAAAGGACAAGTTGGGCAGGTAAGTTTGACCCGAGGTTTACCTGGAGAAGACTCTACCCTGGAAGCTTCCCTTTCGCCAGGCTGGGGGTCTTGGAGCAGAGCCCCGGCTGTTGACCAGGGCCCCTAAGACTGACTCGTCTTCAGCGCTGGGGCAGCCCCTCCTGAGGGGGGGTGCTGCCTAGAGGCTGCCTTTAGGGGCCACAAGAAAGATGGTGGTTGCTTCTGAGCTGCTCCACTGACTCCTCCCCTGTGCTTTCTAAATGATTACACTGCTGTCTGTAGTAAGAGAAACAGATGCAACTACAGCATGTATTCTTGGTGTGCATACTTTAAACTATAATGTTTCATGCCGGAGAAAAGTCTATTTTACACAGAATAACAATTAGATTAAACGGCTCTTCAGTAGGAAGCTTGGCACTGGGGCAGGGGTGAGAGGGATTCGTCACAGAAGGGAAATTATGTCACAATGGGAGAGGGGAATAGTGCCTGCCACAGGGGCACTTTGGGGGTTGGGAGGAAAATTGGGAACAATGGTGGAGTGGGGTGGGCACGGGTGAAGATATTGGTGTTGGAACAATATAAGCATGAAACTCAATCGTAAATATCTTTGTAACTTTGTAATTCAGTTAAAAAAAGAAAATAAAAATGTGTCATTAAAAAAAGACTAAAATTTGTCATTATTTCCAATACCCGTTAACACCAAAGTGTCTATATTGCAACTCTGTTCTTCTCTGAGGCAGGACGATGGCTCAATGCTGTTGTTGAATGAGATGAAGTAGTTTCTCATGCTGTGAGCTCTTGCTAGATTTATGACTGTTATATAAACCACGCAAGATGATCAGGATTAAAAATTATTTGAGCTACATATACTCTGTATTTCAGTGAAACCAAGGCAATGATTGCATAGTACCAAATGATAACCATTCTCAAGAGCATTTTGTGCTCCGAGTTCCTGCATATAGCTTGGTAACTTAGAGCTTAAAGATAGAAAAATAGTTGGAATGGTACAGAAAGTGTGCAGTGTTTGTTGGGGTTCAGATTTAGATACTGTTGATATTACAGAGAAGTAAGAAAGAATGGATTATTTGCAAATTACTGCTAGGTAGAGCAAACCGGATAGATTCTAATCTCAGAAAATACTGCCAAGGTCAGAGAGATAGGACAGGGTGTAAGGCAGTTGCTTGGCATCTGCCCTACTCAGAACTGATCCCTAGTACCATATGCAGTGCACAAAGCACAGTCAGGACTGATTCTGGAGCACGCTAAGTGAAAGCTAATGTTGCTCAAAAACAAACAAAAAATCAAAGTTCCAGGTGAGTCAAGAGGAAAGTATTACACAAAAGTATGAGTCCCAAAACAAAAGCCTACATATAAGATTAATGTTGATGTTAAACAATGTCCTAAGAATGATTTCAACAGAATTTTGAAAACTGACATAACATAAATATGAAAATCCTCTGGACATCTGCTAGTATTATCAGAATGTGATGCAGTAGATACAAATATCTACACAACCTATTCATATTAGATAAAAGATAACTTCATTTTTCAGAATCCTCAGGAGTCAAGAAAACAAATAACTTTAATTTGAAATCGTTCCAAGTGCTTTCTTGCATATTACAGTTGTCTAACAGGAAAATCTATTTCGTATCCAAGGTAGGAAAAGGAAGTTGAGATCAAAGGAGAATAAAATAATTTTTCCACAAATTTAAGTTGAGAAAATTGGTAAATGCCATGCTAATACTACAATTTGAAGGTTAAGTTGTACTGTATAGATTACCACTTGGCTATAAGCATCACATTTGAAATTTAATGTGATTGAATTTTACCATTTAATTATATTCTTTCTAAAATATTTTTAGGAAAGTGATATTCATTTAAAATATCTTTAGTAAAGGGGACCTATTCTCAGTATTGCTGAAAATATTAGTGTGTTAAGAATTCACATAATGAGTTTTTTTTTCTTTTTGGGTCACACACGGCGATGCTCAGGGGTTATCACTGGCTCTGCATCTCAGGAATTGCTCCTGGCAGTGCTCAGGGGACCATAAAGGATGTTGGGAATCCAATCTGGGTCAGCCGCATGCAAGGCAAAGGCCCTGCCCGCTGTGCTATTGCTCCAGCACTAAGAATTCACATAATGGATTTTGATGAATTTTTGATGCATTATTTAGCATAGATGAAAGTCATCAGTTTTATTAGATGCACAATGTGCTCTTCTTTCTTTCTTTTCTTTCTTTCTTTCTTTCTTTCTTTCTTTCTTTCTTTCTTTCTTTCTTTCTTTCTTTCTTTCTTCCTTTCTTTCTTTCTATCTTCCTTCCTTCCTTCCTTCCTCCCTTCTTTCTTTCTTTCTTTCTTTCTTTCTTTCTTTCTTTCTTTCTTTCTTTCTTTCTTTCTTTCTTTCTTTCTTTCTTTCTTTCTTTCTTTCTTTCTTCCTTCCTTTTTTCCCCCACCTGATGCTGCTCTATGGCTCTGACATTGCTCTGGGAAACATATGTGGTGCCAGGGATCAAAGCATATGTATTCTCTCTATATAAATTCTAGTTTCTCTCATTATTATTATTAAGGAAATACTCTGGGGTAAGAGTAGGAAGAGAAATCTTACTACAGAGTAATAATGTAATAATTAAAATAATAATAACTTTCAATTTTTAGCTTTTTCTTAAAGATCGTAGTATGCTGACACTCCTATGTTATAGGGTGTCATTTTAGGTGTGTGTGCAGAATTTTTGTATGCATCTAATTATAGGGCTGTTTTATTTATAGAACTTTATTTCCTAGCATATGTAACCAGCTATGTATTATTTAATAGTGCTGTGAAAAAGTAAATATAAATGATCAATATAATTGCACAAGCAGGTTTTAGATTTAAAAGTTATTGTAATTTTCTTTAGGTTTTTTTTTTTGCAACATTTGGCAGTGCTCAGGGCTTACTCCTGGCTTTGCCCTCCAGGATCACACCTTGTGAGGGTTGGTGGACCATATGGGAAATTGGGGATGGAACATGGGCTGGAAAAACACGACCCACTGTACTATCTCTCCAGTCCAAAATATGCTTGACTCTCAAAGTTCATTTTTCTCAAATATTAACCTAGCTGCCTCAGCACACTTGACAGATATGTTGTTCTAGCCTATTGTTCCAAACACCCAGCTTGTGTTCTGAAGATTCAGGTCAATTTCACCTGACTAACAAGGTACCATATAAGTAAAAAAGATGTTACTGGACCAGGTGACATTTCCAGAACTAGTCATTGAGATAGAAATAATGTAACTGAACTCATCCATCCGTTTGATTTTTGGCTTCATTCTTTATAACATGAATTGCTCATAGCAGACATTCATTCTTCTCTCTCAGGACACTTTAATCTGTAAAAACTTCATGCTCTGAACACCATCTGAACATGGGGAGAATTTTAAGATTCAAATACTATTAGGAATAAATCTCAGCTGAAGCGTTTTTATTCTTCGTATCGGTAGCATTTCTGATGATAAGAAATTTTCTAAGTTAATTGTCATTTGTCCTTTTGTAAACTTCAAATTGTACTAAATAATAGGACTGACACATTAAAAATACGTGATTTCTATATCATCAGTACTTCAAAACATTGAAATAAATGAATCATGCCTATTGGCACAAATCCTAAATTTCCTTCAGCTTGAATATTTTTGAAAGCCATAACAATTGCTTTTATTTTCTCTTTCCATTCTTTACTTTTTAGTTCTCTTTACTGTTGCAACAATGTCACAATTTTACCAGAGAGTCAGAGGCACTTTACTCAGAGAATAAATATATCTTTTGGGGAGGATCACAGGACTGCCTCCGGAGGTTTTATGTTATGGCCTGCCAGAGAGAGCAGCCTGTTCAACCTCCTTTTATTTATAAAATTAACATACAAACCAATCATATGCAGCCACATAGGCAAATATGCAAATCAAACAACGGAAGCAGTAACCGCCATTTAAAGTTACAGTAACCAAACCATAAACCGTTTACCTCCAGGCCTAGCTAGGCCTGAGATTATGGGATGTTGTATACCAACACTTTACTACAGGGATTTAAGGACCACAATTTATTAGAATGTCAACCATAGGACTAAAACGGAAAGAAACTTGGGTTGCTGTATTTTACATGAAATCTGGAACTGTGGACCATGTTATATCCCATTTCTTTTTTTAAAAAGTTTTTTATTTTCTTTTTATCAACTTGTTCACAACTGTTCATTACATTTAATTTTCAAACACCAATCCTACCACCATCGCACTTCTCATCCCCATATTTTGAACATTTCCATCCCAGATCCTAAACCGTGCCTCCCAAAGCAGAACTGAAACAATTATTTTTGTATCGATTGTTATGAATCGTCCACTAAAAATGGTCCAATAAAGTTTCCTTAGCAGCAAGTGTGTGAAGATTGTTGTCTTTCAACCTGGAGCCATTAAGCCCTTGAATTACTACCAGGTTTGTTAAACCTAACCTAACCAAATGTTGCGTGCTAATCTTGGTACATCAGTGCTGTAGAGTATGAGAGGTCAGAAATTCTAAACCTTAGAATACAGCTATCCAGCAGATTAACTCTGTGTAAGATTCTGGATTATGAGTCCCTGGATCATGGCCATTGATGAGATTATATGGTGCCGGGGCAGTTTGTGGATGTGACTGCCAAGCTACTGGTAAACTTGGGAGATGGGTGGGAGGAGGTCATTCCTGCTCCGAGGGAGCTTAGAGATTTCAGTCACAGATCCTACTTACCTGGGTTTTTCTGAAGAATCATTCACGGGTGAGGCTTGTCTGAGCCTGTGGATAGCAACCATGAGCATGGTGGGGACTGAGTACTGGCTTTTTTTGCTTGCCTGGGCTTTGTTGGGACATGGAGGAAAACTCACTAACTCCTGCCCCCTCCGAGTTGCCCTGGTGAAGACTGTCCCATTTCTTTATACACCAATGAGATATGTTTTAACTCCTGGCAATTATAGTAACATGTTATGGATTACAAATATTCAAATTCAAGATAGTGAGAAAAACAAACCTCTTAGAAAATAGTGTTATTTATCTTCCCTAAAACCTCTGCAAGTAGATATAATCGGATCATTTTTCTCGATAGGCATATGTCTGTAATGGAGTAATAGCAAATAAAAGATTCTAAATAATCTTGTGGAGCTATTTATGTTAGAAACTGTCGAAACACAACATCATTTTTCATTTAAGCGTTAGAATACTATTTTCTAAGAGGACTACTCTTTGTATGACCATTTTGTTCATGAGACATGAAGGCACAAGAAGAGAGCAGACAGAGTTCCTGGGACTTTGCTAGTTCTCACTGTCTTCCCGCTTCCTGGCTGGGTGCTGGATGGACTGCTTTGTGCTCAGATACCTGGAGGCCTCCTAGGCACCATCCTCCACTGCCCCACCACTGCTGCCCCCCAGATTAGAGACTCATAACATTTGCGGTCAGCTCTTAATTCTCAAAACCCAGGTGTGTGGTTCCTGGAATCAGGAATTTTCTCGCCGCCCCCCCCCCCCATCCTCTTGCTGTGGCCAGGCCAGACAGACATCCTTGTGCATCCTGCAGGCTTGTGTGCTCGAAAGTAGTACTGAATATACTCCTCCTAGTGGATCACGTGGGATGTAACAGTCCTAATTCATGGACAGTGTACATTCATAAATCTCAGTTAACAGAGTGACTTCTTGAAGATCACTTGTCATATTCACAGAGCACTCCATCATAGAGGGAATCTGAACAATAGAGATATTAACAGTAGCTCTCTGGTATAAACTATTGAACAGATCAGTTCTTAACTGGGAATCTAGACCTCTGCCATTAGTACATATAACATTCAAAGTATAATGGGGAAAGAAAGAAATTCAGCTGCAGTGTCAGAGCCAGAAATTCAGGCAAATCCTCAAGCCCATCCAAACTCTGCAACCTGGTCCACGAGGACCAGAAATCAACACTCAATGCATTGGCAATTGAAATGTAGCAAGCGCTTGCCAGTGAAGTTACAAGCAATTAAACCAACTCATAGAAAAACTGATTCAGAGGATGACATTTCATACCATATGGGACAATATGAGATGTCGGGGATCAAACCCGGATTGGTTGTTTGATCCCCAACAATTTGAGGCAAGCACACTTCCCACTGTAATATCTCTCCCCGCTGAGGGCAGCTTGCTCTTTATGTTTTCACTTATACAATGTAATGACTTCTTATATCCTCAAATGTCTATTGCAATTTCTTAGGACTGCCCTGCACGTGGCCTGTGCACTTGGCAGTAAAGAAGCAGCGGAATTATTACTGGAAAATTACTGCCTGGTCAATCCTCGTGATTCCTTCAAGAGGACACCGTTAATAAAGGTATATAGTAGTGAAATCTGTTGGGGTGATATTGAATTGATTTATTCATTCAGAATAAGCATGATTATGTATCATTTATATGTAATTATGGTAAAACCTGCAGAGTGATGAATTTGAATTATGAGAACTTACCATCTGCTCTTGGTATGATCTTTACAGGCCATTCAATGTAACAACAACAATTGTTCAAAACTTCTGCTTGAACGTGGTGCGGATCCAAACGCCATGGATATCCATGGTTTTACTGCTCTTCATTATGCGGTCCACTATGATCATAGATGTTTAGCTAGACTCTTGATTAATTACAAGGCAAACATCGAGGCCAAAGATAAGGTATAGATAATTTATTTACAAAATATTTGCATCATGCATGTGAATTTGAAATCCCCAAGCCTTTCATTTTACACCTGTGCACACACAAATTTACACTCTGGATACTACATGCCAGGGTCTGTCACCATGAAAGCAACTCTAGAGCAGAGCTGGGCAAGTTTTGAGAAAAAGGGTACCTACGTAAAGAGCTCAGCTCTGTCTTCTAACCATCCATGTGACTCAGAGGTGAAGAGATCTTCCATTAGTGCCTGGGGGTGGGGGGTGGGCTCTGCACCGCAAAGGACTGACAGTCTCATGAGGCATGAGCCGGTACTGCAGGCTGGTGGTTGTGCATGGTTCAGGAAATGATTCTTCTTAGGAGGAGTGGAGGAGGAATGGAGACCAAGTAACCAGAGCTGGAGGAGCCGGGAGTGCAGGTTGGAGGGAGAATCTGCAGATCCCGTACCCTGAACACTCCAGGACTCCAAAGTTCTGAGGGCCAGTGCAAGGGTCAGATCCTATCTTGGCCTCTTAACGGCTTCCACTTGTGTTGGAATCATGCCTTCTGTGAATAATCATGAGAGCACCAAGCAGAGTATCTCCTGCTTGGCCTTCTCTAGCTCCTAGATGAGAGAAGGTTCATGGCTATATACAGGTCAAGGTAAAGCCAGTCTACCTGCTTTTCCCCAGATTTCCATTATACATGACATTTCAACCCTATAGACTCAAGAGCAGTCTTCTCCTGGTTGACGAGAGAGGTTGAATTATACATGTGTAGAGGATCAAGCATTTCCATAATGTGAATATTTTGCAAGCTGATCTCAGATCTTAATTTATATAACATCTCTATAGAAGCATTAGATGGTATACCTTTATCGATTTATCCAAATACATTTTAAAAATACTAGACTCATCATTAGCACACTTTTTTAAATTGTTGCACTGATTAATTTTTTTTAATTGTTATTTGTCTTGACGGCACACCAAACTGAGTTCAATGCCAGGTTCACTTACGCCTGGCGGTGCTTCAGGCACCAAGTCAATAGCATTGGGCCTTACCAACTGTGCTAGCTCTTTAGCTCTCATCTTATAAAGTAGAATAAAACAACATAGGAAGGCAGGTTTTTCTTAAGAGTGAGGTTTATTATCTTCCACACAAAACAGAATTGTTTTACAAATATGTTCTTTTTACTTATTCATTTTGAGGTGCTTACTTAGGTGTGTGTGTGTTTATTGAATAATGCTCAGGGAACCCAGGTGCCACTCCTAGGGACACTTAGCCACTGGGACTCTACATGTGGTGCTGCTCATGGCCTGCAGTGCTGCCAACCTTTAGAGTAACCCCAAAAATTCTGTGGAGATCACCTAGTGCTGGGGATTTGCTTTACTTCCCTATTGCCTCCCTGGTAACTTAAAAATTATTTTCAGCACCTCCCTTTTTTATTTTTTGGTTTGTTTGTTCAACAGGATAGGTGTGGGAGAATACCTTTTTTTAGTAATCAAACATAGTATTTGGTGATAGTGGGCAAGAAATCAGAGAATTTGTTGTGGAGTGGAGACCACAAAAAGTTGTACAACCAGACTGGCACTGGTGACTTGATATGTTGTAGGGGATCGAACTCATGTTTTTGATTTTACTCTTTTTTGAATGGTATCTGGAGCCATGCCCTGCAGTGTTCAGTGAAAATCCTGACTCTGTTCTCAAGGAAAAGAACTGTCAGTGCTCATTGGACCATATTTGGTATTGGGGATCAAGACTTGGTAGGCACCTACCTTAACTCTGCTACTATCTCTCTGAATTCATATTTACAAGCCTCAATGTATGCTAACTTCAGATCCCCGCACACATTTCCCAGTATAATAATAGATATCCTGCTGCTGCTCACAAGGTCCTATGTTATAAGAATATGATTTGGTTAAAGTAATTTCTCTCCTTGGCCAAGGTATATCGGAGTAAAGTACAAGAGGGCAAATAATGCTATATCAAAATTTATCATCTAGAGAAATGATAACAAAATAGGTTTTGAAAAATCATTTTTGATTTCTTGAGTTAATATATTTCTGTCCAGGTGCTCTTGACTTTGATGAGTGTATAAGAATTTTTCTTAGTTTGGGAAAGAGTTAGTTGGTCTGAAATTTTCATGAAGATGTATTGAGAAAATTCTCAGGAAGCAGATCAGCAGATATCAGACAATTCTCAGGGAAATCACAAATGAACATAGCTAATTGCAAGATGAACATTAGGGGCAGCCTCTAGATCAGAATCTAAACATACTAGTTCGCAAATCTAGTATGTCCTGCTAGGGCAATATGAGAAATTAAAAACAATAGGAACTCACTTTGCATTTTAAGTATGTTCCCCCGGTGTTTAACTTTACCCGGGAAGTTTTAAGGAAGACTGGAGTTCTCCCATTTTTCCTCCCAATTATTGCCTTTGGTTATATCCTCCATTAGTACGGCAAGCTGGTTACCTCCCTAGGTGAGAGATGAGACTGAAGTCATTGTCGCTTGAATAGTCCCCACATAGATGTAAGAAAAATGATCTTGACAATTGAAAAGTATTGCAATCCTAGGCTCTTATTGAGCGATTAAATGGCACTGCTACATATATTAGAAAGATTTCCTGAGTGGTCATAAAAATCTTATCTATATGGCCATTTTTCTTTTATTTTGTAAAACAGGGTGACTTTTATTGAAAGTTAAAGACAGGTGAGGGGAGAGAGTGGGAGAAGTGTGTGTTCAAGATAGAATACAGGCTTCTCCAGAGTAGAAATAAGAAAGCAAAGAGACAGAGATGAGCAAGTGAGATACATGTTCAAGGGAAAACAAAGTTGAAGAGCAAGTCTTGATTAGATGAATAAATAAATTTGAAATCTCAAAGATTTTATAAATTACTGCAAGATTTGGAATAGAATGCATGCTATTTTCTTAAATTTTGCTCTCTTCAATAACTGATTTTCATTTGCCTCTGTTTCGTGATTGATTCATTGAAAGGAATATCATTGAGCTACCTGTTGGTGTAGAGAACATCAGTGTTTTCCTTCTAATCATTAACTGTTCAAAGATACTCAATAGGTTTTGAAATGTACTACTAAATAACCTGAATCTGACTCAGTTTGAAATTTGTATCCTTTGCTAGAATTTGTCATATACCAGTACGTGTTTTTGACAAACAACATCCCTGATTGCATTCGAAGTAAATTATGCATCTCCTTGGTCATTGAAACTATATGGAAGCCTTTCTCAAAATGTCCTGTCTTAATTAGATTGACTAATTATGTGTTCACTTTGTGTTTTATGTTTTGTATTATATGAGTTTCTGGAGTGCAACATAACAATTTGACTTTGGCGTAATTTATGTACTTATGTGAAGATATTCAAAGATCCTATCAAGTTCAGTTATACATAGAACTATTTTTTCTCATGATTCAGACTGTTAATATTTACATCCTTTGAAACATTCAAATAAATGATCTAGTAGAATGAAGCATGGTAATCACCATGCTGCACATATATCTGGATGTTTGTTCCTTTCTGACTCCTTTGCCCATTTCACCCATTTCCTGCACAGCCACCTCCACTCCCCTGCCATCCCAATCCCACCTCTATGGTTTTGCTCTTTTGTAGTTTGGCCAAACACCTCTTATGCTTGCTGAGAACAATAAGAATCTCGAAATGGTAGAATTGTTAACCAAGAATGAGGACAACATAAATGTAGTGGAGGAGGATGAAAGGTATGGTATTTGTTATATTTTATTTTTTAAAAAACCGTTCATGTTCTACTAAAGTGCTAAGAATCACACAACCAGAAAGACATCATTATTAAGATAGAGTGAATTATATCAACTCATGATTGCTCTCAATAAAAGGAAATTATCAATAATGCAGACTTTATATTACTTTATAAATGAACTTATGTCACTTGCAATTTAATTGATCATTTGTTTAATATTATGGGGTTTCGTATTTAATTTGTTTTGTGCAATTTGAATTTGACTTTATGATGCAATTTTGAAGTTATTAATGCTTTTATTCTGTGTGAATCTTAGTGATAAGGTGAAATTTGTTAGGAAATGGATATGGCACTTAAAAAAGAAGCTCATTTTGACATTTGTTTTTAACTCTTTTATTCCACCTGCTTTCATTATTAAGATCAATCCCTGACATTCTTTCCTACCAAAACATAGTATATAATCATCAGTTTTATTTTGTCATTTCTGGTTTATTTTCATGGTTTTTAATAACTATTGAAAAGGAAAGGAAATAGCCTGGTGAAATGAAGCTTAACTTTAGGCAAAAACAATTGTAATATGTGGATGATAAGTATAAAATAATGAACTTTAGATTCACACTATGAGCTGGGCTTTATTTTTCCTTCTGATAGTTCTGTCATTTTAGAAAATGACTTACTGTTACCAACAATGCTTCCTGTTAGACAAATGTGGATTAAGGCAACCAGATGATGCTTTGCTAGTATGGTTTCAAATTGCAGAGGTGCACTTGAGTGATGACTCTTTTTTTTTTTTTTTGACTTTTTGACCTTTTGGGTTTTAGCCCGCAGTGCTCAGGAATTACTCCTGGTTTTTCTCAGGTAACCATATGGAATGCCAGGGTCAACCTGTATTGGGCACATGCAAGGCAAATATCCTACCTGCAGTACCATTGCTCTGACCCCCAAGCGATAATTTTTTGAATACCTATAGTAGGGAAATGCTTTTTAGATTTTCAATAATTCGAAAAATCTTGTAATTGATCTATCCTATAAGTTCTTAGAAAATTAAGAAAAATTTAGGTTGTTTATGCATGCATAAAATGTACACAAGGATGTCAGTGTTCTTATTACATTTTACTCTCAGTCTTTCCTGTGGACACGGAGAGAGTTGGCCACACCCAGCAGCGTTCAGGTTTTCACTTTTGGCCCTGTACTTGGAGATCATTTGGCCATGCTTGGGGACCATATGCAGTGCAGGACTGGGAGTGAGCACATGTAAAGAAAGCATCTTAGCTTTGTACTCTCATTCCAGCCCCTCCTCAGCTTGTGAATGTCTTCCTTTAGAAAGATTGTGTCTACAGGTTATGTTTTCAATGTTAAATTATATTTTATTCAACACAATCCTCATAAACTGCATCTTAGCTTGGAATGTTTTCTAGCTTCACTTTCCTTGAAAAAGACAACCATTTGTTCTTGCAGTTCTTTTCTGATGACCTGATCTGCTGTTTTTCATAATTAATTCAAATTCACTGAATTGAAGTCCATTATAATGACTTAATGACTGTTCTCATTTTTTGTTTCCATTGGTTTTGATGCTTCAGTAATTCTGTTGAATCTAGTCCTGCAGTCTTGTCATGGGTGACCTGACTTCACCAAGAATAGCCTTGCTGCTGTGAATGTATCAGTCTTGGCGATTCAAAAATTGACCCGAGTCACCTTTTTCCCCAAGTTGACTTACATATATTGCACGTAGAGTACCTATTCCAAAGCATCAGCATCCTAATTTGGTAGAAGGGCCAAAATTTAGACTCAATGTAATAAATATTAGATGATTCATTGAGTGGCATGGAAGGAACAGTATTAATTAAAGTGAAACTTGATTCTTAGACCTTTACTCATGATAAGTTAGCTATAATAATAAGCGGCAAACATGCAATTTAACAAATTTCTGTATTACAAATTAAGGAAATTTCATACAAAACTTTGGGGGTGTGTGTTTCATATTGCAAACCAAATATTGAGTCTGAATAGGGCCTGGGAGCGAGGCCAAGGGTTGAAGGACAAACTTTGACATGGAAATCTGGTTTCCTGCATGCCATACAATCACCACCACTAAGACCAACCCCTAAGCAAAAAGGAGGAGGGAGGCCCCTAAGCCCCAACAGGGGTGACCCTACACAAAAATTATCCAAAAAGTGAAATCAGTCATATTATCTCAAAGCTACAATATTTCATTGATAGAACCTAATGAAATCTAATACTGTAATTTAAGTGGGGTTTCAAAAATTGTGCCAGTAATAAAAGTTGAAAACGATGATTCCATGGTGCCAATCTTTCACCCCTTCTATTCCCTACTGACTAAACTGCATTTACCATTTTTATTTGGAAATACATAGGAAGTTTAGGTTGTACTGTCCTCATGAAGAGATTTGAAATATTCTAGGAATGTTTTCATTTTTTATATGTTAAGTGGTTAATATTTTTCTACTTTTGATATATAGAACGCAACACTTCATTCTTGCATTCAGAGAGGATAGCAATGAGAATAATTCTCAAGATAAAGATTCAGGTAAGAGCTCAGATCATGAATAAACACTAATTGTTCTAGAATTGATGGGGAACATAAAAATAAGTAAGTTTTGATAATGAGTTGCAAAGAGCCACAGTGCAACTTTTGTTTTATGTCCTTCATGAAAGCTTTAGTTTTCTTTTTAATTATCTAAGAAATTTATGATAGGTTAATTGAAATTTAAGACAGTATTGTGTTTTTGAATATAAGTTACTCAGTCATGGTTTTAAAATATGAGAATATGTTTACAAAAAAAAAGACCAAAGAGAATTTCATCTTCTGAGATCATGGAGATAATTATAGGAGCTAAGATGCTTGTGTTACTGGCAGCATCCCAGTTTCTATCCCCAGAACTCAGAACATACAATTCCCTCAGAATCATCAGGAGTTATATGAACACAAACCCAGGAGTAATCCCTGGACACTGTAAGGTGAAAACCCCAACAAAGCAAAACCAAAATTCATGTTAGTATGTTGTGTAAATCTTATGCCAATTGAATTGTAATTAATGGAAGTTAATATAGAGAGAGCTCTTTATAACTACATAGGGGATTGCAATGATCATGTAAAAATTACTTGAATATCTGATGATTAGGAACTCAGGTATTCTTTTCTGAACCATATCCATATGTCAAGCAGCAGAACTGTCAATCCTTGCCAGTGTGTCATAATACAAATCAGATATTGGATTTAAAAAAGGCTTCTATCTTTGTTCACTAAGCCTTATTGGGTTCTGCTTTGCTTCCCCCCCCCCCCGTTTTTTTTCTTTTTCAAACATGTGACTAACTCTTTCCAGCTCATTCAGTCACTACTGGAGAGCTTTCTGAGTTGCCTACATTGATGGTATTGTCTTTGTTCCCTGTTAAAACTATTCAGCGTAATTTGCTAATTCTTTGTCTCAGTTTTCTTGCCTTGGCCCAGGGCACTGTGTTCCACGTGGGATATATAGGAGGAGTGTGGTTTGGCTGAGCCCACAGCCGAATGCTTGACTCCTCTGCTCACTTATTTACACAATTAATATTTTTCACTCCAGTATAGTGCCGGTAGGGATCCAAGTGACATATTTTTTTAAAAAAAATTAAATTTTATTGAATCACCATGTGAGAGTTACAAGCTTTCATGTTTGGGCCACAATCTCACAATGACCAAGTGACATTTTAAAAAAGGATCATTTTTCAAATACTATTCTTTTCCTTTTCCTTTTAGTTTTTGAGACTTTGTTATAATTGATCTTCAGATACACAATTTTCCAACACCTATCCCATCTTCAGTATCAGCTCCCCTCTACCAGTATCCCCAGTTTCCCTTCTGCCCCCCACCTTCCTCATATACAGGCAGGCATATTTTTTTTTTTACTTTTTGGGTCACACCTGGTGATGCACAGGGGTTACTCCTGGCTCTGCACTCAGGAATCACCCCTGGCGGTGCTCAGGGGACCATATGGGATGCTGGGATTCGAACCCGGGTCGGCCGTGTGCAAGGGAAACGCCCTACCCTCTGTGCTATCGCTCCAGCCCCGGCAGGCATACTTTTAAGTTTAGTTGTTGTAGTCTTTAATTCTCTGATTTAAGACTTCCTGGTTCTGTGGTCCAGATGTATACTTACACTTTACCACTACACCTCCAATCATTTTTATCTGTTAAATATTCTGCAGTTTCAATAATGCTTTTTAAACCATTAAATTCTCTCTTTTTTATTTCTAGTGTATGAAAATACTGAAATAAATATTGAAAGAAGGTAGGACATTATTAATGGATATAATAAAGAAATAAGTAAATACATAGAATAACTAAAGAAAGTCAAGTTTCCTTGGTTTCTTTTGAGCACCACTTAGTGATCATTCTATTTTAGGACAGGAATGATACTGTGTGCTTTATATTTGTTTCACTTACAGTACTTGTCTTTGCAAAGTCACTGTACTTTGATATATGCAACATTTTTCTATTTATGTAACTGTGGTTTAGAGGAGGTTGATTCTTCCACCCACACTTTCATATAATCAAGTAGTTTACCTATGGATTGCCTATTAGCCTCTCTTGCTTCTAAATCCATTCTTTTGTCCTTGATCAGAGATTGGTAGTTACTTAAATATTCACTGTCACTGTCATCCAGTTGCTCATCTATTTGCTCTAGCAGGCACCATTAATGTCTCCATTGTAAGACCCCTTGTAACTGTTTTTGGCATACCAAACATGCCACGGGTAGCTTGCCAGGCTCTGACCTGTGGGCTAGATACAATTTATTTTATACTGCTCTATTCAAGGAAAACTTAAAGAAATGACAGATGGAATAATCAGAAGATAAATAAACAAATGTCCATTTGTAGTGATTAGTTGCTATATGATTTTAACCTATATAAATAAGGAAATTCAAATCATGTAATACATTATAGTATACTACCTGTTTTTACATGATTCCAACTCTGGCATCTAAAGCACTGTAGCACTGTCACTGTAACACTGTCATCCCGTTGTTCATCGATTTTTTTTCAAGCGGGCACCAGTAACGTCTCCAATGTGAGACTTGTTGTTGCTGAGTTTGGCATATCAAATATGCCACATTGCATTAAATTTTATTTTGTACTTGAACAAGATTGTGGTAACTCATATTTTCTGTTATAAATGAGGCTTCCTTTTTCCCCCCTTAGATATTTTACATTCCTTGGTCCAAAAAACATTTAAAAAATGTCAAGTAGAATTATTAGAAATTAGCTCAATCAAAGTGTATATGTGATCATTAATTGCTAATGCTTTTTTATACTTTCTTAATCTAGTAGAGGATAACCATATACAGCATTTGTGAGTGCCATATTCAATACAACGTGTGATGGGAAGGAAGTTTCTGCTTTCCTTTAAAGAAATCTCTTAAGGGATATTGTCTGCCATAGAGATGAGGGAGTGGTGGGATGGGGGAGGGATACTGGGGACATTAATGGTTGAAATTCTACACAAGTTGAGGGATGGGTGTTCGATCATCGTATGACTGTAACTCAAACATGAAAGCTTTGTAACTATATCACAGTGATTCAATAAAAAAAATTAAGGAACTTTTAATGCTTCTTGCCAAACTAGTTTCAAAGTGAATTCAATGAGTTTTTGCATATCTATTAATCACTGTATTATCCCTTCAACTCTGAATGATAATCTAGCTGAGTAGAGTATTCTTGGTGAGGTGTTCAGCTGCACTTTTACTATATCTTTCCATATTCTTATGGCATGTCCAGTCTCATTGGATAGATTAGCTGTAAGTCTTAAGAATTTTTTGGGCATATAAGTTCCTTTTTTGATCTTTCTGCTTTAACTATTCTGTCCCTTCTCTCTTTAGCTTTTTG
The DNA here is from genome assembly GCF_027595985.1 of Sorex araneus. NCBI lineage: Eukaryota > Metazoa > Chordata > Mammalia > Eulipotyphla > Soricidae > Sorex > Sorex araneus. The sequence goes on from NC_073310.1 coordinate 30,117,695, forward strand.
TGATTTTTAATAGAATAAATCTTGACATTTTTCCTAATTGGGTCTTTTTCACCTGAACCCTTCAGGCCTCTTGGAACTCAGTGCCTGTCATCCTTATCTTGGGGAAGTTCTTATCAATGAGTTCTTGAACTATTCTTTCTTTACATTTGCCTTCTTGTTCTTCAGGGACTCCAGTAATTCTTCTGTTGTTCCTCATGAGTTCATCCCACAGGTTTCTAGTATGTTGTTCTTTTCTTTGCAAACTTTCTGCTTCACTTTCTGCTTTTTCCTAGCAGATTCATCTTGGAGGTCCTCAATATTTTACTCAGCTTTTGTTATTCTGCTATTCAGAGCTTCTATTGACATTTTAAAACTATCACCTATCATGTTATTCATTGTAGTCATTTCTGACTGTCAGAGCTGTTTTAATTCCAACTCTTACTTCTTAGGCTTTGCTGATTAACTGTGCTAGTGTCTGTTTGATCTCACTGAATTTCGTCATCATATGTATAAAAATAAAAAGAAAAGGCGCGGGAGAGGGAAGAGATACCTCACCGCACCGAGCCAGGCACAGGGCCTAGGGCAGCAGCTGTCTCTCCCACCACCCGAGTTCGGTAGCCTCCAGCCGCTTCCCCCACCCCGGGGAGGTTGATGGCGAAGATGTGGCAGGCGAAGGAAGGAATGGAGCCAAGATGGTTGGTCTCACTTGCAGTTTATTCCAATCTTCCCTCTATACATTCTCCTCTGGAACTCTCTCCCTGCCCCCTCATACAGCTACCTTAAATCTCCCCGTCCCCCAGCAGCCTGGGGCTTATCTAAAGGTGTGGTTACAATCCACAGGGGTTATAGTTCTATCTCTTAGGGGAATGCCTTCACTAGGACAGAATCTCTCTTTCAGCAGAAAGACCCACCCAAGGGCAGAGTCCCATGAATGTGTTTCTCTTCTCCTCAGCCAGCAAACATATAAGAATTCATAATATTAATCATTTTGTATGGACACAATAAGAGATGCATTAAAGCTTATAGAATTGCTCTCCTGGGGCCATCTCAATCTCAGACTACAGTGCTCAGGCCAGATCAGTCTTTCCTATCCCTGGCAGGGTCCCAGTCTCATAATTACTATTGGATCATGACAGCATTTGTCTATGATCAAACTCTTAACTTATAGTTAAGAATTAGGCACTTTGGCCAGGCCCATCTCGATGCCAGGGTAGCACATAACTCACCGCTTGCCCTGGATCCTTCCCGTCCCACGTCGGGGACCCTACTTTGGGGTGCTAGGAACTGAGGGCAACTGAGGCTTAAGTGGAGAAAGCAGATGCCCAGGAGGGAATATCGAGGCCAATTAAGTCTTAAGTTATAAAAACATAATATTGTCTTCTTGTTTCTATACAAAAAAGACATAGCTTTAAAGTAAATTATTCAAAAGGCATAAAGAGGAGAGAAAGGCAATGTTATAATATTCAGTGTCCTAGGAAGTTCTGACCTTACCAATTAACAGAGTTTGATTAAGGGAAGAGCAGATAAACTGGTAGAATTGGTTACAGATAAACAAAAGAATGGGAGTGACTCGGGAGCACTTTGATGGGTGTGACTGATAAACCTAAGCTCCTTGTGGCAAGGGGAAAGGACAAACCAATGATATCCAACAATCATAGTGTCATTAGACATTTTCTGAAGATTCACTGGTGTTGATGATGTCTTCTGTGGTCATGTTTTCATTCATTGAGCTTCTGCCTATTTTTCCCATTGGTTTTTCTAGTGTGCTTGTTATGCTGGGGGTGGGTTTTTATAGTTAACCCACTGGAAAGTTGGTGAAGGATTAGCTAGTGGTTTCCCTCTGTCCTCGAATTTGTTGAGTACATGGGAATGCGTGCTTAAGGAGCTTTGGTGGGCCCTTACTATGATGTAGGTCATGTGTGGAGACTCCTGATACCCACCTGAGAGGGAGGGGCTCTTATCCCATTTGAGCTTTGTTTGCCTCCCTTCAGATGAGCCAGTGATAGTGACATCAGCTAGAGGAGAGCCTCACCTAGAATGGTGGAGCAGCAAACAGAAGTTCTCCTTCTTTCACTTCTATTTTCCTTTGACACTTCATTATTATTGCTGGTTTTTATTTCATCCTTGAGATGGCTACTTGTAAAGGCTCTCTGCATTCAGGATTTTGTTACAGTGACTTGATATTCATTATATGGAGTCTTTTTTGTTTTTTGTTTGTTTCTTTATTCATTTATGGGCCACAGCAGACTGGTATCAGGGCTCAATCCTGGATCTGCTAACGGATCACTCTGGTAGGATTATATACAGTATGGGCATAAAACTGAGTTGGTGGAGTACAAGGCAAATGCCCTACCAGTGGTATGATTGCTCAGGCCTGTATATGAATTCATTTGTACACTGAGTATATCCTTTTTTAAGTTGATTGGATTTTTTTCTAGTGATTGCTTAATTCCCATTGCTGTTACACAGACTTGACTTACGGTCCTCTTTGGCTGAACTTGAGGATTTTGAACACCTCTAAGAATGCCTGGATTTGTCCCTCTCTGCCAGTGCAAATTGATCCCTTTGTTCCTCCATTGTTCTTAGTTTAGTACATGGTGATACTGGAACTTCATGTTTCTCGTTACCTGAGTACTCACCTCTTTTTATTGGTTTGCAATCAAGGGCTACTGCTCATGCCTCTGTTATTCTGTTTCTATTACCATAGAGTGGAATTTCAGTGGTACAGACTGGTATAGATCTATTCCCTACACAGATAAAACATGGCTTTTATAAGGATATTCTGACACTCACCTAAGACCTTATAACTTCTCACAAGCCCTAAGAATATGTGAGGTTTCTGGAGTATAGTAGTAGCACAGACAAGTTGACTTCTGTAAGATTCCAGGTTTCAGCATAGTGGACCACAGGTGGGAGTGGTCCCTTCCATGTATCTTACAGGAAGTTTGAAAAAGTTCATAGGGAAAACAGGAAACAATTGATCATCCTTGTGGACACAGAGGAAATATATTTCAATTTTAGAATTGACAAAGTACAAAAACATTGGGCTTAATGTGGGATTGCATATTATCTCAGAAAAAAAAAACTAAGAGAAAAGCCCTCTTGATTACATTGGTTTCTTAAGTATGTGAGGAAATGTCATTTCACTTATTTATTTATTGAAATTCCTCATTCAGAATAAGGATACCTTTAATCTGATGGAAAGTGAGATACCCAGAGCTTAGAGCAGGGGCTCACACAGCAAGGACATTCCTTTAAATTAAAGATTTTTTTTTTGGTTATGTCAGACTGACAAGTTTCTCTGCACCCAATTATGATATGGCATTTTCTGGATTCTTTCCATGCTAAAAAATGGACTGTCATCCCGTTGCTCATCGATTTGTTCGAGCGGGCACCAGTAACGTCTCTCATTGAGAGACTTATTGTTAGTGTTTTTGGCATATCCAATACACACGGGTAGCTTGCCAGGCTCTGCCGTGCGGGCTCCATACTCTCAGTAGCTTGCCTGGCTCTCCTAGAGGGGTGAAGGAATCGAACATGGGTTGGCCGAGTGAAAGGCGAAAGCCCAACCACTGTGCTATCGCTCCAGCCTGCTAAAAAATAGTGTGTAAAATTTTGCTGAAGGAAAAAAAGTAACTTTATTACTTGAATCTGAAATATTTAGAATGTTTTTAATTTTGGGACAGTATTGATGTAACATAACTTCTTATCCATTTCATAATTAGACATAGACAATCCATCTTCAAAAAACTGGGTGCCAAAGTAACTCGACGAATTGATCATGCAGGTAAGAATTCAGAGAGGATTATCCTAGATGGGCTTGGCATATGAAAATTTTTAGAAAGGGCAATGTACACACCATTCCTCAATTTTGTTGCTTTTGTCTCGTTAAGAGCAAAGCTTTTTGGATTTATCAAGCATCTATGTTTGAGATGATATTTTCAGATGTTCACAAATTGAAATTTCTTGTTTCATTGTTGGGAGGCCATAGAAGTGGCGCACAGGGTTTGCTTCTGGCTCTGTACCCAAGATTCAATGCTAGTGATCCTTAGTGGCCATATCTGTGGCAGGGATTGAAGTCAGGTCAATTGCATAAAAGCCAAGTACCTTATTTGTGATAATATGGCTCCAGCTGCTGATATTCTCCTTTTTGACCAATTGCTTCTTCTGCAATAATGTGCTCTATAACTGTCATAGCATTAGTATCTAAGAGAAATCCTTGAAGTATAAAATACTAGAGGTAATGTAAAAGTGTAAAAACTTTGGTACGTCTTTGCAATGGAATCATATGCAGCTGTTAGGAGAGATGAAGTCATGATATTTTCTTGTAAATGGACAGACGTGGAGAGTATCACGCTACATGAAATGAGGCAGAAAGAGAGGGACAGATATCGAAGGACTGCACATATTTGTGTAGTGTAGAATAGAATAACACCACATGAGGCTGACACCCAAGGAAAGTAGATACACGGGCCAGTAGAATTTTCCCATAGCTGGAAGCCTTCATCATAAGTAGAGGGGAGAAGGCAGATGGAATAGAGAAGGGATCGCTAAAAAAATGATGGCCAGAGTAATCAGTCAGGATGGGAGATGTGTGCCGAAAATAGATAAAGGAATCAAACATGATGACCTCTCAGTGTCTGTGTTGCAAGCCATAAGACCCCAAAGGAGGGAGAGAGTATGTGGAATATTGTCTGCCATGGAGGCAGGGGGAGGGTAGGAGAACGGGGGTATACCGGGGATGCTGGTGTTGGGGAATGTGCACTGGTGGAGGTATGGGTGTTTGACCATTGTGAGATTATAACCCAAACATGAAAGCTTGTAACTGTCTCACGATGATTCAATAAAATTAAAAAAAATCATAATGAACAAAACAATGAAACATGAGCTGAACATATGAAGATGAGAATGCTATTTTGGACTTTCTTTTTTGTTTGCATTTATCTTTGGGCCAGCTGGCCATCCTTAGGACTTACTCCTCTCTTTCTTCTCAGGGATCACTCCTAGTGGACCCGGGACACAGTATGTGGTCTATGGATTGGGTGAGGGTAAGTTGCATGTAGATGAGGCTCCTTATCACTGTACTATCTCTCTTGCCACCAAGAAGAGTAGTGTACGTTAAGCTAGTTTTTGTTTTATAATGTATAGACAGTCATATTTGATATTTAGTGGTCTATGTAATTTTCACACAAAGCTACTTTGTAAATGAAAAGAAGGTATCAGATATTCTCATTAAAAATTAATTATTTTTCCAAACTTGGGGCTCGAAGGAAATTGAGTGTTAGGAATTATGCACTGTCAAATGTTATTATGTGCCTAATTTAAATAGTAGATTGGTTTTAGAAAATATCTATCAACAGTAAGGATAGTCTGAGTGGAAATCCCTTCATGAAAGGCTTACTATGTTATATCGTATTATCAACAATTGTTTTACTATTATCAATTTCTCTCATATCATTTCAAAAATGATGCTTTAAGGCAGAACCTTTATATTCGGATCTTAATACAAATTTGTTGTTGTTGTTGTTGTTAGAGGCTGACACCTCAAATGGTAACCCTACTGGCAGGTATGTTTTGGGGTATTATATTCATATTTACATTTGAATATGTTTATGTATTTTGTATGCATAATAGGCAATAAGGTGAGATTTACTCTTATTCATTTCATAATATTCATGTCACTGACCTCAATTCTTACCTGGCATGTTCTTCATTAATTGCTGTCTTCAAATTCATTTGTAGAACTATGCTCATGGAACAAAAGATAAATGTATTGCTTGATTCTGAAATATTTAGAATGTTTTTAATTTGGGGACAGTATTCATGTTATAACATTATTTCTTATCCATTTCATAATTAGACATAGACGATCCATCTTCAGAAAATGGGCCGCCAAGGTAACTCCTCAAATAGATAATGCAGGTAAGAATTCAGAGAAGATTATCCTAGATGGGTTTAGCTGTGTGTAAAATACCTATGAAAATTTTTAGAAAGGGCAATGTACACACCATTTCTCAATTCTGTTGCTTTTGTCTTGTTAAGAGCAAAACTTTTTGGATTTATCAATCATCTATGTTTGAGATGATTTTCTCAGATGTTCAGAAATTGAGATGTCTTGTTTCATTGTTGGGAGGCCATGGCAGTGGCGCACCGGGTTTGCTTCTGGCTCTGTACCCAGGTTTCAATGCTGGGGTTGCTCAGTGGTCAGATCTGTGTCAGGGATTGAAGTCAGATCAGTTGCGTAAAAGCCAAGTGCTTTATTTGCTGTAATATGTCTCCAGCCCCTGATATTCTCCTTCTTAACCTACTGTTGCTTATGCAACAGTGTGCTCTAATACTGTCATAGCATTACTATAATACAGCAATCCTGAAAGTATGAAATGGTAGCGTTAATGTAAAAGTGTAAAAGCTTTGGTACATCTTTGCAATGAAATATTATGCAGATGTTAGCAGAGATAAAGTCATGAAATTTTCCTGTAAACATATAGACCTGGAGAGTATCATGCTACATGAAATGAGTCAGAAAGAGAGGGACAGATATCGAAGGACTGCACTTATTTGTGGAGTATAATATAGAATAACATCACATGAGGCAGACACCCAAGGAAAGTAGATACACGGGCAAGTAGAATTGCCCCATGGCTGGAAGCCCTCTTCATGGGCAGACGGGAGAAGGCAGATGGAATAGAGAAAATATCACTAAGTAAATGATGGCCAGAGTAATCTGTAGGGATGGGAGATGTGTGCCGAAAGTAGATGACGAATCAAACATGATGACCTCTCAGTGTCTGTATTGTAAACCATAAGACTCCAAAGGAGAGAGTATGAGGAATATTGTCTGCCATGGAGGCAGGGGGAGGGTAGGAAAGGGGAGTATACCGGGGATGCCAGTGTTGGGGAATGTGCACTGGTGGAGGTATGAGTGTTTGACCATTGTGAGCTTATAACCCAAACATGAAAGCTTTTAACTATCTCACAATGATTCAATAAATTTTTTTAAAAGAATTTATGATGTACAAAACAATGAAACATGAGCTGAACATATGAAGATGAGAATGCTATTTTGGATTTTCTTCATTTGCCATCTTTGGGCCATCTTTGGGCCATCCGGCCATCCTTAGGGTTTACTCCTGTCTTTCTGCTCAGGGATCACTCCTACTAGACTCAGGATAGCATATGGGGGCCCGGGATTGAGTCAGGGTAAGATACATGCAGAGTAAGCTCCTTACCCACTGTACTATCTCTCCAGCCACTGAGAAGAGTAGTTTACCTTATCTAATTTTTGTGTGATAATGCATAGGAAGTCATATTTGATATTTAATGATCTACATAATTTTCACACAAAGCTACTTTGTAAATGAAAATAAGGTATAATAGATTTTGTCATTAAAAATTAATTATTTTTCCAAACGTGGGGCTCAAGGGAAATTAAGTGTTAGGAATTACGCACTGCCTAATGTTACCTGTGTGCCCCGATTTAAACAGTGGATTGGTTTTGAAAAATATCTATTAACCATTTGGGGACTCTGAGAGGGAAATCCTCCAGGAAAGACTTACTGTGTTAAATCGTATTATCAACACTTGGTTTACTTTTATCAATTTCTCTTTCATCATTTCCAAAAAAGATGCTTTAAGACACAAGTTTTATATTCTGGTCTTAATACATATTTTGTTTTTTGTTGTTGTTGTTAGAGTCTGACACCTTAAATTATAACAATTACAGCAGGTATGTTTAAGGACATTATATACATAGTTATGTTTGAATATATACATGTATTATAAACATATAATGGAGTACAGAGGCAAGAAGGTAAGATTTACTGGTCCTTATATCCTGAACTCAGCACTAGGGAATGTGTTTTACACTTGATTTCTTCTGTCTTGAAACTGACTTTGCAAAATGTTTTTGCTGCCACCTGTTACTTATTACTCAGCTTGGCTAAATGAGTATTATTTTAAAATACAGGGTTGTATGGTAGCATGAAGCTGGTGTGTGAATTTTCTATTCCTTAGGGCCTCTGTACAGGTAGATAGCTACTATGCTACACAAGCTGGTCAAAGAGATGCAAATCAAAAGGACAAAGACATTTAGTTTATGTTTACTGTTACTTTATTTTTCCCATGAAGGAAACAATATGTTCACAAAGTTTGGTTGGTAATACTGAGTGAGAATTTATCGTCTTTTTTGTTGTTGTTTGTTTGTTTTTAACATCAGTGTGTGGAGTGGATCACAGCTAGTGAGGCCACAGAGTATCTGCCTAATTTTGATAGTATATTTATTTATTACTTTGGGGGCACACCCAGTGATGCTCAGGGGGGTTACTCCTGGCTCTGCACTCAGGTTTCACTCCTCACAGTGCTTGAGGGGACCGTATGGGATGAAAAGGGTCAACTTCATGCGATGCCCCCTTTCTGCTATGCTATGTGTTTGGGATCCCTCTTAGACCTTCCTTGACTCAGGAAGCTCTGCCCTTGTTGGTTGAGGTTTACGTGCTGTAGATAGATATGCAGCCCTGTAGAAGACGTTCTAAAGTGGAAATGTGTATGGAAAGAAGAATAAAAACAGGATCCAAAGGCTGTACAGAACCATGGGTAAGGCGCTTGCCTTACTAGCTGTGGTCTGATTCGATCCCCAGTACTGCATATGATCCCCTTGGTACTATCTGGAGTAAACCCTGAGCATAATCAAGAGGTAAATCCCGAGCACTAGCATATAGGAGGCTACATCCGTGTGCTGAAATAAATCAGATGTCAAAACGTAATTATAGAAAGAAATTTAATATAGAAGTAGTATATATTTCACTTGATTTCGTAAATAGAGATATTAAGTTTCTCAATTTTGTCGTTCATTTTCTCTTTCAAGTTTACTCAGCCCGTCTGAAATTCATGGAAGCAAGTGTCATTTAAATAAAGAAACTAAGGTAGATATCAATTAAATGAATTAGCTGGCACGAGTGTAACATCTCTTTAGTGAATGACTGGGGATTTCTCTCATGACTCTTTGATCCATCTGTTGTATTTAATTCTTTGATGGATGTGGATGAAATTGAGCACCTGTGTTTGGCATTTTTTAATTGAATCACAATGAGATACAGTTACTGACTTACAAACTTTCATGATTATGTTTCAATCATCCTATGACTGAATTCCCATCCCTCCACCAGTGCCCATTCTCCACCACCAATGTGCCCAGTAATCCTCCTGCCACTCCCACCTCATCCCCAACCACTCCCTCCTCTTTGGCAAGCAGGTTCCCTTTTAGGCTCTGTCTCCTTTTGTGTGTTATGGTTTGCAATACAGATAGAAACTGGCCATCATGTTTTCTACTTTCAGCAAGTATCTCCCATCCCCAGCGAGCCCATCACTAACGTAGCGGTCCCTTCCCTATCCCAGCTGCCTTTTCCCTCTGCATTTGTGGCCTGCTTCCAAGCATAGAGCGATCCTCCTGTCCCTTATCTCTATAACCATGGGTCTTAATCTCCCATTCTGTTACTTAATATTCCACAAATGTGTGCAGTCAATCATCGTCTGTCCCAAAATCTGAAGTGCCCGAGAACATATGGCTGTTTAAAGAAACTTTGGTATAGATACAGGATGGAATACTATATGCAGCTGTTAGAATAGATGATATCATGAAATTTGCATATAACTAAATCAACATGGGTGTATCAGGCTAAGTGAAATGAGTTTAATATCTTTTCTTGATATGGATGTAAGCAGCTAACACTGTCTGCAATTAGAGCCCTTCTAAATTAGATACTGAAAAGTAAACTATCATCTCTTCTCCTGCAAGGAAAAAAATTTCACTGGGTGTCATTCTTGTTACAATTAAGTGAAAGCAAAGGTAACAACAGGTCTCACACAAATAGTAACCCTCTGACCACATTTCAGATTAAACTCACTTGAAAGTCTTGGTGCTAGTTTTTTGAAAAACACAATACCTTAAGCTTTTCTTGGGATAAATTTTGTTACAGATATATTTTTGAAAAATTCCCATTTAATGTCTGCCACGTAAGAATTTTTTATTCAATGATCAATTAGGGGTAAATCAAAGAAGATTTTCAGGTTATTTACGTCATTTCTTATAAACATTTCCCTATGTGAAGATAGGTAGAAAACAAAAGACTGGAATTTGTCTTAGGTCTGAAAAACTCCAAGGTCAGATTTTATATTATATCATAGAATAGAAATGAACCTTATACTTATCTTTTAAATTTTATTTTTAGCACAAAACTAATGATCATTTGTCAACTTCAAAGTGTGATAATTTCCGCCAATTGGAAAATGTTCCATGATTTTCCACAATCTGTCACTCTATTCTTTCTTTTTTTTTAATTTTATTGAATCACTGTGAGATGGTTTCATGGTTGGGTTACAATCTCACAATGATCAAACATCCATCTCTCCACCAGTGGACATTTTCCACCACCGATATCCTGGGTATACCCGCCCCGTTTCCCAACCTCCCCCTGCCTCCATGGCAGACAATATTCCCCAGACTCTTTCTACTTTTGGGCATATGGCTTCTAACACAGACACTGAGAGGTCATTATGTTTGGTCAATTATCTACTTTCAGCACACATCTCCCATCCTGACTGATTCCTTCAGGCATCAGTGTTCTTAGTCACTTAGTGTCACTCTATTCTTCACAATGATAAAGTGATCCTTTTCTTTCGATGTAATAAATATTAGTGTAAGAAGGAATCAGAGAAATATTACACAGGATATGGCAATGCCTTGGAACAGCTGATCATTTTCAAACCTGGTCACTAGATAGCAGCCGCAAGAGATACCAAGAGAGACCCTGAGTACTTAGCTAAGATTGAGCTTTGAACACTTATGTGTTGAAAGAAGGAGGGAAAGAAGCAAGAAAAGGAGGGAGGGAAGGAGCTAGTTCGGAAAGGTGGACAGTAAAAAAGGAGAAGGAGGAGGAGGACGAGGACGAGCATGAGGATGGGGTGGGAGGGAGAAGAAAAGTAAGAAAAGGAAGGGAAAGAGGGGAAGAAGAGGAGAGGAAAATAAAGATTGAGATTTATAAAGATCAATGATAGTAAATCTTAACTATGACTATGGACAGAAAGAGTTGTTCATCATGTATATAAACCAGCTAGAGCAATGAGGACTGAGGGCTAAGAATGGGAGGGGGGCATTATGCGAATAAGCACAAAAGTAATATGAAGATTTAATAAGAGTCAGGGGTAGCTTTACTAAAGAAATATAGATATGAGAAACATGTTCACATTTATATGAATGGCAAATACCTAATATAAGGATGTGAAATAATCAGAGACCTCATTTCTGTTACGATTATTTTATTAAAATATTACATAAATACAACTAGAAAAGTTTTCAGTTAATTTCTGAATTTGTGTTCATAGATAATATGTATTACTGTTCATTTTATTATTTCATGAAATGTGAATTATGCAGTAGCTCTCTGAACCAAATTAATTCCTTCATGTCTTCCTTCCTTCCTTCCTTCCTTCCTTCCTTCCTTCCTTCCTTCCTTCCTTCCTTCCTTCCTTCCTTCCTTCCTTCTTTCTTTCTTTCTTTCTTTCTTTCTTCCTTCCTTTATTTCACTCTCTTTCTTTCTTTCTTTCTTTCTTTCTTTCTTTCTTTCTTTCTTTCTTTCTTTCTTTCTTTCTTTCTTTCTTTCTTTCTTTCTTTCTTTCTTTCTTTCTTTCTTTCTCTCCATAATATCATCTGCATTCCTGAGTTAGATTTTTCTGAATCACCTGGGTGTCTCATCTTTCATATTTTGCATGTGAAGGCAGCATTGTCCCTGGTCATCTTGTTCATGCCTCTGTATAATTGACTCCTTAATGTTCACTACAGCCCATAATACTGTACCCCTGAAACAGGCGGGGGGGACTTGAGTGCTCCTTGAAATCTTCATACCTCACTATTCAACCAGGTCGTTATTGCCAGCGAACGTTGTTTTGGTATACAATTAAATCATGTTGAAACACACTCTCCTAGTGTTGATCCATTTGAGCTATATTTCCAACACTGCCAAAGTCATCTTAGGAAAAGTGTCTGTGATTTTCGTGGCATATTACTTTTGATCTTCTTTTAGTGCATTCTCGTCATCTGAAGAGGAACACTCCTGTATTTGCATGTCTCCCTTGGTTTGCCTCTGACCTGTAGTTTCAACTCATCATTCCATTCCCACTATCTCAGTGTTCCCAGTTGTTCTGGAACCTTCCCTCCCCCACCTCCCTATTTACTGTGTTGTTTCCTAACAATGTTTTGCTTGTATTTCCCTTCCAGGAGGCCCTTCACACCCCCTCCTCTAATGATGGACAAGAAGGAGATCTTACTGAAGAAAAGATCGAAAACAAAGATGGAACACCAGAGAACAGTGATGACAGTCATTATTGTGCAACTGAGTCATCGGAGAAAGTAAGAGAGGAAGGAGAAAGGGAAGGAGAGATGGGCTTGAAAGAGTGAGCAGGGCGTTTCCTACAGCCATAGCCGATGCTTTGTGTTTTGTTTCATAGGAAGGCTCGACAAAGCCAGCAACCAGCCCAGTACGAAAAGGTATTGATATTGCTGAAAGGATTCCACATGAACAAATATAATGCCAATTTGTTTAATGTTAATGAGACACCCTGAAGTAGAAAGAGTAGTGTTAGGAGGTCATTGCATATATGATTTTTTTCTTTGTTTGAATGTTAGTATTAAACACAGTCAGATGCATGCACCCAAATGTGACATTCAGGGGATTTCTACCCTTTAGGTGTATTGTATTTTTTTGTAAGCATCCCAGCTACTGTTGAGTTTTTTTTTTCTGATAGTGCTGCTGTCTTCCTCTAAAGTGATTATGTGTTGCTACTTGCGCTTCATGGATATTCATGAGTGGGATATTTTATGTATATTTAAACTGTGCTTTAAATTAAATGTTATTATAGATTTATTTAACTCTACTTAGTGACCATATCATTACTAGGAAACAGAGAAGTGGAAGATATGCACATAAAGTAGTCATAAAGTCATACAGTAGTTTATGACATTGTCCTTAAATCTCTTCTTGTATGCCAAATGCCAATTGTCATCTCGACAGATGGTCAACCTGCATCTCGACAGAAACAGAATGTGTTACATTCCACCCTCCTCTTTGTGTGGGGAACTAGGAACATGAGAATAGCAGTGGGAATTGACAGTCGCTTTAAGTCTCATTTTTATAACATTGGAAGACACATTCAAAGATCAGGGAGTCAAATCACAAATGAAATTTGAGCAAATCTCTATCCTGAATTGCCATTTGCACAATTCACTACCAAGCCTCACCAGCTGCATGTTCAGATAATCAATATGTCTTAGCCAAGCAATGCCAGTGTCCTCTGTTTTTTGCCAGTGTTGATGATTTAGAATGTCCTGCTCTTTCCATTTGACATTGACTGTTGACGAATAAATTTCTCCCACTTTTTCTTGTGATAACTGTGTAAAGAGTGTATGAGTTCTTGAGGTATGTGGCAGTATGTGTTTAATTGTATCAGGTTGAAGTGTGGCATTTTTAACTGTGCACTGAGAGTACCCTGCTCTTTCTCCAAATTTAATAGTTAATGATAGACCTTATATAGCTCTTGAAATATGGTAATAATATCTTGATTTAGATAGCATGTTTTCTCTCTTTGACAGATAAGAAAGCTGGAAAGTTTTCCTTAAAACGGTGGGTTTTGTAGACTTAAAAGCATCGTTACCTTTTCGATAGTGGAGAAAATTCAGAGAAAAGAAAGCAACCGACTTTCAATTGTAGAAATCACACAGTACAAGACTCACTGGGTTTAATTTGGGATTCCATATATTCTCGGGGGGAAAACCTTTCAAGAATAATTCCCCCTTGACTACTAGTTTCCTTGCTTCTCAAGTATGTTTGGCAATATCATTTTTTAAAATACGTATATAATACCTATTGAAATTTCACATTCAGAATAAAAGATGCCTTTAACCTGATGGAAAGTGAGGTTTCCAATCGTATAGCTGTGGTTTATACAACCAGGACCTTCTTTGAAATTATAGACTTGTTTTTCTGTTATGTCCGTCTGACAAGTTTCTCTGACCTCAATTATCACTTGGCATGTTCTTCATTAATTGCTGTCTTCAAATTAGTTTGTAGAAATATGCTGAGGGAAAAAAAGATAAATTTATTGCTGGAATCTGAAATACTTAGAATGCTTTTAAATTTGGAAAAGTATTAATATTGTAACATTGCTCCTTATTCATTTCATAATTAGACTTAGACAGTTCACCTTCCAAAAAGTGGACACGAAGGTAACTCAACAAATTGAAAATGCAGGTAAGATTTCAGAGAGAATTGTCGAGATGGGCTGGGCTGACTTGAAATTGCATATGAAAATTTTTAGAAAGGGCAATATACACATCATTTCTCAAATTTGTTGCTTTTGTCTCATTAAGTGCAAAGCTTTTTGGATATATCGAGCATTTATGTCTGAGATGATATTCTCAGACATTCACCATTTGAGATTTCTTCTTTTGTTGTTGGGAGGCCATAGCAGTGAGTGGCCCACAGGGTTTGCTTCTGGCTATGTACCCAATATTCAATGCTGGTGATGCTCAGAGGCCATATCTGAGGGACTGAAGTCAGGTTAGTTGCTTAAAAGCCAGGCACCTTCTTTGCTGTAATATGTATCCAGCCCCTGATATTCTCTTTCTTAACCAACTAATACGTAATGCAATAATGTGCTCTACATCTGTCATAGCATTACTATATAATAGCAATCCTGAAAGTATAAAATACTAGAGATAATGTAAAATTGTAAAAACTTTGGTACATCTATGCAATGGAATACTATGCAGCTGTTAGGAGAGATGAAGTCATGCAATTTTCTTCTAAATGGATAAACACGGAGATAATCATGCTAAGTGAAATGAGTCAGAAAGAGATGAACAGACAGAGAAGGACTGCACTCCTTCGTGGAGTATGGTATAGAATAACTTCACAAGAGGCTGACACCCAAGGACTGTAGATACACGGGCCAGTAGCATTGCCCAGTAGCAGGAAGTCTTCTTCATGAGCAGAGGGGAGAAGGCAGATGGAATAGAGAAGGCATCACTAAGAAAGTGTTGGCCAGAAGAATCAGTCGGGATGGGAGATGTGTGCTGAAAGAAGATAATGGATCAAACATGATGACCTCTCAGTGTATGTGTTGTAAGTGATAAGGCCCGAAAGAAATGAGAGAGAGTGTGGGGAATATTGTCTTCCATTGAGGAAGGGGGAGGGCAAGAGAGGGGAGGTATACTGGGATTCTGGTGTTGGGGTATGTGCACTGGTGGAGGGATGGGTGTTTGATCATTGTGAGATTGTAATCCAAACATGAAGTCTTGTAACTATCTCATGGTGATTCTACAAAATTTTTAAAAATTTATTATGGACAAAAAAATGAAACAGGAGCTGAAGATGAGAATGCTATTTTGGACTTGTTTTTTTTTTTCTGCTTTTATCTTTGGGCCAGCTGGCCATCCTTAGAGTTTACTTCTTTCTTTCTTTTAAGGGATCACTCCTACTCAACTCACTCCTACTCGACTCAGGACAACATATCCATGCTGTGGAGTGAGTTATGGTAAGCTGCATGCAGTAGGCTCCTTACCCACGGTACTATCTCTCCTGCCACCGAGAAAAGTAGTTGACATTAAGCTGACTATTTTTTGTGTGATAATGTATAGGCACTCATATTTGATATTTAGTGATCTATGGTAATTTTCACACAAAGCTACTGTTTAAATAGAAAGTATAACAGATTTTCTTACTAAAACTTAGATCTTTTCCAAACTTGGGGCTCAAGGGAAATTAAGTGTTAGGAATTGTGCACTGCCAAATGTTACCTGTGTGTCTCGATTTAAACAGGAGATTGGTTTTTGAAAATACCTATCAACTGTACGGGTAGTCTGAGAGGGAAATCTTCCATGAAAGACTTACTACATTTTATTGTATTATCAACAGTTGGTTTACTATTATCAATTTTTTTCATATCATTTCAAAAGATGATGCTTTAAGACAAGATTTATATTCTGGTCTTAATACATATCTTTTTGTTGTTCTTGTTTTGTTAGAGTATGACAACTTAAGTGATAACCATTTTGGCAGGTATGTTTCAGGGCATTATATACATATTTATATCTGAATATATACATGTATTATATAAGTATAATGGACTACAGAGGCAAGAAGGTAAGACTTACTGATCCTCATACTCTGAACTCAGAACTATGGGATGTGATTTACACTTGATTTCTTCTGTCTTTCCACTGACTTTGCAAAATGTGTTTTCGCCACCCATTACTTATTACTCAGCTGAGCTAAATGAGTATTATTTTTATATGCAGGATTCTATGGTAGCATGAAGCTGGTGTGTGAATTTTCTAGTCCTTAGGGCCTTTGTAGAGGTAGATAGCTAATATGCTACACAAACTGGAAAAGAGATGAAAATCGAACGACAAAGACATTTAGTTTACATTTACTGTTACTTTATTTTTCCCATGAAGGAAACAGTATGTTAATACAGTTTGGTTGATAATACTGAGTGAGAAGCATAGAATTTATCATTTTTTTTGTTGTTTGTTTGTTTTTAACATCAGTATGTGGAGTAGATCACAACTAGTGAGGCCACAGAGTATCTGCTAAATTTTGATACCCCATTCATTTATTACTTTGGGGGCCACACTCAGTGATGCTCGGGGTTTACTCCTGGTCTGCACTCAGGTTTCACACCTCGCAGTGCTTGAGGGGGACCATGTGGTTTAAAAGGGTCAACTCCGTGCGAGGCACCTTTTCAGCTATGCTATGTGTTTGGGATCCCTCTTAGACCTTCCTTGACTCAGGAAGCTCTGCCCTTGTTGGTTGAGGTTTACGTGCTGTAGATAGATATGCAGCCCTGTAGAAGACGTTCTAAAGTGGAAATGTGTATGGAAAGAAGAATAAAAACAGGATCCAAAGGCTGTACAGAACCATGGGTAAGGCGCTTGCCTTACTAGCTGTGGTCTGATTCGATCCCCAGTACTGCATATGATCCCCTTGGTACTATCTGGAGTAAACCCTGAGCATAATCAAGAGGTAAATCCCGAGCACTAGCATATAGGAGGCTACATCCGTGTGCTGAAATAAATCAGATGTCAAAACGTAATTATAGAAAGAAATTTAATATAGAAGTAGTATATATTTCACTTGATTTCGTAAATAGAGATATTAAGTTTCTCAATTTTGTCATTCATTTTCTCTTTCAAGTTTACTCAGCCCGTCTGAAATTCATGGAAGCAAGTGTCATTTAAATAAAGAAACTAAGGTAGATATCAATTAAATGAATTAGCTGGCACAAGTGTAACATCTCTTTAGTGAATGACTGGGGATTTCTCTCATGACTCTTTGATCCATCTGTTGTATTTAATTCTTTGATGGATGTGGATGAAATTAAACACCTTGTTTTGGCATTTTTTTAATGAATCACAGTGAGATACAGTTACTGACTTACAAACTTTCGTGATTACATTTCTGTCATTCAATGATTGAGTATCCATCCCTTCACCAGTGCCCATTCTCCACCACCAATGTGCCCAGTAGCCCTGCTGCCACTCCCACCTCATCCGCAACCTCTCCCTCCTCTGTGGCAAGCACGTTCTCATTCAAGCTCTCTCCTTTTGTATATTATGGTTAGCAGTACAGATAGAAAATGGCCATCACGTTTTCTACTTTCAGCACATAGTCCTATCCCCAGCGAACCCATCATTAACGTAGCGGTCCCTTCCCTATCCCAGCTGCTTTCTCCCTCTACATGTGATGCCGCTTCCAAGCATGGAGAAATCCTCCTGGACCTAATATCTATTATCAAACGCTGCTAGTCTCCCATTCTGTACTTTATATTCCACAAATGAGTGCAGTCATTGTCTGTCCCAAAAACTGGTGCATGCGAACAGATGATTGTTTAAAGAAACTTTGGTATAGATACAGGATGGAATACTATATGCAGCTGTTAGAATAGGTGACATCATGAAATTTGCATATAACTGAATCAACACGGGGAGTATCAGGCTAAGTGAAATGAGTTTAATATCTTTTCTTGATATGGATATAAGCAGCTAACACTGTCTGTAATTCTAGTCTTTCTAAATTAGATACTGAAAATTATTCTCTCATCTCTTCCTCTGCATGGAAAAAAATTCAATGGGTGTCATTCATGGCACCATAATATAAAGGCAAAGGTAACAACAGGTCTCTAACAAATATCAACTCTCTGACTATATTTCAGATTAAACTCATTTGAATGTCTTGGTGCTAGCTTTTAGGAAAAAACAATGCCTTAAGCTTTTTTGGGGATAAATTTTGTTACAGATTTTTTTTTCAAAATTCCCATCTAATGTCTGCCATGTAAGATTTTTTCATTCAATGATCAATTAGGGGTAAATCAAAGCAGATTTCCAGGTTATTTCTGTCATTTCTTATAAACATTTCCCTATGTGAAGATAGGTAGAAAAAAAATGTTGTGTTGTGTATGCGATTAGATCATGTTGAAAAACACTCTCCTAGTATTGATCCATTTGAGCTATATTTCCAATACTGCCAAATTCACCTTAGGGAAAGTGTCTGTGATTTTTGTGGCATGTTACTTTTGATCTTCTTTTAGTGTATTCCCCTTATCTGAAAAGGAATACTCCTGTATTTGCATGTATCCCTTGGTTTGCCTCTGACCTGTAGTTTCAATTCATCATTCCATACGCACCTTCTCATTGTTCCCAGTTGTTTTGGAACTCTCCCTCTCCTACCGCTCCATTTACTGTGATGTTTCTTAACAACACTTTGCTCATATTTCCTTTCCAGGAGGACCTTCATGCCTCTTCCTCTAATGATAGACCTGAAGGAGAGGGTATCGAAGAAAAGATGGAAAACATAGATGTAACACCAGAGAACAGTGTTGACAATAACAATTGTGCAATTGAGTCAATTGAGTCGGTTGAGGAAGTAAGAGAGGAAGGAGAAAGGGAAGGAGAGATGGGCTTGAATGAGTGAGCAGGGCATTTGCTATAGCCGATGCTTTGTGTTTTGTTTCATAGGAAGACTCAACAAAGCCAGAAACCAGCCCAGTAGGAGAAGGTATTGATATTGCTGAAAGGACTCCACATGAACAAATATAATGCCAATTTGTTTAATGCTAATGAGACACCCCTAAAGAGAAAGAGTAATGTTAGGATGTCATTGCATATATGATCTTTTTAGTTATGTTAGTATTAAACACTATCAGATACATAGGCCCAAATGTGTCATTCACGGGATTTCTACACTTTAGGTTTATTGTATTTTTTTGTAAGCATCCCAGCTACTGTTGAGGTTTTCTTTCTGATATTGCTGCTGTCATTCTCTAAAATGATGATGTGTTGCTACTTCCTCTTCTTGGATACATTCATGATTGGGATATTCTATGTATATTTAAACTGTGCCTTATTTTTAATATTATTATAGTTTTATCTAACTCTATTTAATGACCATATCATTACTAGGAGAAGAAGACTTAGAAGATATAGAAGCAAACTTGAAAATCGAGGTACTGTCTCCAATTACTATCACTTGGGCATTCATGGATGAAAGGGGATGAAAGTATGAAAGGGGATGCTGTGGTCCTGCTTTTTCTGTTTTCTTTCTTCTGCATCAAAAGTGATGACTCTGCATTTGCTTATACAATACTTTGTATTTCTTTACTTGTAATTTACAAAATAGGTGCTAAGAGGAGTACCACTTACATAGTACATTCTGCATGTAGGCAAGTTTGAGTTAAGAACCAAGTCTTTGTCCAGTAGTACAAAACCTTAATCTCAGAAATCATAAGACATCAGCTTGAGTGCTGAATTTAACTTTCCCCATGAAAAAATTATTTGTGAAAAAATAATGGCCAGTGTCATAAATCTGTGGTGTAACAGGATGTGGTAAAATTCTTAATGAGATTCAGAGATAAACAAGTTGAATTTCACAACTTGGAACTGAATAAGACTTGCCTGTATTTTGAAGATACTGTATTGGATTAATAATTCTTGTAGGGGAAAATATGTAAAAGGATGGAGAGGAGTAATGTTTATTACTGTTATATTTTGGGCTGGAGCGATAGCACAGCAGATAGGGTGTTTGTCTTGCATGTGTTTGGCCCAGGTTAGAGTGCTCTGTCCTTCTCATTGACCCCGGCAAGCTATGGAGAGTATCTTGCCTGCCGGACAGAACCGCACGATGAAAAACTGCTAACGTGGTGTATTCAATATGCGAAAAACAGTAACAAGTCTCACAGTGAAGACGTTACTGGTGCCCACTTGAGCAAATCGATGAATAATGAGATTACAGTGATGCTATTATATTTATTATATTTATGCAGTTCCATATAAACATTTATTTTACCTGTCTTTGAAAATACATAACAAATGTCATTGTGTTGTTAAAATGGAGAACACTGAGTGTATTTTGGGGGGCCAAATTGGTTGCTGTGTAATATGGAAGTATCATGAGTAAGTAGTCTGTTGCAATTCTTGGCATCTTATTGATATTCTTAATAAATGGAAAATTAAACTAGAAATGAAATTGTGAGAACTTGAACTTAAATTACTTTAGTTCTGACTTTTTCATGTAAAAATACACAAGTAGGCTTGAGCGCATAGTAGCTTTATAAACTGTGAACCCATTAGCAATTCACAGAATAATACCGGCCTGCAATCAACCAACATAAAACTGACTTACTCTTTGTGATAAAAATATCCTTTAAATTACAAAATCAACTTTCTTTTCACATGATTAAGTTTTATTTTTCCAATGGTTTGAGATCAGGAACCTTGATGAAACATGAATCTTTGTGGAAGAACATAAATGACACTCAGTGATTCACATACCATTTATGAGAACAGAATGCCTGGCTCTTGGGCAAAATAATTCTAGCCACTTATCCAAACAAAAGTGACAAAATATTGTACGTAAAAATTCATTATCCAGTGTTCCCTCATTTTAACATCTGAGCATATGCCTGAAAAACCAACAAAATTAATCATAGAAATTATATACCCACTTATATAAATGATATATAGATGAATTAATATAAGTACATGTAGAGTACTTAACATATGTCATCTGAATTTGCATGGGGATTCTTTTGAATCTATATAAAAGCTTAGGTAGATTGATACTTTAATACTAATTATTGGTCCAATTCATAAATGTTGGAAGTTTTTCCATTTCCCAAGGACTTCTATCTCTTTCTTAAGTGATTTCAAGTTATGGTCTAGATTTCCCACATTTTGTTACCCACTAGATCCACATGAATCCCACTTAATTATGATGTATGACATTTTTATCTGTTGTTGGATTCAGTTAGCTGAGATTTTTGGTAAGGATTTCGCACCAATATCCATCAGGTAGATTAGTCTGAAATGTTCTCTACTGGAAATGTCTCTGCTGCTTTGCGTTTTAGTGTAAGATTAGCTTCATAGAAGGTGTTAAGAAGGATTCTTTGAATTTTGGAACAGCTTAAGGAGTAGCACTGTCCTCCCATTGTTCGTCGATTTGCTCCTGCGGGCACCAGTAATGTCTCCATCGTGAGACTTGTTACTGTTTTAGTGCCACGGGTCGCTTGACAAGCTCCGCTGTGCGGGCGGGATACTCTCGGTAGCTTTCGGGGCTCTCCGAGAGGGCTGAAGAATCAAATCCGGGTGAGCAGCGTGCAAGGCAAACGCTGTGCTATTGGTCCAGCTAAAAATAGTAACAACAAGCCTAAGGAGTATAGGCAGTTAATCTTCTTTGAAGGTTTGATAGAACTCACCCCTGGACTCATATGGACCAGCACTATTGTGCTTGGGGAGATTCTCAATTGCTGCATCAATTTTGTTACTTATGATTAGCCAGTTTAAGCTTTCTACTTCCTTCGGTGTATTACATGACGCTAAGAATCTAGCCATTTCTTCCAGGTTTTAGTCTAGCTCAAGAGCACAGAATTGTTCATAGGACCTTTCATTATATTCTTAATTTTTGAAGGACCCATGGTAATTTCTCCTCTCTCATCTCTGATATGACTTATCAGATGATTTTCTCTTTTTTTTCATTGTGGGTTTAGATAAAGGTTTTTCAATCATATTTACTTGTTTAAAGAAGTAGCTCCAGGATTGCTTTGAATTGCTGTCTTGGGTCCTCTATTGTTGATTTCTGCTCTACTTTTTATTATTTCCCAAATTCTGCAACTTTTTAGAATTGTTTTTCCTTCTCCAGGTTTTTGAGATGTGTGTTCATCTTGTTCATGTGGGCTTTTTCTTCTTTCTTCATGTAGACCTGCATTGCTATGAATTTTCCCATAGAACGTCTTTGGGTGTATTCCATAGATTTTGGTAGCTTGTGTCTTCATTCTGATTAGTTTGAATGAATCTTTTTATTTTTCATAATTTCCTCTTTGATCCAGTGGTTTTTTAGCAGTTTTTTTCAGCTTCTAGGTGTTGGAAGTTTTGCTAATCATCTTTCTTTGATTAATATCTACTTCCACGGCATTTGTACAATTTCTGTGTTTGCAAATACATTTATGTTTGTTCTGTTCCTTAATATGCGAATACCCTATAGAATATTCCATGTGAATTAGAGAAGAATGTGTATTCTTGTTTGTGGGCATGTTGAGCCTGTATATGTCCAGCAGTCCTAGTATTTTAGCTCCTATTTTTGGACCCTTGTATCTTTACTGATAGTCTATCTAGTTGATCTAATGGGCAAATTAGTGTGTTGAAGACACCCCCTACTAATGTGTTTTCACCATTGTGTTTATGTAGGTTTGTGGGCAAAGTATGTGAACTTTGCTGAGCCTTCATTTAGTAAATAGATATTGATAATATTATCTCCTGATTTATTTGTGTTCCCTTGACTAGTAGTGCTCATCATTAGATCTAGTTTCTTTCTTTATATTGAGTGAAATTTGGTCTGATAGGACTGTACCAGCTTTTTTTTTTTGACTCTTCTATTGGCATGTATTATTATTTTGCATCCACTCACATCTCACAATAAATAAACCACTCGCAATAAAGGCTGTATTTATCCTGAGAATTTAGGTGTGTTTCCTATAGACAGCCAATCGATGGATTTTCTTTTCTCATCCATTCAGAAATTTCATGCCTTTTTTCTAGGTAAGTTCAGTCGTTGGCATTCAGAGAAATTATTGACAAAACAGTGTTGCTCTGTGTGCTTGTGTATATTTGTGTGCGTGTGTGTTGTGCATGTGTGCATGAATAATCTGGTGTTTTTGAGAGTCTATTTTTTTTTCCAAAAGAGGCCTCTCAGTAAGTGCTGCAGGATTTGTTTAGTTGTTGAAAATTCTGCCAGCTCTTGCTTCTTATCCCTCCCTCAAGTTTCAATAAAAGCTTTGAAGGGTAGTCAACTCTAGGCTGGAAGTTTTTTTCAGTCAGTACTTTGAATATGTCATTCCATTCTTTTCTGGACTGTGGGATGTCATGTGAAAGGTCTTTTGCAGTTCTTTTCCTTATCTCTGAGTTATCTTCTCTCTTGCTGCTTTAAGTTGTCTGTTTTGTCATTTGATTTTGCTGTTTTGATTACTATGTGTCTTGGCATTCTTTAGTTTGAGTCTACTTTGGAACTCTTGAAGCCTCTTCAGTCTGTGCAGGAGCCTCTCTCAAGATATCAGGAGAGTTCTCAGTTGTTCTCTCTTGGACCTGCTGTTCTTCCCTGTTCCCTTTTTCTTCTCCTTCCTGTAGTCCTATATATATCGCTTGCTATTTTCTCTTCTATTTGATTTCTTTCCTTTTTTTTTCACTTTGTTATTGATGATGGCTAGTATTTTGTCTTCAATGTGAGTGTACGGTCCTCTGTATGTTTAATTCTGTTGCTGTGACTTGCTATTGTATTTTGAAATTTCTCCAAATGATTTGCCTGGACTGTTTGATACCCTGGATCAATTCATCTTTAAGTTGGTTGAAGTTTCTTCCAATGACTGATTTAGTTCCATGGCCATTGTATGGAGAATTGATTTGAGTTTCTCACTGATGATGGATAAGATGCCAACTATCTGAGGTCTGATCTAATTTGTTACTTTTGAACAGGCAGTATTCTTTGAAATCTGTTAGCCTAACAAGTCTGCCCCCTTATGATATTACTCAAGTAGTCATGTAGTTCAGTCTCCAGTTATCCATTTGTTAAAATAGACCTATTTAAGGAACTATAGAAGACCCAAAACACCTTGAAGTGGTTGGGGATGAAGGGGTGGTGTTGTCACTTCCACGCAGGTTTGGGCTTGCAAAGGATTTGAGAGCGGTCCTCTAGGTCCAAGGGTATCCATAAAAAGAGTTGCTGATGGCAGGACAGAAGTCACAAGGCAGAATGAATTGCAGCACTTTTGAAACACCTGAATAATGTAAGAGGCAGCATCAATTTTCTGGGTCCTTGAATGTGTGCCCAGGGTTTGAGAGAGATTTTGAAGGAGCTCTCTTGGTCCAGGGTAACAAGAAATGGGTGACAGATTGAGACATTTAATATGTTTCATGAAAATTGATGAACTAGCTATAATCACAAACATGTGCTACAAAAAAGATGTTTTCATTTGGGGCAATGATTTTTACTCCATTTGTTATGTAAATAGAAATTAGTTTATCACTTTCAATTATTAGGAGAAAAAGAATAGCCAGATTAGATGTTTTGAATATCATTCTCCCTCTTTAGAATAGTAACAATTTTCTCCAGATAGTATTCTCTTTCAAAAGAAGATCTTTGGAAATAATATGAACACAAACATGCTTAGTAAAAGTTCACTGATAAAGTATCATTTTCGACTATTTCACATTTAATATTTAACACCATGAAGGAACAAAAGTTGTTGCAGAAGCCAATAGTCTCATGCTTTTTCAAATAGCTACATATTTTTTGTCAGAGAATTATTGCTTTTTCAATAAGACTTCTTTGATATTTCTAAGTTTACACTAACACACTATGTAAGGTTTGGGGCAAGAACATTAGTGATAGAGTCAGAAGGTCTGGGGTGATGCCAGCAGTTTGCTTATGTTTTTAAACTTATCATTCCAGCACTGTAATAACAAACTCATTATGGTGGAGTATTTAGTACCTAGCTAATGCAAGTGGTATTTAATTTACCAATTTATGGTTAACATTCTTTCAACTGATCATAAAACTGGGCTGGAGCGATAATTATCATTTCAAAACAAATTATAATCAACTGAATATGTTTGTAAAAACAAAAATGGTTATATATCTCTAGGATTTGTTAAATTGGTATTTTTACTTGCAGTCTAATAAGTGGTGGTTGAATTTGTGTATATGAAAGATGGAGTGATTACGGGAAAGTGTTAAGTACTGAGGAAATACAGGAAGAGAAAGGTCAGGTTACTTATGATTGAGAAGGCCTTTGAAGTGACTACTTATATTCTAAGATGTTTTATATAATATAACATATATGTTTATCTTCTGTGAGTAGAAGCTTAAATATGAATATAAACATTTATAAAACCTAAATTATATTTATATATATAACCTATATAAATATAAAACCTGTAGTTTTCAAGAGTAGGAAGAAAACCCTTCAATAACATGAATCTCCTACCTATATACCCTTCTAGTTCTAACCAGCTCGTCTTATCTATATGCCTAGCTCTTTTGGGGACTTCAAGGTAATGAGACTTAGTAAATTTTTTAGGTAAGAATGGCAAGTGGAATTGCATTTGTTGCCCAAGTAACATTCTATTTGGCAGGAGCATTATACTTTCTGTACCTTTACCTGAATTCAGTAGTCAGTGAAGGGTAGGTATGAAGAAAAGATATATTGGTGATGTTTTTGATACTACATGTGTGCAATCATTTATATGTTACTAGTAAATGATTTAAAAATGAAGTATTTTATCAAAAGGATGATATAAATATCCTATTAAGTATTTATTCAACTAATTCAAGAGATATTGGATACAATTCCAAAGCTACCTGTGTTTCTGAAGGGCACAACAAAAATGTATGATAGATTAGAACATATGAAGAAAGAAGCAAAGATGAAAGTAAGTCACAGTAGATGTCATGTGTGTGAATTCATGAATTCATCCCTCAAACTTCTCGTCAAATTGTGAAAGTCTAGTGGGGGAAGAGAGAAGTTTCTTCTTAACTAAGAGGTTCATTAAAGTTATTCAGGAAGGATCACTGTGAAACTATCCCAAAACAACGAGAGTATACAATTACATGTTCAGGTGTATGAAAACAAAAAATAACAATTAAAATACACTTTTGCAATTTTGATGGTTTTCATCTGTTCTTGATTTTCTAAGAAATACAGGCTTTCGAGTTCTGACTCTAGGTCTCAGTGTAGATAACCCTTTGTGGCCAAAGGGTTAATTTCAGAAGTTGATACTGGGTTTAGAGTATGCCATTCTGTTTATTTCTGCTATTACAAAAAACATTCTTTTATTCTTGCAGAGAAAACTCTTCATGGAAGAGTCAGAAGATACATCTGAGGATGCATCTTTAGCAGCAGAACCTTCCATATATACAGAAAGACTGAAATATTTACATCTAGAGAAAATGCAGCTGCTACAAAAAGTTCTAAGACAAGCTAGAGAAGAGGAAGAGAATAAAATGTCCTTGGAATGCAAAATAAAAGAACTTAATACAGATATAAAGACACACGAATATAGAGAAATACTGCTATGCCATCTAGAATCTAGAAAAAGACTAAAAGAAATATACATGTCTATTGGTGAACTTTCATTCAGGTTATCCAGGTGAATTTAATGACACTATATATGGTTTCATTTATTTACATACAAATCACTTCAGACATGTAAGTGATGTATCCTCCTCTTCCCTCAGATGTTATTTTGCTAGATTTCTTGAAGCAATTCTCCTGCTTATATCTAATCAGACTCCATCTTTACTAACATGACTTTATTCTTCATCATAGTTTTCACTAGAGAGCTATTTTATTTTTAATACAAATCAGTATGGCATAAGGCTCTTAGGACAAAAAAGAAAAGTTTTTTTTTTTTAATTGAATCACCATGTGGAAAGTTACAAAGATTTCAGGCTTAAGTCTCAGTTACATAATGCTCGAACACCCATCCCTTCACCAGTGGATATATTCCACCACCAAGAACCACGGTAAACCTCCCCCCTAACACCCCTTCCTCCCAGCCCCCCACCTCGCCTGTGTAGCTGATAAATTTCACTTTACTTTCTCTTTACTTTGATTACATACAAACAAAAAAACTATTATTGTTTGGAGTTTCCCCCCCCACCGCCCGGAGTCGGACCTGCTGGAAAGGAAGCATTTGATAATTTGTTTTCCATTGCTGAGAATGAAGAGATATGAGGTTGTGTGGCCACAATAGCGGCCGCGAGGATCTAGATTTATATATTTTAGTATTTTAGTGACTATGGGGGTTTTCTGCCAGAGGTTGCATCATTGCTAGCTCATACCTCTCTGCTACTTTATATTCCACATATGAGTGCAATCTTTCTGTTTCTGTTTCTTTCTTTCTGACTCATTTCACTCAAAAGGATACTTTCCATGTTGATCCACTAATATGCAAATTTCATGACTTCATGTTTTCTAACAGCTGCACAGTAATCCATTGTGCAGATGTACCAAACTTTCTTTAACCAGTCATCTGTTCTTGGGCATTAGGTTTTTTTCCATATTCTGGCTATTGTACACTGTGCTACAGGTGCAGATGTCATTTAGACTATACGTTTTTGCATCTCTGGGGTATATTCCCAGGAGTGGTATTGCTGGGTCAAATGGGAGCTGGATTTCTAATTTCTTGAGGAGCGAACATATTGTTTTCCAAAAGGGCTGAACCAGTCGGAATTCCCACCAGAAGTGTAGGAGGGTTCCTTTTTCCCGACATTCACACCAACAGTGGTTGTTTTTGTACTTTTGGATGTGAACCAGTCTCTGTAGTGTGAGGTGGTATCTCATAGTTGTTTTGATATGCATCTCCCTGATGATTAGTGATGAAGAGCATTTTTTCATGTGACTTTTAACCATTCATATTTCTTCCTTGAGAAAGTTTCTGTTCATTTCTTCATCCCATTTTTTGATGGGAAAAAAGGAAAGTTTAAAAACTTTAAAATGGCACCAACTTCTTAGATTTTTTTCTTACATCACTGGCTTAAATCATGGAAAATATGTTCTAATTGTTCAGCTTATAAACATTTTTAAATTTATTTTATATTTGCTTTAGGCCCATGGAAATTCTAGGAATACTTAGAAGAGTTAAGAGAGGTTAATAAAGCATCAAAAGTCAAGTGGAGATTATAATTGAATACCTGGCATCTGGGGCTCCAAAAAAATAAAACTTATCAAGAATAAGATTAAAATGTAGGAGCTGGAGCCAAAGCACAGCGGGTAGGGCATTTGCCTTGAACGAGGCTGACCCAAGTTCCATTCCCACCATCCCATATGGTCATCCAAACACCTACAGGAGTAATTCCTGAGTGCATGAGCCAGGAACAACCCCAGTACATTACCAGGTTGATCCAAGAGCAGAAGAGTAAATTACAAAAAAAGAAATAAACCTTAGAAAAACAACAAAATCTAGTATAAAATCTTTAGGCAATAGATGAAAACTCTGAAACCTGAACTCTCCACAGTGTCTATCCCAGAAGATTTTGAAAAGAGATCTACAAAGAAACAAACAACTTTTCCCAAGAATTACAAGTTTCAAAAGCACTAAAAAATAAACTAGCTGTGTAAATCAGCATGCAACAATAGAAAACAAATTGAGCTAATTAAATTTAAGTTCGGTTTCATGAGGATAGCTTTACATGAAAGCAAACTAAGAAATATAATTTTCAAAACTGTTGCTAGGTGAATTCACTTTTTAAAATATTAGTCTAACTTATCTTCCATATCTTTATTAAAATTAATATTATATTATTATTATTATTATTATTTTGCTTAATAGGACATTTGAAGACCACCGGAAGAAATGGGAAAATAGAGACCTTCTGGTAAGTACTGAACACTGTTCAGTGTGACCCCAAAACCAAATGGAGGAGGAGGAAGGATTGCTCAGAAAAAATGTTAACTAGGTAAAGAAATATTATGTAGTTTATTTATTTATTGTTGGTTTAGGGGCCACAACCAGCAGTACTCAAGGATTATGCCTGGCTCTGCAGTCAGCGATTACTCCTTCCTTGCTCAGGAACCACATACAATGCTGTGGCTAGAATCCACAGGCTCTGTGGCAATAACCCTGCCCATTATTCCTGAAAAATGGGCAGGTTGCTTGATTCAGAGCCTGGTATGCACATACCTGGTATGTACCCACCCTGTCTCATGTCTTTCATTGGTTTTACTATTATTACCAACTTTCCTAATTTTTCCTTCACATTACACATCTCCGTATAACTCTGATATGTTTTGTTCTATATATCAGAAGTAATTTTACCACATTGTTGTTACTGATTTTGGCATATCCAAAATCACATACCACATTTCCAAAATCCACATACGCCAAGGGGAGCATGCCAGGCTCTGCTGTGAGGGAAGGATACTCGAGGTAGCTTGCCAGGTATTGTGGGAGGGATGTTGAAATCGAACCCGGGTTGGCCACGCGCAAGTGTGTGGAAGTTACAAAGTGAATATGTAATCATAAACTGGTTAAATTGCAGAAATTATTTTGCATGGAATTTTATAACAAGCTTCTGAATTTTCAGCAATATTTTATAACAATCCTATTTTTTAAAAATGCTTCATTTCTTGGTATCTTTCTCTTTCTGATTTTTGGCCAACCCTAGTTCATGCTCAGGGCTCACTCCTGGCTCTGTGCATGCTCAGGGATACACAGAGACCTAATGGGGCTTGGGGGACTATATGCAGTGCCTGGGATTGAACCTGAGTCAGCTGTGTGCAAGGCAAGCGCCCTAGCTGCTTTACTTGTTCTTTGGTCCAA
The DNA here is from genome assembly GCF_027595985.1 of Sorex araneus. Lineage (NCBI taxonomy): Eukaryota > Metazoa > Chordata > Mammalia > Eulipotyphla > Soricidae > Sorex > Sorex araneus. The sequence goes on from NC_073310.1 coordinate 30,147,591, forward strand.
AACTGTGACTTCACTTTGCATTTTGTATCATACATGTTCTATTCTTGTTCTTACAGTGTTCACATATGCTGATTTTCTAGTTTCTGAAGTTATGAGTTAAGGAAATATTGGTGTCTTTTCTTGTGTTTGCTGTGTTGCTGTGAACTTCCCTCAAGAGGAATAATATTTGCTTCATTGGGGTTCCAGGGGACAGAGGTTAAACAACACACAACCTGGGTGCTTGGGGTGATGGTTCAGTTCTCAGACCCAAAATCACAATAATGCTGAATCCACTGCTGCTCTGGAAAGCCGGGGATCCCCTAGCTCATATAGCATTGGAACCAGGAATGAAACATGGAGTCTCATGCCTGGAAAGCATTTTCTCCAGTCTTTGAGCTATATTGCTGACTCTATTGCATTTCGTTCCTACCAGTATCTATGTCAGATATTTTAGTTTATTTATTGATTTCTGCTAATGCTCTGTGACTTTTAATGCTGTTAATCATAGTTTAATGCATACATCACTCAACACATTCACACCAGATTTCCTCCAATAGTGTCACAAGACTCTCTCCCATCCACCCCTCACACACCCTAAACATAGTTCTGTGGGTCAGCTCTTCAGGTTTTTTGCCTTTGCCACTTTCTTCTGCCAGTACTATATATTTTATATCCCTGATGTGAGAGAGAAATTCTGTATCTGACCCTTTCTTTCCAAATTGCTTTTGTCCACTAATTTGGAAAAAATTACATTATTTCATACTTGCTTTCTGTCTCACAGAATTCCATGTGTAAAGCACTATGTCCCTTTAAAGAAATTTTTATTGAATCATCATGAGATATGCAGTGACAAAGTTGGTCATGGTTGAGTTTCAATCAAAGAATGTTAAACACCCTTCCCTTCACCAGTGCACATTTTCTATCTCCAGTGTCCCCAGTTTCCCTCCCACATGCCTCCACTGGCCCCCACAGCCTGCCTCTATAGGAACACCTCTCTGTATGTCTGTATGTCTTTCTGTCTGTTGTCTGTCTCTCTCTCTCTTCTTTATCTCTTTCATTTTCTTTTTAGACACTGTGGTTTGCAACAATGTTACTGAAAAGATATCACGCATATTATTTTACCTTCACTCAGCACTCAATTTTTGTCCAGAGTAATTATTTCCAACTATCATTGTAATACTGGTCCCTTCTCTGCCCGAACTGCATCCCCCATGCTACTTTGACCAGAAATTTGCATTATATATCAGTCCTCCTAGCTCTTATTTATATGTTGTAGGTATTGTTCACAAACTGTGGTATATATATTTTTATATCCAACAAATAAGTGCTATCATTCTATATCTGTCCTCTCCCTCTCACTGATCTCACTCAGCATGATAATCTACCTGTCCATCCATGTATTAAAAAAAATCCTATACAGATACATAGTGTTCCATTATGTAGATGCACCCTAGTTTCTTTTCCAGTCATCTGTTCTTCGGTACTCAGAATGTTTCCAGATTCTGGCAGTTGTGAATAGTGCTGCAATGAACATAGACGTGCAGATGACATTTCCGTTATGTATATTTGGACCCTAGGCTATATTTCCAGAACTGTTATTGTTGGGTAAGATGGAAGCTCAATTTCTAGTTTTGTGAGGAATGACTGTAGTGCTTCCAAAAAGGCTGGACCAGTTAGAATGCCCAGCAACAAAGAATGAGAGTCCCATTCATTTTGCATGGGTGCCAATACTGGTTGTTTTTGTTATTTTTGATGTGTACCAGACTCAGTGGTGTGAGATGATATCTCATCATTTTGAATTGCATCTCCATGGTAGTTAGTGATGTAGAGCAATTTCTCATGTCTTTGAGCCGTATATATTTCTTCTTGGAGTGTCCGGTCCTTTCTTCTCCCTCTTTTTTGATGGTATTGGATACCTTTTTGTGTAAGGTCCTTCCAGTGCCTTATATATCTTGGATATTAACCTCTTTATCAGATGAGTATTGTGTTAATAATTATTCTATAGGCTGTCTTTTTATCTCGCTCACCATTTCTTGTGAGGTACAGAAGCTTCTTGGTTTAATGTCCCAGTTATTTATCTTGCTTCCACTCCCTTCGTCAGTAGTGTTTCATATTTGAAGATGTCTTTAGTTTCAGCATCATGGAGGGTTCTGCCTGTCCTCCAGGAACCTTATGGATTCAGATCTGATAGTGAGGTCTTTAATCCGATTTGACCTCCCTTTTCTGACTGGTGTTAGGAAAAAGTCCAAATTTGTTTTTTGCATGTAGCTGCCCACTTTTCCCCCAACCACTTGTTGAAGAGACTTTCCTTGCTCTACTTCATATTCTTATTCCCTTATCAAAGATTAGATGATCAAAGATTTGAGGTTCTGTGCTAGGATACTCAACTCTATCCCATTACTCTACGGGTCTGTCATTATTTCAGTACTATGCTTTTTTAATTACCATCACTTTGTCATAAGTTTGATGTTGGGAAGGTCATGCCTTCCATCTTCTTTTTCCCAAGGATTGCTTTAGCTAGTGTTGGCTCATTTCTAGTGGAAAATTAGGTTCTTGTCTCTAGAGGATGGATGTCAGAACCAAACCGTTTTAAGATTTGAATCATAGCCTTCAAAGTTGATAAGTCCTTACACTGCACTCCACACATTGAAGGACAGTTTCAATAGATGACATCCGTTGAAGGACTGATATTTCCTGGGCGAAGTATCACAGAATCTACAGAAATATTTTAGAGCCTCTACATCTGCCACTCTCTTAAGAAAGTTCTTCAATGATTAAAATCCGGAAATTTGTTTACTGTGCTGCCTTATTGTGAGGAACTAACTGAGACAAAATATTTGTACCTGAAAATTACAGTATTGGAATCCATGTTTACAATATTTTATTAGAATCTTCTTTTGCCATTATCATTTGCAGAGGATTTCTTATGGCAGGAATAATGAATTCAGTGCCATCCCTCAAACTTCTCATCAAATTGTGAAAGTCTAGTGTGGGAAGAGAGAAGTTTCTTCTTACCTAAGAGGTTCATTAAAGCTATTCATGAAGGACCACTGTGAAACAATCCCAGAACAACAAGAGTATACAATTACATATAATCAGGTGTATGAAAACAAAAAGTAACAATTGGAATACATTTTAGCAACTTTGATGGTTTTCATCTGTTCTCAATTTTCTGAGAAATACAGGTTTTCACATTCGCGGACTGGTCTCAGTGTAGATAACACTTTGTGGCCAAAAGGTTAATTTCGTAAGTTGATACTGGGTTTATATTGTGCCATTCTGTTTAATTCTGCTATTACAAAAAGCATTCTTTTATTCTTGCAGCAAGAAGTCAATATGAAAGATTTCTTAGATGTGTCTCTGGATGCATCTTACAAAGAAGGATCTTGCCTATTTTTTGAAAGACAAAAATACAGGAATCATCAGAGAATTAAGATGATTAAAAAGATTCAGAGGAGGAATAGAGAACTAGAAATTCATATAAGGATGTTGCATTCCAAATTAATAGACTGTTCAACTCTTCAAATGTTAGACGTATATAGTGAAATTTTAGAAGACCATCAAGAAACTAGAAAAAAACTAAAAGGAATGTACATGTCCATTAGCGAATATTCGTTCAAGTTATCCAGGTGAATATACTGACACTACATATTGTTTCATTTATTTACATACAAATCACTTCAGACATGTAAGTCATGTATCCTACTCTTCCCTCAGATGTTATTTTGCTAGCTTTCTTGAAGCAATTCTCCTCCCTTTATCTAATCAGACTCCATCTTTACTAACATGAGTTTATTCTTCCTTATTGATTTCACTAGAGAGTCATTTTATTTTTAATACAAATAAGTATGACATAAGGCTCTCAGGACCAAAAGAAAAGTTTAAAACTTTAAAATGCCACCAAATTCTTAGATTTTTTTCCTGTGACATTGTTAAATTTAAAAAATTCTATGTGGATTCAGTTGTTCTTTGATATACCAGGTCATGAGGGAACCAATGTAAAAATGCTTCAGCTTAATTTGTATCATCCAGTGAACAGTGATGATAAATATATTTGCTATTTTGATATTGACATCAGTCTTAGATCACTGGCTTAAATCATGGAAAATATGTTCTAATTGTTCAGCTTATAAACATTTTTAAATTTATTTTATATTTGCTTTAGGCCCATGGAAATTCTAGGGATACTTAGCAGAGTTAAGAGAGGTTAATAAAGCATCAAAAGTCAAGTGGAGATTATAATTGAATACCTGGCATCTGGTGCTCCAAAAAATTAAAATTTATCAAGAATAAGATTAAAATGTAGGAGCTGGAGCCAAAGCACAGCGGGTAGGGCATTTGCCTTGAATGAGGCTGACCCAAGTTCTATTCCCACCATCCCATATGGTCATCCAAACACCTACAGGAGTAATTCCTGAGTGCATGAACCAGGAGCAACCCCAGTACATTACCAGGTTGATCCAAGAGAAGAAGAGTAAATAAATTACAAAAAAAAAAGAAATAAACCTTATAAAAACAACAAAATATAGTATAAAAACTTTAGGCAATAGATGAAAATTCTGAAACCTGAACTCCCCACAGTGTCTATCCCAGAAGATTTTTTAAAAAGAACTACAAAGAAACAAACAACTTTTCCCAAGAATCATAGGTTTCAAAAGCATTGAAAAATAAACTAGCTGTGTAAATCAAGCATGCAATAATAGAAAACAAATTGAGCTAATTAAATTTAAGTTCGGTTTCATGAGGATAGCTTTGCATTAAAGCAAACTAGGAAATATAATTTTCAACACTGTTAGTAGGTGAATTCACTTTTTAAAATATTAGTCTAACTTATCTCACATATCTTCAATATTATTATTATTATTATTGTTATTATCATTTTGCTTACTAGGTCCTTCGAAGACCACCTGGTGCCATGGGAAAATACAGACCTCCTGGTAAGTACTGAACACTGCTGTGTGTGACCCCAAAACTAAATAGAGGAGGAGGAAGGATTGCTCAGGAATAATGTTAACTAGATAAAGAAATATTATGAAGTTTATTTATTTATTGTTGGTTTAGAGGCAACAACCAGAGTGCTCAAGGCTTATGCCTGGCTCTGCAGTCAGCGATTACTCCTTCCTTGCTCAGGAACCACATGCAATGCTGTGGCCAGAAACCACAGGCTATGTGGCAATAAGCCTGCCCATTATTCCTGAACAGTGGACAAGATGCTTGATTCAGAGCCTGGTATGCACATACCTGGTATGTACCCACCCTGTCTCATGTCTTTCATTGGATTTACCATTATTGCCAGCTTTCCTAATTTATCCTTCACATTAAACACCTCCGTTTAATTTTTATATGCTTTGTTCTATACATCACAAGTAATTTTACCATTTTGTTGTTACTGATTTTGGCATATCAAATACGCCAAGGGGAGCATGCCAGGCTCTGCTGTGAGGGCAGGCCTCTCGAAGTAGCTTGCCGGGTATTGTGAGAGGGCTGTTGAAATCGAACCCGGGTTGGCCACGCGCAAGTGTGTGGAAGTTACAAAGTGAATATGTAATCATAAACTGTGTTAAATTGCAGAAATTATTTTGCATGGAATTTTATAACAAGCTTCTGAATTTTCAGCACTATTTTATCACAATCCTATTTTTAAAAAATGCTTCATTTCTTGGTATCTTTCTCTTTCTGATTTTTGGCCAACCCTAGTTCATGCTCAGGGCTCACTCCTGGCTCTGTGCATGTTCAGGGATACACAGAGACCTAATGGGGCTTGGGGGACTATATGCAGTGCCTGGGATTGAACCTGAGTCAGCTGTGTGCAAGGCAAGCGCCCTAGCTGCTTTACTTGTTCTTTGGTCCAAAACTGTGACTTCACTTTGCATTTTGTATCATACATGTTCTGTTCTTGTCCTTACAGTGTTCACATATGCTGATTTTCTAGTTTCTGAAGTTATGAGTTAAGGAAATATTGGTGTCTTTTCTTGTGTTTGCTGTGTTGCTGTGAACTTTCCTCAAGAGGAACAATATTTGCTTCATTGGGGTTCCAGGGGACAGAGGTTAAACAACACACAACCTGGGTGTGTGGGGTGATGGTTCAGTTCTCAGGCCCAAAATCACAATAATGCTGAATCCACTGCTGCTCTGGAAAGCCGGGGATCCCCTAGCTCATATAGCATTGGAACCAGGAATGAAACATGGAGTCTCATGCATGGAAACCATTTTCTCCAATCTTTGACCTATGTCATTGATTCTATTGCATTTCGTTCCTATCAGTATCCATGTCAGATATTTTAGTTAATTTATTGATTTCTGCAAATGTTCTGTGACTTTTAATGCTGTTAATCATAGTTTAATACAACACTGAACACATTCACACCAGTTTTCCTGCAATAGTGTCACAAGGCTCTGTCCCATCCACCCCTCACACATCCTAAACACAGTTCTGTGGGTCAGCTCTTCAGGGTTTTTGCCTTTGCTACTTTCTTCTGACAGCGCTATATATTTTTATATCCCTGATGTGAGAGAGAGCGAGATTCTTTATCTGTTCCTTTCCTTCGAAATGACTTTAGTCCAATCATTTGGAGAAAATTACATTATCTCATTCTTACTGACTACTGAACAGTATTCCCGTGTGTAAAGCACTGTGCCTCTTTAAAGAAAATTTTTTATTTAATCATCATGGGTTATGCATGACAAAGTGGTTCGTGGTTGAGTTTCAGTCATAAAATGTTATACTCTCTCCTTCACAGGTGCAAGTTTTCTATCACCAGTGTCCCCAGATTTCCTCCCACATGCCTCCCATGGTACTCACATCCTGCCTCTAGGGGGAGACTACTCCGTCTGTCTGTCTCTCTCTCTCTCTGTCTCTCTCATTTTCTTTTTAGACACTGTGGTTTGCAGTAATGTTACTGAAAAGGTATCACACATATTATTTTACATTCACTCAGCACCCAATTTTTGTCCAGAGTAATCTTTTCCAACTATCATTGTAATACTGGTTCCTTCTCTGCCCGAACTGCATTCCCCATCCTACTTTTTGTAAATTTGCATTATGTATCAGTGCTCCTGGCTCTTATATCTATGTCTGTACATATTATCCACAAACTATGCTATGTATGTTTTTCATATCCCACAAATAAGTGCTATCATTCTATATTTGTCCTCTCCCTCTCACTGATCTCACTCAGCATGATAATCTACCTGTCCATCCATGTATTAAAAAAATCCTAAAACAGTTGCATAGTGTTCCATTGTGTAGATGCACCCTAGTTTCTTTTCCAGTCATCTGTTCTTCGGTACTCAGAATGTTTCCAGATTCTGGCAGTTGTGAATAGTGCTGCAATGAACATAGACGTGCAGATGACATTTCCGTTATGTATATTTGGACCCTAGGCTATATTTCCAGAACTGTCATTGTTGGGTAAGATGGAAGCTCAATTTCTAGTTTTGTGAGGAATGACTGTAGTGCTTCCAAAAAGGCTGGACCAGTTAGAATGCCCAGCAACAAAGAATGAGAGTCCCATTCACTTTGCATGGGTGCCAATACTGGTTGTTTTTGTTATTTTTTTTTTTTTTGCTTTTTGGGTCACACCCAGCGATGCTCAGGGGTTACTCCTGGTTCTGCACTCAGGAATTACTCCTGGCAGTGCTCGGGGGACCATATGGGATGCCGGGGATCGAACCCAGGTCGGCCGCGTGCAAGGCAAACGCCCTACCCACTGTGCTATCGCTCCGGCCCCTGTTTTTGTTATTTTTGATGTGTACCAGACTCAGTGGTGTGAGATGATATCTCATCATTTTGAATTGCATCTCCATGGTAGTTAGTGATGTAGAGCAATTTCTCATGTCTTTGAGCCGTATATATTTCTTCTTGGAGTGTCCGGTCCTTTCTTCTCCCTCTTTTTTGATGGTATTGGATACCTTTTTGTGTAAGGTCCTTCCAGTGCCTTATATATCTTGGATATTAACCTCTTTATCAGATGAGTATTGTGTTAATAATTATTCTATAGGCTGTCTTTTTATCTCGCTCACCATTTCTTGTGAGGTACAGAAGCTTCTTGGTTTAATGTCCCAGTTATTTATCTTGCTTCCACTCCCTTCGTCAGTAGTGTTTCATATTTGAAGATGTCTTTAGTTTCAGCATCATGGAGGGTTTTGCCTGTCCTCCAGGAACCTTATGGATTCAGATCTGATAGTGAGGTCTTTAATCCGATTTGACCTCCCTTTTCTGACTGGTGTTAGGAAAAAGTCCAAATTTGTTTTTTGCATGTAGCTGCCCACTTTTCCCCCAACCACTTGTTGAAGAGACTTTCCTTGCTCTACTTCATATTCTTATTCCCTTATCAAAGATTAGATGATCAAAGATTTGAGGTTCTGTGCTAGGATACTCAACTCTATCCCATTACTCTACGGGTCTGTCATTATTTCAGTACTATGCTTTTTTAATTACCATCACTTTGTCATAAGTTTGATGTTGGGAAGGTCATGCCTTCCATCTTCTTTTTCCCAAGGATTGCTTTAGCTAGTGTTGGCTCATTTCTAGTGGAAAATTAGGTTCTTGTCTCTAGAGGATGGATGTCAGAACCAAACCGTTTTAAGATTTGAATCATAGCCTTCAAAGTTGATAAGTCCTTACACTGCACTCCACACATTGAAGGACAGTTTCAATAGATGACATCCGTTGAAGGACTGATATTTCCTGGGCGAAGTATCACAGAATCTACAGAAATATTTTAGAGCCTCTACATCTGCCACTCTCTTAAGAAAGTTCTTCAATGATTAAAATCCGGAAATTTGTTTACTGTGCTGCCTTATTGTGAGGAACTAACTGAGACAAAATATTTGTACCTGAAAATTACAGTATTGGAATCCATGTTTACAATATTTTGTTAGAATCTTCTTTTGCCATTATCATTTGCAGAGGATTTCTTATGGCAGGAATAATGAATTCAGTGCCATCCCTCAAACTTCTCATCAAATTGTGAAAGTCTAGTGTGGGAAGAGAGAAGTTTCTTCTTACCTAAGAGGTTCATTAAAGCTATTCATGAAGGACCACTGTGAAACAATCCCAGAACAACAAGAGTATACAATTACATATAATCAGGTGTATGAAAACAAAAAGTAACAATTGGAATACATTTTAGCAACTTTGATGGTTTTCATCTGTTCTCACTTTTCTGAGAAATACAGGCTTTCGCATTTGGGGACTGGTCTCAGTATAGATAACACTTTGTGGCCAAAGGTTTAATTTCAGAAGCTGTTACTGAGTTTAGATTGTGCCATTCTGTTTATTGCTGCTACTACAAAATCCTTTCTTTTGTTTTGCAGATAAAAATCTTTATGAAATACTGGGATGATACAAATGTTGTAGAATATTTCCAAGCAGGACCTTTCTTATCTAAAGAGAGATTATTTGAAAGACATCAAAATACCTTGTGGGAGCTCAGAAGTGCTCTTCAAAAAGCGAAAGTCGTAGAAAAGTTTAAACTGAATTTTGAATGCAAAATACAGAAATCCGAAAAACGTAATATAGATAAAAACACAGAAAATTATAGTGAAATATTAAAAAGACATCAAGAAGCAAGAAAAATACTACAAGATTTGTACCTGAAAATTAGCGAATTGTCGTTCAAGTTATCCAGGTGAATTTATGATCCTTCATATTGTTTCCTTTATTTACATACAAATCACTTCAGACATGTAAATGACGTATCCTCTTCTCTGAGAATATAATTTGGTAGATTTCTGGAAGAATTCTACTACTTATATCAAATCAGATTCCTTATTTACTATCAAGTGTATTCTTTCATCACAGTTTGGACTAGAGAGTTATTTTATTTAATATAAATCAATATGACATCAGACTTTTCGGAAAAAAAGAGAAAATTTTAAATATTCTAAAATGGCCCAAACTTCTTAGATTTCTTTCCCTGTGACACTGTTAACTTTAAACATTATATGTTGACTCAGTAGTTCTTTGATTTATCAGGTCATGTGGGAAACAATGTATAAATGCTTCAGCTTAATTTGTATCATCCAGGGAACAGTGATGATAAATATATTTGCTATTTTGATATTGACATCAGTCTTACATCACTGGCTTAAATCATGGAAAATATGCTCTAATTGTTTAGGTTATAAGCATTTTAAAATTTATTTTATTTTCTTTTGGCCCATAGAAATTCTAGGGATACTTAGAAGAGTTAAGAGAGGATAATAGAGCATCAAAAGTCTAGTGGAAATTATAATTGAATACCTGGCATCTGGAACTCCAAAAAAAAAAGAAACTTATCAAGAATAAGAATAAAACATAGGAGCTGTAGCAATAGCAAAGCGGGTAGAGCATTTGCCTTACACGTGGATGACCCGAGTTCGATTCCCCCATCCCATATGGTCCTCCAAACAACTCCAGGAGTAATTCCTGAGTGCATGAGCCAGGAGTAACCCCTGTACATTACAGGTTGATCCAAGAGAAGAAGAGTAAATAAATTACAAAAAAAAAGAAATAAACCTTATAAAAACAACAAAATATAGTATAAAAACTTTAGGCAATAGATGAAAACTCTAAAACCTGAAAACCCCACAGTGACTATCCCAGAAGATTTTTTAAAAAGAACTACAAAGAAACAAACAACTTTTCCCAAGAATCATAGGTTTCAAAAGCATTGAAAAATAAACTAGCTGTGTAAATCAAGCATGCAATAATAGAAAACAAATTGAGCTAATTAAATTTAAGTTCGGTTTCATGAGGATAGCTTTGCATTAAAGCAAACTAGGAAATATAATTTTCAAAACTGTTAGTAGGTGAATTCACTGATTAAAACATTAGTCTAACTTATCTTCCACTTATTATTATTATTATTATTATTATTATTATTATTATTTTGCTTACTAGGACCTATGAAGACAACCAGAAGCGATGGGAAAATACAAACCTTATGGTAAGTACTGAACACTGCTGTGTGTGACTCCAAAACTAAATAGAGGAGGAGGAAGGATTGCTCAGGAATAATGTTAACTAGGTAAAGAAATATTATGAAGTTTATTTATTTATTGTTGGTTTAGAGGCAACAACCAGAGTGCTCAAGGCTTATGCCTGGCTCTGCAGTCAGCGATTACTCCTTCCTTGCTCAGGAACCACATGCAATGCTGTGGCCAGAAACCACAGGCTATGTGGCAATAAGCCTGCCCATTATTCCTGAACAGATGCTTGATTCAGAGCCTGGTATGCACATACCTGGTATGTACCCACCCTGTCTCATGTCTTTCATTGGATTTACCATTATTGCCAGCTTTCCTAATTTATCCTTCACATTAAACACCTCCGTTTAATTTTTATATGCTTTGTTCTATACATCACAAGTAATTTTACCATTTTGTTGTTACTGATTTTGGCATATCAAATACGCCAAGGGGAGCATGCCAGGCTCTGCTGTGAGGGCAGGCCTCTCGAAGTAGCTTGCCGGGTATTGTGAGAGGGCTGTTGAAATCGAACCCGGGTTGGCCACGCGCAAGTGTGTGGAAGTTACAAAGTGAATATGTAATCATAAACTGTGTTAAATTGCAGAAATTATTTTGCATGGAATTTTATAACAAGCTTCTGAATTTTCAGCACTATTTTATCACAATCCTATTTTTAAAAAATGCTTCATTTCTTGGTATCTTTCTCTTTCTGATTTTTGGCCAACCCTAGTTCATGCTCAGGGCTCACTCCTGGCTCTGTGCATGTTCAGGGATACACAGAGACCTAATGGGGCTTGGGGGACTATATGCAGTGCCTGGGATTGAACCTGAGTCAGCTGTGTGCAAGGCAAGCGCCCTAGCTGCTTTACTTGTTCTTTGGTCCAAAACTGTGACTTCACTTTGCATTTTGTATCATACATGTTCTGTTCTTGTCCTTACAGTGTTCACATATGCTGATTTTCTAGTTTCTGAAGTTATGAGTTAAGGAAATATTGGTGTCTTTTCTTGTGTTTGCTGTGTTGCTGTGAACTTTCCTCAAGAGGAACAATATTTGCTTCATTGGGGTTCCAGGGGACAGAGGTTAAACAACACACAACCTGGGTGTGTGGGGTGATGGTTCAGTTCTCAGGCCCAAAATCACAATAATGCTGAATCCACTGCTGCTCTGGAAAGCTGGGGGTCCCCTAGCTCATATAGCATTGGAACCAGGAATGAAACATGGAGTCTCATGCCTGGAAAGCATTTTCTCCAGTCTTTGAGCTATATTGCTGACTATTGCATTTTTGTTCCTATCAGTATCTATGTCAGATATTGTAGTTAATCATAATCATATATTTCTGTTAAGGTTCTGTGATTTTCTATACCGTTAATCATAGTTTAATGCATACATCACTCAACACATTCACACCAGTTTTCCTCCAATAGTGTCACAAGGCCCTTTCCCATTCACCCCTCACACACCCTAAACACAGTTCTGTGGGTCAGTTCTTCAGGTTTTTTGCCTTTGCTACTTTCTTCTGCCAGAGCTATATATTTTTATATTCCTGATGTGAGAGAGAGAATTCTGTATCTGACCCTTTCTTTCCAAATTGCTTTAGTCTAATTGTTTGGAGAAAATTACATTATCTCATTCTTGCTTACTACATCTCAGAATTCCAGTGTGTGAAGCACTATACTTCTTTAAAGAAAATATTTTATTGAATCATCATGAGATGTGCAGTGACAAAGCTGTTCATGTTGAGTTTCAGTCACAAAATGTTAAACACCCTTCCCTTCACCAGTGCACATTTTCTATCACCAGTGTCCCTAATTTCCCTCCCACATTCCTCCCCTGGTCCCCACAGCCTGCCTCTATGGGAACACTTCTCTGTCTGTCTGTCTGTCTTTCTGTCTATCTCTCTCTCTCAGTTTCTTTGCTTCTCTGGTTTTATTCTTAGACATTGTCATTTGCTGTCTTGTTACTGAAAAGGTATCACACATATTATTTTACCTCCTTTTAGCACTCAATTTTTGTCCAGAGTATCATTTCCAACTATCATTGTAATACCGGTCCCTTCTCTTCCCGAACTGCATCCCCCCATCCTACTTTGTGGTAAATTTGCATTATGTATCAGTCCTCCTGGCTATTATTTCTATGTTGTAGATATTATTCACATGCTGTGGTACATATATTTTTATATCCCATAAATAAGTGTTATCATTCTATATTTGTCCTCTCCCTCTCATTTATTTCACTCAGCATGATAATCTACCTGTCTGTCCATGTATAAAAAAAATCCTATAACAGCTACATAGTATTCCATTTTGTAGATGGACCATAGTTTCTTTTCTGGTCATCTGTTCTTTGGCGCTCAGAGTGTTTCCAGATTCTGGCTGTTGTAAAGAGTGCTGTAATGTAATCCAGCATATCAACAAAAGTAAAGATAAAAACCATATGATCATATCAATAGATGCAGAGAAAGCATTTGACAAGATCCAACATCCTTTCATGATGAAAACCCTCGCCAAAATGGGGTTTGGAGGAACTTTCCTCAAGATAGTCAAAGCCATCTATCACAAGCCTACGGCAAGCATTATCCTCAACGGGGAAAAACTAAGGGCCTTTCCTCTGAGATCAGGCACAAGACAAGGATGCCCACTCTCACCACTCCTCTTCAATATAGTACTGGAAGTACTTGCAATAGCTATTAGACAAGAAAAAGAGATTAAGGGCATCCAGATAGGAAGGGAAGAAATCAAACTCTCACTATTTGCAGACGACATGATACTATATCTAGAGAAGCCTAAAACCTCTACTAAGAAACTCTTAGAAACAATAGACTTATACAGTAAAGTTGCAGGCTACAAAATCAATACCCAAAAATCCATGGCCTTCATATATGCAAACAATGAGGCAGAGGAAAGGGACATGAAAAAAGCAATCCCATTCACAATCGTGCCCCAGAAAATCAGGTACCTCGGAATCAGCTTAACCAAGGAAGTAAAAGACCTTTACAAAGAAAACTACATAACGCTACTCCATGAAATCAAAGAGGACATGAGGAAATGGAAACATATACCCTGCTCGTGGATAGGGAGAATCAATGTTGTCAAAATGGCAATACTCCCTAAAGCATTATACAGATTCAATGCGATCCCTATAAGTATACCCATGACATTCTTCAAAGAAATGGATCAAGCAATCCTAAAATTCATATGGAATAACAAACGTCCAAGGATAGCTAAAACAATTATTGGGAAAAAGATGATGGGAGGCATCACCATCCCCAACCTCAAACTTTACTACAAAGCAGTAACAATTAAAACAGCATGGTACTGGAACAAAGGCAGAGCCGTAGACCAATGGAACAGGGTGGAATATCCCTACACACAACCCCAAATGTATGACCATCTAATCTTTGATAAGGGAGCAAGAGATGTGAAGTGGAGCAAGGAAAGCCTCTTTAACAAATGGTGCTGGCACAACTGGACAACCACATGCAAAAAAATGGGTTTAGACCTTGACCTGACACCATGCACAAAAGTCAGATCAAAATGGATTAAAGACCTCAACATTAGACCACAAACCATAAGGTACATTGAAGACAAGGTCGGCGAAACCCTCCACGATATTGAAGATAAAGGTATCTTCAAAGGTGACACGGAACTAAGCAATCTAGTAAAAACAGAGATCAACAAATGGGACTACATTAAACTAAAAAGCTTCTGCACCGCAAGAGATACAGTGACCAGAATCCAAAGACTATCCACAGAATGGGAAAGGATATTTACACAATACCCATCAGATAAGGGGTTGATATCAATGGTATATAAAGCACTGGTTGAACTCTACAAGAAGGAAACATCCAACCCCATCAAAAAATGGGGCGAAGAAATGAACAGAAACTTTACCAAGGAAGAAATACGAATGGCCAAAAGGCACATGAAAAAGTGCTCTGCATCACTAATCATCAGAGAGATGCAGATCAAAACAACTCTGAGATACCACCTCACACCACAGAGACTAGCACACATCCAAAAGAACAAAAGCAACCGCTGTTGGAGAGGATGTGGGGAGAAAGGGACCCTTCTTCACTGCTGGTGGGAATGCCGACTGGTTCAGCCCTTCTGGAAAACAATATGGACGACTCTCAAAAAATTAGATATTGAATTCCCATTTGACCCAGCGAGAGGCAAAAAAGTACAATCGAAACAACATCTGCACATGTATGTTCATCGCAGCACTGTTTACAATAGCCAGAATCTGGAAAAAACCCGAATGCCCCAGAACGGATGACTGGTTGAGGAAACTTTGGTACATCTATACAATGGAATACTATGCAGCTGTTAGAATAAAGGAGGTCAAGAATTTTGTAGTCAAGTGGATGGGCATGAAAAGTTTCATGCTGAGTGAAATGAGTCAGAAAGAGAGAGACAGACATAGAAAGATTGCACTCATCTATGGTATATAGAATAACAGAGTGGGAGACTAACACCCAAGAACTGTAGAAATAAGTACCAGGAGGTTGACTCCATGGCTTCGAGGCTGGCCTCACGTTCCGGGGAAAGGTCAACTCAGAGAAGCGATCACCAACTACATTGTAGTCGAAGGCCATGTGGGGGAAGGGAGTTGCGGGCTGAATGAGGGCTAGAGACTGAGCACAGCGGCCACTCAACACCTTTATTGCAAACCACAACAGCTAATTAGAGAGAGAAAACAGAAGGGAATGCCTTGCCACAGTGGCAGGGTGGGGTGGGGGGGAGATGGGATTGGGGAGGGTGGGAGGGACACTGGGTTTACGGGTGGTGGAGAATGGGCACTGGTGAAGGGATGGGTTCCAAACTTTGTATGAGGGAAGTATAAGCACAAAAGTGTATAAATCTGTAACTGTACCCTCACGGTGATTCTCTAATTAAAAATAAATAAATTAAAAAATAAATAAATAAAAAAAGAGTGCTGTAATGAACATAGACTTGCAGATGACATTGCTGCTGTGTGTATTTAGACCCCAGACTATATTTCCAGAACTGTTATTGTTGAGTAAAATTGGAAGCTCAATTTCTAGTTTTGTGAGGAATGCCTGTAGTGCTTCCAAAAAGGCTGGACCAGTTAGAAGTCCTAGCAACAATGAATTAGAGTTTCATTCTCTTTCATAGGCACCAGTACTGGTTGTTTTTGTTGTTTTTGATGTGTACCAGTCTCAGTGTGTGAGATGATATCTCGTTTTGATTTGCATCTCTATGTGGTTAGTGATGTAGAGCATTTTTTTTCTTATTTCTTTGAGCCATATATATTTCTTCTTAGAGTTTCCGTTCATTTCTTCTCCCTCTTTTTTGATGGTATTTGGATATTTTTCTTGTAAAGTTTTTCCAGTGTCTTATATATCTTGGATATTAACCCCTTTATTAGATGAGTATTGGGTGAATAATGATTCCATAGGCTAACTTTTATCTCGTTCAGCATTTCTTGTGAGGTATAGAAGCTTCTTAGTTTAATACAGTCCCATTTCTTTATCTTGCTTCCACTTCCTTCGTCAGTGGTGTTTCATATTTGAAGATGCCTTTAGTTTCAGCATCATGGAGGGTCTGTCTATCCTCCAGGAACCTTATGGATTCAGATCTGATAGTGAGGTCTTTAATTCATTTTGAACTCACCTTTGTGCCTGGTGTTAGAAAAAAGTCCGAGTTCATTTTTTGCATGTAGCTGCCCACTTTCCCCCCAACCACTTCTTGAATAGGCTTTCCTTATTCCACTTCATATACTTATTCCTTTATCAAAGATTAGATGATCAAAGATTTGAGGTTCTGTGCTAGGATACTCAACTCTATCCCATTACTCTACGGGTCTGTCATTATTTCAGTACTATGCTTTTTTAATTACCATCACTTTGTCATAAGTTTGATGTTGGGAAGGTCATGCCTTCCATCTTCTTTTTCCCAAGGATTGCTTTAGCTAGTGTTGGCTCATTTCTAGTGGAAAATTAGGTTCTTGTCTCTAGAGGATGGATGTCAGAACCAAACCGTTTTAAGATTTGAATCATAGCCTTCAAAGTTGATAAGTCCTTACACTGCACTCCACACATTGAAGGACAGTTTCAATAGATGACATCCGTTGAAGGACTGATATTTCCTGGGCGAAGTATCACAGAATCTACAGAAATATTTTAGAGCCTCTACATCTGCCACTCTCTTAAGAAAGTTCTTCAATGATTAAAATCCGGAAATTTGTTTACTGTGCTGCCTTATTGTGAGGAACTAACTGAGACAAAATATTTGTACCTGAAAATTACAGTATTGGAATCCATGTTTACAATATTTTGTTAGAATCTTCTTTTGCCATTATCATTTGCAGAGGATTTCTTATGGCAGGAATAATGAATTCAGTGCCATCCCTTAAACTTCTCGTCAAATTTTGAAAGTCTAGTGGGGGAAGAGAGAAGTTTCTTCTTACCTAAGAGGTTCATTAAAGCTATTCATGAAGGATCACTGTGAAGCAATCCCAGAACAACAAGAGTATACAATTACATCTTCAGGTGTATGAAAACAGCATAAGAATTAAAATACATTTTTGCAACTTTGATGGTTTTCAACTTTGATGGTTTTCAATGTTCTCAATTTTCTGAGAAATACAGGGTTTTGCGTTCGGGGACTGGTCTCAGTGTAGATAACACTTTGTGGCCAAAGGGTTAATTTCAGAATTTAATACTGGGTTTATATTGTGCCATTCTGTTTAATTCTGCTATTACAAAAAGCATTCTTTTATTCTTGCAGCACAAAATCAATATTAAAGATTTCGAAGATGTATCTGTGGATGCATCATTCCAAGAAGAATCTTCCTTATATTTTGAGAAACATTGCCAAAGAAACCAACGGAGAATAAAAGTTCTGTTATGTACTCTAAGCACTTGTGAAAGACTAGAAAATCATCTAATGACGTTGCAATGCAAAATATCCAAATATAATACAGACAAGAACATGGAACAATATACTGAAATATTAGAAGACTATGAGGAATATACAAATATGCTTCAAGATGCCTACTTGTTCATTACCGAATATTCATTCAAGTTCTCCAGGTGAATTTACTGACACTTTATATTGTTTCATTTATTTACATACAAATCATTTCAGATGTGTAAATGGTGTATTCTCTTCTTCTCTGAGAATATAATTTGGTAGATTTCTGGAAGCAATTATCCTCCCTCTCTCCAATCACATTCCATCTTTCCTATCATGAGTTTATTCTTTCAACACGGTTTGCATTATAGAGTTATTTCATTTTTAATACAAATCAGTATGACATAGACTGTTTGGACAAAAGAGACAAGTTTGAAAATGTCAAAATGGCCCCAACTTCTTAGATTTTTTTCCCTATTATACTGTTTAATTGAAAACATTCTATGTTGACTCAGTAGTTCTTTGATTTATCAGGTCATGTGGCAACCAATGTAAAAATGCTCCAGGTTACTTTGTATCATCCAGGGAACAGTGATGACAAATATATTTGCTCTTTTGATTTTAAGATAAGTCTCACATCACTGGCTTAATTCATGAAAAAAATATGTTCTAATTGTTCAGATTATAAGCATTTTTAAATTTATTTTTTATTTACTTTAGTCCCATGGAAATTCTAGGTGATACTTAGAAGAGTTAAGAGAGGTTAATAGAGCATCAAAAGTCAAGTGGAAATTATAATTGAATACCTGGCATCTGAGCTCTAAAAAAATAAAACTTATCAAGAATAAGATTAAAATGTAGGAGCTGGAGCCATAGCACAGTGGGTAGGGCATTTTCCTTGCACGCACCTACCTGGGTTCGATTCACACCATCCCATGTTTCCCCAAGCACCACCAGGAGTAATTCCTGAGTGCATAAGCTAGTAGTAACTCCTGTGCGTTGTGAGGTGTGACCCAGTAAGCAGAAAAGTAAACAAAAACAAAATAATCCTTATAAAAACAACAAAATATAGTATAAAAACTTTAGGCAATAGATGAAAACTCTGAAACCTGAACTTCCCACAGTGTCTATCCCAGAAGATTCTGAAAAAAGATATACAAAATTAAACAACTTTACCCAAAAATTACAAGTTTCAAAAGCATTGAAAAATAAACTAGCTGTGTAAATCAAGCATGCAATAATAGAAAACAAATTGAGCTTCTTGAATTTAAGCTCGATTTCATGAGGATAGCTCTGCATCAAAGCAAACTAGGAAATATAATTTTGAAAACTGTTAGTAGGTGAATTCACTTTTTAAAATATTAGTCTAACCTATCTTCCATCTCATTATTATTATTATTACTATTATTAATTTGCTTACTAGATTTTTTGAAGACTGCTGAAAGAAATGGAAAAATAGAGACCTTCTGGTAAGTACTGAATACTGTTGAGTGTGACCCCAAACTAAATGGAGGAGGAGGAAGAATTGCTCAGGAAAAATGTTAACTAGGCAAAGAAATATTGTTGGCTTAGGGGCCACAACTGGCAGTGCTCAAGGCTTAAGCCGGGCTCTGCAGTCAGTGATTACTCCTTCCTTGCTCAGGAACCACATGTAGTGCTGTGGCTAGAACTCACAGGCTATGTGGCAGTAACCCTGCCCATTGTACCTGAACAGAGGGCAGGGTGCTTGTTTCAGAGAGTGGTATGCACATACCTGGTATGTACCCACCCTATCTTATGTCTTCCATTGGTTTTACTGTTATTACCAGCTTTCCGAATTTTTCTTTATATTACACATCTCCGTTTAATTCTGATATGTTTTGTTCTATATATCAGAAGTAATTTTACTATGTTGTTCAAATATTTGATGCAAAAACATTCATATAGTTTTTTAAAGTTTAAATTAGACTAAACTTATATATGACTTCTTACACGTTTTTTCACTTCTAAAAACTGACCATCTAAAATCTTATATCAGATATTACTACAAAATAGATTGTAATTATTTTCAATGACAGCTTTTTGAATACTTTAAACTTTTAACCAATGCAATATTTGGCCATGATAGTAATTTTTTAAAAGAAGACCTTTTAAAAAATGAAAATGAGAAGGAAGTGAACTTTGGGCTCACTACTGCAGTTTAAAAATATTTTCCATTTATTTGAGAAAAGAATTTTGCTTAGATTTCTTCATAAAAAAAAACATCAAACATTATTCTTCAGAACACACTTAGATGGCCAAGACTTTTCTTTTGAATAGATCAGACAGTATTGTCATTGGGAAGATTATATATTTCTTATGAAATTAATTAAAATAGAAATTTATTTTTCATGATTATTTGTCTACTGAAGGAATCCTCATTTATGTTTAGTGTACTAAGGTGGCATTTATAGGTCATACTTCACAAGCTTTTCTAGAACAATGGCTTTTTACATATTTCAACTATAACATTGTTGGTGAATATATAACTAGAATACAAAGTGAAGACAATTTTTTTGATTTGTATGGGTTCATTTAGATATTGAGTTTTGAAATGAGCTATAAATAATAAATGGCTTATCTTTCCACTTATTTGCTAAAACAAAACTACATTCAATATTTGATATTATTCAACTAACAATATGAAAACAGAGGCATCAGGTGTATATAAATTCCAAATAATTTATTTAGTTACAAAAGCTTTATTAGCCTCAAAAATACCTATGTATCTTTTTCAGTGTACATCTACATACTTCTTTCACATATTCCATTCCCATCCAATCCTATACCAGCACACTCAACCTATTTTCAGAACTAAAAGTGGCCTTCGTCAGTTTCTCATGCTTCAGGTAGAGATACTGGGCCAAAATAACCTTTTCAGCCAGTAGTAATTAGCCAAACAACTATGACTTATATCACAGTAACTTGATAAATTTCACCTAAGCATACAGTCATTTACTATGTCATTAATTGTTTTCCATATGTTTCTCAAGAAATAGTCCCAAAGTACTCAGCATGGAATAAATATATCCAAATCAATTTCATCCTACCCCTTTTCTCTAGTTTCTAGTCAATCTATCCTACTTAAAATGCCACAGAAAACCGTATTTCTGATTTTTTCTATAAGCTTCTTCCTCTGTCTGTAGTACTCTCCCAGCCCTTCAGGACTTACTTTATGTAAGACTTTCACCCAAAGCAGGAAATACACTGAACAAAACCTGGGTGCCCCTGCTGTGTGTTGTAGTAGTGCATTCTTCGATACTTGTTATGGCATTTATGCTTTGAAGATGCATTTGAAGAATGATCTCTATAGGGTTTGGAGCAATAGTACAACAGGTGTTTACTATTTGCCATGCATGCAGTCTACCATGGTTTGATGCCCAACACCCACTATGGTCTCCCGAGCCACCCAGGTGTGATTCCTGAATGCTGAGCCAGGAGATAGCCATGAGCACTGCCAGGTGTAACCTCAAAACATACAGAAAAACTCTAGATGATTTTTGATGAGCATGTCATTGTGCGATAGAACATGATTGTTGCAAAGCTTCATCAAGAATCAGAAGACAGAGTCACTAAAACTTAGCTACAAGAGTAACTAATTGTAAAACTGTGAGCAAATTATTATGAGTAGTGATACTGACTTCTGTACTGCAACCATATACAAATAACTTTTGTTCTCAACAGTGATTTATCTCTCATTTTTATTAGTAATCGATGAGTAGTTTTAATAAATGATAGGTGATGTGATTCTTTTTTTCTTTTCAGCCACAACTGAAATAGGATATGACTCCTGTACTTCTCCTATTCTTCATATAATATCTAGAATAATATAAATAATATAAAATAATCTATCAATCAATTTTATAATCTACTTTTGAAGACATCACAAGAAAAATACTGAATTTTTGAAGAAAAAGAACATCCTCAGCTAAACAAAAAAATATGCATTTACTGAGATGATGTAGGATGACATTACTTTGCCCTCTCCCCCCAGCCATGAGTAGCTTTCCCGGTTTTTCCCAGAGTTTAGGCTTACCCCAGTCTCACCCATCAAGGTGTACCCGGATCTCTCCCATCCCTTTGTTTAGCTATAATCACTTCTCCATGCTCTCTTCCCCAAGAGTTAATCCGCGGCTTTCCCTTAATCAGACTCTGCTAATTTGTAAGGTCAGACCTTCCTAGAATACTGAATTTATATTATATAAGTTAATATTGCCTTTTTCCTCTTGTGCCTTTTGAATAATTTACTTTAAATCAATGTCCTTTTTGTATGGACACGAGAAGACAATATTATGATTTTGTAATTTGGATTTAATTGGCCTCGAATATTATTTCCTCCCGGGCATCTGCTTTCTCCACTTAAGCCTCAGTTGCCCTCAGTTCCTAGCACCCCAAAAGCAGGGTCCCGACGAGGGACGGGACAGATCCAGGGCAAGCGGTGAGTTATGTGCTACCCTGGCATCGAGATGGGCCTGGCCAAAGTGCCTAATTCTTAACTATAAGTGAAGAGCTTGATCATAGACAAATGCTGTCATGATCCAAAAGTAATGATGAGACTAGGACCGTGCTAGGGATAGGAAAGACTGATCTGGCCTGAGCACTGTAGTCTGAGATTGAGATGGCCCCAGAAGAGCAATTCTATAAGCTTTAATGCATCTCTTATTGTGTCCATACAATATGATTAATACTATGGATTCTTAAATGTTTACTGACTGAGGAGAAGAGAAACACACTCATGGGACTCTGCCCTTGGGTGGATCCTCCTGCTGAAAGAGAATTAAGTCCTAGGACAATCATCCCCTAAGGGAAAGGAACCTTACCCTATTGATTGTGACCACACCTAGGTGTAGACCCCAAGCCTCTCATGCTGGGGTGATTTAACTAGGCTGTAAGAATGGGTTGGGGGACAGATCCAGAGATCCAGAGAGAGATCCAGAGCCGGGAGAGAAGCGGAGAGAGAGAATGAAATAAACTGATCGAGCAACCATTTTGGCCTTCTTCCTTCCATCCCCTGCCCTTGACCGACAGCACACACAGCGGTTCTGGGGCACCGAACGCGGGGCGGTGAGACAGAGCCACCCAGAGAGCCCTCGATTGCTCGCCCCCCGTCAGTGAGCTTTAGTTTTTACAGCTGGTGTCCCTGGGTGGGCGACGGAAGGAAGAAGGACAAACTGATTGCTCGATTAGTTTATTTCATTCTCTCTCTGTCTCTCTCTGTCTCTCTCTGTCTCTCTGTCTCTCTGTCTCTCTCTGTCTCTTTCTCTCTCTCTCTCTGTGTCTCTTTCTCTCTCTCTCTCTCTCTCTCTCTCTCTCTCTCTCTCTCTCTCTCTCTCTCTCTCTTTCTCTCTCTCTCTCGGCTTCTTTCCTGGCTCTCGATCTCTCTCTGGATCTGTGGATCTGGCCCCCCAACCCATTCTTACAGCCTAGTTAAATCTCCCCAGCATGAGGGGATTGGGGTCTACACCTAGGTGTGGTCACAATCAATAGGGTAAGGTTCCTTTTCCTCAGGGGATGCTTGTCCTAGGACTTAATTCTCTTTCAGCAGGAGGATCCACCCAAGGGCGGAGTCCCATAAGTGTGTTTCTCTTCTCCTCAGCCAGCAAACATATAAGAATTCATAATATTAATCATTAAGTCCTAGGACAAGCATCCCCTTGGGGGAAAGGAACCTTACCCTATTGATTGTGACCACACCTAGGTGTAGACCCCAACCCCCTCATGCTGGGGAGATTTAACTAGGCTGTAAGAGTGGGTTGGGGGGCAAGATCCACAGATCCAGAGAGAGATCGAGAGCCAGGAGAGAGAGAGAGAGAGAGACAGAGAGAGACAGAGAGAGACAGAGAGAGAATGAAATAAACTAATCGAGCAATCAGTTTGTCCTTCTTCCTTCCGTCGCCCACCCAGGGACACCAGCTGTAAAAACTAAAGCTCACTGACGGGGGGCGAGCAATCGAGGGCTCTCTGGGTGGCTCTGTCTCACCGCCCCGCGTTCGGTGCCCCAGAACCGCTGTGTGTGCTGTCGGTCAAGGGCAGGGGATGGAAGGAAGAAGGCCAAAATGGTTGCTCGATCAGTTTATTTCATTCTCTCTCTCCGCTTCTCTCCCGGCTCTGGATCTCTCTCTGGATCTCTGGATCTGTCCCCCAACCCATTCTTACAGCCTAGTTAAATCACCCCAGCATGAGGGGCTTGGGGTCTACACCTAGGTGTGGTCACAATCAATAGGGTAAGGTTCCTTTCCCTTAGGGGATGATTGTCCTAGGACTTAATTCTCTTTCAGCAGGAGGATCCACCCAAGGGCAGAGTCCCATGAGTGTGTTTCTCTTCTCCTCAGTCAGTAAACATTTAAGAATCCATAGTATTAATCATATTGTATGGACACAATAAGAGATGCATTAAAGCTTATAGAATTGCTCTTCTGGGGCCATCTCAATCTCAGACTACAGTGCTCAGGCCAGATCAGTCTTTCCTATCCCTAGCACGGTCCTAGTCTCATCATTACTTTTGGATCATGACAGCATTTGTCTATGATCAAGCTCTTCACTTATAGTTAAGAATTAGGCACTTTGGCCAGGCCCATCTCGATGCCAGGGTAGCACATAACTCACCGCTTGCCCTGGATCTGTCCCGTCCCTCGTCGGGACCCTGCTTTTGGGGTGCTAGGAACTGAGGGCAACTGAGGCTTAAGTGGAGAAAGCAGATGCCCGGGAGGAAATAATATTCGAGGCCAATTAAATCCCAAGTTACAAAGCATAATATTGTCTTCTCGTGTCCATACAAAAAGGACATTGCTTTAAAGTAAATTATTCAAAAGGCACAAGAGGAGAAAGGCAATATTAACTTATATAATATAAATTCAGTATTCTAGGAAGGTCTGACCTTACAAATTAGCAGAGTCCAATTAAGGGAAAGCCGCGGATTAACTCTTTTTGGGAAGAGAGCATGGAGAAGTGATTATAGCTAAACAAAGTGATGGGAGAGATCTGGGTACACCTTGATGGGTGAGACTGGGGTAAGCCTAAACTCTGGGAAAAACCGGGAAAGCTACTCATGGCTGGGGGAAGAGGACAAAGTAATGTCATCCTACACCGAGATATTTCTGGAACATTTTAATTTTTCCTTTTGACCTATTGAACAAAAATATTTAATAAGGAAAAATATTACATTAATAAATAATATAAAATAATCTATGAATCAATTTTATAATCTAGTTTTGAAGACATCACAAGAAAAATACTGAATTTTTGAAGAAAAAGCACATCCTCAGCTAAGCAAAAAAATATGTGCTTACCAAGATATTTCTGGAACATTTTAATATTTGCTTTTGACCTATTGAACAAAAACATTTAATAA
Source organism: Sorex araneus (assembly GCF_027595985.1). Lineage (NCBI taxonomy): Eukaryota > Metazoa > Chordata > Mammalia > Eulipotyphla > Soricidae > Sorex > Sorex araneus. Next base: position 30,172,768 of record NC_073310.1, read on the forward strand.
GGAAAAATATTACATTAACAAATAATATAAAATAATCTACGAATCAATTTTATAATCTACTTTGAAGACATCACAAGAAAAAACTGAATTTTTGGAGAAAAAGCACATCCTCAGCTAAGCAAAAAAATATGCACTTACCGAGGTATTTCTGGAACATTTAATTTTTGCTTCTGACCTATTGAACAATATTTAATAAGGAAAATATTACATTAATAAATAATATAAAATAATCTATGAATCCATTTTATAATCTAGTTTTGAAGACATCACAAGAAAAATATTGAATTTTTGAAGAAAAAGCACATCCTCTCCTAAGCAAAAAAATATGCACTTACCGAGGTATTTCTGGAACATTTAATTTTTGCTTTTGACCTATTGAACAACAATATTTAATAAGGAAAATATTACATTAATAAATAATAAAATAGTCTATGAATCCATTTTATAATCTAGTTTTGAAGACATCACAAGAAAAATACAGAATTTTTGAAGAAAAAGCACATCCTCAGCTAAGCAAAACAATATGCACTTACCGAGATATTTCTAGAACATTTTAATTTTTGCTTTTGACCTATTGAACTAAAATATTTAATAAAGAAAAATATTACATTATATCTGCATGAAGTTTTTTTTGTATTTATATCACCACATTCTAACAATATAAACAGTTGTATGAAAACCAGTCCTGTTACAAATGGCCAAAAGGCTCATGAAAAAGTGCTCTTCATTACTAATCCCCAGGGAGATGCAGATCAAAACAACTATGAGATACCACCTCACACCACAGAAACTGGGACACATCCAAAAGAACAAAAGCAACTGTTGTTGCGGTGGATGTGGGGAGAAAGGGGCCCTCTTATACTACTGGTGGGAATGCCGAGTGGTTCAGCCTTTTGGAAAACAATATGGTCGCTTCTCAAAAAATTAGAAATTGAGCTCCCATTTGACCCAGCAATACCACTTCTGGGAATATATCCCGGAGAGACAAAAAAGTATAGTCAAAATGACATCTGTAACTGTATGTTCATCGCAGCACTGTTTACAATAGTCAGAATTTGGGGGAAATAAAAACAGAGTGCCGGAGAACAGGTCACTGGTTAAAGAAACTTTGGTACATCTACACAATGGAATACTATGCAGCTGTCAGAAAAGATGACGTCATGAGCTTTGCATATAAGTGGATCAATATGGAAAGTATCATGCGAAGTGAAATGAGTCAGAAAGAGAGAGACAGACATAGAAGTATTACATTCATCTGCGAAATATTAAAGAATAGAATGGGAGACTAACACCCAAGAATGGTAGAAATAAGTACCATGGCTTGCTCCATTGCTTGGAAGCCAGCCTCACATGCTGGGGGGAAAGGCAGTTCAGATAGAGAAGGGAACACCAACTAAAGTGTGGTTGGAGGACCCACTCGGGATGGGAAAGGCAGGCGTGCTGAAAGCAGACTATAGATTGAACAGGATGGCCACCCAATACCTCCATTGCAAAACCACAGCACCCCAAAGGAGAAAGAGAACAAAAGGGAAGGCCCTGCCACAGAGGCAGGGTGAGGTTGGTGGGGGATGGGATGCGGGGGTGGGAGGGATGCTGGGGTCATCGGTGGAGGAGAATGGGCACTGGTGGGGGGATGGGTACTGAAATGTATGACTGAAACACAAGCACAAAAATATGTAAATCTGTAACTGCACGGTGATTCATTCATAAAAAATAATAGATAATAAAAAAGGAAAATTAATACTGAGCTGTGTGCACACAAATTCTCCTAAACTAGCTATTTAAAATTAACACACAAGAAAGACTATTATTTAGCAATGTTAATTGATATCGTCTTTGTTTAATTTTGATTGTTATATACAGATGATATGAATTGGCCTACTCTTGACATACTGCTGCAGTGTTTATAGCAAGTGTCAAACACATATTAAAATTGTTATATTCCCTACCAAAATAAAAGTAACAATGTATTGGTTCTCAGCTTGTAGCACTGTTCTCCCATTGTTCAAATTCCTTGACCGGGCATCAGTAACATCTCCACTGTGAGATTTGTTGTTACTGATTTTGGCATATCAAATACGCCAAGGGGAGCTTGCCAGGCTCTGCCGTGCGGGCGGTATACTCTCGGTAGCTTGCCAGTTTCTCTGAGACGGATGTCAGAATTGAATCCGGGTTGGCCACGTGCAAGGCAAACGGCCTACGGGCTGTGCTATCGCTCCACACATAGCTTAAGTGATAGAAAATAAGTCTCACATGTATGAGGTACTTAATGATCCCGGATCCCTGCCAAGCACTGTAGTGGTGACATGTAAGCAGTCTTGGGGTGGAACTACTGGCTTATATTGTTCCTGCGACCACCAGTACTGCTCACTCCCCCAAGGACTGCTGGTGTAGCCTTATAAACTATATAAATATATAATCTGTGAAGATAACCTTTAGCATCCATGTCGTGCAGGGTTTTGCCAACCTTTTTTCTTCAGTGTACCTATGGATTCTGTTCTGATTGAGGTCTTTAATACATTTTGATCTGACTTTTGTACATGGCCTTAGGTAGAGGTCTGAGCCCTTTCTCTTTTTCTTTCATGTAGCTGACCAGTTCTGCCAGCACCATCTATTAAAGAGGCTCTCCTTGCTCCACTTTATATTTCTTGCTCCATTATAAAAGATTAGGTGATCACATATTTGAGGGTGTGTTTGAGGATATTCACCCCCATTCCATGGGTCTGCAGATCTGTCTTTGTTCCAATACCACACTCTTTTAATTATCACTGCTTTCTAGTCCAGTTTGAGGTTGGGGAAGGTTGATGCCTCCCATGTCCACCCCACCCCCCAAGCATTGCTTTAGCTATTCGTGGGGGCTTGTTGTTCCATATGAATTTCAGGAGTGTTTGATTGATTTTTTAAAGAATGTCATTGGTAACTTTATACGGGTTGCATTGAGTCTGTATATTGCTTTGGGGAGTATTGCTATTTTGACAATGTGAATTATCCCAATCCATGAACAGGGGATGTGTTTCTATTTCCTCATGTTCTCCTTTATTTCTTTTTTTGTTTGCTTTACTTTTTTTTATTTTTTAAAATTTTATTTTATTAGTGAATCATCGTGAGACAAAGTTACAGACTTACAGGTTTTCATGCTTACATTTCAGTCTTACCATGATCAAGTGCCCATCCCTTCACCAGTGCCCATTCTCCACCACCAATGGTCCCAGCATCCCTCCCACCACCCCCATCCTGTCCCCTTCACCCCACCCTGCCTCTGTGGCAGGGCACTCCCATTTGCTCACTCTCTCTTTTTGGGTGTTGTGGTTTAATGCAGAGGTATTAAGTAGGCATCTTGTTCAGTCTATAGCCTATTTTCAGCCTGTATCTCCCATCCCTAGTGGGCCCGCCTAGCACCCTTGCCTTGGTGATCCCTTCTCTATCAGAGCTGCTTCTTCACCTAGCATGTGAGGCCAGCTTCCAAGCTGTGGAGTACTCCTCTTGATACTTACCTCTACTATCCTTTATTTCTTGAGGTAGCATTTTGTAGTTTTATTTGTACAGTTTTCTTTACCTCCATAGTTAAGCTGGTTTCAAGGTACTTGATTTTCTGAGACATGATTGTGAAGCAGATTCTTTTCTCATATCACTTTCTTCTCATTATTTGCATATAGGAAAGCCATTAACTTTTGGGCATTGCTTTTACAGCCTGCGACTTTACTATACAAGTCTATGGCTTCTAGAAGCTTCTTGTAGAGGCTCTAGGGTTCTCTTCATATAGTATCATGCCATCTGTAAATAGTAAGAGCTTGATTTCTTCCTTTCCTATCTCAATGCCCTTAATATCTCTTGTTTTCTGAACTGCTATGACAAGTGCTTCCAATACTCTATTGAATAGAAGTGGTGAGAGTAAGCATCCTTGTCTTGTCCTTGATCTTAGAGGGTAGATGGCTTTGACTATATTGAAGGAAGTTCCTCCAAGCCCATTTTGGTGAGAGTATTAATCATAAACGGGTGCTGGATCTTACGAATGCTTTCTCTACATCTATTGACACTGACCAAGCAAGTGGGAACAGAGATAAACATTGGGATTATCCTGAAACTAAGAAGTTTCTGCACCTCAAAAGAAACAGTGACTAGAATACAAGGACAGTCTACAGAATAGGAAAGGATATTTACCCAATACCCTTCTGATAAGAGTTTCATATCAGGATATGCCAGACTCTAGTTGAACTCTACAAGAAGAGAACTTCCAATCCCATCAGAAAATGAGGTAATGACATGAACAGAAATTGAAAGAAGCATTCCGAATGGCCAAAAGGCACATGAAAAAATGCTCCACCACTAATCATCAGGGAGATGCAGATCAAAACAACAATGAAATACCATCTCACATCACAGAGACTGGCACACATTCAGAAGATCAAAATAACCCGTGTTGGCATGGATGTGGGGAGAAGGGGACTCTCCTTCCTTGATAGTGGGAATACTGACTGCTCCATCCTTTTTGGAAAACAATATGGACATTTCTAAGAAAGCTAGAAATTGAGCTCCCATTTGACCCAGCAATACCTCTTCTAGGAATATATCCCGGAGGTAAAAAAGTATAGTAGAAATGACATCTGCCACTTGTATGTTTATGGCAGCACATTTACAATAGGCAGAATCTGGAAACAAAACCCGAGTGCTCAAGAATAGATGACTGGTTAAAGAAACTTTGGTGTATAGACACAATGGAATACTAAGCACTGTAAGAAAAGAAGAACTAATGGAATTTGCATATAAGTAGATCAACATGGAGAGTATCATGCTAAGTGAAATGAGTCGGAGAGAGAGGGACAGATATACAATGATTGCACTCACTTGTGGAATACGAAGTAACAGAATGGGAGACTAACACCCAAGGATAATAGAGATAAGGGCCAGCAGGATCACTCCACAGCTTGGAAGCCGGTCTCATGTGCTGAGGGAAAAGGCAGATGGGATAGTGAAGGGACCACTAAGTGAATGATGCTTGGAGGGCTCACTCTTGGTGGGAGATGCATGCTAAAAGTAGACTATAAATCAAACATAATGGCTACTGAAAGAATAAAATAATCCACGTATTAGTGTGTCTAAGTCATTTGCTGCTTCTGATCTTAAACAAGCACCCTGCCTCCTGTACTATCTCTCTGGCCCTTCCAAAGCCATGAACTTCGCCTCTCCTTAGGCATCAGGTGTTCCTCTTCTACAGAGTCTTTATTGTCTTCTCTTTTCTGTGCTTTCTACATAGCACATTATAGTGCTAGTCATGGGACATCATGACTAGCTCGTGCAATAAAGTGTTGTCTCCTTGGGAGCAGGGGCAGAATCTTGTTGGTACTCACAGGACTTACAGGTATGTGTCAAATGTCAGAGGAAATAGAATGCAAGGGACAAATGAAGAATGATTTTCTCATATGTGAAGTGTAGACAAGCATAATAAGTTAATAACAAATAGGCTTTTAAAAGAAATACTTTTAAAAAGCTTTGACCTTGTATTCTCAAAGTGGCAGAGAAAGTGGTAGAGCATTTCTTTAGATACCCTATTGGACATTGTTTTAAACTATATTAAAACATTATGTATTTTGGGGGGCCGGAGCGATAGTACAGTGGGTAGGATGTTTGCTTTGCACAGGGCGCCACCCCAGGTTTGATCCCCGGCATCCCATATGGTCCCCCAAGCACTGCCAGGAGTTATTCCTGAGTGCAGAGCCAGAAGTAACCCCTGTGCATTGCTGGGTGTGACCCAAAAAGCAAAAAAAAAAAAGAATTATATATTTTTCATAGAAATTTTAAAAACTTGTCAGACTTACTTTCAAAGTAAAGACAATTTCCAATTAAAACACATCCCTTTATTCTTTTACTTCATGTTGGAGCTTATCCGATGATGAGGGGAGGATCAAAATAAGGAAGAGTCTCATGAGACTGTAGTGGTGTGGTATTGGTACTCAGGTGGTGGGTGTGGCACACATAATTTAAAGAAGTATAAAACTGTTTCTAAAAACGTATACAGATTTGTAAGCCAACATTACCTCACTGGAAAAAAATTTAAATGTAAGAAAAATTAAATTATTATAGCATTGTAAACCAAATGATTTCAATTTAAATATAAAATGTAATGTTTTTAAAACTTTATGTTAAACTTCACAAAATGATAAAACAGCTTGATTTCCTATTTGAAAAGGGGCCTTGCCACAAATTGAGGATTATATGACCTCAAACTTCCCATCTGTTTTTAAAGGCTGCTCTCTGCCTGGGAACTGTACATGTAAAGAATGACTCAGAAGTTTGGGGTTTTTTTTTAAATATATAATAAAATGAAGCTATTCATTATACTTTAATGGAATTTTTCTTGTCACAAGTTATGCTTTAAATGGAGACACACGTTTCCTACAATTGACATAGTAAAAAGACTGTTAGGTTTTACTACCAATTCTTTCCCACTTATGATCAGGATTTATCTCTTTAAGCACTATATAAAAGCTTGAATGCAAATTCAGTGACTTTGGCCATACCTACTTTGTTGAAGTCCTAAAAGAGAGTATCACAGCTTTTATTTCATTCATAGTTGAACAGGTGGTAGCTCTGTGTAAAACACTATGAATTGCAAGGCAACATTTATTTTTAAAAAATAGCACTTTATCCAATTACTTCTTGAAAAATGTCTATTGAGAAGACAAAAGAGTCAAGGTGCAGGACAAAGCAGCATGCCTTAAGCTCACATGCCACTCCACAGGTTTATTGGTGCACTCAGATCCGGATCTCTTTCAAAAGCTGCTCTGCTTTCATACATGCTTCAAGAAGCGTAGACTCATTAGTGATAATGTCCAGAGATGTATTCTTGTACAACCTGAAAGCATATCTAAAATAACCGAAAGGGAGACTTTGGTGTTTGGCAATCCTCCTGATAGAATTATGCTCATAGAAAAAGGGAATTATTCACAAAGCAATATGGAATAGGCTAAAGATAAGCTGATTTTCAAAGTCACGGGCATTTTTACTTTACATTTTATTGACTGATGGTAAACAGACTCCCTTCCCACCATTAAAATCATAATAATAGCACCCAATAATTCACTGCCTTCTTTTCCCCACCATCTGGCTGAACAGGGCATGACTTTCTAATTCTACAGTTGCTGTTCACTGGCTGGGAATACTCTTTACCAGTCTCTACGTAACTGTCTCTTACTCCCCTTTTTAGATTTATACTCAGACATAATCTCATCAGTGAGATACTTCAAGAAGTCAAAATGATAATGAAACACTGAGTTTACCTAATGTTCCTGATTTTTCTTCACAGTACTCACTGCCACCACAAATATGACTATTCTGTAGACCAGTGTACTCAAAGATTTCCTTCGCTAAAACACATTCTTTGTCACTGTCACTGTCATCCCATTGCTCATTGATTCGTTCCAGCGGGCACCAGTAACGTCTCACATTGTGAGAATTATTGTTACTCTTTTTGGCATATCAAATACGCCATGAGTAGTGTGAAAAACTAAAGCTCAACGACGGGCACACACACTCTCGGGCTCTCCGGGCGGCTCTGTCTCACCGCCCGCGTTCGGTGCCCCAGAACCGCTGTGTGTGCTGTCGGTCAAGGGCAGGCGACGGAAGGAAGAAGGCCAAAATGGTTGCTCGATCAGTTTATTTCATTCTCTCTCTCCGCTTCTCTCCCGGCTCTGGATCTCTCTCTGGATCTCTGAATCTGGCCCCCAACGCACTCTCACAGCCTAGTTAAATCTCCCCAGCATGAGGGGGTTGGGGTCTACACCTAGGTGTGGTCACAATCAATAGGGTAAGGTTCCTTTCCCTCAGGGGATGATTGTCCTAGGACTTAATTCTCTTTCAGCAGGAGGATCCACCCAAGGGCGGAGTCCCATGAGTGTGTTTCTCTTCTCCTCAGCCAGCAAACATATAAGAATTCATAATATTAATCATTTTGTATGGACACAATAAGAGATGCATTAAAGCTTATAGAATTGCTCTCCTGGGGCCATCTCAATCTCAGACTACAGTGCTCAGGCCAGATCAGTCTTTCCTATCCCTAGCACGGTCCTAGTCTCATCATTACTTTTGGATCATGACAGCATTTGTCTATGATCAAGCTCTTCACTTATAGTTAAGAATTAGGCACTTTGGCCAGGCCCATCTCGATGCCAGGGTAGCACATAACTCACCGCTTGCCCTGGATCTGTCCCGTCCCTCGTCGGGACCCTGCTTTTGGGGTGCTAGGAACTGAGGGCAACTGAGGCTTAAGTGGAGAAAGCAGATGCCCGGGAGGAAATAATATTCGAGGCCAATTAAATCCCAAGTTACAAAGCATAATATTGTCTTCTCGTGTCCATACAAAAAGGACATTGCTTTAAAGTAAATTATTCAAAAGGCACAAGAGGAGAAAGGCAATATTAACTTATATAATATAAATTCAGTATTCTAGGAAGGTCTGACCTTACAAATTAGCAGAGTCCAATTAAGGGAAAGCCGCGGATTAACTCTTTTTGGGAAGAGAGCATGGAGAAGTGATTATAGCTAAACAAAGGGATGGGAGAGATCCGGGAACACCTTGATGGGTGAGACTGGGGTAAGCCTAAACTCTGGGAAAAACCGGGAAAGCTACTCATGGCTGGGGGAAGAGGACAAAGTAATGTCATCCTACAAGTAGCTTGCCAGGCTCTGCTGTGCGGTCGAGATACTCTCGATAGCTTGCCAGGCTCTCTGAGAGGGATGGAGGAATCGAACTCAGGTCAACCGTGTGGAAGGTGAATGCCCGACCGCTGTGCTATCACTCCAGCCCACAGAACACATTCTCAGAACACATTCTTTATATTTTAAAAATATTTTATGTTTTCGGTTTTACTATTGGTCCCCATAAAATTATGAGACAAGACTTTAAATAAATTGAAACAGCTAACTAGGGATTTGCTAATTTAAGTGAATCAATTTCCTTTTCTACCACAATTATAGCTGTACTATCAGTAAACAAATGCCACATAACAAATATAGATTACTGTTTTCATATTTTATTGCAGCTCTAACTGGATGAAAAGGAACATATAATTTATTAATTTCTGCTCTCTCTATTACTCTCGGTCAACAAGTCTGAGACCAAAGTTCTCCCTCTAGTGGCGGAGGGAGGCAGTTCAGGTTGGCTTCAGACATTCCTATGTTTACACAAATGGGTGAAAGTGAACCATTTAGTGAAGGTTTTCATTAGAGACAATATATAGAGACTTGTTTCAGTATGTGATCAAGTTCGTTCGAAACGAGTTTAACCGGATGGGGGATAACCTCTGATTTCTCAGTAACGATCATTCCTTTTTTGCATTTTCAACATCGTTTTCCTTTGATGTATAACAGAAAAGTTTTAGGTACTAAATAAAAGTTCTATGCAGAATAAGAATTTCACATTTAAAGTGAATTTAATTCATATAGGCAGAGCAAGAACATGAACATAAAGAATCTTGGCATTTAATACAAAGCCGAAAGAACATGCCAGTTTAAATGAACTGCCAAGAATCATCATCGTAAATCTCCCCTTTTGAAATGTGCTTCGCTTTTTCTCATTGTGCAACACTGGATTTTGTAATATTCCTCAGCACAAACTAAAATCTCAAGAGCAACATCTAGTTTTAGCAAAAATCTTCTACAAGTAACTGCAAATTTTAGAATTCTGAATCATCATCTGTATCCTAATTGTCTTCCTTAACACACCACAGGAAATGAAGTACAACATGAATTTTAACTTCCATGAAGTTCAATGAATGTCACTACCCCAGTGAGGAAGAAAAAAAATACATTTTATACATCATGAAAAGACCTTCCAGAGACCTTTAACATGTTCTAAAATTGAAAAAAAAAAAGTGCTGTTATGCCAGCCACTTTTGCTCTACACAGTAGAAAATCAAAGGAATTCAGAACAGTCAGAGGACAAGCTACTATTTTGTTTTGGTTTTAGTTTCTGTTTTGCTTTGTTTTTTTAAAGGAAGACCTTGTGGTCTGTTGACCTTGGCTAACTGATTTCAAACAGTTCTTAGAAAAGCAATTCAATATAAGTACCACTCCCTAACCGATTATGCCAATTGCAAACCACAACACCCAAAAGGAGAGAGAGAGCAAAAGGGAATGCCCTGCCACAGAATCGGGGGTGGGTGGATGGGGGGGAGGGATGGAATTGGTTGGGGGAGGATACTGGGTTCACTGGTGATGGAGAATGGGCACTGGTGAAGGGATGAGTTCTTGAGCATTGTATGACCGAAACACAAGCATGAAAATATGTAAATCTGTAACTGTACCCTCACAGTGATTCATTAATAAAAAATTTAAAAATTTAAGAATAGGAGTCTAACACCCAAGAATAGTAGAAATAAGTACCAGGAGGCTGTCTCCATGGCTTGGACGCTGGTCTCTCATTCTGGGTAACTCAGAGAAGGAAACACCAAGTAAAATGTGGTCGGAGGTCATGTGGGGGAAGGGTGACATGTGCTGAATGTAGATTAGAGACTGAAAACAATGGCCGCTCAACACCTTTATTGCAAACCACAACACCTAATCAGAGAGAGAGAACAAAAGGGAATACCCTGCCATAGTGGCAGTGTGGGGTGGGTGGGGGGAGATGGGACTGGGGAGGGTGGGAGTGATGCTGGGTTTACTGGTGGTGGAGAATGGGCACTGTTGAACGAATGAGCTCTCGAACTTTGTATGGGGGAAACATGAGCACAAAAATGTATAAATCTGTAACTGTACCTTCACGGTGATTCACTAATAAAAAATTAAACAATAATAAATAAAAAAATAAAAATTAAAAATTTAAAAATTTAAAAAATAAAATAAAATAGAAAAGCAATTCAAGAATCAGTAAAAATGAGATCATATAAGACATTGAGGATATGCTTAAAAATTCAATTAACATGTTTATGCATTAATTGGCCCCAAGGAGACAAAGTTAAGAATCAACACTGATCCCCAATATTGAACAACTAAAAAAAGTACTACCAAGGAACCAACAATAACTATGGTCACCAATGTTAAGGCCATTCATTTTCTGCTCTGCCTAGAGAATACTGATATCATGTCTGGAGTATAGTTATAGCTATACTCCAGATTTGGCTTCCACGCTATTTACATTCTGATTTCTACTTTAACAAAAATATCATTTGAGTAAGTAATTTTCACCATTCTAAACTTGTGCACTCATATTTCTTCACAGTACTTTCATCTCTGAAGAAGAAAGTACTCTGATCGCCTCTCAATGGTTAAGTTTGTCATATGATTGTTTATGTCTTAATTTTTACTGCAGATATTTGTCAAGTAACTGATTTCTATTTAACCACTTCTGAAGCACTTTGATTATAATAGTGTTAATGAAAAGGTTTCATGCATATAACATTCTTAACATGCCTTCCACCAGGGCTTGCTTTCCTCCACTCCTGTATCAGGGACCCCTACTGACCAATCCCCAGCCCCACCCTTAGTAAATTTAGTTCAATAGATTAATACTCAGGTGTAAAAAACATCTGCCAGGGCCGGAAAAGGGAGAGTCACAGCAGCCCTCCCTGTTGTCCAGCCGGAGTGGCCCGGACTATGGGGCAGACAGAGGAGGAAACGAGGGCCAAGCCAGCTGATTGATCAGTTGCCGTTTATTCCATTCTCATCCCCATTCACTCCTGTCTCTCTCTCTACTTCTCTCCCAGCCCTGGATCTGGACCAACCCCCAGTCTACTCTTATAGCCTAGTTAAATCCCCCAAACTACGAGGGGTTGGGGCTTACACATAGGTGTGGTCACAATCAATAGGGTTAAAGTTCTTTTCCTCAGGGGATGCTGCTTCTAGGACAGATTCTCTCAGCAGGACGACCCACCCAAGGGCAGAATACCATGGGCGTGTTTCTCCTCTCCTTGTCCAACAAACATATAAGCATTCATAATATTAATCATTTTGTATGGACACAGTAAGAGATGCACTAAGCTTATAGAATGGCTTTCCTTGACCCATCTCCATCTCAGACTACAGTGCTCAGGCCAGATTACTCTTTCTTGTCCCTAGCAGGGACCTAGTTCTCATCGTTACTTTTGGATCATGGATCATTTGTCCATGATCAAGCTCTTAACTTATGGTTAAGAATCGTGGTGCCTTGGCCTGGCCCATTTTGATGCCAGGGTAGCTCAGAGCTTGCCCTGGATCCCTTCAGTCCCTTGTTAGGACCCTGCTTTTGGGGTACTAGGAACTGAGGGCAACTGAGGCTTAAGTCGAGAAAGCAGATTCCCGGGAATGAATAATATTCAAAACCAATTAAATCCCAAGTTACAGAAGCATAATAGTAATTGTCTTCTTAGCATGTTTTAGAAGAGTTCATTTTCTTTTCCCAATGGGGCTGAACTAGTTCGATTTGCATTTCCCTGTTGATGTGATAGAGAACACCTTTCCTTATATTCCTTATACTGGCCATCATATGTCTTCTTTAAAGAAAAGTCTGTTCATATCGTCTTTCAATTTTTCATGGGGTTTGATTGGGCCTTCCTGTTAAGTTTTCAAAATGATGTATATATTTTATACATATACAACACATCATTTGTATCACTTGTATCACTTGTTATCACTTGTTGAGCTTTGATTTGCTTGAGCGGGCACCAGTAATATCTTCATTTGTCCCTGTTGTGTGCTAGTGTAGCCCAATGATATCTGCTGCTCCAGGAACAGGAAGAGCCTCAAATCTCTCATTCAGGGTTTTGATGAAGAAGTCTGACCATCTCGTTGGTGGGCGGCCACGTGGTCTTTGGAAGTCCCGTGGAATCCAGTCAGTAACAGCTCTAGTCCAGGAGTCGTCTCTGAATTGCATTACATGTCCAGCCCATCTGATTTTTGATGCCTTGGCAAATGAGACAGCATCCCTGATTCTTGACCATTGACGGAGGTCAGAACTCTGGATTCCTTTTCTCACTTGAGTGAAACGTGATACTCCTAGCATGGCTCTTTCGATTCCTCTTTGGGATACCCGAATAGCATTCTCATCCTGTTTGCATAGGGCCCAGGTCTCTGAGGCATATGTTAGTGCAGGAAGAACAGTGGAGTCGAAAAGATGTGCCCGGAACCCAAGGTTCTTCGTCCTCTTAACCACTTCTTTGATGCTCTTGAAGGCATTCCACACTGCTCTCTTCCTCCTGCGCAGTTGTGGCTCCAAGTCATTCTTCATGTTGAGTTCTCGACCCAGGTACACATAGCTGTTGCATTCTGAGATGTTCATTCTGTTGAGAGCAAATGGAATGTCAGGGACTAATTTGGTTTATTCATGAACATCGTTTTGCTGAGATTCAGCTACATTCCTACCTTTCCACACTCGAGGTCGAAGTTGGCAAGCATTTGTGCTGTTTGGCTAATGTTTGGCGTTATGAGAACAATGTCATCAGCAAAGCGGAGGTGATGTTGTTGCCAACTATCTATCTTCACTCCCATTCCTTTCCATTCCAGTTGTCACAAGATGTTCTCAAGGGTGGCACTGAAGAGTTTTGGTGAAACGGTGTCATCCTGCCGAACCCCTCTCTATACGCCAATGATCACTTCCTTATAGAATGGTGAGATCCTGGTGGTGAATTCTTAATACAGCTCACGGAGAATCTTGATGTACTGAGTTTGAACACCCTGTTTGGCTAGGGCTTCGATGACCATTTCAGTCTCAACAGAATAAAGGCCTTCTTTAAATCAATGAATGTTAGACAGAGCAGCATCTTGAACTCTCGAGAAACTTCAATGAGTTTTTGGTCACCGTGTGGATATGGTTGATCGTGCTGAATCCTTTTCGGAACCCAATTTGTTTTCATGGTTGTCCTTCATCTTGTGTTCTGCCTATTCAATTCAGGATGACTCTGAGTGAACGACTTGTAGACAATGGATAACAGGCAGATCAGGCAATAGTTGCCAATGTCGTGGATGTCTCCCTTCTTGTACAACAGAACAGTCCTGCTGGTTTTCCATGGGATGAAACCTTGCATTGTGACAGGTAGCTTGTGAAGAACTGAGCCAGTGTATTGATGAGTACTGGCGGCAGATTCTTCAGGTGTTCGGGTCTGACCTTGTCTGTATGTGTCTTTACTGACGAAATGGCATGCTGGATTTCAGAAGGGAGAACGCTGGGAACGACATATCCATCCTGCAGAATTTAGTATGTGGGCAGGTGGACATGGCTGTTGAAGAGATCCGAGCAGAAGTCATGAATAATCCTCTCCATTGCCCCTCTGGAAGATATGATAGATCCATCAGGAGGTTGGAGGGCAGTCATCTTGGTCTTGTATGGCAAAGGACAATTGAGCATTGCGAATACTTTTCCCTGCTTCTGACGCATTGGCCAACACTGCTGCTCTTCTCTTTGAGGTCTTCCTTTATCGCTTCTCTTCACAGCTTTATGAGCTCAAGCGTTAGCTTATGGTTGCCTAAGTCTCATGCCAAACCATGTTGGCGAGTGAACTCGAGAGTTTCCGAAGACAGGCATCTATTTGTGGCTTTCCTACTCTTGTCATTTTTCGAGCAATCATTGACGTGCTGAACCAGTCAATCATATTCCTCGTCCATGTTGTCAATGAAGGCATCTTTCCACGTTGCCGCAATAGTGCCAAAGAGCTCCCAGTTGGTGGTCCTTCTGGGAGTTCTCTTCTTAAACTTTATCTTTTCAGTCCTTTCTCCCCACTCTGTGAAGTAAAATTTTGCATGAGTGAGACGGTGGTCCGATCCCGTTTGGAATTTTAGGACCACAGCGACATCGGTCAGGCAAAACCTTCGATTGAATATAATGTGGTCAATTTCATTATGGAACTGTCCATGGGGAGACTCCCATGTCCAACATTTATATTTGGCCTTCTGGAACTGTGAGTTACCATGGATGGTCCTGGTCGACATGACGATCTCAGATAGTCTCTCACCCTGTTCGTTCCATTCTAGGCCATGGGACCCAATGTGGAGTTCTTCAGGTGACCTTCTCGGTCCTATCTTGGCATTAAAATCACCAACAATGGTCTTGTAGAAGGTGTGGTTTTCTATATAGAACTTCTCCAGCTCCATGTAGAACTTCTCAATTTCTTCTTCACCGTACTTGGACGTTGGTGCATAGACGACAAAGATAGAAACTGCCGGCAGTTAGCCACATCTATTCAAGTGTAATGGTCCGATTTGGGTTGTTAGGCATTTGTTAGGCATTTGAATGAATGGCCCAGTTCGTGTTGACAAGGACACCAACGCCATAGACGCCTCTGTTGTTACATGTTCCGATGAACAGTTCTTCTCCAGTGTTGAAAATGGCATGATGTGATTGATGCCTTCTCATTTCAGTCAGACCAATGATGTACTTGATCTTCTGCGCCTGTACCATCAGGTCCTTGAGGGATGCTTCTGATGCCAGGATACGTGCGTTGGAAGCACAGACAGTCATTTTAGTCTTTCTTCATTTTTGCAGTCTAGTTCGTCCCTGAGAATTTATCAGCCTCTCCTTGCTCATCCTTCTTAACGCTGCCATATTGGGTGCTCTCTCGGTGTCAGGCAAAGAGCATACAACATATACAGGGGTTTTTTTCTTATCTAAAAATAATTCTTTGAGAAAAATCTCAAATCAATTTTCTCTCTCTCCTTGTTTTTTGAGCAACACTGGTGGTTTTGGTTTTTTGGTGGTACTCAGGGCTTATTTCTGGCTCTGCATTCAGAGATCACTCTTACTAGGCTCAGGGGCTATGGGGTGCCAGGGATGGAACGCCATTCAGCCACTGCAAAAAAAATGCCCTACCCTCAGTACTACTTCTCCAGCCCCTCTAATCAGTTGTCTCCTTTTCCCAGGATAAAAATCTCTCTTTAACTAATTTTTAAATTCTATATCCAAAGAGCATGTATACTTTCCCCCCTATTCAATCAAGCATTTCTCATCTATACAGATTCATTCAAAGACAGCTATTTATGTTCAGAAATATTATAACTTAGTACTTTTGTATCATTACTCAAGTTTAAATTTTGCTATAAATACAGCTATTAAGCAAATTTTCTTTTAAATATCCCCAGTATAACTATGACTTTTGGTGATTTCTAAACCCATGTTCCTAAATAATAGGATTATTACTGCCCTGCTTTCTTGAATTAAAAAATAATATCACTGTAGCACTGTCATCCTGTTGTTCATCAATTTGCTCGAGCTGGCAAGTGTAATGTCTCCATTGTGAGATTTGTTGTTATTGTTTTGGCAGATTGAATATGCCACGGGTAGCTTGCCAGTCTCTGCCATGTGGGTGAGATATTCTTGGTAGCTTGCTGGGCTCTCCGAGAGGGATGGAGGAATCGAACCCAGGTCAGCTGCATGCAAGGCAAACTATCCACTGTGCTATCGCTCCAGTCGTTAAAAAATAATATATCACTTATTTCGATTTCTGTGGCATTTCCTTTACTCTTTTTGTCTACTCCTGTGCAAATTTATTAAAATATATCATATCCACTTCCCTTAATAAGCTTTTGTTTACCGGCTTCATGGTAGCACTGTAGCACTGTTGTCCCATTGTTCATCAATTTGCTTGAGCAAGAGCCAGTAACATTTCCATTTGTCACTGTCACATGCTAGTGTAGGCCAATGGCATCTGCTCCCTCCAGGAACATGAAGTGAGACCCATTATTGTTAATCGAATATGCCACAGGTAGTTGCCAGCCTCTGCCTTACGAATGTGATAACCTCAGTAGCTTGCTGGGCTCTCCGAGGTGGGGCAGAGGCTTCTGAGAGCGCCTCCAATTGCCTTACAGGTGTTTCTAGTCTACCGAATGTAAGCTTTTGCTTGACTGGCATGTTCTAATGATCTGCACACTGACAAACATGCACCTGCCTATGTCTCTGGGCAACACCTGGGACATCTATGGCCTCAGATTGATCTCCTTGAGGTTGATGGAGTGCACCCAGAGGCTGTTGAGCAGCTGGCAGCACAGGACCCCATCGCAGAGGGTCTGTGCCAGGTAGAACACCCACACCGAGTCCCAGGCCACCCGTTGGTTGGCAGGCAGCACCTTGCAGTGGATAAGCCATTGCGTGCACTGCCACCGCGGCTCCATGCCCGACAGTGCTGTCACTCGGCCCTGCTGGGGCAGGCGGCGATGCTGCGGCCACCTCCGTGCTTTCTCTGCTCCCTGCCAACGTCAGTCTGTCTGAATCTTGCAAAACGGCCAGCGACGTCCAGCAGGAATCACACGTAGAGGTTTCAGCAGGGGTCAGGTGTAGAGTTCCATTCCTGGCGTGCTGAGCCGTGTGCTGTCTAAGGTGAAGGGTGAGCGGGGTTTGGGAGAGTGTGAGGAGTTCAGATGGCATTGGCGCTATCTTGTCTTTGAATTAATTTTTATTTACAGAGAAATATAAATGTTAATATAGTAAATCTATCTACTTTTCTCCTAACTTTTTATAATAATAATATCTCATAGAATAGTTTTCAAAGATAAAAAAAATAACATTGATACCAGACAAGTGAGAAGAATGCTTTTGGAAGCATCCTCTGCAAACTTTATTCTGAGTGCAGTGAGATAAAATTCATAAATGGATGGAAGGAAACAGAGAAGCCCCCTTCTCTGTCACCCATGTCAGCGCTGGCCTGCTGCCTCTCAGGTGACTGACCAATTAATATCAGTTAAATCTATATAAATAACTTGTGTTACATCATAATTATATGTGAGTTCAATGAGGGAAAGGAATGGAAATAACAAGTATTATGTTTTATCATAACAAAATTAAGTTAGTTAGGATGGAGCAATAGTTCATAGGATGACACAGAATAAGATGCACGGAGGAAGCTCAGGTACAATACCTGGTACATTATGAATTGCCAAGCACCACTGAGTGTGACCCATCCCTACCTCCCAAGATAGAAATAAAAATCAGTATGGGAAAAAGTATTTGCACACAATACACTAGATACGGAGCTAATATCCAAGTTCTAGAAAGCACTCACAAAGTTCAATGACAAAATATCCACCAGACCCTAAATAGGGAGAGAATCATTCCCAAAGAAGAAAGTAGATGAATAGGCTTATGATGAAGTAATCACTGGGGCCAGAGCAGGTAGGGGATTTGCCTTGCATGCAACAGACCCAGATTTGACCTCTGGCATCCCATATGGTCCTCGGAGTATTGCCAGGAGTGGTTCTCGAGAACAGAGCCAGAAGTAACTGCTGAGCATCATTCAAAGTGCCAAAAAAGTAAAAGCAATCAGTGTCATTCCTGATGAAGGAAATGCCAATCAAAACAATAATGACATGGCATCTCACACCAGTGAGAATATAAAAAAAAATCTGGAAATACTCAGTGTTGGCAGGATTGTGGTAACAAAGGAACACCTTTCACCATTGGTGAGAATGTTGTAAGATTTACCCTCTGTGGAAAGCAATATGGAGAAACGTTGGAAGGTTTCTCCATAATTGGAGAAATTTCATATGACTCAATAATACCATTTTTTGTTTTTATCCCCCAAAACATAGGAATCTTTATTTAAAAAGATATATAAACACATGTATGTTCATTGCAATAGTTAGCACAATAGCCAAATGCCAAACTGTGGATCAATGAACCAAGATGTGTTGTAACTATGCACAGTGGAATACTATGTAGCTGTATCACTGTATCACTGTCATCCCATTCCTCATCCATTTGCTCAAGCAGGCACCAGTAACATCTCGTTCATCCCTGTCACGTGCTAGTGTAGCACAATGGCATCTGCTTGCTCCAGGAACACGAAGAGCCTGAAATTTTAGCAGCCTTTCCTTGCTTGTCCTTCCCAACTCTACGCTGCTGTACTGGGGCTGCTGTACTGGGGGCTCTTTCAGGGTCGGGGAATGAGGCCCATTATTATTACTGCTTTGGGCACACTGAGTATGTCACAGGTAGCTTACCAGGCTCTGCTGTGAAAAACTGTGTTGCTCTCTTCCAGGAGCTTTGTTTTATAGTCTCTGAATTTTGGCTATTGATGAGATTCCATGGCTTCAAGCACAGTTTGTGGGTGTGACTGTCAAGCTACTGGAAAACTGGGGATCTGCGTGGAGGAGGCCCAGCCCCAATCCGAGCAGGCTTGGAGATCTCAGCCATGGGTCCCACACAGCTGTGGCTGGGTTCTCCAGAACAGGCTTGGAGATGTCAGTCACGGGTCTCGCATACCTGGGTTCCACTGCTGTTCTTTCATGCGTGAGGCTCATCCAAGAGTGTGGATAGTGCCTTGAGCATGGTTGTGGCTGGGTTCTGGAGGTTTACAGCTGCTGGGGTTCTGCTTGGGATGGGGAGGGAGACTCAAACCGCACCCTCCCACCTTGAGGGGCCCCAGTGAAGACAACCTGGTGTGGGGGGCAAGAGATTCTGCCTGTATATCTGTAAGAAAGGACAAAGCCATGTGATTTGTCATGAAATGGGTGAAATTAGAGGACATTATGCTGAGTCAAGTAGTTAGAAGGAAATGGATAGACACAGAATGATCTCTCTCATATGTCTGATTTAAAGATATATAGTAAGGGAGCAACAAATATTAAAAGGCAACCGAACTAGACAGTTGGTCCTCAGAAGAGTTTGCGGAGAGGGGGTCTTGAATGGTGGGAGATTTGGGGGCCCTTGATAGAGAAAAGTGGGTGTTATGTTGATGAGTCTGGTGTTGTAATGATATATGCAAGAAATTCTTATTAATATCATTATAAATCACAGAATATCAAAAAGATTAAAAGATTTAAATTAAAAAATTTGGAGGTTGAAGAAATAGTCATGCATGTAGGGCACTTGCCTTGCACAAAACCAAACGAAATTTGATCCTGGCAATACATATGATCCCTCAAGCCCTGCCAGGAGTCATCCTAAGTACACGAGAGTAAGCCCTGAGCCAAGAAAAAATATTAATAGAAATAAAATTTCATATATATATATACATATTAAGGATCTGAATAATAAGGCGATAGTCTAAAGTCATAAGAACAATTGACTGTACACTGTCACTGTCATCCCATTGCTCATCAATTTGCTCGAGTGGGGACCAGTAACATCTCCATTGTGAGACTTGTTGTTACTGTTTTTAGCATATCGAATACACCACGGGTAGCTTGCCAGGCTCTGCCCTGTGGGCGAGATACTCTCAGTAGCTTGCTGGGCTCTCCGAGAGGGGAGGAGGAATCGAACACAGGTCGGCTGCGTGCAAGGCGAATGCCCTACCAGTATGCTATCACTCTAGCCCCAAGAACAATTAAACATTCAAGAATTTCTGTTATGTTTACCATCAAAAAGAAACAACAACAATGAGACCAATACACAACGTATTTATAAATTCTTATTCTTTCACAACTGTGATTCACAAGACAAATATTTTTCTGTGATGACAAAATAATTTCTTTAAACCTATGTATATTTATTTTTAAAAACCTTCTGAAACACAATATATTTCTATAGAATTTACCTTGAGTTATAAATTGTTCCATGTTTTCTCTGAAAGGCTGCATATGATCTATTTTTTTCCTTTTGGGTCACACCCAGCGATGCACGGGGGTTATTCCTGGTTCATGCACTCAGGAATTATTCCTGATGGTGCTCAGGGGACCATATGGGATGCTGGGAATCGAACCTGGGTTGGCCGCGTGCAAGACAAACGCCCTACCCACTTTGCTATCACTCCAGCCCCAGGCTGCGTATGTTCTTGTGAGGATACTTGGTGCACTTTTCCTGCTTCAACCTCACAGGCTATAATTAGAGAGCCACTGTTTAGAATGCCACACTATTAGTGAAGCAATACTATGATTAAAAAATATTTGCCACTGTTATAAAGGCTGGTTAACTGTGCTACTGATGCATGGCATACATCTCGTTTGGAAACATTTATAGACTGGCATACAAAGTCTTCAATCAAAGTATTATTTTAAAGGGCAATTCCATTTTTCCTAATGATCTATAGCCTTGTCTGGTCCTTCTACACTATGTGAACTTCAATAAACTGCTCAATTCTAAGCCTCCTTCTCATCTGTGGAATGGACATTTACTGTACAGCTGAAATGTCAGTTTCAGAAAAAAAATCAATTAATAGATATAAGGTTATTTGAATAATGCTTGGCACACAGTAGAGCATTATGTAAGTATACAAAGCAGAGCCACAAAAGGAACAAAAATGCTTTTGTTTGCATTAATATCAAGAATTCAGTTTATGAGTCAAACATGGTTATTAAAATTTATTACCAGTTAAATCAATAAAATATTTAAAACTAGTGAAGTCATATGTCCTGTTTTTTATTTTGCTCATTGTATGTTGAGCAATATACAATGTGGTGGGATTTGTGCTGGAACACTATATATCTAAAACTCAATGAGTAAAGCCCATGTAAATCATAATATAAAAAGTAATAAGAGGAAATTATTGGGTAAAATAAAAAACAGATATTCTGACACATTTTTGAAGTTTTGTCACGGTTGGTCTATGATCTGTTTTATTAACTAACGAAATCCTTAAGAAATCTAATATATTCCTCTAACTTCTGCAATTTTCTAGTGTTAAGATGGCTATAGTATCAAATCAGAAAAACAAAAATTCTAATCTTCCTTGTATCTGACTTTCAACTTTTTGAAAATCTGTTCAGGTGAAAGACTGTGTTATTTTTCTGTGCATGATGACCTTAGTCTATTAAGGTTTACTTTTCTCATTAGGGTTGAAAACTGATTTGTTAGAGACCATCTGACTTAATGAAAAGCAAGCTCCCTGAGGACAAGGTTTTTATCATAAAAGTTTTATTTTATTCTCAATGGAGAATAAATTAGAAGTTGGTTGATGATAATAAGAATGAAAGAAGAGGACTATTAAAGTCACTTTCATGTGCCTAATGTCTGAAATACAGAAAGAACTAAAACCTTGTATGAAAAATATACACCCGGGGCCAGAGTTAGTAAAGCAGGTAGTTCACTTGTCTTGCATGCAGCTGACCTAGGTTCAATGCCCAGAAGCCCCTGATTCTCTCAGCCGACAAGGAGTGACCTTTGAGTGCATAGCCAGGAGTAAACCCTGCATACCACCAGGTGTGATCCAAAAACAAGCCCGTCAATAGTACATTCAAGTATGCTAAGGAACATAACTATCCTCCATCTGAATGCTAAACTATCAGTGATAATACATGTATATTATGTATGTTTATAGAAATTACACCAATGTTGCGTGAACATTCGTTCAGTTAGAGGCACTGAGACAAGGAATGCGAAAGAAATTTATGTCATGGAGGGTTCAGGTTCTCTCAGATCTGTGACAAAGGTAGAGAGCCCCCAAATCTCCTTTTATTGACTATGGTACCTCTAAAGGTTGCAATACAGTGATGTCATCAAAAGAAGTTACAGAAAGAACACGAGGCAGCAAAACATGCATTGTTTCCTTGCACCTGCAGGCCAGTCATTTTGGCCTCCGGAAAGAAGATATAAAACCAAAACGAAACCTTTCTTGGGCTACAAGTACTTGGGTTTACATCCCAAAGACAAGATTGGGCCTGCACTTGAAATCTACATCCCAAATACATCTGTGCAAGCATTTGAAATTTGCATCCCCAAAACAGTGCCAGGCCAAGTCCTTTCAAAAGCTTTTGCACCACACTGAACGTGGCAAGTTTGCTATTGAATTGATGAAGCATTTTGCACAGAGAACTGGACATCGTGTTCCTCGGCACCAACTCCGGTCCTGTCTAAAAATTGTCTACAAATTTCATCCTTGGTTTCCAGATAAGGGTACTTTGGAGCCGAAGGTTTAGGAAAAGATTAAGGAGAATGTCTTGAGGGAATTGAAAGAAGGGGCTAGAATCCCCAAACAATTCTGGGTAACTTGGGAAATTGTTAATTCCATTCTCAAGGTTTTGGATGGTACCTCCGAGGAGGAGGATGTTAGATATACTATGGGAGGCTTTCTCAAGAGTTAAACAGAGAGGATCTCCAATTTGAGGATGAAATGAAGAAAGTTCCTACTCCTGAAAGAGCCATGCCCTTGGCTCCTCCCATCCCCAAGTCTAGAAAGAAGTCCGATGCTCATTGCTTGGCTACTCCCATACCCAAGCCCCAAAAGCAGCTCAAGGCGTTTCCAGTGGAAATACGTTTTCAGAGCAAAAATCTCTCTGCCACTGATGAATTAACATTCTCTATTGATGGGGGCAGAGAATCTCTTGGCCCCGCACCTGGCTGTCTTCCCTGGGGCCCCTCAGAGAGGGTGGGCTTCAGTTTCCCTCCCCATTCCTAGCAGAGCTCCCGCAGCCAAAGACCTCCAGAGCCTATCCACAGCCATGTTCAAAGCCCCTCTCCACATTTTCTGACAAGCCTCACGCATGAAGGTACCAGCAGAGGAACCCAGGTCTGTGAGATCCAGGGCCGAGACCTCCAAGCCTGCTCGGATCAGGACTGGGTTTCTTCTACCCAGATTCCCCATTTTCCAGTAGCTAGGCAGTCACACCAAAGAGAATGCCCCCAGCACTGTGTAATCCCACCAACTTCCAACATCCAGAGACTATAAAACCAAGCTCCTGGAAGCTTTTAGCCTAGTTCTCCCTCTGGGAGAACCCAGCAAGCTATCGAGAGTTTTATGCTTACATGGGAGAGCCTCGAAAACTCCCCTGGCCTATTCATATGCCAAAACCAGTAACAATGCTGGGTCTCATTCCCCTGACCCTGGAAGAGCCTCCAATGTGGCACCACTGGAAAGGACGAGTAAAGAGAGGCTTCTAAAATCTCAGGGCTAGGATGAATGGAGACATTACTGAGACTGCTTGAGAAAACAAACAAACAAAAGGGGAAAGAAGGTTAGAGACAGCCCAATAGGATGGAGCAATGGTATTGGGTGAAAAACTCCATTCAGTCTCTGGCACATATGCTCCAGAGCACCACTAAGAGAATCCGCCTGCCACCCCCCAAAACCAAATATTTTTAAAGAAGGGAAGGGAAGTACAATTTCAAGTATACTAATGAAGCACACACACCAAAACAGCATTCCCTATGTACGTGAGGGAATGAGACTAGAAAATGAAAACACAAGGAGAAATACGAAAAGAAAATGAAGGGGCTAGAGCGATAGTACAGCAGGTAGGACGTTTGTCTTGCATGCAGCCGGCGTGGGTTCGGTTTCCAGCATCCCATAGGGTCCCCTGAGCACCCCCATGAGAAATTCCTGAGTACAGAGCCAGGAGTAATTTCTGATCATCATGATCTAATAAAACCATTGATATTTAATATGCATTTAAATCAAAGTATGATTTACTCTTATTTTTAAATGAATATGAATATAATATTAATAATGTCCTTATGAATGTTTATATAATATTACTGTATTAAAACATTAATATATTCTATTATATCTCACACATTACACCTCACCGATCATTTTTTAATTTTTAATTTATGTAGCATGATTTACAAAGTTGTCAAAAACAGAATTTCAAGCATACAATGTCCTAATTCTAATCCCACCTCTGCTGTCATATCCTTCCACCAACATCCCCAGGATTTCTCTGCTCCCTGCAGTCTGCCAGTTTAACAGACATGTTTTTTAAATTTAATTACTATAGTTTGGGTCCCATGCTTATAGTTATGTTGACTTTAGTAGTTTAGATGTACAGATACCACAACTCTATACCACCAGTGTGTCCACAGCCCCTGATTCTTGTCTCTGTGTTGCCTCCAGACTGCCTCTTATTACTTTCTCCCTCCATTTCTCTACTTCCCATATCTTCTACCTAGGGCCAAGGATCAGGGCAATAGTTTTAAATAGTTTGTTCTCTTACCTGTGCAAAATAGTTGAGAATAGCCACAGTGCAGACAGGGAGAAATTTAGGATCTCAGTGTTGGGATGATCTCAACCAGAGTGGAGTAATGAAAACAGAAAATAGAAGACATATTCACGAGATATTAAGAATAGAGAACTTTGGGGTCACTGTGTGGCTTGTGGGGTAAAGTAGCTGCCTCATGTGTGTGAAGCCTTGGTCTGATCTCCTGCATCCCATGCCATCAATGCCCCCAGCACTGTGGGACACTGGCAGTGCAGGGCCAGAGTACCACTAAGCCCACCAAAATAAAATAAGAGAAAGGTTTAGTAGAAAAAAAAACAGAAAGATTATTGTACTTGCATAAGCAACTGAGGTTCCTTAGAAAAAAAATCCAAATTAACAGCTGCTGCTATGTCAACTCACTCACTGGTCCTGCTCTACAGATTCAGGACTAAATTCCCGAAAGAAAAGGCAAGCTGCTAAAATTCATGGATTTACCAGTCTCTCAACTGAAAACTCTAGGGTGCCCTTGGGAGAGCTGTGTGCCGAGTCCCTACCCTGCTGAAGCTCTAGCAGCTGCACTCACATCCCACAGCTGACAACACACCAATGGTCCAACTCCACTGCCTTATGACTAATCTCTGCAGAAATAGCAAACCTCGAAAAATTCAGGCACAAGGGTTTTTCAAGCTAACTCTGGGGTTTGCTCAGAGTGGGGTTGGGAAGCATTCCCCGACCATCACTCCTCTACTTCCAGAAGCCCAAGCAGGCACACCCACATCCCACATCAGCTGCCATGTCCACTCACCCACTAGCCCACTTACACAGATCCTGAAGTTTCTAGACCACAGGGCCAAGCAAGTTTCACAATACTCACATCCCCGTAGAAGCACACCAATTTGATGGGAAAGTAAAAGAGAAGCCAACTAAACTCAATAAACAAAAACAATAACACAGAAAGGTCAACTAGCAACAAATAGCTGAGTAAATCCAAAGATAAGGACTTCAGTGCCTGGTGGTGAGATAAAACTATTTCGACAAATTTTTTCTTACTCAAGTATTCTTGACAATTCCACTTGCCATTTAGTTGTTACAAGCAAAAGAAAATAAATGATTATGTGCCTGCTAAGGCTTGGGGTTTGGTTGGTGAAATGGGAGAATGGTGGAGGGGAGATCACTCTGGTTGTGGGATTGTGCTGGAACACTGAATGTCCATAACAATTGTGTTATGAACAACTTTGTAAACCATGGTATTTAAATAAAGAAAAAGTTACAAAACCAATTAATAATTCAAGTGCAAGATAAAATACTTTCAGGATAACTTTTTCTCTAAATTCATATTTTCTGGCCAAAGTATTCCCCACCTAAAATGTGGGATTAAACAGTTAACACCCCTTAGGATTTTTCAAAAATTAGAACAGACAGATCAAATCCTATATCTTGAAATGTAATGCCAGGAGTCTATCCAAATATTTTACCCACTCAAAGGCCAAGATAGCACTTCAAGAATAGTTAGATAGAATTAGTTTGCAGAGCATTCAAGGTCCCTGCAAAATATAACACCTCCCATAGAGAATCCCCATATTTTTCCTCCTCAAGAAGTAATACTTTGACTTGCAGCTTTAAAAGTGTGTGTGGTGGGGGAAGGGAGACAAGCCTCTACAAATATAAAATTATCAAGTAGTTGTAAAAGATTACCTATTTTTAGTCCATTGTTTATTCTTTAAAAATGATGATGTATCATCTTTGAAAATACCTTTAGCTTCTATATTGTGGAGGGTTTTGCCAAACTTGTCTTCAGTGGACCTGATGGTTTGTGGTCTGATGTTGAGGTCTTTAATCCATTTTGATCTGACTTTTGTGCATGGTGTCAGGTCGAGGTCTAAGCCCATTCTTTTGCATGCGGTTGTCCAGTTGTGCCAGCACCATTTGTTAAAGAGGCTTTCCTTGCTCCACTTTACATGTCTTCCTCCCTTATCAAAGATTAGATGATCATACATTTGGGGCTGTGTGTAGGGATATTCCACCCTGTTCCATTGGTCTATGGCTCTAACTTTGTTCCAGTACCATGCTGTTTTAATTCTTCCCTCTTTGTAGTAAAGTTTGAGGTTGGGGAGGGTGATGCCTCCCATCGTCTTTTTCCCAAATTGTTTTAGCAATCCATGGGCGTTTGTTGTACCATATGAATTTCAGGATTGCTTGATCCATTTCTTTGAAGAATGTCATGGGTATCCCTCATAGGCATCGCGTTGAATCTGTATAATGGTTCGGGGAGTATTGGCATTTTGACAATGTTGATTCTCCCTATCCACGAGCAGGAGATATGTTTCCATTTCCTCATGCCCTCTTTTATTTCATGGAGTAGCGTTTTCTAGTTTTCTTTGTAGAGGTCCTTAACTTCTTTGGTTAAGCTGATTCCAAGGTACTTGATTTTCTGGGGCACGATTGTGAATAAGATTGCTTTTTTTATGCCTCTTTCTTCTGTCTCATTGCTTGCATATAGGAAGGCCATAGATTTGGGGGTATTGATTTTATAGCCTGAGACATTCCTGTACAAGTCTATTTTTTCTAAGAGTGTCTTAGTAGAGGCTTTGGGCTTCTCTAGATATAGCATTATATCTAGAGAATAGTGAGAGTTTGATTTCTCCCTTTCTTCTCTAGATGCTCTTAATAACTTTTTCTTGCCTAACAACTATCGCAAGTACTTCCAGTATTATATTGAACAGAAGTGGTGAGAGTGGGCATCCTTGTCTTGTCCCTTATCTTAGAGGAAAGGCTCTTCGTTTTTCCCCGTGGAAGATAATGCTTGCCATAGACTTGTGGTAGATGGCTTTGACTATCTTGAGGAAAGTTCCTCTAAAACACATTTTGGAGAGGGTTTTCATCATGAACGGATGTTGGATCTTGTCAAATGCTTTCCCTGCATCTATTGATATGATCATATGGTTTTTATGTTCACTTTTGTTGATATGATGGATTATGTTGATTGATTTCCGAATGTTAAACCATCTTTGCATCGGTGTTCATCAGGGAATATTGGTCTATAATTTTCTTTGTTAGTGGTGTCTTTGTTTGCTTTTGGTATTAGCGAGATACATACTTCATAGAAACTGTTTGGGAGAGTTCCTGTTTTTTCAATTTTTGGGAAAAGCTTGAGGAGAACTGGGAACAGGTCTTCTTTAAATGTTTGGAAGAATTCACCAGTGACTCTATCTGGACTTGGGTTTTTGTTTGGGGGGAGACTTTTGATTAGAGTTTCAATTTCCTTGACATTAATGTGTCTGTTCAGGTATTCCATGTCTTCTTGGTTCAGTCATGGGAGATTGCAGGAATCAATGAATTCATCCATTTCTTTTAGGTTCTCTTGTTTTGTGGCATACAGACTTTCAAAGTAGTCTCTGATGATCTTTTGAATTTCATTGGTTTCTGTTGTTATGTCCCCCTTTTCATTCCTGATTTGGTTTATTAGTGAGTCTTGCTAGCAGTTTATCAATCTTGTTTATTTTCTCAAAGAACCAGTTCTTGGTTTCATTGACCTTTCAGATTGTTTTCTGGATTTCCATGTCATTAATTTCTGCTCTAATTTTAATTATTTCTTCCCTTCGGTCTGGTTTGGGTTCCTTTTTCTGGTCCTTTTCTAAGGCCTTGAGCTGTGAAGTCAAGTCATGTATGTAGGCCCTTTCTTCCTTCCTAAGGAATGTTAGCAGAGCTATAAATTTTCCCCTTAACACAGCTTTAGCTGCGTCCCATAGGTTTTGGTAGCTCATGTCTTCATTCTCCTTTATTTCGAGGTATCTCTTGACATCTTCCTTAATTTCCTTCCTTACCCACTCATTGTTCAACACTGAGCTGTTTAATTTCCAGGTGTTTGCTTTGATTTTCTGTGTCTGTGTGTAAATAGCTTCTATCTTCAGTGCATCGTGGTCTGAGAAGATAGTTGATACAATTTCTATTTTTCCAATTCTATTGAGGTATGTTTTGTGTCCCAGTTCCATGTGCACTGGAAAAGAATGTGTATTCTTTCTTTTGGGGATGTAACCAGAGATAAACAAATGGGACTACATTAAACTAAGAAGCTTCTGCACCGCAAAAGATACAGTGACCAGAATATAAAGACAATCTACATAATGGGAAAGGATATTCACCCAATACCCACCAGATTAGGGGTTGATATCAAGAGTATATTAGACTCTGGTTGAATTCTACAAGAAGAAAATATCCAACCCCATCAGAAAATGGGGCGAAGAAATGAACAGAAACTTTCCCAAAGAAGAGATATGAATGGCCAAAAGGCACATGAAAAAGTGCTCTACATCACTAATCATCAGGGAGATGCAGATCAAAACAACCATGAGATACCACCTCACACCACAGAGACTGGCACACATCCAAAAGAACAAAAGCAACCACTGTTGGAGAGGATGTGGGGAGAAAGGGACCCTTCTACACTGCTGGTGGGAATGCCGACTGGTTCCGCCCTTTTGGAAAACAATATGGACACTTCTCAAAAAATTAGAAATTGAGCTCCCATTTGACCCAGCAATACCACTCCTGGGAATATATCCCAGAGAGGCAAAATAGTATAGTCAAAATGACATCGGCACTTATATGTTCATTGCAGCACTGCCAGAATCTGGAAAAAACCAGAGTGCCCGAGAACAGATGACTGGTTAAAGAAACTCGGGTACATCTACACAATGGAATACTATGCAGCTGTTAGAAAAAATGAAGTCATGAACTTTGCATGTAAGTGGATCAACATGGAAAGTATCATGCTAAATGAAATGAGTCAGAAAGAGAGAGACAGACATAGAAAGATTGCACTCATCTGTGGAATATATAATAACAGAGTAGGAGACTAATACCCATGAATAGTAGAAATAAGTACCAGGAGGTTGGCTCCATGGCTTGGAAGCTGGCCTCACATGCTGGGTGAAAAGGCAGCTTAGATAGAGAAGGGAACACCAAGTAAAATGTGGTTGGAGACCACGCGCAGGAAGGGAGATGCGTGCTGAAAGTAGACTAGAGACTGAACACAATGGCCACTCAAATCCCCTATTGCAAATCACAACACCCAATTGGAGAGAGAGAACTAAAGGGAATACCCTGCCACAGAGGCAGGGTGGGGTGGGGGGAGATGGGCTTGGGGGTGGAGAATGGGCATTGGTGGAGGGATATGTTTGCGAACATTTTATGAGGGAAACACAACCAAAAAAATGTATAAATCTGTAACTGTACCTAACCTCATGGTGATTCACTAATTAAAAAATAATAATAAAATTAAAATGATGATGTATATATTAATAATGAAGAGAGTTCCTTATAAAACTTTCTACAGAATATTCAATGCATTCATTTGGAATCCTGAAATAATTGTTTTCTAGTCAATTTTCTCTTAGTGGGTTTAAACAATCAGCCCTTGTTTAAGGACAATAAAACCTGTTTAAAGTAAAAAATAGGAATTCTAGAAACCTTTCATTCTTCTAGTTGCTAAGAAAGTTACAGTGCCAATGCCAAATTCTAAATAGGATATAATAGACACAAAAATTATTTAAGTAAGTATATATATAATGGTGAAAATTGAAAAGGTATTAAAAAACACTATAGTAAATACTGTTGAAATAAGGAATTATTACTACTTTTATCGGACAATTTGAGAGGGACAGACACTGTACATGAATTAGTTTGCACTGTAGAGAATGAATCCAAATGATTTGCTCATTGCATATTTTCACCCATCCTAAAAAGACTTCATATGTTCTAAATCTTTGTTTCATAAACTATACAATAAAACTTTTCTTTCATATATTTTTCATCAAGAAGATCAACCAGAGGCCAGGGATATGGCTCAAGTCGTAGATCACATTCCTTCCTTGATTGTTCAAGGTTCTGGGTATAATCCTGAGTATCCCCATGGCCCCTCAAGCAATGCCAGGTGAGGCCTTGTTGGCCCAGAGCACTAAGAGAAATTTCTGGAAGGACTGTTCTCTGCCTCCAGTATATATATACCATCTACCACAGGTAAGGTTCTAACCACATAAGATTACTGCAGTCCAATTACTCCAATTCTCCTTTCAGCATCAATTAACTATTGATCTAAAGGATCATAATATATATTTACATTTTATGTCTTATATAAAGACATTTCCTGTATAAATTTTTTTTTTGCTTTTTGGGTCACACCCAGCGATGCTCAGGGGTTACTCCTGGCTCTGCACTCAGGAATTGCTCCTGGCATTGCTTGGGGGACCATATGGGATGCCGGGGATCGAACCCGGGTCGGCTGAGTGCAAGGCAAACGCCCTACCCGCTGTGCTATCGCTCGGACCCCATTTCCTGTATAAATTTTTTCTTAAATTCCAATAGTAAAGAAATCTGTAAACATTTGGATTATTAGGAGAAAGTTAACTTCTCCTATAGAATTATCACTTCTATAGATGCTAAGGTTTGGAAAAAAATTGAGAAACTATCTTCCCAGAAAGATTGCACTCATTTTTCCAATCTGAAAAGTCAGAGTATCAAGAAAAAACAATTTCCCCCAGTTTTACAAGAAATCTGTAAAGAGGGACACCAAAAGAGGGAAGCATATTGAAAGACTTCTCAATCCACACTATCATCATAGTACAACTACTGAAACATTGATATATGTTTTTCTTTCCCTCTCAGTGTATGTAAATCAGCAATTTAAATAACACAGAGTAACTTCGCATAGTGTTCCATGTACATCATTATATATGTTGTAAGTAAATCAAAAAAGGAACTGAAACCAGTCCAAAAGATATTAAGAGCTGGATTCAAAAATTAAGAACCAGCAAACTCGGAAGGACTACTGAGAACTCAAATAATGTCTCCAATGTTGTCTTCTTCCAGAGCCCCACAGGAGATAGCTTGTAAGATGAACCATCATGCCTCAAAGGACCAGCCTACAGAGCATTTATTGATCACCGCAGGGACCCACTAGTCTACCTCCTGCTCCTTCTATTTTCACACCAGAGAGATAGTACAGCAGGTAAGGAGCTTGACTTGCATGTGGCTGAATTTGATTTGATTTCTGGCACCACATATGGTCCCCTGAGCACAGAGGAAGGACTGAGTACCTCAAGGTATGTCCCCAAGACCAAAAATTAATCATAAAATACAAAAACTCTTCCTTAGGCAGTGCTGAGGGAGGTAACAGTACACCCTAAAACTATAACTCGTATACTCAACAAATAATGGGGGATGACTAGGGAGAAAAAACACTGGACTGGAGATAATAGAGGCATGTGTGTATGGGGTGGGGGCTGGGGGATCATGGGCACTTTATTTGCAAGGGTATGAAGTAACTTTATATATCTGTAACACAAACTTGAATGGTATTGTAACCCTATTGCCCAAATTATAATAATATACAGAGTAAAAAATTAAAATAGAGTTCCTTTTGTGCTCTTTCCATGTTAAAACTGAGTTGTGTCCATACCGGGAAGATGATTCTCCAGGATATGCATCCAACAGATTCTAAACTTCCAGCTTATATTTTGTTTGTTTGTTTCCTTGCTTGCCTTTGTTTTGTGGCCACACCTGCCAGATCTCAGGACTTACTCCTGACTCTATGCTAAGATAAGCTCTGGAAGGACTCGGGGGGACCATCTGTGATACAGTGGATTCAACCTGGGTCAGCCACTTGCAAGGTAAGTTTCCTACCCACAATATTATCTCTCCAGCCCCCAGACAGCTGATTTCTAATAAAGTTTTTTTTTTTCTCAACCAGTTATCTTGCCTCTCAATGGATGGCCTTTCCAGCAGCCACAAAAACTGTCCATCAAGATTACAAACATTCTGTGCTCGGGAATCACTCCTGGAGAACTGAGAGGGTATCTTTTCACTTACGTTTCTCCCTATATTTGGAAGGCAATAAAAAGCAAATAACATGTTACTTCCAACAGAGTTAACAAGCCTCATTCTACGATTTTATGGTTTAAAAATAAATGATTATGTAATCTCATAGGGAGATTGTAATGTAATAGAGAAAATGATCACCTGCATCAAAGGCAGCCAACCAGCAAAGACATGCAAAATAAAGGCCAAAACCAATTTTTCTAAGGACAATGCTAGAGAGCCCTACCCCTCTGGTAATTTCCAAGGCACCCATAAAATAATAGAGAATGATAAAGAACTGGATGTAATGCCAGATGACAATAAAATAGACAACAGCTGAGAAACAGGGTATGTGTCCCTTTGGACTCTCTCTTACACCATGAGTGAAACTTCCATGAAAGTTGCCTAAGGAAAATCTGATGCACTCTCTTCAGCAATCAGCCTTCTTCTTCTTCTTCTTCTTTTTTTTATTTTTTGCTTTTTCGGATCACACCTGGTGATGCACAGGGGTTACTCCTGGCTCTGCACTCAGGAATTACTCCTGGCCGTGCTCAGGGGACCCTATGGGATGCTGGGAATTGAACCCAGGTCGGCTGTGTGCAAGGAAAATGCCCTACCCGCTGTGCTATCACTCTAGCCCCAAATCAGCCTTCTTCTAGCCCAAAGAAAGTCAGGTGTTCAACAAGGAATGAAACTTACCTTATTAAAAACAGAAACTAGAAAAATCTGTCATTAAGTCCTCACATGCTGTAATATTTTAACAAGTGCTTTTACTGTACACATTGAACATCCAAAATGAGTCCTAAGCAAGGACTTCCAAACATAAATCAGTAAATCCAGCTTCTGTTTCTGGCTTTTCCTCTAAAGAAATTATAATGTGACCTTGGGAAAGTTATTTCAGCTCCGATCAAACTCAATTACCTGACCACAGTTGCAAGGTTTGTTTAAATTCACTTTGCTTTTTCTGAGCGTGTGAGATTCATATGTGGAAGTTGCTATACAAACACCTACTAGACACCGAAAACCTGTAGCCACCCACCCAATACCCTCAAATAGAAAAGGTTAGTGTCCATATTAAAATACTGACTGCAATTTTATTCTGTGTAGCCATAAACTCGGCCAATTTTTTTATTACTCTTGGAAAGAACAATAAAACCCAGGTAGTTCCTCAATGTGATTCCTTTAAATTTGAAATTTAAAAACATTAAACAAATGAAAATGAAATGCAAGTTCCAAGAACACACTTCTTTTTTTCTGAAGGAAATAAATCTTAGGCCTCATTAGGGTCCTATAATCATTAGCACTTCCCACAACACCAGGATCCCCGGCCCCACCAAACAGATGTCACTACATTCTTGATGATTTTAGAGGCAAGATTAAGGTTCCTTCTTAGTCCAGGTTTTTGTCTTTCCTTCATCTGTCACAGTGTTTGGGGCACTATGGCCACCTGATATTATATATGTATGTGTGGCTTATTATATATTTATTTTGTATACATATACATATCTGTACATATATACATATATTTCTTAAATGTATTTCAAAGTTTAATGCATGTAGGAAAAGTAACCATTAATATGAAATTAATGTTGTCTAAATAATTTTTAGAAAAAGAATGTTACAGAGAAAATATGTGATTTTCTTTTGCCAACATTAAATTCACAAAAATTAACTCAAAAGCTCTCTAATCTTCTTTCAAAAATTATCTTTGGGAAGTCCTCTAAACACTGGGGATTTTAGTTTTGTTTTGGTGCTTTTTTGGTAATGTATCTAATGAGTACAAACCTATATAACATTTTAACTAATGCAATAAACAGAGAGAGGAATAAGAGAAAAACAAGAAAGCATGTAAAATGAACAGAAGAGGCTACTTTTGGTTATTAGGATCAACAACTGTAAAAAAGACAGCTCATAGGTGAAAATGAAAATGTAGTTAAAAAATAACCATCAAAACACAACAAACAGCACTTAGCCAACTAAGAAAGTCATGCTCATGGAGAAGTGTATCAAGTAATTTGTATAGATGACCTAGTTATTAAAGTAACAGAAGAGCAAACATTTTCCATTCCATTTGAAAGTTTTCATTAGTCAAATACTTATCACAGGGACTGGAGCTCTAGTACTATAGTACAGCTGGTAGGAGTTTTGCATTGCATGCAGCTAACCTGGTTCCATCTGCTTCTACCTGAGCCCCAACAGCAATGATTCCTGAGTGCAGGAATCCCTGAGTGCAGAGCCAGGAATTGCTGAGCATTGCCAAGTGTGACCCAAAAAGCCGGCTGCTGCTGGGGCACGGAGGGCTCCGCAGCCCGGATCTCCCGCAGGTCCGAGAGCGCCGACAGCGCCTGTTCGGTGTCGGGGCTTCCCCGGGTCTCTGGGTCAAGGCGCTCGGCCCTCGCAGGAGTCCACCCAGGCCCAGGAAAGCTCCGGGCTGTGGAGAGACGAGGGTGGGAGGCGCCGACGGCTCCTCGGAGCCCAGGAGCTGCTGCTGCCGCAATCGGATCGCCTGCTGGGTATCTGGAAGCAGATCCTCTTGCTCCGTAGCCGAGTGAAAGCTACAGATGTCCGTGTCCGATCCCGAACTGGTCCTTTGTCCGTCCTGCGCCCTAAGGCAGTTTCCAAACTCTCAGCCACCGCCGGGATTCCCGACCCCTGCACCGGCCAGTCCAGGGCCACCTGGACGAGTGACCTCAAAGGACCACACTCGACATCGGAGAGTCCTGTGTCCTCGGCCGAGAGGCTGAGGTCCGGTGTTCTGGTGACCACGGAGTGGGCGCTGTCCAGCTCCCCGGTCTGTAGGGCCCGGGAGTCCAGCACATCTTCACGGGAGCCGCCGGAGCCTTTCCCCTTGGACGGATTGTTCCTGACCCGTGGGTTGGAAAACACGAAGCTCTCGAGTCTGACTTACTCTTCTTCTTGCCCTGCTCCCCGCCGCAGCCCCACCCCTCGCTGTGCCTGCCCAGCGCCTCTTTGCGGGTTCCGCATCTCTGGGAACGGGGAACATCCCGCCAGCGCGCTCAGAGCCGCCCCTCCGTGTGCGGAATCGCCTGCGCTCCGTTTCAGTCCGCCCTCCTGGTTCCCCGCGTCGCAGTCCCGCTGCTGCGCTGCCGCGTCTGGCACTCAGGCCACGCTGGCCCTCCGCTGCCCTTTGCCCGGCCTGAGGAAAGCTCCCGGCTAGTCAGGCGGCCCGGCGAGCTGCAGGCAGGAGAAGGCGCCGGGCTGGCCTTGCTCACATCTGCCTCCGCTTTGCAGAAGGCGCCGCAACTCCCGCGGCGGCTGCGGCTGCGGCCCGGGCCCGACTGGGCGCGCTCACGCTCAGTGCGGCGCGCGGCTCCTGCCAATGACCGCGCAGGACGCCTCTGTGACCTGGCTCGCCTCCGGCCACCGTCGCCCCAGCTCAGCTCTTTGCTGAAACCCTCTCCCCTGTTTCAAGGGCTGCAATCCTCACAGTGCCCAGGGAATGCATCGTGGCCCAGCTTAAGAGCTGGTCAACAGGAAAGATGCACACCAAATTTGAAAACCCCAGGTTCTGCACGCAGACAAAACTTGGTTTTAAGAGAGGCAAACTCCAGCGTAAGAATATTATAATATCTAAGTAGTATAGTATCCGTGCTTCTCTCCTATAACCTGCCTGCGGAAACATGGCTCTTCTAACCGGAAAAAAAAAAGTAAATTGATTATTCTTTTCTTTAGTGATTGATCATTTGAACTCCTGTAACTGCTGAGCATATGGTTTAAGAAAGCTTTTATGTTTCATGCAAAACTTGCATCTCCATGAGAGAACATCTACTGTCACTTCAAAGTCCATTTTTTAACTTTTTAGACAAAATAGTGAAATGAAGAATATGAGAAACTACTGGGATTAGAATTTATTTACTTGTTAATTTAAAAAGTGTTTTGTGTTTACCATAGAAATCAATTTTTGTATTCAAAAAGGGTGCATATTTCTCCGCGCCCGCACCCCCAGAATGACTGACGAAGAGGACGGAGCTGCTTGGGACACCGGCAGCCCACCAGCAACCTGCAGTATGTGACTTGAGAGTTTCCGCCAGGTCCCCCGTGCGGAAATCTCTCTCTCTCCTTCAACTTTCTCCCTGGACTTTAGACAGAAACCCAAAACCGCGCGGCCGCGGCAGCGGCCGCGCGACTTAATGTCATCTTAGTATCAGCAGTATGTAATGGTTCCTTCTTAATGGGTCGGACTTTTGTGGGTGTTCCTAACAAGAATAGTAAGTATTTTGTTGAAATATTGAAGGCAATCAAAATGGTAGCCATCTCTCTAGACTGAACTAAGCTATATCCCCACGCTGGCTGAGAAGAAATATCCTTCTTTCTCGGGAAGAAACGTGGCGTGGTGTCAAACATAGTGTGATGTCCATTAAGCAAACAGACCTGGTGGCGTGGGAATGGGAAATA
The DNA here is from genome assembly GCF_027595985.1 of Sorex araneus. NCBI lineage: Eukaryota > Metazoa > Chordata > Mammalia > Eulipotyphla > Soricidae > Sorex > Sorex araneus. The sequence continues at coordinate 30,209,782 of NC_073310.1, forward strand.
AGGGGAAAAATTAGGTACATGGACCAGCGGGACGCTGGTGGTATCTCGAGCCGGAGCCGATATCAGCGCAAGAGCTTTGGTTCCAGGAACTGCTTCCAGACACTCTACTAGACTATCAACTAAGCCAGAGCCCCACGCCGGCTGATGACGGGAAATAACCATCCTCTTCGGTTTTTTTTCCCTTTGTCAGACAGTGTGGCGATTACTAAACAGGCGTGAACTCGGTGGCGCGGGGCAAGGGGGAAAAAGAAAAGTTATGTAACAAACAGCAGGACTTAATATCTCTATATGCTTAGTAATGGAGAATTATCAAATGCCTCATTGGCAATAGGACTGTCTTTTTCTTTTTGGGGGGAAACCCCAGCAACGGTAGTGAGTTGTGTGTTGAAACATGGAATGTAATCGAGATAAGCGCAAATGAAGTGAAACCTATCACGTATAAGGGTGGGGACTAGGCAGGTGGGAGGGGGCGGCAGATAGACTGGGGGGGTTGGGAATGTAAGATGGGCACTGGTGAAGGAAGGGGTATTTGAATATTGTATAACTGACATAATCCTGAGAACTTTGTAACCCTCCACTTGGTGATTCAATAAAAAAATAAAAAATAAAAAAAAAAGGGTGCATATATTATAACTCCCAAGAGGGCCCACTCATTAATATTAAACGTACCCCTATTGTTGCCTATGAAAAGAAAAAAAGACAATAAAGAAACACCCATGCAACAAATACATGAAATTAGAAGTAGTGCTATAAACTACTCTCCCAAGCAAACTCTTCAAAGCAAACTTTCATTTTTGCCTAACTACAAGAGCTTGCAACTTTGCTGTCCGGGAGTTCTTAACATTCTGGCATCAATTTCAAATATGGATCCATTTGCTCCAGTGGGCACCAGTAACAACTCCATTGTGAAACCTGCTGTTACTGTTTTTGGAATTTTAAATATATTCCTCATTTTAAACCTTGTCACTGTTTTAAACATTTTTTTTGTATCTAGAGAATCTCCAGGAATAACTGGGAACAAATATTAATAATATTTTGATCAGAATTTCATTTTTGATACTTTGAAAATACAGAATAGCTGTCCAACATATTAGCATTTTTTACACCTAAAGAAGAAAAAAGTCCTACATTTTATGTGACACAATTGAAATTCAGCAAACAATTGTTCTTTGTCATACCATGAACTAACATTTGAAACCTCTCACCTCAATCATTCTTTGTTTTTGTAATGGAAGTTTGCTGTGAAAGCATTATATAGCAACAAATACTTATGTATTTACAAATTATGTTCTTAAAAATCAATAACTTAAGTTGACCAGTGGTCCTTTGATGGCCCTTTTGAATTCATGGTTTAGAAAAAATAACTTTGCCAGGATAATATCCCAGTCTCTGAGCCATTCCTGAGTCTTTGAAAAGCCTTTGTTTCTCCCATTATTCAAGTCAGTTCTGTTCTAAAATAAAATCTGTGCTGTTGCCCAGCACTATTTACCAGAGGTTATTAGGATTTTCTGCTTCATTTCATCTTCTGAGAGACTATAATTCTTAATTTTTGCTTTCTGTAAAAAGGCATCTTGGTTCTGATCTATTTGTTTTATTCTTTGATATTTGGATCAAGTTCCACAAGGAAGAGGAAGACAAGGAGAGAATTTTTTAAAAGAAAAGAGAAAAACTGCTGTTTGGTTTTTGTTTTTTTGGGTTCCCCACTGCCACCTCTCTTTCCCACCTCACCCCCCCATACACACATTATTTGAATGAGAATCAATAGATAGTAGCTGGTCTTTTTTAACAAAACTCAAATAACAAAGGGTAAATGTTGACACATAATAAAGACCATTTGAAATTCACAATGTGGGTATAAAAATGTAGATTAGTTGTCAACCTAATTTAGCTTATGAAATTGCACCAGGCTGAAAGAATTGCTCAAGGTCATATAATAGTACTAGAATTTACTAATTTAGACCTCAAATTCTTTATGAGGGCCAGAGAAATAGTATAGCAGGTAAGGCATTTATTTGTCTTTCACTGAGCCAATCCAGTTTTGAAACCCATCACCAAATATGGTTCCCTGAGCCCCGCCAGGAAGAGCCAGGAGAAAGCCCTGAGCATAGCCAGGTGCGGTACCAAAACAAACAAAAACAACACGACTACACTGTTTGCTCTTTATGGAACTAGTCTCAGTTCCAAAAACTGAAAGCAAGCTGCAATAATTTGCCAAAGCACACCTTGTAATGTGCCCTGTAACCAAAAGCACCTAGGAGTTGAGCCAAGCTCAAGCCAAGTTCAACTCCACTTGCTCAAGAAAGAAAATTGTATCTATAACTGCAAAAACACATTTAACCAATAATTTTAGTTTCAATATGCTTAGCCACAAACTAGGAGCCAGGACACAGAAGAGAAATGGCAGGTTGTGGCCAGGCTCTGTATACAAGTGTTTCATCTAATTTAACTGTTAGTAAAAGGCTTTAGTTTATTACATTTTAAAACATAAAAAATATATACATGGATAAAAATTCAAATGCAGAACTATTTTTCCATATATGGAATTAAATGCAGATTTTTTTCAATAATATAAGACAAAATAAATAGGAAAACATTATGTACTCAGCTCATGAGTTGTTTATGTAGGCATAGTTGTTACTGATCTCTACAACTTAATCTAGAGTCAGGATGTCAAACCTGAGTACTGCTGTGTCACCTAAAAACAATCACTTTTATCCCTGGTCATCCCCGTTGATCTTCGATTTGATGGAGCGAGTGCCAGTAATGTCTCTGTCACATCATCTTGCTACTGTACCATCTTGCTACTGTAGTCCAATGGTGTCTACTTGCTCTTGGAACATGAAGAGCCTCAAACCGTTGGTTCAGGGTTTTGAGGAAGAAGTCTGACCATCTCGTAGGTGGGCGGTCTTTTGACATCCCTTGGAATCCAGTCGGTAACAGCGCTAGTCCAGTCCAGAGATCATCTCTAAATCGCATTACATATCCGGCCCATCTGATTTTCGATGCCTTGGCAAACGAGACAGTGTCTCTTATTCTGGAGCCTCGATGGAGGTCTGAACTCCAGATTCCTTCTCTCACTTGAGTGAAACGTGATACTCCAAGCATAGCTCTTTCCATTCCCCTTTGGGATACCTGAATAGTGTACTTGTCCTATTTTCATAGGCCCCAGGTCTCTGGGGCATATGTTAGTGCAGGAAGAATGATGGAGTCGAAAACACGTGCCAGGAGCCAGAGGTTCTTCATCATCTTAACAACTTCTTCAGTGCTCTTGAAGGCATTCCAAGGTGTTCTCTTCCTCCTGCGCACTTCTGGTGCCAAGTCATTCTTCATGTTGATTTCTCAACCCAGGTACACATAGCTGCTGCATTCAGAGAGCAAACGGAACATCAGAGACTCGTTCATTTTTCATGAACATTGTCTTGGTGAGATTCAGCTGCAGTCCAACCTCTCCAAATGTCAGTCAGCATTTGTGTTGCTTGGCTGATGTTTGGTGTCATTGGAACAATGACATCAGCAAAAGAGAGGTGGTGTAGTTGCTGACCATCTAACTTCACTCCCATTCCTTCCCATTTCAGTTGTCGCATGATGTTCTCAAGGATGGCACTGAAGAGTTTCGGTGAAATGGTATCACCCTGCCGAACCCCTCTCTTTACCTTAATGATCACATCCATGTAGAATGGTGAGATCCTGGTGGTGAATCTGTAATACATCCAGGAGAACTTGATGTACTGAGTTTGAACACCCTGTTTAGCTAAGGCTTTGATGACTGCTTCAGGCTCAACAGAATTGAAGGCCTTCTTTAAATCAATGAATGTCAGACAGAGCGGCATCTTGAACTTTTGCAAAACTTCAATGAGCTTGCTCACTGTGTGGATATGGTCGATCATGCTGAATCCTTTTCAGAACCTGGCCTGCTCACATGATTGTCCTTCATCTAGTGTTCTGCCTATTCTATTCACAATGTCTCAAGTGAACAACTTGTAGATGACGGACAACAGGCACACTGGGTGATAGTTGCCAATGTCCTGGGTGTCACCCTTCTTGTACAACAGAACGGTCCTGCTGGTTTTCCATTGGGATGGAACCTTGCATACAGGTAGGTAGCATGTGAAGAGCCGAGCCAGTGTATTGAAGAGTATTGGTGGCAGATTCTTCAGGTGTTTGGGTCTGACCTTGTCTGGACCGGGTGCTATACGTGTCTTTACCAATGAAATGGCGTGTCAGATTTTAGAAGGGAGGACATTGGGAACGACATATCCATCTTGCAGAATTTGATTTCTGGGCAGATGGATGTGGCTGTCAAAGCGATCCGAGTAGAAGTCATGAATAATCCTCTCCATTGCCCTTCTGTAAGATGTGATAGATCCATCAGTATGCCAGAAGGCAGTCATCTTCGACTTGTAGTTGGTGAAGGACAGACCAGCACTGTGAATAACTTTCCCAGCTTCTGCCTCATCAGCCAACATTGCAACTCTTCTCTCTTTGAGGTCTTTCTTTATTGCTTTTCTGCACAGTTTTTCGAGCTCGGACATTAGCTTGTGATTGCTGCTCCTCGTTGGCAAATGAGCTCGAGAGTTTCGAAGACAGGCATCTGCTTGTGGCTTTCCCACTCTCAGCATTCCTCATGCAGCCAGGGAGGAGCTGAACTAGTTGATAGTATTCCTGGTCGATGTCATTAATGACGGCATCTTCCCACTTTGCCCTAATAGTGCCAAAGAGCTCCCAGTTGGTGGTCATTCTGGGAGTTCTCTTCTTAAACTTAAACTTTGCATTCTTTTCTCCCTGCTCTGTGAAGTAGAATTTTGCACGAAGAAGATAGTGGTCCAATCCCATTTAGAATTTGCAGTAAGTAAATTTAATGACTTATTTTTCTCACTGTCAGTTTATAGCTCTAGGCATTTTTTTATGCTTTTTGGGCCACACCCAGCGATGCACAGGGGTCATTCCTGGCGGTGCACTCAGGAATTACCCCTGGCAGTGCTCAGAGGACCATATGGGATGCTGGGAATCGAACCTCGGTCAGCCGCATGCAAGACAAATGCCCTACCCTCTGTGCTATCGCTCCAGCCCCTATAGCTCTAGGCATTTTAAGAAGTGACATTGGTCTGTCCTTTCTCCCTCTGCAGGGAGTTTAGTTTTATTGAGCGACTCCCACCACAGTGCTCCTCAGGCACACCAAATTCCACCAGGCACTTCCAATACTCTGTATCTTTAACCACAGCTTTGTGCTCTTCTTCCCCTGTCTCTTAATCATGTATTTCTCCAAATCAGACCCTGTAACTTTTAAAGTCAAAGTCTTCTGAGGACTCTGGATTCTGTATATGTAAGTGATATATTGCTTTTCATTTTCCTTTCTGTCCTTTGAATAATTTATTTTAGAGCAGTGTCCCTTTTGTATAGTGTTAGGGATGGACTGAGCTACCAGGGCAAGCCCAGGTAGACTGTACTACAGACAGGAACATTTTCCCCCTTCAAGCTGCCTTCAGAAAATAATTTCAGTATATTGAAAGAGGCAGTTTTTCCTTCTCTCACAGAAGCCTGGCTGGTCTTTGACATGCAGATCTCAGGTGTTAGCCAGGCCTGACCCTTGAGATTGTAAATTGTAGGCTCTGGCCCAGCCTAGTCTTTGGGATGTAGATTTCAGGTGCCTGCCCAGTTTGTATTTGAAGTGTAGATTTTAGGTGGCCTCCCAGCCTTGTCTTTGGGATGTAAATCCAAGTGCCTGTAGCCCAAGAAAGGTTTTGGTTTAGGCTTTATATCTTTTTCCCCCAGGCTACAAGCCTGCAAGTACAAGGAAACAATATGTTCTACTGCCTCAATGTTCTTCCTGTAACTTCTTTTGATGCCTTTGGTGACATCACTGTATTGCACCCTTTATTTATTTATTTTTTTATTAGTTTATTTTTAATTAGAGAGTCATTGTGAGGGTACAGTTACAGATCCATACATCGTTGTGCTCATGTTTCCCCCATACAAAGTTCGATAACCCATCCCTTCACCAGTGCCCATTCTCCACCACCAGTAAACCCAACATCCCTCCCCCCCTCCCCAGTCCCGTCTCCCCCCACCCCACCCTGCCACTATGGCAGGGAATTCCCTTTTGTTCTCTCTCTCTGATTAGGTGTTGTGGTTTGCATGTATTGCACCCTTTAGAGGTACCATGATCAATAGAAGGAGATCCAGGAGGCCCTCTGCCTTTGCCAAGAGCCAGAGCGAGCCTTGGTCCTCCATGAGACATATTTCTTCCCGTTCCATATCTCAGCGCCTCCGACCACACGAACATTCACGCAACAGTATAGCCACAGGATGACAGTTGATGCAATGCTTAGGTAACATGAGGGTTAATTGACTCTGACTAATGTTTACTCCTGGGCATTCTACATAATTATTTGACTTAAGCCTCAGTTCCCATTAGTTCCTAACTCTCCAATAGGAGGGTCCAAGTGAGGAATTTGGATTCACCCAGGGCAATCGGTTAGCTACCCTGGCATCAAAAAGGACGAACTGAGCACCATAAAAAGTATAATAAGTTAAGAGCACAGTCATGGAATAGACTGTCATGACCCAAAAAGAAGTAACTGAAAAGGGACCCTGCTGAGGTTAAGGAAGGCTAACCTGGCCTTCCAACTGTATTCTGGGTTATAAAGCAAGGTATCTCGTGGAAAAGCCACCCTTTAACCTTACTATACCTCTTACTGTATTTGTACAAAATGACGAGAAATATTATTAAGAAGTAAATTTTAAATGATTGTTTAAATGGATACCGGCTAAGGAAAGGAGAAAGAAATACACCCTTTGATCTCCTAACAGGAATCTAGAGTGATGGGGACTTATATATGAGATTTTATCCTAGAGTATCTCCTAGAAGAACTTCCCTGGAAGGAAGGGCTTTACATCTATTCATTGTTTATGATGATGTTCCACCAAACCTATGTGTAAATGCTGCTCTCAATCCTTCATGACTTCTCTCTAACTAATGCTATGAGCCTTGAGTAAACAGCCACTGATTGGCACCAGCCCGGTGGCCCCTGTTACTTCATTCCTCTATTGCAAGCAGCTGGTAGGGACAGTGATTTGACCCTGAATGCACTAAGGGAACCCTCAGGTCCCTGAGGGCAGGTCAGTGACTGCCCACCCCAGTACACTGACAACTCACTGCAAATGGAACATAAGATTCCCCATTGCATATGAAGGCACGGTTTCCATTTCTTTCAGTACCTACAACAAAAGTTTTTGGATTTGCATTTGACAAACAATAGAATAAATTAAAACATTTGCTTTGATCTTATGTCAAATGGAATGCCTTTAAAGCTAAGGAGTTTGGCATTAAGGCTTGATACATCCTTTAAAAGTGGCTCTGTCTGGGGATATGGTGCTGCCAGCAGGTCAACCTGTACCTGCGGGATGAGTGCATCAGCAGCCTGATGATGCCTTCCAGCTTGTTGATACCCCAAGATTGCCGCTCTGCCTTTGCCTGGTTCCAACAACTTGGGAACAAGTTTATCAAGAAATTAAAAGGCTGAAAGTTAGGTATGTGGGAGCCATGCCCACAAACAACCTGCAGCTCAGCTATACAGACTCATTTATTGGCCTTATTTCAGAGACCCATATAGAAGTCTCAAAAGAGAATAAAATTTGTAGTTAATCTCTTCCACATGGCTGGACAGACCGGGGTAAGTAGAATGGGGGGGCAGGTTAGCCAGGGGCCTGCGGAAGCAGAGTCTCTGGCAGCCGCTTGCTTCCACAATCCAAAATCACCACCATACCCCCAGCCTGACTCCACTGTCTCAGGACAAACCTCACTGAGATATAATCTGCTGAAAATTCGAGTATGCAGGTTTTGTGACTGAAATCTTCAGCCTTTCTTGGGGTTGGGCTAGGCTACCTCCCCTCAGCTTCCTGTATTTTCCAAAGCCTCGGCAGTCACATCCACAGTCCAAAGCAGCCACTCAATTGAAAAACTACTCCAGCTTTACTGTCCAGATAAAAATACCGAATGCCCAAACAAACACCATGACCTCCTAGCACCTGTATTGCAAATCATAATGCACAAAAGGTAAAGGGGAGAGAGAGCAAAAAGGAAAGTGCCTCCCATAGAGGGAGGCTGGGCGTGGGTGGGTGCAGTTTGGGGGATGGTGGTAGGGAGAAAGGGAATATTGATGGTGGGAAATATACACTGGTGGAGGAATGGGTGCTGGATCATTGTATGACTGAAACTCAATTATGAACAGCTTTGCAATGGTCTAGCTCATGGATATTCAATTTAAAAATATTTTTTAAAAAAAGTAATGTGGAGTTTGTGCCCAATTCAGTAAGCTTAATCAATGGCTGAATAAATAGCAGTACTTCTACATTTGAAAAAGTGGCTCTGTCTAACATAGAGAAATTCTGAATAGTTGTCTGGGAATTAGCTATTGAAAGTCACAAATGTCTCAATACATAATGTATCTGTTCAATGGCAAGAAGTGATTAAAGGTATTCAAACGACAAAGCAAATAAGAAAATTTAAATTGAAGAACCCAATAGTTGGGATTAGAGCAAGACTCTCTAATAAATATGGACCAATACCTATAGAGGTGATTCAAAATTTTTTAGTAATCACATTACAAAGGTCAAAAGAAATAGATGAAATTAATTTAAATAACATTGAATCCAAAATTCATTTAATAACATTGAATCCAAAAAGTCAAAAATCTTCAAATAAAATAAATGAAAATTAGCAAGGAAGGCTAAAGATAATTCAGCTAGTCTTGCACTGGTTGACCTGACTTCAATTCCACCACATTTTAAAGCTCCAGCTGAGAGTCAATGAGAGGAGAGGAGATGAACAGAATTCAGGGAACAGTTTATTAAGAGCTCACAGGTGAGGATTTTAGGTCTTTGTGTCACCCGTATCTCCCTTACTGAGATGTGTATTTTCATACTTTCATATCTAATGCCACCGGGATGTGTACTGGGGCTCCTTCTCTCTTGAGAAGCCTTTGTTCTCTGGAACATGTTATTCTTCCCCCCTCCCCCCAGTCTCTCCCCCTTTCCACCCCCCACTTCCTCAAAATTTCCAAATAAAATCTGTTATAGTTCACTGCTGGTCTCTTCCCAAAATTCTTTTCTGTGGGGGAAGACAAAAACCTCAAAGGCCTGGTAAGTTTCAGTTCTGACCTCTTTCCTGCAAGGAGCAAAGCTCACAGCAGACTCTGTCTAGATTAGTTCTAGATTTTGTCTAAATTATCTCTAATTAGTCTTAGATTTCTCCCAGCCATTCCCAGGGTGGCAGAGATGGAGAGAGAGAAAACAACAGATTCCCTTCTGGAGGATGCTGCCTCTCTCCTCCCTCTTCACATAAATCACAAGGGGGGCCCAGTAGCAACATAAGAAAGGATAAAGAAAGGAAGGTGATAGAAGGGACCAAAAATGCAGAGAAGGGAGGATAGGGAAGGAGGGATTTGGAAGCAGCGTTCCTGATGTCCTTGAAACAAGCAGGTCTAGAACCTGGGTTCCACGGTGCAGCTTGAAAACTGGAAAATGGGAGAGTAGGTCACACCTTCTAATCCCAGAGAGTGATAAACACAGTCATCCAGGAAGACAAGCCAAAGTAGAGGACAAAAGAAGGGCAAATGAGAGTCCCTTTCTCATGTAGTAAAGTCAGAACTGCATTTTAGGGGGAGGGTTGAAACTGATGTACCATTTTAAGTACTGGTAGGCTTTAGCACAAACAACCCCCTTCGGTTTTGTCATTTGTGCAGTGTTCCCAATACATTAGGGTCGGGGAGCCAGAAGTATTTGGCTGGTGAAGCAGCCTGACAGTTCAAGTACTACTTCACTTGGTAGTGCTGGGAACCACTAGAACAATGCTGGGGAGGGGGAGAGGGAGGTGGTGGCGAATTGAACTCAGTATTTTCTGCATGGACACTGGAATTTTAAACTATCCTGCCCCCTTAGAAAACACTACAATTTGTAAAGGTTGTCACAAGAGTCATGGGGCAAAGTGATTGCTATGTTCTGGGAATTAATTTAGTAGATTCTAACACAGCACTTCAAATACTTCCTCCCTCACAGGTTAGGAAGCTAGAGAAGAAAACTTACTTGTTTTGTTGGCTTTTTTTGTTTTTGAGCCCCACCTGGCAGTGCTCAGGACTTACTCCTGGCTCTGTACTCAGGAATCGCTCCTGGGATCATATTGGGAAAGCATATGGGGTGCAGAGGATTGAACCCAGGTCAGCCATGTGCGAAGCAAATACCGCTCCAGGCCCCTAGAAGAAGAACTGATTTGGATGCCTGTTGACTCTTGCCTATGATACTTGATTCAAGATTGCTTTAGTACTTGAGTGCTCTAGTATCCTAGAGGCTTCCTGGCTCAGGAGCATTTTCTAGGTATTTCTTTCTTAGCCCTTAAAAGGCCTCAGAGAATTTGTTTCATGCAGATTCAGATACAAGAGTGAAAAATCACACCAAAAGTAGCACAGCAGTTTGAGCAATTGAATGGCTTTGTAATGACAGCTAAGAAACTGTATGTAATGAGAATTATGGAATTGTAATGAGAATGAAGAAACCTTATGGAACAGGGACTAAGAAACTGTAGTGAGAGCTCAGATACTGAAACTGACCCCCAACATTTCCAAGAGAAGGGAGGGAAAAGTTTTTCCTTTCTATGACCCCAATCAACAGGGTTAAGGGCCCACCAGATTTGCGGGAGTGCACAGGAGGCAGCACACGAAGGCTATGGGCAGGATATACTGACTTGGCCTGTTTTCCTTTTGGGCACATGAAAGCCATACCATGTGGTTAGATGTATTGATTGTCTTTCTTTTGCTTATACCCTCTGTATCACTGCTTCACTGATAAGGATGTATGTGCATTGAAATCCACTAATAGAGAACAAAAGACCCTCTCAGCAAACAGGGCTCCAAGTCTCTTTCACTTTGACTTGGAATCCTCAGCACTGAGATTCTAATAAACTCACTATCCTTTCCTGAAATGTCTCAGAACTATAGTTCTGTTTATAATGAGAAACGTCCCCCCCACACCGCCTTTTTTTAACTTTACAGAGTTTTTTTTTTCTAATTTTTATTAAATCACCATGTGGAAAGTTACAAAGTTCTCAGGTTTATATGTCAGTTATACAATATTCAAACACCCATCCCTTCACCAGTGCCCATATTCCACCACCAGAAACCCCAGTATACCCCCCGCCCCCACCCCCTACCCCCTACTGTATAACTAATGAATTTCACTTCATTTTTTCTTTACCTTGATTACATTCCATAATTCATCACAAAACTCACTATAGTTGACATAACTCTCTCTCTCCTTCTTTTTTTTTCTTTTTCCTTTTCCCTTTTTTTTTTTTCTTTTTCCCCCCTCATCCCCCTTCCTGCGCCTCATAGTATGGTGTACGCCACGCCGCGTCTGCCAGCGTGGGGCTTTTGCTTAGTTTCCAGAGTTTTTTAATCTGAGGAGCCTTATGTCTATGGAGATAATAATTTTAGTCTTAGGTGATGATTTAGGAAGCTTTCAATTGGATTAACCAACAACGGAAGTCAGCTGTCTGGAGAACAATTCAACCTCAGAGCACCCAGCAACCAGTTGCTCTACAAAGTGTGTCAACTCCCGCACAGTGGGAATTCCATTCAATATTTTTAAAAATTGAAAAAAAATAGGGGGTTGGAAAGCACTGTTTGAAGTACTTTGTTTTACTACTGATATTGTTTTGGTTTTAACTTTTAATTATTTTAATTTTAATTCTTTTCAGTTTTGTCAAGATACAATTGACATACATCCCCATATAAATTTCAGGTATACAGCATAATATGTTGACATATGTGTATATTGAGAAATGAAGACCAAAACTTTGGTCAATATCCATCATCTCCTATGGAAACCCAAAACAGCCCAAAGGCTCACACACACACACACACACACACACACACACACACACACACACACATACAAACTCTGGAAAACCATTAAGATGCAGAATTCTGAGGAGCAAGAGTCTTCCTGTACAGAGAGCTGGCTGGATCCCCCATGAGAAAGAGGCTCAAATGCTTCGGAGAATCCTATATAAAGAGGACCATCAACTGCTTCAAGTTCTCATCATGGCAATCAATATAGCAAAGGACCTTAAGGACTGGGTGGGGGCGTGCAGTTTGGGAGACCATATCTAAAGTAAATATATAAGACAAAGGTGCATGTGTGTGCTACCCAACCTCGCCTCTTAAGATGTAGACTTTCAGGCACTGAAGCATTAGGGCAGTGGGTAGGGTAGATGTCATGCACATAGCCCACCTGGGTTGGAGACCTTTGGCATACTATATGATTCTCAGAGCACCACCGGGAGCGATTCTTGAGGACTGAGCCAGGAGTCACCCAGGAACATCGCTGGGTGTGCCCCCACCCTGTCCCCAAAGTACGTACTTTCATATTTTAAATTTCATTTCTCAAGAATGAGAAAATGGCCTACACATCCCTGCTTGGGATATGCACTGACTCTCCCCATTCTGGAAAGCCCTGTGCTATATATATATATATATATATATATATATATATATATATATGTATGTATATATACACACATATACACACATATATATACATATATACACACATATATATTTATTGCCAGGGTCGATATATATGTGGCATATATATGTGTATATATATATACATATATATATATCACAAACGGATCCAGTCATTCTGTATCTGTTTCTCCTTCTGACTCATTTCACTCAGCATGTTCAGGGTAAACAGGGGTTAGGAGGACTGTTCAATTGTTGGAACTAACCACAAGTGTGTGTGAGGCTGAGGGTAGGTAAGATAGGGAAGAGACCAGTATGATAATATTAGCTGGGAATGGTCACTCTGGACAAGATCTGAGGGTTATAGTAGGTAAAGGGATGTTCTCCATAACCTTTTCAGTATCAATACTGCAAGCCACAATGCCCAAAAGGGGAGAGAGAGAGAGAGAGAGAGAGAGAGAGAGAGAGAGAGAGAGAGAGAGAGAGAGAGAGAGAGAGAGAGAGAGAGAGAGATTTGTAGTATATTCCTATGGAATATAAAGAAAAGCAAACACTTCTATTTGAAAATGACATGTTATTAAACTTAGAACCTTCTGAAGACTCTACAAAGTAGCTTATAGAGACAATGTCACTGTACAGTACAGTGGCATGGTACAAAATCAAGCAGAAACCAATGACTTTTCTATATGCAACTACTGAAATAGAAGAATGAGAAAAACAAGATATTCCACCCACAATTGTGCCTCAGAAAAATCCTGGGAATCAGCTTAACAAAATAGGTGCAATATGCTATGAAAATCTTACAAAACACTGCACATGGTGGAGGGAGGGGGAGCATGAACGCTCACAGCAGGAGAACTCGTGTTCAAGGAGGCCCAGTGAGGCAGCCTTTGAGGCAACTGAAGGAGTGGAGGCAGCTCCAGAGAAGCATAGTTACTAAGCCTTCTTCAAACTGTCTGTTGCCTCCACAGGACCTTCTTCTCTCCTCCTTCCTTCCCTCTCTCACTGGTGGAAAGGGTGAAAGCCTGTCCCTGAGCCATCCATGTAGCGGGACCCCTACCATGCCACTAGAGTTTGCCAGGTTCTTGGTTACTCCCACCAAATTGCCCCTTCCTCAGGGATGGAAAGATCCTCTTCCTTAGCCAGAACAAGCAATCGGGTTAGCTCCAAACACTAGTGTCAGTTTAAAATTTAGCATTACTATTGAAAGGACTTTGCTCACAGTTTCACACTGAATTGTTATGTGAAGAAGACCCCCATCTTCTCCAGCCCCCTTTCCTAACTATTTAAGTTTTTCTTGAGGTATGGAACCCTTAGTCATTAAGCAATGACGACTTTTGTCCCTTAGGACCTTTTCAATTTTAAGTCTATGGTGTCTGGTAGAAGTATGGCCACTCCAGCCTATTGTGGCAGTTGTTTCCAATTGTTTTCTAGCCTGATTTTGGTTTAATTTGTGTTGACCATTACTGTCTCTTATAGGCAACAGAAAGTAAGGTTCAATTTTCATCCTACTACTCTGTGCCTCTTGATCATTGAGTTCAGGACATTGGCATTATATGAAGTAAATGAGATGAAGGAATGTATTGCCATCATTTTGGAGTAGTTCTGTGTGCTTGTGAAGTTTGTCTATGTCCTCCGTCTTGCTAGTCTGCTGCTCTTCACCTCCCTAACCTTTTTTTTCCCGCTTTCCCCACTATGCCCACCCTAAAATTGTAAAGACTGGGAAATGAATGAAAAGAAGCACAAACATAAGTACCCACTATCACCAGCTGGACGTGTGGGGGAAGAGAGTACCATCTTTTGCAATTGTCTGGTGCCACTTAGTGTCAGAAGTCCTAACTTGTGGTACTTCCTGGTGTGTCTCACCACATAAATCATTATCTACCCTTTCTATGACTCTACATTCCTTCTAGGGATGCTAGGTACATTCCTGTAGGATAACATAGCCTCAGGTAGTTCAAGCTTATTGGATTACTGCCATCACAGTGCTCCAGTCCTCTGTGTTTATTTGTTTCTTTCTTCTTTGTATTCTGTTGACTTATAAATCTTGTTTTTCTCTGCTCCTTGAGTCCTTTTGTATGGACACAGGAAGACTGTAGCAAATGCTATGCTTTTGTAACCTGGGAGTCATTTGACTCTACATGATATTTTCCTCCTGGGCATCTGTTCTCTTGACCTAAGCCTCAGCTGCCCTTACCTCCTAGCACCCCAAAAAGCAGGGTCCTGATGAGGGATGGGACTGTCCAGGGCAAGCGGTGAGTTGTGTGCTACCCTGGCATCGAGATGGGCCTGGCCAAAGTGCCTAATGCTTAACTATAAGTTAAGAGCTTGGTCATGGACAAATGCTGTCATGAACCAAACAGTGATAACCAGATTTAGACCCTGCTAGGGTTAGGAATGATGGATCTGGCCTGAGTGCTGCAGTCTGAGTCTGTGGCAAGATGTGGCCAGGAGAGCTGCCTTACTGTATCTCTTGCTATGTCCATACAAAAATAACTAGTATTTAGATGAGTTGATGAGTTCTTGGACTAAGGAAAGGAGAAAAACCTTAAGAGGTATTTTGCCTGCTGGCAGTCAGGAAGGGCTTTGGAATGCCTGCCCCTCAGGAAGGGCTTTCTTATGTTGATTTAGCTACCTGACAGTGTGTGTAGCCTAGAGGGCAAGGTAGAGAGAGACAAGGAGGGGGAGAAACTAGTGAAGAGGGAGAATCCAGAGAGTGAAGAGTGAGAGATAGAGAGCCAGGAGAGAAGTGGAGAGAGAGGCATCTGGAGAGAATGGAATAAATGGCAACTGATCGATCAACCACCTTGGCCCTCGTTTCCTCTTAGTCTGCCCCATGGCCTGGGCTGCTTTGGCTGGGTGAGCGGCCCAGGACCGACCCCCCCCCCCCCGCCCAAGATAGAGGTGGAGGGGGGCAACAGGGAGAGCTGCCAGGACTCTTCCCCAGGTCGCCCCCTGGCAGATAGTTCTTTACACATTCACACCTAGGCTTTGTGCTGTCTGAGAACAGAAAGCCTATGGAGAGTCTGGGACACTCCATCTTACTGCTCTTCCTTAGTGCCCTCACCCCCATCCTTGTGGACTTCTGCCAGCAGCCCCTGTAGAGGGCTCATTCATTGCCTCTTTTCAATTTCGTTTGCCTTCCCCCAGCCCATAGACCATGATCAGTAACTCAGTTAATTGATGTCAGCATTGTTCCAGCACAGAGGTTCTCGGGTATGCCTCTCTCTTACAAGTCCCTGTGTCCTGATCATTTTTTTCCCTGTGCAATTCACCAGGCTCCTTTTACCAGTCCTCCACAGCCCTTTATTTATCTATTCATTTATTTTAATTAATTAAATTTTTAATTGTTTTAATTTATTAAAAATTTTATTCAACTTAAATTGTTAAGTGAGATATACAATTAAAAAAATTATTCTTGATTGGGTTTCAGTCATAGAATGTTCCAATCCGTCCCCTCATCAGTGATCAGTGTACATTTCCCACCACCAATGTCCCCAGTTTTCATCCTGCCCACCTCTACACACCTCTATGAGAGGCACTTCTCTCTCTCTCTCTCTCTCTCTCTCTCTCTCTCTCTCTCTCTCTCTCTCTCTCTCTCTCTCTCTCCCTCTCTCTCGCCCTCCCTCCCTCCTTTTGGGCATTGTGGTTTGCAATACAGATAATGAAAAGTTATGAGATATATTCCTTTTTAACTAAGTGCTGAAAGTAGGTAAAGGGATATTCCTTTCTCCAGTTTTGGCTGCATCCTACGCTCAAATAATAAAGGAATCCTGGCTTACAAAACATTCTCTAAATACTGTGGGAGCTGATGAAGGGACACTGCATCCAAACTAGGTTGGAGTGTCAGTAAAAATGAGAGTGTCAGACTTGCCTGGCAGAAGGACTGTGTTAGTGTAGGCAGCCAACAGAGGACTCAGATGGGGGTAATAGTAGAGGTTGAGAACTCATTAGGTAAATACTAAGTTAAGTATATACTGAGGTCTCTTTTGAACATAAGTCATCCAATTAACCTCTTAAAGACCCAATAAGAGAAACAGATTGAGGAGGAAACTGAGATTTAAAGAAACTTGTTCCTCCTTAGCTTTGAGAGCAGCCCCAGTAATAAATATACATCTTGGCTAAACGCTTATACAGCTTTAGGTAAAAGGTAATGGTGGGTACAGATACAGGGTCAGTTCTGGCATCCAATCACTAAATAACAAAAACTACAGGTAACTATAGATACAGAGAGCTCCACAGTTAGATTTATGTCACTAATTAAAGCCAGCATGAGAATTAATGCCTGAGAACAGAGTCAAGCATTTGCCATGAACACTGTTGGGTGTAGCCCCAAAACAAACAAAATAACCCTATGTTGTTATTGATAGTCTTTGCCATCTTTATCGTGCTGTGCATGAGCTTGTCATTGTGCTTCAGCACATGATTATTGCAAACATTCATTAAGAATCAGAAAACGGGGCGGGGGGGGGGGCTGGAGCAATAGCACAACGGGTGGGGTGTTTGCCTTGCATGCGGCGGACCCGGGTTCGATTCCCAGCATCCCATATGGTCCCCTGAGCACAGCCAGGAGTACTTCCTTGGTTCAGAGCCAGGAGTAGCCCCTGTGCATCACCAGGTGTGATCCAAAAAGAAAAAAAAAGAATCAGAAAACGGTGGTGTAAATTGTGGCCATAAGATAATAATTCAGTGTGAAACTGTGAACAAAGTACTTTCAATAGTAACGCTGAATTTTGTATTGCAACCGTATACAGGTAACCCTTATTCTCATCATGATTTAGTTTTCTTTTGTTTTGGTAATCTACAAGCAGTTTTAATGGAAAAAAGTATGATTCTTTCTTATTATTTCCTTTTATAGCTGTATTGGAATCAGTCCCTCTTGATATTCAATTTTAGAATCAACCTTAAAGCCCACTGAATGTCGAGTTTTGAAGACATTACCAAAAAAATAGAGATTTTGAAGAAAATGCATACTTTCCCATTATGTGTATCTGACAAAATTTATTTTTATTTAAAATAGCTTTGATGTAGGCAGGTAGATGGGAAAAGGCCCTTGGCAATGAAAATTGAGATTTAACAGAGTCTCTGGGAAGGGGACTCTTAAGATGTGCAGATTCAAGAAAACAAAAGACCCGGAAGAAACCATCAGCAGACCCTGAGGACAATAGACCCCTCCCCAGGGGGTTCCCCAAAGAAGGCCATCACCACTCCCAACCTCCCTGGTAACCTCCTTAGCAACGGACTTTTACCTGGGAAGAAGCCCCCACGTGGGGGCAAGTTGGAGAAACCCTATAAAGGCCACCTTGAACAAAGGAAGGGGGCGCATATGCTGCCTGAGCCCATGTGCTGTTTGTGCCATGTGGCCGAGCACATGTGTCGCCCGCATCTCCCCCCTTGAGATGTGTACTTTCATGCTTTCGTGTCCAGTGCTAGGATGTGTGTAGAGCTTCCTCCACCCTTGGAGAAGCCCGCGTTCTCCCTTGAGCGCGTTACTCCTACTGGTTTTTCTTTTCCACTTATCCTTTCCCCCTTCCCTAAGACCTTCTAAATAAAATCTATTTACTTCACTGCTTGTCTACTCCTGAAATTCTTTTCCGCGAGCGAGACAAGAACCCAGTAACCCTGGGTCCCGGGTGTTTGAGGCGGTTGGAGAGAAAGTGACCGTCTTTCTCCTCCCCGCTTCACAAAAGTCACCCGTGGGGCCCACCGACATCAGCTTCATTCTAGCTATAAACTATAGGTTAATAAAAACCAAACCAGTACGTACACAAATGATCAAATACCAGCTATTTAAAATCCACAAAATCAGATTGTCATTTGTTAATATTAATTGATACCTTTTATTTTTAATTTTGATCACTTAAAAGAAATGATATGCATAAGTATGATTTTGACACAATGCTGTAATATCTAATGCAAGTATTCAAAGTGAAGGGTCCAGCAGAGGAAGAGTTAAAGAAGTTTAAAGAATGCTACTGCTAACCTGCTAAATTGCTTTCTGTAAACAGCTCAGCAGCTTTGTGCTTAGAACAATGGGCTAAACTCACCAGGTGGCCCACAGCCAGGTAAACAGGCCAGGATATTGCTAGGTAAACAGGCCAGGATTCTGCTAGGTAAAGAGGCTGCAGCCATCTTGGATAAGCAAACTGCTCCAGGACCCGTAAATTATCAGGTGAGGCTGCATTAGGAAAGACCACAAGGATTTGACAAACTGTGTGATCTTTGTTTCAACACTATAAAAACTGCTTGCTTTTTGAGCTCGGGGCTCTCGGCCTCTACCTGCTTCTGGGTATGCTGTTGAGCCCTAGCATGCTGGCTTGAATAAACCCCGTGTATTTGCAGAAAGAGTTGTCTCGGGCTCGTTCCTCTGCGCCTCCCCTAGGTAGAGGTCTGCTCGACCCCAACAAAAGTTATTACAATTTTTTTATGTCTCGCGCCCCAAAATAAAATGCATCATATTGGCTGTGGACAGTAGCTTAAGTGATAGGAGTCAGGCCTCACATGTGAACTCTCCCTGAATCCTGGCAGGTGTTGCCGTGGTGACCTGTAAGCAGTCTTGGGTCCAGAACTGTGGTGATGTGGCCCTTCAACCAGCTGTGCTCTCCCTGCCCCCAGGTCTGCTGGTGTACCTTGTAAAGTATATAAATACACGAACTTATTCCATAATTTTTGTTTATAAATTCTATTTCAAAGTTACTTATTGATGTTGGAAAATTTGACATAATATCCCCCCTGACTTTATACATTTAAAGTTTACTTTTTGGAAAGTTTTCAAATTAAGGTGGGAGGGGAATAACAAGTTTAACTTTTTCCCTCAATCATTTGAGACTAAATTATAACCTTTTGCCACCATCCCTGGTACTTCTAGTGTTTATATTTTATAAATTAGTACATTCTAGTACTTACCAGATACTTTTAAGAGTAATGCAAATAATCCTCTCATTCAATTTTCTGCTTCTGTCTATTTCTTATCTGTTATATATTTTTCAACAAAAATGCTCCTGGTCACATGAATTCTCTTCAGTGATATGGATTTTAGTTTCCTTTTATTTGGGAATGTTCCTCGAACTTTCTTTGACTTTCATGATTTTAGTATTTTGATAAAAAAATTCTAGCTGTATAAATACCTCTCAATGCATAATTTTTTTCATTATAAAATATTTGTGTTTTTAGAAAGTGACACAAAAATCATTGTTTTTCAAGTATATACTATTATGTGACCTCAAATTTTATTTGCCCTTTTCCCACTGATCAAAGAATATACTATCTCTAATTTCTTCATAATACAATTTTTGTGCACTAGAATTTCATGACACAATTCTTTTTTTTTTTTTTTTGTTTTTTGGGTCACACCCAGCAATGCTCAGGGGTTACTCCTGGCTTTGCACTCAGGAATTACTCCTGGCAGTGCTTGGGGGACCATAGGGGATGCCGGGGATCAAAACCGGGTTGGCCGCTTGCAAGGCAAAGGCCCTACCACTGTGCTATCTATCGCTCCGGCCCCCCCTTTTTTTTTTTTTTGACACAATACTTTAGACTATGTAAATGTTTATGTCCTGCTAAATAACTATTGAATTATTCAGTTACTTTCCTCACACTCTAATATCTTAAATCCAATGCATTAGAAGTTTGTTTTCGATTTTTTTTTTTAATTTCGGGGCCATCCCCAGTGATGCTCAGAATTTACTCCTGACTGTGCTCAGGTATCACTGGGAGTGCTTGGGGGACCATACTTTGGTGCCGAGGAATATTTTTAGGAAATATACTCTTTTGTAATTTTAAACTTATGGAGAAGCAAAAGTAGAAAAAATAATTTCTGGATGCAACCCACTTTTAACATTTCAGTTAAAATATATATTCACATTTCAGTGTGAATATATTTTTTTAGTTTGTGAGTGCCTTTTTAGATCACATTTTAATTTTTTAGGAACTCTGAATTGCAAAGTTATTGGTAGTTGAGTTTTAGACACTTGATATTTCAAAATCAATCGGTTTCAACTTCCTTCCACTAGTGTCCCCATATTCCCTTACCACATCATCCCTCACCACACCCCTGCCTTTCAATTTGACAGGGACTTTTCAAAGTTTCAGAGTTTGCAGCTTAGATTGATTTTAGTTTTGTTGAGTCTGTGTTTTGTATATATGGCTATATAAACATATATATTTATAAAATATATGGCTATATAAACATATACATTATATATGGCTATATAAACATATATGTATAACATATAAATGGCTACATAAACATATATACTTCTTTATATATACAAAGTGCTATGTATCACTCATTCAGATTACCAGTATAACTGAAGCACTGATGCCTGTTCACCTATTACTTCGAGTTCTTTTCTTCCTCCTTTAATTTTTTTTTGTTCTATGTTTTTCTCTTTAAAGACTGGGGTCAAGGATGATCTAAGCCTTCCCCTTTTACTACAATATATTTCCTCATTTGTAGGATTACATAGCTTCAGGTAGTTTAGGTTTATTGGGTTACTCCTGTCACAGTGCTCCCATTCCTCTCTGTTTATTTGTAGCTTCATTCCTAGTGTTCTGTTGACTTGTAAATCTTCTCCTTGAGTCCTTTACATAGCTTATTCAGAGCAAGTCCTTTTAGTATGGACAAAGAAAGACATTTATTAATATACTTTGCAATTGGGATTTAATTGGCTTTGAATATTATTAATTCCCGGGCATCTGCTTTCTTGACTGTAGCCTTGGTTGCCCTCAGTTCCTATCCTCTAAAAGGCAGGTTCCCAACGGGGGACGAGACAGACCCAGGGCAAGCAGTAAGTTATGTGCTACCCTGGCATTGAGATGGGCCTGGCCAAAGTGTCTCATTCTTAACTATAAGTTAAGAGTCTGATCATGGACAAGTGCTGTCATGATCTTAAAGTAATGATGAGACTAGGACCCTGCTAGGGATAGGAAAGACTAATCTGGCCTGAGCACTGTAGTCTGAGATTGAAATGACCCCAGGAGAGCAATTCTAAAAGTTTAATGCGTCTCTTGCTATGCCCGTACAAAACTCCTATGTTTGTTGGACAAGGAGAAGAGAAACACAACCATGGGATTTCATCAGTGATGGGTCCTGCTGAAAGAGTATCTGTCCTAGAGAATAGGTGTTCTGCTATTGTTATTGAACCTTTTAAGCTTGAATTGTTACACTGTAGATTCCAGGCTCTGGCCCAGCCTAGTCTTTGGGATGTAGATTTCAGGTGCTGCCCGGTTTGTAATTGACAACATAGATTTCATGTGGCAGCCCAGCCCAGTGTTTGGTATGTAAATCCGAGTGCTTTTCAGCCCAAGGAAGGCTTCAGTTTTGGTTTTGTATCTTCTTTCCGGAGGCCTAGAATACTGGCCTGCAGATACAAGAGAATAATGTTGCCTCAATGTTCTTCCTGTAACATCTTTTGGTGCCTTTGGTGACGTCAATGTATTGCGCCATGAGCAAAAAGGGGTTTCCAAGAGAGAGACATGGGGAAGGAGAGACTAGAGACAGCGGAGTAGATCCTGATAGAGGCCTGAGCTGGAAGTGCGGGTGATGAAAGTTTAAAGATTGGATAAACAGTAGCAAATCAGCAACCAGCAGGGAGATGGAGGTGGGGGAGGGTAGCTCTTCCAAATCCAAGAAAGCCTGGAGATTTCAGTCACAAAAGCCACATACCTGAACTTTTTAGCAGATTAATTTCTGGGTAAGGCTTGACCCTAAGGCAGGGGAGTTGGGCTGGGACATGGTGGTGATTGTGGGGTGTGGGAGCATTCAGCTGCTTGGGATGTATGTGTTTGGGTGGTCTTCTCACGTTTTAAAAACACTCTAGTCTCACGAGAATTTGTAGGTAATATGTATTTTCTTTTTAAATAAAAGAAATTCTGACATGTGCCATTTCTCATATATGCCTTGACAAAATCATACATCTGAATATTGTAAAGAAATTTAGAAAGAATTTTCTTCTCAAGAGTAATATTGTTAGGAGTTCCTGAAGCTGCACCCCGAGCACCCCGCGCACGCGCCCTGTCTTCCGATCTGGTTCTGTAACTGCGCCCGTCCATCAGATACCAAGCTCTCTAACAGGAAGACACTGGGGGAGTGGCCTGTGTCTTAGTGGGCGTGGTCTCAAAGTGGGCGTGGCCTCCTGTTGGAGTGGCCAATGCTAAGGCGGCTGCAGTTATTCTGTTACCTCAGCTCCATTGGTACTGTGTATCTCTTTGAAAATTCACTTCTGCGATCTCAAACACTTACGCAAAATATCCATTAGCTTAGTTTGACACTACAAAAGCTGTCAGGGAATAAGGGGAAGTTTAGCACAATCAGAGCCCCTTCTTTCCACAAGAGGGAACAGGAATAAATAACTACAAAGTTCCAACTCTATACTTCAGTAACAATATGAAAGCAGCGAATATCCCCTCCACGAAGACAGGGAGAAGAAAAGATACCAGAAACATCAACAGGGGCTACTCACATCTACGACCTCTCAGATAAACAATTCAGAGAGGAAATCTGGAGGAGAGTCGACCTACTCCAAGCAAACATGGAACAGACATCCAATAAATTAAGGGAGGAGATGAATGAAGCACTGGAACGGTCTACCAAGAAAATCCAGGAAGAAATTTCTGAGAGCAGAAATTTCAAACCTACAAACGGAAGTCACACAAATAAAGGAATCGGTAGATGAATTTAAAATCTCACTAGATGCCCTCAACAGTAGAATGACTACAGCCGAAGACAGAATCAGCGACCTGGAAGATGAGCTGCAGAAAGCTTATAGACAACAACAAATCATGGCGAAAGACCTCAAAATGGCTATAGAGCGAATCAGAGCCCTGTGGGATGACTTCAAGAGGAACAACATAAGAATCATTGGAGTACCAATACCACAGGGAAGTAACCCCAATGAAAAAAACACAGTCAAAGACATCATTGCTAAAAAATTCCCAGAACTGGAGAAGGCCGGCATCCAGATACAAGGAGTCCGAAGAGTACCAGCAAAAAGAGACCCAAATAAAAAGACTCCAGGCATATCATAGTCAGAATGACGGATGCTATGGATAGAGACACAATTCTGCAAGCAGCAAGGTCAAAGAAGGAAATCACATACAAAGCAGCACCCCTCAGATTTACAGCAGACCTGTCAGAGGAAACTCTCCGAGCCTGAAGACAATGTTGGGACATAGTGAAACAACTCAACGAAATGAATGCATCACCAAGAATACTTTATCTGGCTAACCTCTCACTCAAACTCAAAGGAACCATACACTATTTCTCGGATAAACAACAGCTCAGGAACTTCATAGACTCAAAACCAATCTTGAAAGAAGGTCTAAAGGGGCTATTGTAAGACAAGGAGGAGCCCCATAAGAACAAAAAATCCCACAGAAAGATGACACAAAACCCCATCACAATAATCTCTCTCCATGTCAGTGGCCTAAATGCACCTATCAAGAGACACAGAGTGGCAAAATGGATCCGGAAATTAAACCCAACATTCTGTTACCTGCAAGAAACACACCTGAACAAACAGAGTAAACATAGACTCAAAGTCAAGGGTGGAAAACAATCCTGCAAGAAAACAGCCCCCTTAAAAAAGCTGGAGTGGCCATCCTGGTATCCAACAACATAGATTTCAGGATGAAATAGATTAAAAGGGACAGCGAAGGTCATTTTCTGTATATCAAGGGATATGTACAACAGGAAGAAATCACACTCTTAAACGTATATGTTCCTAATGAACGACCGGCTAAATATTTAAAACAACTCCTAACAGATTTCAAAGAGGATATCACTAACAGCACAATAGTAGTTGGAGACTTCAATACGGCCTTATCGCCTCTAGATAGATCGACAAGAACAAAACTCAACAAGGAAACACTGACTCTGAAAGAAGAGATTGAAGAGAGAGGCCTAATAGACCTATATAGGGCTTTACACCCCAAAAAGAAAGAATACACATTCTTTTCCAGTACACATGGAACTTTTTCTAAAATAGACCATGTAATGGGCCCCAGAACATACCTCAATAGAATCGGAAAAATAGAAATTGTATCAACCATCTTTTCAGACCACGATGCGCTGAAGATAGAATCTCACCACTTACAAATACGGAAAATCAAATCAAACACCTGGAAATTAAACAATTCAATGTTGAACAATGAGTGGGTCAGGAAGGAAATCAAGGAAGAAATCAAAAAATACTTAGAAACAAATGAGAATGAAGACACGAGCTACCAAAACCTATGGCACGCAGCTAAAGCTGTGTTAAGGGGAAAATTTATGGCTCTCCAAGCATTCCTCAGGAAGGAAGAAAGGGCCCACATAGATAGCTTGACTTCACGACTCAAGACCCTAGAAAAGGACCAGAAAAAGGAACCCAAATCAGATCGAAGGAAAGAAATAATAAAAATAAGAGCAGAAATTAATGACATCGAAACCAAAAAAACAATCCGAAAGATCAATGAAACAAAGAGCTGGTTCTTCGAGAAAATAAATAAGATTGATAAACTTCTAGCAAGACTCACAAAGAAAGAAAAAGAGAGAACTCTAATAATTCGAATCAGAAATGAAAAGGGGGACATCATAACAGAAACCAGTGAGATTCAAAAGATCATTAGAGACTACTTTGAAGGTCTATACGCCACAAAAAAGGAGAACCTAAAAGAAATGGATGGATTCCTTGATTCCTACAATTTCCCAAGACTGAACAAAGACTTGGAATACCTGAATAGACCCATCAATGTTAAGGAAATTGAAACTGTAATCAATAACCTCCCCAAAAACAAAAGCCCAAAGCCAGATGGTTTCACTGGTGAATTCTTCCAAACATTTAAAGAAGACCTTTTGCCAGTTCTCCTCAAACTTTTCCAGGAAATTGGAAAAACAGGAACTCTCCCAAACAGTTTCTATGAAGCACACATCTCCCTAAAACCAAAAGCAAACAAAGACACCACTAAGAAAGAAAATTACAGACCAATATCCCTGATCAACACCGATGCGAAGATCCTCAATAAAATATTAGCAAATAGGATCCAACAACTTATCAAAAAGATCATACATCATGACCAAGTGGGATTCATCCCAGGGATGCAAGGATGGTTTAACATTCGGAAATCAATCAACATAATCCATCATATCAACAAAAGTAAAGACAAAAACCATATGATCATATCAATAGATGCAGAGAAAGCATTTGACAAGATCCAACTTCCTTTCATGATGAAAACCCTCACCAACATGGGGTTTGGAGGAACTTTCCTCAAGACAGTCGAAGCCATCTACCACAAGCCTACAGCAAGCATTATCCTCAACGGGGAAAAACTAAGGGCCTTTCCTCTAAGATCAGGCACAAGACAAGGATGCTCACTCTCACCACTCCTCTTCAATATAGTACTGGAAATACTTGCGATAGCTATTAGACAAGAAAAAAAGATTAAGAGCATCCAGATAGGAAAGGAAGAAATCAAACTCTCACTATTTGCAGATGATATGATTCTATATCTAGAGAAGTCTAAAGCCTCTACTAAGAAACTCTTAGAAACAATAGACTTATAAAGTAAAGTTGCAGGCTACAAAATCAATACCCAAAAATCCATGGCCTTCCTATATGCAAACAATGACGCAGAGGAAAGGGACATGAAAAAAGCAATCCCATTCACAATTGAGCTCCAGAAAATCAAGTACCTCGGAATCAGCTTAACCAAGGAAGTAAAAGACCTCTACAAAGAAAACTATAAAACGCTACTCCATGAAATAAAAGAGGGCATGAGGAAATGGAAACATATACCCTGCTCGTGGATAGGGAGAATCAATGTTGTCAAAATGGCAATACTCCCCAAAGCATTATACAGATTCAACGTGATCCCTATAAGGATACCCATGACATTCTTCAAAGAAACGGGGATCAAGCAATCCTAAAATTCATATGGAACAACAGACGCCCACGGATAGCTAAAACAATTCTTGGGAAAAAGATGATGGGAGGCATCACCCTCCCCAACCTCAAACTTTACTACAAAGCAGTAACAATTAAAACAGCATGGTACTGGAACAAAGGCAGAGCTGTAGACCAATGGAACAGGGTGGAATATCCCTACACACAACCCCAAATGTATGATCATCTAATCTTTGATAAGGGAGCAAGAGATGTGAAGTGGAGCAAGGAAAGCCTCTTTAACAAATGGTGTTGGCTCAGCTGAACAACCACATGCAAAAAAATGGGCTTAGACCTTGACCTGACACCATGCACAAAAGTCAGATCAAAATGGATTAAAGACCTCAACATTAGACCACAAACCATAAGGTATATTGAAGACAAGGTCGGCAAAACCCTCCACGATATTGAAGATAAAGTTATCTTCAAAGATGACACGGAACTAAGCAATCTAGTAAAAACAGAGATCAACAAATGGGACTACATTAAACTAAAAATCTTCTGCACCGCAAAAAATACAGTGACCAGAATACAAAGACTATCCACAGAATGGGAAAGGATATTTACACAATACCCATCAGATAAGGGGTGGATATCAATGGTATATAAAGCACTGGTTGATCTCTACAAGAAGAAAACATCCAACCCCATCAAAAAATGGGGCGAAGAAATGAACAGAAACTTTACCAAGGTAGAAATACGAATGGCCAAAAGGCACATGAAAAAGTGCTCTACATCACTAATCATCAGAGAGATGCAGATCAAAACAACCACGAGATACCACCTCACACCACAGAGACTTGCACACATCCAAAAGAACAAAAGCAACCGCTGTTGGAGAGGATGTGGGGAGAAAGGGACCCTTCTGCACTGCTGGTGGGAATGTCAACTCGTTCAGCCCTTTTGGAAAACAATATGGACGATTCTCAAAAAATTAGATATTGAGCTCCCATTTGACCCAGCAATACCACTGCTGGGAATATATCCCAGAGAGGCAAAAAAGTATATTCAAAACGAAATCTGCACTTATATGTTCATTGCAGCACTGTTTACAATAGCCAGAATCTGGAAAAATCCCGAATGCCCTAGAATGGATGACTGGTTGAGGAAACTTTGGTACATCTATACAATGGAATACTATGTAGCTGTTAGAAAAAAGGAGATCATGAATTTTGTATATAAGTACATCGGCATGGAAAGTTTCATGCTGAGTGAAATGAGTCAGAAAGAGAGAGACAGACATAGAAAGATTACACTCATCTATGGTATATAGAATAACAGAGTGGGAGACTAACACCCAAGAATTGTAGAAATAAGTACCAGGAGGTTGACTCCATGGTTTGGAGGCTGGCCTCACATTCTGGGCAAAGGGCAACTCAGAGAAGGGATCACCAACTATAATGTAGTCAAAGGCCATGCAGGGGGAAGGGAGTTGTGGGCTGAATGAGGGCTAGAGACTGAGCACAGTGGCCACTCAACACCTTTATTGCAAACCACAACAGCTAATTAGAGAGAGAGAACAGAAGGGAATGCCCTGCCACAGTGGCAGAGTAGGGTGGGGAGAGATGGGTTTGGGGAGGGTGGGAGGGATGATGGGTTTACTGGTGGTGGAAAATGGGCACTGGTGAAGGGATGGGTTCTCGAACCTTGTATGAGGGAAACATGAGCACAAAATTGTATAAATCTGTAAATGTACCCTCACAGTGATTCACTAATTAAAAATTTAAAAAAATAAAAAAAGAAGAATCCTGATCAGCGGGTACCACATGCCGGAGAATGTTCTGGACCCCAGAACAATCCGATTAACACTAGGGTGCCCCAGATGGAGAAGGTGCAGAGTCCCTGCCTCCTCAAGATGGAATCCCGGCGACACTGAACTTCTACTAACACGGCTCCGGTATGTGAGGACCCAGACTATTTCTCTAAACTGCATAAGCGGGTGATCAACCTTTCCTGATATACAAAAAACCGCTCTGGAATGGCTCCTTTGCCCCTGAATGGCCATGATCTCAAAGGCACAAAAAACAATCTCAGAACGCAGCGGCTGCTGGCAGAAATGCTCCTGGACTGTGAACTAATCTACGGGCCGTGCAGCCCCAGAACGGGAAGGGTGTTTGTCCCTCGGCCTTTATCCTTTTGCAGCAACATGGCGACTGTCACCTTCCAGAGCCAACTGGACAGAGAGGGAGGAGACTGTAGTGATGGGGCATGTGAGAAATCTCGCAGTGGGAGGGGTGCAGAACCGGCCCGCTTCCTGCCCAAACAGGACCTCAAGTGGCTGCCCACAAACAGCTCTTTCACTCCTAACAGCCACGATCCCGGAGACACACAAACCAATCTAGGACCGCAGCGGCTCCTGGCAGAAATGCCTCTGGACTTAATTACTAAAATAGGAGAATTCCAAAACTGTGCAGCCGCTATTGCAGCCATGCGGCATCATATGCTCTTTATTATCAGCAACAGAAGACAAACGTTCTAATGATGCCTTTTCAGCAGGTCTGATTGTTGGGGGAAAATACAAATAATAATAATGGTTTTTCTTTTGAAAATCAAATGTAATCAAAGTAAAGAGAAAATAAAGTGAAAATCTTCTGCCACACAGGCAGGGTGGGGGGTATACTGAGGTTCTTGTTGGTGGAACATGTGCGCTGGGGAAGGGATGGGTGTTTGATCATTGCATGACTGAGACTTAAACCTAGAAGCTTTGTAACTGTTCTCATGGTGATTGAATTAAAAAAATAAAATAAAATAATTAAAATTTAAAAAAAAGGAGGCTGCAGAATCTGAACAGTGCTGAATAGGCTGAGCAAGCTGCAACCCTTCGTACTTGATCATTCCACATGCTTTGCTTGTCTCTGAGCCCTGACTGATCACTCCACCGAGAACTAACACCCAAGGTTGTTTTAACAATGAAGAATGTAATAAGAGTGGGAAAATATTTCTTTACTTTCCTGGTTTGGTATTGAAGCTCACTTTGTAATCCCTACAGGTTACTCTAGTGATCTAGTAATCCCTACTCTAGTCTTCCTTTTCTAAGGAGTTACTTTATTTCCTCATCTCAGTCTACATCTGTATTCATATCTTTCCCCTTCATTTATTCTTTGTTGTGCATTTCTTATTTTTTATCTTCTCATTTTGACTCCATTATTTCCAAATTTTGCTTAGAATACCTTGAAACGCAGATGTCTTAGGTCCCATAGTTTCACTCTGAAATATATATTTTAAATCTACTTGAGGTATTTATCCTTATGTAATAAACTTTCTTTTCAATTTTCTTTTCCATTGCATGCATTTAGTGGTGATATATTTGACTGATTATTCAAGTTTTAAATGGACATACTTTAAAATGGCTTTTTAACAATAAAATATAGTCTTACCTTCTCCTTTTCCATTTAATATGCTTTTTCTACTTTGACCTGCAGCTCTGGAAAAAATGATCAACATGGTCCAGTAGAAGATGCTCAGAAATAGTCTTTTTAAAAAATTAGTGTCAAGAGTCACACATATGTCTATTTTTCTAGTTCCTACATTTTAATGTTTATGCAGACTTATAAGCATACAAAGAAAGCTAAAACATTTTATTACAAACACTATTTCTTTAGATTAAATCTTTTTCTTCATTTGTAATGTGAGCTCATACATCAGGTTAAACATTTTTTTTGTGTGTTTGTTTTTGTTTTGGGGACATACCCCGAGATGCTCCTGATTTCTTCTTGGGTCTGTGCACAGGGAAAATTCTTAGCATGGCTCAGGGCACATTATGAGATGACAGTGCCATGCCCACTCTAGCTCTGAGCCCTGCAAAATACTGATGGAAATCTACCTTACAACAAGGATAACTTTACCTCCATAAATTATGAGATGTCTCTATAACAGGTTCTATAGTTAAGTGAATGTCTTTGTAACTTTCCCCTTCTTTCATTGACACTGTTGAAATGTCTTTGCCATTCTAA
Organism: Sorex araneus; assembly: GCF_027595985.1. Taxonomy (NCBI): domain Eukaryota; kingdom Metazoa; phylum Chordata; class Mammalia; order Eulipotyphla; family Soricidae; genus Sorex; species Sorex araneus. Next base: position 30,240,178 of record NC_073310.1, read on the forward strand.
GGTTTAGAAAAATGTCCCCAATATTTAGTAGTTACTAAATATTACCGTGATCTTTTTTGTGTTCATTTCTGTTAAACCTGTCATAGTTTCCAGTGTACTATAGTAATTCTTGCCATACTTATTTATTATACATATGTGAGAGTTAAATGCATCTTTTATCACTTGATCACTGACATTCAAACAGGATAAGCACACTTTCTGCCAAGTTCTTGTGGCTCTTAAGGGGCAAACCAGGATAGGCACATGTTCTCTGACATTAAATTTGTTACTGTTTCATCAAGAGGCTGCTGCCTTAGAAATATTTTGCTTTTTACAGATATAGGACTGGTGCCATAGCACTGCGGGTAGGGTGTTTGCCTTGCAGGCAGCTGACCTGGGTTTGATTCCTCCATTCCTGTCGGAGAGCCTGGCAAGCAACTGAGAGTATCCCACCCACACGGCAGAGCCTGGCAAGCCTGGCGTATTCGATATGCCAAAAACAGTAACAACAAGTCTCACAATGGAGACCTAGCCCTCAAAGGAGCCTCTGACAATATAATGATATTGGCAAAGGCTACAGAATCAAAACTGAATAAATGAGACTATCTCAAACTTAAAAGTATTGGTACATGGACTAGAATTAAATGACAGCTGAGTGGGAGAAAATATTTTCACTCAGCATATCAGATAAAGGGTTGATATACAGGATTTATAAAGTACTCACTAAGATCAACAACAACAACAACAATAATGTGATAGAACCAAGTATTCAAACCAAGGACTGAACAACCCAGAAATCAAGAGACTCAAATTTTAACAACCAAACTTAGAAAGGTGCCTGTCAAGAGGTCAGGCTGGAGAGGGATTGGACATGGGTGGAAACCTGGCAACATTGGTGGGAGGAATTTGACACTGGTGGTGGGATCCGACCTCTAGGTGGAAACTAAAAGACAGGAAGAGATGAAACAGAGGAGAGAAAAATTATTATAGCACAGTATTACAGTTAAGGAAACTAAAATATTCCTGGAAAGTTAGTTCAAGATCCAGAAAAGAAGCTGAATATAAGCATTTCTTCACCAGAGAATGAAGCAAGTTTACAGCGAAATATGTTTGCAGGATTGATATTTGCATGAAATCTTTTATATATTTTTTGAAGTAAATGGATTTTATTTAGAGGTTTCTGAGGGAAGGAGGAAGGGATACGTGAAAGAGAGAATAGTAAGAATAATGCACTCAAGAGAGAACGCGGGCTTCTCCAAGGGTGGAGGAAGCCCCTACACATTACCAAGCTTTAGACACAAAAGTATGAAAGCATGAACGTACACATCTCTAGAGGGGAGATGAGGGCGACTCATGTGCTCGGCCATGTGGGCACAAGCAGCACATGGGCTCAGGCAGCATATGCGCCAAAATCTTTCATATTTTTGCTTGCTTTTTTGTGGTGCCAGGAATTAGACTCAATGACTTTTATCTTATAGGGGAAAGGATGACATTATCTCTCTTGCACTAATTTAGAAAGAGAAGAACTGCAAATGTTGTTAGTTGCTTTCCTTATTTTCGACAAGATTGTTTTCATTCACCTTTTTCTAGTCAAAGAATAAAACAAAGCATACAGGTCAATGATTTAAGAGGTAAGTTCACAGTCACACATTCAATAGAAAATTAATGGCACATAAATTAATTTTATAAGAGATTTCCTTGGTTTCATTATTCAATGTATATCAGGGTTCTTCAGTGCCAAATTTGCCCGTAAGTCTTTAAAGAGAAAATAAACATCACACATGAGTGACAGTGAATTTATACTAAAAATATCTAGTTAAAAGTAATCTACCTTTATATAAAATTTCAATCAAAAATTTAAACAATAGGGGCTGGAGAGATAGCACAGCGGGTAGGGCGTTTGCCTTGCACACGGCCAACCCGGGTTCAAATCCCAGCATCCCATATGGTCCCCTGAGCACGGCCAGGGGTAATTCCTGAGTGCAGAGCCAGGAGTAACCCCTGTGCATCGCCAGGTGTGACCCAAAAAGCCAAAAAAAAAAAACAAAAACAAAAATTTAAACAATAAAACAAAGTAGTGGGCAACAAAGTCAGCACACAAAAATGTGTAGCATTTCTATATGCAAATAATGAACAACATAATTAAGAAATCAAGGTGACTACTCCTTTCAAAATAGTGTTCAAAGACATCAAGTACCTAGGATTCCAGTTAACAAAAGATGTGAAATATCTATACTATGGAAACTATGAAACACTTAAAGAGATGCAAGGAGGCCTTAGGAAGAGAAAGAATATCCCCTGAATTTGAATTGCAGTAATCAATGTTGTCAAGATGACTATGATACTCTGCAGAATCAATGTAATCTTAATACAAATCTTGATGACATTCTTCAATGTCTGAAAAGGGTGAATAATAAAGTTTATATAATACCATAAATGCCCCAAGTAGCCAAAGCCATACTGAGATTAAATAATTCATGTAGTAGCACATTAACTAACTTAAAGCTATACTACAAACTTATAGTGACCCAAAAGGAAGGCACTGGAATAAGGATCAACTTTTTGACAAATGGGTTAAAACTGAATTACAGAAAACACATCCACACATCTATGAACGAAAGTTTAGAAAATCTAGGTGCAGGAAGAGTAAGTGGTTTGGGGGAAACCAGAGAGCAACAGCGATGGAAATGAAAGTGGATCCATACTTCAAATGCTACACAAAAGCCAATTCAGTGTGGATCAAACACCATGTGAGTGAACCAGAATCCACAAGATACACTGAGGAAAAATACGAATAGAATGTTCCATGATTTGGAACTCAAGGGTATTTTAATGGTATTACTCCATTAGAAACAAATAAAAATAGAAAAACCTGGATTTATCAAATTAATATGCTTTTGCATGGCTTTAAAAAGGGAGGGAGGGAGGGAGGGAAAGGGCAGAAAGAAAGAGAGAAAACCAAATCAACACATCACTGAATGGGGCAAAAATATTGACACGCATGAAGGAACTGGCAGAGGAGCCCAGGTTTGTAGGGCCCAGGGCTGAGACCTCCAAGGCTGCTCGGATCGGGAATGAGCCTCCTCCGCCCAGATTCCCCATCTTCCAGTAGCTAGACAGTCACACCCAGGAACTGCCCCCCGGTGCCATGTAATCCTGTCAACTTAAAAGCCAGCTCCCGGAAGCATGCAGCCGCTTTGCAGCAGCACGATATCTTATAGCCTACTTCTCCCTCTGGGAGAAACTGGAAAACTATTGGGAGTTTCCTGCCCACATGGGAGAGCCTGGCAAGGTCCCCATGGTGTATTAATATGCCAAAACCAGTAACAAGCTGGGTCTCATTCCTCTGACCCTGAAAGAGCCTCCAGTATGGCATTGTTGGAAGGACGAGTAGAGAGAGGCTTCTAAAATCTCAGGGCTGGACGAATGGAGATGTTACTGAGACTGCTCGAGAAATTTGACGATCAACAAGATAATGATGACAACGACGACGACGACGATGATGATGATGATGATGATGATGATGATGATGATGATGATGATGATGATGGGCATCCAGATAGGAAAGGGATGGCTACCACTTTGGTAGCCTTCAATATTTCAGCAAAAGACTTACTATTCTTGTTAGGATTTCCCACCAAGGTCCGACCCGTTAAAAGGGAACCATTTCATATTGGTGATGATTAAATGACAATAGGTTGCGTGGCCATGGCAGCGGCCTCGCGGCTTTGAATTTCTGTATAAAGTCCAGGGAAAGTACAGCCAGAAATTACACGTCACTACAAACTTTAACCCTATTATGGTCCCCCCAAAGTCCAACCCACTACAAAGGAACCATTTCATATTGCTGATGATTAGATGACATTAGGCTGCCGCGGCCGCGTGGTTTTGGGTTTCTATATAAAGTCCAGGGAAAATTCTGCCTAAAATTCTATCGCTACAATCTTTTACCCTTCAACAAAAAACTTAGTACTATTGTTTGGAGTTTCCCCCCACGTTAAGCCCTGCCAAAAAGGAACATTTACACATTGCTGACAATCAAGAGATATTAGGTTGCGCGGCTGCTATCACAGCCGCGCGGTTTTGGGTTTCTATATGAAGTCCAGGGAAAATTCTTTTGATAATTGCATCACTCGCTGGCAGCACCTGGGCCAGAAGCTCCGAGCACACAGTTTGGAGGTATTTTGGGGGCGCCACTCGTGTCCAAAGTGGTTCAGTTGCCTCCGGGGTCGATCTCGCGTGGGGCCGGAAAGGAGCATCCCCACACGGTTCTGTGCTTAAATGTCAGCCGGCACAGGGCGGATCCGGAAGTCCCACCCATCGGCTATCCCGGGCTTCCTGTAGAGTCTAAAAACCAGCTATTGCCTCGCTGCGTTCAAAAAGAAAGAGTTGAGAGAGAAAAGACCATACCCTGCCGGCAGCGCCTGGGCCAGAAGCTCCGAGCACACAGTTTGGAGGCATTTTGGGGGCGCCGCTCGTGTCCAAAGTGGTTCAGTTGCCTCCGGGGTCGATCTCGCGTGGGGCCGGAAAGCCAGATAGGAAAGGAAGAAATCAAACTCTCACTATTTGCAGATGACATGATACTATACTTAGAAAACCCTAAAGTCTCTACCAAGAAGCTCCTAAAAACAACAAACTTGTATAGTAAAGTCACAGGCTATAAAATCAATACCCAAAAGCCCATAGATTTTCTATATGCAAATAATGAAAGAAAAGAAAGTGATTTGAAATAAACAATCCCATTTACAATCAGGCCTCAGAAAACCAAGTACCTAGGAATCAGCTTAACTAAGGAGGTAAAGGGCCTGTACAAGGAAAAACTACAAAACACTGCTTCAAGAAATAAAAGAAGACACGAGGAATTGGAAACACATTCCCTGCTCATGGATTAGGATAGGAGAATTAACTTTGTCAAAATGGCAATACTCCCCAAAGCATTATATAGATTCAATGTGATCCTTAAAAGGATATCCATGACATTCTTCAAAGAAAGCTATCAAACATTCCTGAAATTCATATGAAACAATGAGCCCCCATGAATAGCTAAGGCAATACTTGGGAAAAAACAGATGGAAGGCATCACCTTCTCCAACTTCAAATTGTACTACAAATTGGTAATAATTAAAATAGCTTGGTATTGGAAAAAAGACAGATCCACAGACCAATGGAGTAGGGTTGAACATTCCTACAAACACCCTCAAATATGTGATCATCTAATCTTTGATAAGGGAGCAAGAAATATAAAATGGAGCAAGGACCTCTAACAAATGCTGCTGGCAAAACTAGACAGCTATATGCAAAAATAATGGTCCCAGACCTCTACCTAACACCATGCACAAAAGTCAGATCAAAATAGATTAAATATCTCAACATCAGACCAAATCCATAAGGTACATTGAAGAAAAAATCGGCAGAACCCTCCACAACATTGAAGCTAAAGGTATCTTCAACGATGAAACACCACTGACCAAGCAAGTGGAAGCAGAGATAAACAAATGGGACTATATTAAGCTAAGAAGCTTCTGCACCTTGAAAGAAACAGTCACCACGATACAAAGATAGCCTATGAGATGGGATAGGATATTCACCCAATACCCTCTCAATTACACCTTCAGATTGCTTCATTGGTTTCTCACTCTTTCTCATCCACCATGAGGTGGATGAACTGAGGTCATGAGTTTGCCCTATCTGAGCATACCTGGAGTTAAAAATATCCTGTTCCTGGGGCTGGAGCGATAACACAGCGGGTAGGACATTTGCCTTGCACGCGGCCAACCCAGGTTCGATCCCTGGCATCACATATAGTCCTCCAAGCACTGCCAGGAGTAATTCCTGAGTGCAAAGCCAGGAGTAACCCCTGAGCATCTCTGGGTGTGACCCAAAAAGCAAAAATAAATCCTGTTCCTCTTTGTCTTTCATTCCTATCAGAGACAACCCTGTTTTTATTAGTGTCTAGCGCTATCTCCAAGTATGAAGACCCATCAAGTTCCCACCTTACTGTCTGCTCTAAAATTAGCCCTTTCCTAACTGCTATTAACAGTGGGAGCAGGTGGTACTCCCAGATGATCTCAGTGAACCCTGAAACCTATGCACATAATTCCATTTAATCAGTCCATCCTCGAGAATGCAGAGTAATCTCCTCATAAAATGTGTTGTAAGGAGCAGTTTTATATCATTCAAGACTTGCCCACTCTTATGTGTCTCTTATTGAACTTCTGCTACTGTATCTGACCAGTAAATTATTTTATCTATTTTACATATGGAACTGATGAACCACCTGAATAGAAATGACTCTCTGGTGACTACTGAAGAAAACAGCCTTGTTATGTTTTGAGGCAGGGTGGTAAGGTGTGGGGATATGCATGCCTGGCAGTGTCTAGGGGTTACTTTTGACTTGGCATTCAGAAATCAATCTTGGTGTGGCTCTTGGGACCATATGCAATGCTGGGGATTGAATCTATGCCTGCCACTTGGAAGACAGGTGCCTTATCTGATCCAGTCCCTATATTTTATTTTTTAAAATAAAATTTACAATTTACAGATATAATTCTCTTTCTGGATGTTTCATGAATCAAACAGCAAGTTAATTTTTTAAAATCTAATGAGTGTGATGCAGAAATAATACCAAATGTAATATTTAAATGAACAGAAGGAGTGTGGGAAAAGTTATTCCAAAAGCAAAGATTATTTTAAATAAAGTCATTTTGGTCTTTTCATGAATTTAACCTCACTAGTGTTAATTTGTAAAATCCAGATTGATAGGTTAAGATCATGCTTTGGGGGAAGGTTGAAATTGCAATTACACTCCAACCACCTTCAGGAATGACTTCATTTAAGGCCTGCATTTTCTATTTAATATATAATTAAATCTCCATGAAATACAAAATTACAAAGTTATTAATGATTGAATTTTCATTATAAAATGCTCCATCACCCATCCCTTCACTAGTGTCCCACCACCAATGTTCTCAGTTTCCATCCTGCTCTTCTCCCCGAAGCCTACCTCTATGGTAGGCACTCTTTCTACTTCCTTCCTTCCTTCCTTCCTTCCTTCCTTCCTTCCTTCCTTCCTTCCTTCCTTCCTTCCTTCCTTCCTTCCTTCCTTCCTTCCTTCCTTCCTTCCTTCCTTCCTTCCTTCCTTCCTTCCTCCCTTCTTCTCCTCCTCCTCCTCCTCCTTCTCCTCCTCTCCTCCTCCTCCTCCTCCTCCTCCTCCTCCTTCTTCTTCTTCTTCTTCTTCTTCTTCTTCTTCTTCTTCTTCTTTCTTCTTCTTCTTCTTCTTCTTCTTCTTCTTCTTCTTCGCCTTCTTCTTCTTCTTCTTCTTCTTCTTCTTCTTCTTCTTCTTCTTCTTCTTCTTCTTCTTCTTCTTCTTCTTCTTCTTCTTCTTCTTCTTCTTCTTCTTCTTCTTCTCTTTGTCTTCTTTTCTCCTTCCTTTCTCTTTCTCTTGCTCTCTCTCACTTTCTCACTCTTTCTGTCTTTCCCTTAAGTGTTATGTTTTTACATACAGTACTGAAAAGTAGTTATGCTTGTACCTTGAGCATTTTCTATTTTTAACAGTTCCATTTTGGTCAGTACCTTAGGTTCACTGAGAGATTTGGTCAAAATTTTAGGTATCTGGTCACTTTCAGCTATCACTTCCCAAAGTTTTTGTTGATCTTCTGTATGGTGTTCACAGGTCTTTTAGACAGTGACTTAACTTTCTTTAATATTTTTTTCTACTCCTCTGACTTCTCAGTCTCTGGAAGAGCTTTTGCTTGATGACTAGCTTCTGCAAACATGCATACAAAGCTCTAGAGACCATACAGTGCTCCAGGAGTATTACTATAATAGAATATATTTTATTCCTTGGAGTGTACTTCAGAGTCAGAGGTCCCCAAGACCAAATCCCATCAAAGGAAGATAGGGAGAAGGCAGGTGGAAAAGAGAAGGGATCACTAAGAAAATAATGGCTGGAGGAAACAGTTGGGATGGGAGATGCATGCCAAAAGTAAATAATGAACCAAACATGATGACCTCTCAGTGTTTGTGTTGCAAGCCATAATGCCTCAAAATAGAGAGTACGGGGAATATTGTCTGCCATGAGGGCAGGGGGAAGGTGGGAAAGGAGGGATATACCGGGAATATTGGTGGTGGGGAATGTGCACTGGTGGGGGGATGTGTGTTTGATCACTGTGTGATTGTAATCCAAACATGAAAGCTTGTAAATATCTCACAGTGATTCAATAAAATAAAAAAATAAAGAAAAACCTCTATAAAGGAGGGGCCAGGAGATCATATAGCAGTTTATGATACATGCTAGGCTTGTGCCCCAGATCTAATTTTAGGCACCAAATGGTTCCCAAGAACATTGCCAGCTGCAATCCTGGAGGCTTCCATGAACCACTCAGTATAAACCTGGAGGTCTTTAGCTCTGCTCAGGTGACCTGGTTATGTTCCCCACACTGCAGGTCTCCAGTAGCATGGGATTCTCCAGTCCTTACATGGAACTACCAGCTCACTTAGCAGAGAATTGCCGGAGTGACCTCCAGATCTCCTAGGCACTGTTTAAAAGTCCCACCCAAAATAAATAGCAAACACTCCTCCCTTAAGCCAAAAGTCTTAATGATATGATGTTTCAACATCTCAAGAAGTGTTAATCCAGGTGCAGCCATGTCAAACTTGCAGACACCTTTTTTTAAAATTTATTTTTAGGTCAAAGGTAATAGAGATCTATAATATTTTGGTAGGTTCAGAATTTTTTTAGGCCATTATTATTTTCACAACATATTTTGCAAAATCTTCAAGAATTAGGGAAAGGTCACATCTACAGAAGCCAGGAAAGTCTAAAGAGTCTGTCACATAGGTGTTTTGTCCTACTATCCTTTGCCTTTCGTTGTATGGATAAAACTGGGGAGCAAGCTGTGAGCTACCCTGGCATCAAAACGGGCCAGGCCAAAGCGCCACAATACTTAACTGTAAGTTGAGAGCATGGTCATAGACAAATTTTGTCATGATCCAAAAGTAATGACGAGACTAGGACCCTGCTGGAGTTAGGAAGACTAACCTGCCCTGAGGACTGTGGTCTGGAATATATAGTGAGATTTCCTCAGGAAGAACCAAAATTTAAGTTTGATATATCTCTTACCCTGCTCATACAGAATGACATTGATAGAAATGTTAGAAATAGATTTACTACAACTAATTAAGTGGATTACTAGCTGAGGAAAGAAGAAAGCAACACACCCCGGATGGGATCCCACAATTAAGCAGATCTCCTAGTAATCTGGAGTAATCTCTTTAGATGAGATTTTGACCTTGAGTTAATCTCCTGGAAGAGTGGTCTTACCACTCTTTGTTGATTTGTTAATGTCCAACCTACCTTTGCATTGCCACCTTATGTGATTGCTATATAAACTAAAACTGTAAGAGAAGTAGGAAGAGAAGACACAAAAGCAGAGCACAGAAGTGGGGAAGAAGACACAGAAGCAGGGAAGAAGACACAGAAGCAGGGAGGGAAGACACAGAAGCAAGGGAGAAGACACAGAAGCAGAGTACAAAGCAAAAGATCAGGGAGTTATCAGAGCCAGAAGTAGCAGAAAGAAAGAGCACAAAGCGAGTAAGAGTCAGAGTCAGAAGTAAGGGTCAGAGTCAGAAGCAAGAGATAGAGTAAGAAGTGAGAGTGAGAAGGGCTCCAGAGAGAGAAGCAGAAGGGCTTTGGAAAGAGAGATAGAAGAAGAGAGATCAGAAGATACCAGAGGAGAGATGACAGAGACAGAGAGAGAGGTTGGGAGAGACCAGAGGAGAGACTACAGAGACAGTCAGAGATAGAGAGACAGACAGAAGAGAGACAGCAGCACACACAGAAGCAGAACACAAGGAGGAGCCATCTTGATCCAGTCCATACACAGCCGCTCGGGAGATCCAAACGCGAGCAGCGAGAGAGAAAGAGAGAGACAGAGACAGAGACAGAGACAGAGCCACTCCAAGATCCCACGAACAACACAACATACACACACACACACACGTTACCCCTTCCACGTGCATGGGTTTGTATTTTTTACAGTCTTCCTTATTAAATGTTATGATCTTGAGTCTTAGCTCTTGAAGGGTCTCTTACTGGTGGTAAAATTTATCTATCTTAGCCTATTCAGGTGCTACAGGTGCTAACAATTAGACATTGTTATTGCAATATCATGTTTTATAATAGTATTTAGATTACTATTTTATTCTTGCAGTGTTACTATACCAGCCTCACATACAGTGTCAGTTTCTCTCCACAATTATCCAAGGTCAAGTATGAGTACGCATACTTCTCTAGTGCTCCTGGATCATTCTCAAGAATAGATCCATGAAACTAATCAAGCTGGGATGCAAACCAAGTCACCATAAAGCTAAAAAAAATTTTAAAAACATAGAAATCCTGTCTAGTACCCTCAGGTAATAATGATTTGAAGTTGGAAATAAACCATTCAGAAAGCTAGCAAACCTTGAATTTTTGGAAATTGAAAAAAATACTAATCAACAACCAAGATGAAAACAAAAGAGAAACAAAAAATATCATTGATAGGGAATGGCAAATGATTCAGCCTTTTTGGAAAACAACATGGTCATTGCACTAACAAACTAGAAATTGAGCTTCCATACCACCCAGCTATTGCTTGGGGGACCAAAAAACACGCTGCAGAAGAAACATCTACACTTTTATGTTCACAATACCCAGAATCTAAAACAACCTGAGTGCTGAGAACAAGATGACTGGAAAAAGAAGCTATGGTATATCTATACAATGGAAAACTGCAGCTGTTAGGAAGAATGAAGTCATGAAACTTCCTTATAAATGGATAGACATGGAGAGTATCATGCTGAGTGAAATGACTCAGAAGGAGAGGGACAGACATAGAATGATTGCACTCATTTGTGCGATATAAAAATACAGCATGAGACCAATACCTAAGGATAGTAGAAACAAGAGCTACGAGGATTGGTCCATGGTTGGGATCTTCCCACAAGTACTGGGGAGAAGAGACAGCAGTTAGGATAAAGAAGAGACTACTATGACAATGACAGTTGGAAAAGATCACTCTAGATAAGATCTGAGTACTGAAAGTATGGGGGAAATTGTCTGCCGTGGAAACAGGGGGAGGGTGAGAAAGGGGGGGTATACTGGGGATATTGGTGGTGGGGAATGTGCACTGGTGGAGGGATGGGTGTTTGATCATTGTGTGAATGTCACCTAAACATGAAAGCTTGTAACTGTATCTCACGGTGATTCAATAAAAAATAATTTAAAAAATGGAATTTCATAGTACTATAAACATTTATCAGGAATGAAGAAGAGGAGCAAATAAACAATCTAAGTTCACATCCCAAGAAACCAGAAGAAGGAGAAAGGACCCCAAAGTAAGTAGATGGAGGGAAATAATAAAATCAGAATAAAAATCAATGATATGAAAATGAAAAAAAAACACAATATAAAAGACCTTAGAAAAAGATCAACAAAGGGAACCCCAACCCAGCCGAAGGAAAAAAGATCATAAAACTTAGAGCAGAAATCAACGACATAGAAACTCAAAAAACAATCCTAAAGGTCAATGAAACCAAGAGCTGGTTCTTTGAGAAAATAAACAAGATTGATAAACCACTAACAAGACTCACAAAGAAAGAGAAAGAGAGAACCCTAATAAACCGAATCAGAAATGAAAAAGGGGTTATCACAACAGAAACCACTGAAATTCAAAAGATCATCAGAGACTACTTTTGAGAGTCTGTATGCCACGAAACAAGAGAACCTAGAAGAAATGAATATTTCCTGGATTCCTATCACCTCCCAAGAATGAACCAAGAAGACTTGGAATACCTGAATAGACCCATTATTATCAAGGAAATTGAAACTGTAATCAAAAGTCTCCCCAAACTCAAAAGCCCAGACCCAGATGGATTCACTAGCGAATTCTTCCAAACATTTAAGGAGGACCTGTTACCAGTTCTCCTCAAGCTTTTCCAGGAAATTGAAGAAACATGAACTCTCCCAAACAGTTTCTATGAGGCACATATCTCCTAAATACCAAAAGCAAACAAAGAAACCACTAAGAAGGAAAACTACAGGCCAATATCCCTAATGAACACGAATGCGAAGATCCTCAATAAAATATTAGCAAATAGAATCCAACAACTTATCAAAAAGATCATACACCATGACCAAGTGGGATTCATCCCGGGGATGCAAGGATGGTTTAAAATTCAGAAATCAATCAACAAAATCCATCATATCAACAAAAGCAAAGATAAAAACCATATGATAATTTCAATAGATGCAGAAAAATCACTTGACAAGATCCAGCACCCATTTATGATGAAAACTCTCACCAAAATGGGTTTAGAAGGAACTTTCCTCAAGATAGTCAAAGCCATCTACCACAAACCTACGGCAAGCATCATCCTCAATGAAGAAAAAGGCACATGAAAAAATGCTCTTCATAACTAATCATCAGAGAGATGCAGATCAAAAGAACTATGAGATACCACCTCACAGCACAGAGAATGGCACACATCCAAAAGAACAAAAGTAACCACTGTTGGCGTGGATCTGGGGAAAAAGAGACCCTCTTACATTGCTGGTGAGAATGCTGACTGAGTGAGCCGTTTTGGAAAACAGTATGGTCACTTCTCAAACAATTAGAAATTGAGCTCCCATTTGGCCCAGCAATACCACTTCTGGGAATATATCCCGGAGAGGCAAAAAAGTACAGTTGAAATGACATCTGCACTCGAATGTTCATTGCAGCACTGTTTACAATGGCCAGAATCTGGAAAAAAACCAAGTGCCTGAGAATGGATGACCGGTTAAAGAAACTTTGGTATATCTACACAATGGAATACTATGCTGCTGTTAGAAAAGATGAATCATGAAATTTGCATATAAGTGGATCAACATGGAAAGTATCATGCTAAGTGAAATGAGTCAGAAAGAGAGAGACAGACATAGAAATATTGCACTCATCTGTGGAATATAAAATAAAATAACAGAATAGGAGACTAACACCCAAGAATAGTAGAGATAAGTACCAGGAGGTTGGCTCCAAGGCTTGGAAGCTGGCCCTACATGCTGGAGGAAGGGGCAGCTTGCATAGGGAAGGAAACATCAGGTAAAGTGTGGTTTGAGGAGCCGCACGGGATGGGAGATGCACTCTGAAAATAGAATATAGACCAAACAAGATAGCCACGTAGTGCCTCTGTTGCAAACCACAACACCCAAAAGGAGAGAGAGAGGGAACAAAAGAGAATGCCCTGCCACAGAGGTGGGGTGGGGGGGATGGAGTGGGAGGGTGGGAGGGATACTGGGAACATTGGTGGAGGGGACTGAGCACTGTTGGAGGGATATAAACAAAATGCAAACATGAAAGTTCATAAGTTTGTAACTGTAACTCATGGTGATTCACTAATAAAAAAAAATAAATAAATAAACAAAAAAAAAGAATAAAAGTTCTAGGACTGAAGGATTCACTCATAGGCTTATTCAAACCTTTTTTATTTACATTTTTAAAAATTTTATTTTCATAAAGCTATTCCAATAATTGATCACATTCACTATTTCAACACCCAATCCCACCACCATTACACCTTCACACCACCATTATTATTCTGTATTACTTGTTATGAATAGTATGAGATGTCTATAAGGGTCTATCTCACAGTGATTCAACAAAAAATTTTAAATAAAAAACGATATGCAAAGTCACGTAGACACAAAAGCTGCCTCTTGCTCCTGAAATTCTAAAATTGTAAATAATTGGGTTTCGGAGACGTGTCTGTGGCTAGGTGCTCTGTTCTGTGATTCATTTTATTCAAACCTTTAAAGAGGACCTTTCAATAATCCTTCTCAAGCTCTACACGGAAGTAGGAGACACAGGAATCCTCCTGAGGTGTTTCTGTGATACCAACATTACCTTGATACCAAAAAATGACTGGGATATGACTATAAAATAAAATTTCAGATCAATATTCCTGATCAACAAAAATGCAGAAACCCTCATAAAATCCTTGTGAATCAAATAAAATAGTGCATTAAATGCAACATACATAATGACCAAGGTTTAACCCCGTGGATATAAGGTTGACTCAGTGTACACATATGAAATGTGTGATATACCTCATCAATAAAAAAGAAAAACAAAAATCATAAAATCATCTCCATATATGCACATAAAACATTTGACAAGCTTCAACACCCATTCGTGGTGAACCTCTAAACAAAATGGGGGGTTGATAGGTTGTATCTCAGTACTTCACAGGCTATATACCATAAATCCAGAGTTAAAATAATCATTAATGGGGGAAAACTGGAAGGCTTTCCTCTATAATTATAGCACAAGACAATGATGTACACTTTTACCCCTACAGTTCAACATAATATTGGAAGTCGATAGGAATTAGGCAAGAAAGAAGAAAAGGAATTCTAATTAATAAGGAGTAAATCAAGCTATCACAATCTGCAGATGATTAATACATATGTATAATATACACAGAATATCTTAAGACTCCACTAAAAATCTCTGAGAAACAATAAACTTTCATAATAAACTAGCCAACTCTAAAACTAATACAGACAAATCTGTTTTCTTCTATGCTTACAGTGTAGAAGAGAAAAATCTTTAAAATTATACCATTTACAATTTTATCAAAAATTTTGATACCATGGAATCAGTTTTAAGAAGGAGGTAAGAGATTTATTTAGTAAAAATTATAATTGCTTCAGAAAAAATCAAATAAAATGCAAGAAAATGTAAACATATCAATGTTCACACACTGGAAAATTCAACGTTGCTTGAAATCATCATCTTATTTAAAGTAACTTACAGATGCAATATAATTCTCATAAAAATTTCTAAAACACTTTTCAAGGACATAGAACAAATTCTTACAAAATTTGTATGGAACTATAAACCACCCAGAGTTATCAAAGCAATTAAATACAACATACATCATGTCCAAGATTTAGCCCAGGGATAGAAGAATGATTCAATATATACATTCTAATGGGTGTAAGACTACCAATCATAGAATAGAAGTGAGTGACCAGAAATGAACCCTCAGATTACGTACAGTTAATTTTCAACAAAGTGGCTAGGAATAGGAGGTGGAACAAAGAGATTATCTTTAACAACTGTTCCTAATAAAACCGATAGCAACGTGCAGAAAGAAGAAAGGAAGGAAGGAAGGAAGAAAGAAAGAAAGAAAGAAAGAAAGAAAGAAAGGAAGGAAGGAAGAAAGAAAGAAAGAAAGAAAGAAAGAAAGAAAGAAAGAAAGAAAGAAAGAAAGAAAGAAAGAAAGAAAGAAAGAAAAAGAAAGAAAGAAAGAATATCCCTACCTAAAATTTTCACAAAGTTTGATCCAAAATGGATTTAATGGATATCATTTAATGGAACTAGATATCACACGTTTCCATAAAATATGTGAGAAAACAGGCAGAAATCTAGATGATCTTACCTAAGAAGAACCTTTAATGAAATGACCTCACTGGCAATAATAATGAGAGCAGAAATAAGCAAATATAACTACATCAACCTCAAAGCCTTCTCTAATGTAAAGTAAATGAGGCATAAAATAAAATGTCACCATACTGATTGGGAGAAAATATTTGGTGCATCACACATCAAAATACTAATATCAAAAATAGAGAAAGCACTCTAAAAGCTCAACACCATCACCAACAAGGATGCAATAAACAACTCTATCTAAAGTGGGGATGACAATAAAACAATATAACAGCTAAAACACTTAGTAGCCTCATATATAGTCACTTGCAAGACTTTGATTTGGTTCCTGACAGCATATATGGTACCCTAAACACTGCTTGGGCTCTCTCCTGAGCACAGAGCCAGGAACCAAATCAGAGAGCCAGGTACTCTAAGAACCAATGGACGAGATTGTAAAAATGCCCTTGCACAAAAAATTGGGAGAGAGTTGAACAGATATTTCCCCAAAGATGACATAAGTTGGCCAACAATTATATGAAAAATGTTTATCAGGTATTGGAATTGTTTTCATGCAAAACCATCATTAATGGTGTTGTAAATCACAAAACCTCAATAAATATTTTTGAAATTAAAAAATATTCATAACCACTGATTATCAGGGGAATACAAATCCAAATGACAACAAGATATAACCTTAGAACATTAGGGATATATATATGCATATATATACATATATATATGCCTGGAAACAATAAGTATTGGCAGGCAGTGGCATAAAAGGAACTCTTCATTCACAGCTGGTAGGAGTGTTGCTTGGTTCATCCTCTTTGGAAAACAGTTTGGAGAATTTTCAAAAAATTAATAATAGAGCTCTCCTTTGACTCTGCAATTTCATTCCTGTGCACCTACCCACAAAAAAACACATTAATACAAAAGGGTATATGCACATCTATATTCATGGCAACATTATTTACAATAGCCAAGGTCTACAAACAACGCAAGTTCCTAAGACAAGTGAGTGAATAAAAAAAATGCGTGTTATGTACACGCAATGGAAAACTGCTCAGCTATGAAAAAAGATGAAATCATGCAATTTCCTACAACTTGGATGGAATTGGAAAGAATCATGCTATATGAAACGAATCAGAAAGAAAAGGACAAATTACAGATGATCCACACTCTACTAATGAGTGTGGATCATCTGTAATTTGGAAACAAAGCAAGGGATTAGATCAGTTCCAATGGAAATTAACTGAGATATGGTCAATAGAATTGTGAATGAGGGTGCAGGAAGAGGGGGCGGGTGGACGCCCATTATCTTGAATAAGCACCCCATATGTTCCCCTGCGCACTGTGAGGAATTATCCCTGAGCACAGAGCAGCCAGGAGTAAGCTGGGTGTGGCCCAAAAACCAAATAAAAGAGAAAAAAGGTGGAAGACTCCATGTACTCTTGAGGAGGGGAAATAGTATAACAACATTGCATGTGTTGTTTATAATTTTGTAATGTTATAAAAATATTAGTTCTATTGTGAAAAACAAATATTTAAAAAACAAAATAACACTGAACCACATTTTAAAAATTATTTTAAATCCAATTTATATTCTTCACATAGCACAGAGTACTTGAGCTTCACTCTTTGCTTCACTTCTCTAGGTTGTTATTATTCATTATTTTAGAGTCATAGTCATCACAATCTCTCAGTTCTGAGACAATTTGCTCCTCTAATAGAAACTGAGCTATAATCAGAGGATTGCTGCTAATTCTTCTAATTCCTAAAGCTACCATAGTATGATTTATATTTCATTTTTATTTATTATCAACTTGGACTAGATGAGAAATGAGAGTAATTGAAAACTCTGTCAATGAAAAACTGGCCAGCAGGAGACTTTATTTTGCTAAGACTTGCATGGCATGAAACAAATTCATTCTTTTTTTTTTTTTTTTTTTTTGCTTTTTGGGTCACACCTGGCGATGCACAGGGGTCACTCCTGGCTCATGCACTCAGGAATCACCCCTGGCGGTGCTCAGGGGACCATATGGGATGCTGGGATTCGAACCCGGGTCGGCCGCGTGCAAGGCAAACGCCCTACCTGCTGTGCTATCACTCCAGCCCCAACAAATTCATTCTTAAAGCTCTGAACTGCCTTTGGGCTTAACTTTGGGAAATAGCCAATTTCATGTAAGTAAAGGGGTATATAAAAGATAAAGTAAGTACATAACAAATCGCTGCAAAATGGTGCCCAAAGGACAGAAACATGAAGTATCTGATTAGAACTGGACATTTTTCTCCCTTAATGCATGCTGTTTCTGTGAAATATCTTAACTTTTCCTATATTGAAGGACCTCGGTGCACAGGGACAAACAAAACACATTGTAAATAAAAGCATTCTCCCTTCGCAATATTTTCTGTCTCTTTCACAGGGAGTTTCCAGAATTTCACAGTTGGATCATATTTTACATAATTCTTGAGCCATATGTCTTATTAGATTGCAGAGATGAATCTAAGATTGTTGAGTTTTTAAATGAAAACATGAAGAAAGAGAAGATTAAACAGCTTCAAGAGTGATTTCCATGGTACCGTTTTTAGAAAAGGTAGCAGTTTTGCTATTAGGGAAAATGTATTTTTTGATAACCTCATCATAAAGCAGATCCTGATAAGCACAGTTCTAATAAATGTAGAGTTGCACAAAGAATGCTGAGGCTCATAGTTCGGTTTGTTTCTCCATCTCACTTCTGGTTAAATTGCACCACAGAGCTAGTTTTGCAACCATCTGATAGACTCTTTCTCCCTAGTTCTATAAGAGCTGAGAACTTACAGTTCTAGAGGATTTCATGGCAGGAGGTAGGGATATAGCCAGTTACTTCTTTCTTAATTTCCTGAGTCTGGATTAATCCATTTCCAAGTGCTAAGAGCTACAGCAAGATGATTACTTGTCCATACAATATATTTAAGAAGAAACAATTTAAGATCTGATAGAATTTTACTACTGGCAGCAATTTTTGTATTAACTACTTATTTCTACGTGATAAACCACCACCAAAATTAGTGGAGTAAAGGGCCAGAGAGATAATACAGTATTTGCTTTACACACAGAAAACCTGGATTTAATCCCCAGCATTAAATATGGTCTCTTGAGCCTGGCCAGGTGTAATCCCTGAGCACAGAGCCAGTAATACTTCCTGATCATAGCTGGGTATAATGTTCAAAACCCCCAAATTAAATCAATATTAATGGAATGAGGGAATCATTTATTCAATTAATGAGTCTGTGTGAACTTAGGTATTGAGGCTCACTTGGTCTCAACTGTATTTACTCCTATAGAGAAATAGGTCAGCTTCTGGATCCTCTAGAGATAGCTTATCTAGGCAGCAGTTATGGAAAAACTTTAATATTCCAATAATCATACTATCACTGTCATCCCGTTGGTCATCGATTTGCTTGAGCGGGCACCAGGAACGTCTCCAGTGTGAGACTTGTTGTTAGTTTTTGGCATATTGAATATGCCACAGGGAGCTTGCCAGGCTCTGCCATGCTGGCGAGATACTCTCGGTAGCTTGCTGGGCTCTCTGAGAGGGGCAGAGGAATCGAACCTGGGTCAGCCAACATGCAAGGCAAATGCCCAACCCGCTGTGCTATTGCTCCAGCCCTAATATTCCAGTAGACTCTCATATTCTGACAAACATTGGCATGATTGATTGGGAGAGTTTGGAGAGCTCTCAATGTCAATGATCTAAATGCACCAATTAAGAGACACAGAGTTGCAAAATGGATCCAAAAACTGAACCCAACATTCTGTTGCCTACAAGAAACACATCTGAACAGTTGAGCAAACACAGACTCAAAGTCAAGGGATGAAAAACAATCCTTCAAGCAAACAACTCCCCCAAAAAAGCCAGGACTGGGGCTGGAGCGATAGCACAGTGGGTAGGGTGCTTGCCTTGCATGCAGCCAACCCGGGTTGAATTCTCAGCATCTCATATGGTCCCCTGAGCACCACCAGGAGTAATTCCTGAATGCAGAGCCAGGAATAACCCCTGAGCATCGTAGGGCTTTAACCAAAAAGCAAAAAAAAAAAAAAAGCCGGGGTGGCCATACTAGTATCCAACAACATAGATATCAGATTGAAAAAGACTAGAACGAACAGCGAAGACCATTTGTTATTAATCAAGAGATAAGTAAAACAGGAAGAAATCACTCTCCTAAACATATATGCACCCAATGAGGGACCAGCTAAATACTTAAAACAACTGCTAGCAGATTTTAGGGAGGACATTGCTAGCAACACAATAGTAGTTGGAGACTTCAACACCACTTTATCATCTCTGGATAGATCAATAAGATTAAAACTCAACAAGAAAACACTAACTTTGAAGGAAGAAATAGAAGAGAGAGGGATAGTAGATCCAGGAGTTTAAATTCCCATAAAAAGGAATACACACTCTTTTCCAGTGCACGCGGAACATTTTCCAAAATAGACCACGTGCTGGGCCACAAAACATACCTCGATAGAATCATGAAGATAGAGATTGTATCCACTTTCTTTTCAGACTATGATGCACTGAAGATAGAAGTTATTCATGCACAGATGTGGAGAACCAAATCAAACACCTGGAATTAAACAACTCAATTTTGAATAACGAATGGGTCAGGGAGGAAATCAAGGAAGAATCAAAAGATACCTGGAAACAAATGAGAATGAAAACACGAGCTCCCAGAACCTGTGGGACGCAGCTAACGCCATGTTAAGAGGAAAATGTATAGCCCTACAAGCATATCTCAGGAAGGAAGAAAAGTCCCACATAAATAACTTGACCTCACAGCTCAAGACCTTATAAACAGACCAACAAAAGGAACCCAAACCAGGCAGAAGGAAAGAAATAATAAAATTTAGAGCAGAAATCAGTGACATGGAGACCCCAAAAAATAATCCGAAAGATCAATGAAACCAAAAGTTGGTTCTTTGAGAAAATAAATAAGATTGAGAGTTTGGAGAGAGCAACAAGAGCCATGGCACATAGAACTGGCAAATCAATTGTGTTATATTTGTATTGATCAGGACAAGAGACTATAGGGGCCCAAAATTAATGGATGAGGTAATTTATTTGTTTACACTTTTGGGGGGGGGGGCTGGTGGCAGGGATTAAATTCAGAAGGAATGTACTCTGCCACAGAGTCACACCTTCAGCCCAAAGAGAAGTAAGTTCTTTTTATTTGGAGTATAAGTGAGGAATTTGGTGTGGGCCACAACTGGAGGTGCTCAGAGCTTAGTCCTGGTTTTGTAATCAGGGCTCAATACTGTGGTGTCTAGGAACATATGCCAAGCCATGGATTGAGCTGGGATTGTTAGACTAGATCACCTTCTCTATCTTCCCAGTATCCTCCTCCCATGTGAAAAGTGAAAAAGACAAACCAAAGAGCTGGAGCACATGCTTGGCATGCAAAAGACTCAAAGGCTCAGGTTTGACCTCGAGCACCTCGTGTTTTCCCAAGCACTGACAGATATGGCTTAGAGCGTTGTATCTAGAATAGCTCATCAAATCACTCAGTGTGCCCTACAAATAATTTTAAAAAACCAAAATAACAAACCAAAGATAAATCATATTTTTCATAGGCTTTGCACAAGGCTTCCCATTTTGTCTTGTAGCTATACATAATTAACATGTTCAGAGAAGGAAAAATAACTTTCCTTGAATCCTTCTCAGTTCTTGGCTGAAATCACTATAGTAAAGTACATAACAACTGTTTCACTGTATCACTGCCATCCTGTTGTTCATTGATTTACTTGTGCAGGCACCAGTAACTGAGTACACTCAGCCCTGAGATTTTAGTAGCCTCTCCTTACTCATCCTTTCTCGTCAGAACAACAGAAGGAAAAACAAAGCCAACTTTAGTGATATATATATTTTATCATATGTGGGAAGTATTTGGATGGAGGGAAGCAATTCCCTGGGGTGTCTTAGAATTCAAGCTTGTAGAGAGGCACAACTTAGAATTTCTATGGATTGGGTTTAAACAATGCAGAAAAAATGAACATTGCAATAAATTAAGTCAGATGAATCCTTTAGTATCCCTGTGCCTATAAAAGTTGTGTTTATACTAGACAATAGTTTATTAAGTGTGCAGTAATGTTGTGTCTAATTAAAATGAGAGATATAAACTGAGCATAATTTCAACTGTTGAAAAAATGTGCCTGCTGACCCAGGGTTTCCAGGAACCTTCAATTATTTAAAAAAATTCACAATCAGGCCAGAGTGATAGTACTAATAATGGATAGGACACTTGCTTTGCATGTACTGACCAGGGTTTGATCTCCAGCATCCCATATAGTAGTCACCCTCCAGCACCACTAGTACTAATACTAGTAACCCCGACCACCACCTGACGTAGCTCCCAAGACAATAAATAAATAATAAACAATACAACATTGCAATTTACAATGCATTCAAATGTAATAAAATGAGGTGTCCCTTATACTGTTTTGATAGGAAAATTGAGGTCAAATTTAGGACTCTTAAAGAAGATTTTCCAGGAATATGAGTAGAGTGTAGATAGAACTGATATAATTTGTGGCAAAGTTTGTATGTGATATTGAC
Organism: Sorex araneus; assembly: GCF_027595985.1. NCBI lineage: Eukaryota > Metazoa > Chordata > Mammalia > Eulipotyphla > Soricidae > Sorex > Sorex araneus. The sequence continues at coordinate 30,262,205 of NC_073310.1, forward strand.
TTCTAGTTTCACCTGTGATGAGAATAGATCACTAGTTGATCACATACCTAGGAGGGAATCTACACAGTTGAATTTCTTCTGGAGAATTTGTCTTTAGTCAGGAGAAGAGGGCAAGCGAAAATTTCTTTCTGCGTTTCCTAGTGCCTACAACTCAAAAATAAGGTATTTACCTTATTCTGTGGCGTATTCTGTGATGGAATGTTCCTGAGCTCATACAATCTTATTTTAAGATGATAAATTCTGCTGCTTTTGATCTGATATCACATTGTTTAATCTGTTATCATCTGATTAGATTTGGATCTTGATTTTATTAGAGTAAGGGTTCATTAGTGCTTAAATTTAGACCAAAAGAAAATATTTCTACATAAAAGTAAAAATTCTCAGGGCTGGAGAGATAGCACAGCGGGTAGGGCGTTTGCCTTGCACTCGGCCGACCCGGGTTCAAATCCCAGCATCCCATATGGTCCCCTGAGCACGGCCAGGGGTAATTTCTGAGTGCAGAGCCAGGAGTAACCCCTGTGCATCGCCAGGTGTGACCCAAAAAGCAAAAAAAAAAGTAAAAATTCTCAGTTTGGCTAATAAAGTTTCAAATCATTATCTTGATTCTATTTGTAAAAGTAAAGGAGTCAACAAAACTATGATGAACTTATTTCTGGCATTTTGTTCATATACTGTCAACTTTGAAGATCTTTTAAAATTGAGATGATAGTGGCTTATAATGCCACTAGGTGTATATTACTACACCATATCTAACACATAAGTGCCAATATTCTTCCACCACACCCATTTGATCTCTTTCAGTTTGCATTTCCCTCCCAACACTTTGGAACCTCAGTAATGTGGTCAAATTCTAAGACTTGTCTTGGGTTTTTTTTGTTTAAATTTATTTTTAATTTAAGCAACCGTGATTTACAAGGTCATTCATAGTTGAGTTTTAGACATACAATATTGCAGCACCAATCACACCTCCAGTGTCAACTTCCTTCCATCAATATTCTCAGGTTCCCTTCCATATCATCACCTCTGCCCCCCACCCCTTACTTCCAGCCTACCCTTTTGACAGGCACCTTTCTAAATCCAGTTGTTAAAGTTTTGGTCTCTAGATTTCAGTGTTATTGACTCTAGTTTGGGTATTTGGCTCTATCATTCCTAACTACTACCTTTGTATCTTAATCCCTTGACTTGGCCCCCATTGCTTCTCAGCTGTCTCTTCTCATCTCTTCCACTTTTCTTTTCTTATCCTCTCCATAATCTGAGCCCAAGGTTGATCTGGGCATCCCTCTTTAAAACATTGCATTCCCTCATCAAGTTATTTGAAATACCACATGTAAGTGATACCATGGTAGAAGCTTTTTAATTTGATATCACTCCATTTGTTTGTTTGTTTGTTTGTTTGTCTTTATTTTGTTTGATATTATATGTATCTGAAGTTTGGTCATTGCAGCACATGGAAATGTTATTATGCAAAATAGGAATGTGCAGTGTGGTGGTGAGTTCAGCACTTAGCCTTGCTGCTGTTGCTAAACTTGACTTGACCCTAGAGATGGACAGATCCTGTGGACACTGGAGTTCTAACATCAGGACATATCCTAAAGGGGGTGCATGATAATGTCATTAGCAAAATCTGAGTACTACAACTGAAAACTGAATTCTGAGGACAGAGACTAATAATTGCAAGACTAAAAGAGTCTTCTCCCCTATCTTTTAGGAAACTGAATTAGTAAGAGAACTGGCTATGTGTCAAATATAGAACACCCGAGAGACACGCAAACGAATCTCGGAACCCAGAAATGCGTTCAGACTTTGCATTAGATTAACAGTGCCGGGCCACCCCAAGTGGGAAAAGGTGTCATCCCTCCCCCTATTGCCTCTGGTGGCTTGGTGGCCACCATCTTCCAGAGGCCACTGGACCGTCAGGTATGGGCCAGCAGTGATAAGACATGAGGGACCTCATGGCATGGGGGTGGAGCTGGTTCTTGTCCTCCCCTGCCCCAATGAGACCCCTGAGTTGCCGCCTACAAACAGCCCCTCAGGATACTGATTAAGCTGCTTAATGGCCATGATCCCAGAGACACACAAACGAATCTCGGAACCCAGCAGCTTTTGGCAGAAATCCCTCCAAAATTAATTATTAAAATTTCAGAATTCCAATATATGTTATTCATAATCAACAATAGAAAACAAATGGTCTAATATTGCCTTTTCAGCAGGTCTGAGTGTTGAGGTCAAATCCCAAATAATAATGGTGGATCTGGTGTCGAAATATTGAATGTAATCAAAGTAGAGAGAGAGTTATGTGAAAATCATCTGCCACACAGGTAGGGGGAGGGTTTGGGATGGGGGTATACTAGGGTTTTTGGTAGTGGAAATTGTGCACTGGGGAAGGGACGGGTGTTTCATCATTGTATGACTGAGACTTAAACCTGAAAGCTATGTAACTGTTCTCACAGTGAGTCAATAAATAAATTTATTATATAATACATACATATATATATATATATATAAAACACCTGGATGCATGCTTTGTGCATGGATGGAGCTATGGAAGCACAGAAACAGTGTAGAATATTTTCTCTGCGTTATTCTGATAGGCACCCCCAGGAAACACTGGAATCTACTGCAGCATTTTATATGCAAGGCTACATAAATAAAGAATTCCTTTGATAAAGTCATAGTGCCACCTACAGGAAAACAAAAGAAGCCAACCCAAGTACATAAGCAGACAAATTTGGCAGATCTCTGTTATAAAAATGAAATTAAATTCCATAGAGAAATTATAAATCACCAGAGAACAAATATAAAGACAACTAATTGAGGAATGCAAATGGAAAATAACTGAAATAGTCATAAAAATACAACTTAACAAGTTTTTATAATCTGAAACATGGAAAAACAGGACACATTTTCAAAGAACTACAGAAGCACCAGTGGTTCCTCAAAAACATAAATGGAAGTTACACAAAAGTTCCAAAAAGATGCTAGGTGGGTAAAGAACCCTGAATGAAATTAATCCAACATGGACATTATAATAGTCATACTCAAACCTAGATTGAGGGTAATGACTAAAACACAAGCAAGGAACAAACTGTCACTGTCACTGTCATTCCCTTGTTCATCGATTTAGTTAATTGGGCATCAGTAACGTCTCTATTCCTCCCAGCCCTGATATTTTAGCAGTCTCTCCTTACTCCTCTTTCCCAATGATTGGAGGCTCTTTCAGGGTCAGGGGAATGAGACCTATCGTTGCTGTTTTTGGCATTTTGAATATGCCATGGGTAGCTTGCCAGGCTCTGCCTGTGCAGGAGGGATACTCTCGGTAGCTTGCTGGGCTCTCCGAGATGTATGAGTGCTTATAGTGTATATGAGTGTATATTATTAACAATATAATGTAATAACTTAGTAATATAATATAACATAATAATATAGTATAGTGTATGAGTGTATATCATTAACAATATAATGTAATAATTTAGTAATATAATATAATATAATAACATAATATAGTGTATGAGTGTATATCATTAACAATATAATTGTTATTTACAACATAATTATAAATCACAGAATGTCAATCAATAATAAGTTAAAAATAAACATAATTTAATTGCGTTACAAAAATATTTTTAAAATATTTTTTCTTTTACATTAAAACACCATTTGTCTTTAAATTAACATGCTGGAAATTCTACCTAGAATATGGTAAACAGGGAGGCAAAGGAAGTAAATTCTTAAAAACACTAACTGGCATGCCACAGTGAATACGAACACAACTGAGAAGTTCCCCCCACCCACCAATAGAAAAAAGAGCTAAGACAAAAACAAAATCCTTATTTATACATGTATCACTGTCATCCCATTGTTCATTGATTTGTTTAAGTGGGCTCCAGTAACGTTTCCATTCATCCTAGCCTTGAGATTTTAGCAGTCTCTCTTTACTTGTCCTTCCCAACTCTCCACACGCTCGGATGAGCCTCATGCATAAAGGAACCGGCGGAAATAGTATATGAAGTGCTAGCTTCCCTTTGCAAATGTAAGAATAATAAGTGATTTGGTGAAAGGAGAGGTAAGAAAGTGGGTAAGCCACTGACCTTTCATGAGGTCAGATTTTTTCCCAGGAACTCTATATGGTGTCCCCAAGCACCACTAGGAGTGATCCCTTGAGTGGGAGACCAGGATTGAGCCCTGGGCACCACTGGGTGTTGGAGGGGAAGAAGAAGGAGGAGGAGCAGGAAGAGGAGAGAAAAAATGAAAAAGAAATCCAAGGTATAAGAAGACAAATTATTGTTAAACTATCAAAAATCAATGATAAAAAAAGGTCAAAAGTTGCTTGGAGAACATAGAATATGCAAAGGAACCATTATTGGATTTTCTCAGTAGAAACCCTATAGACTAGTGGATTTACAATGCTAAAAGTTAAAAGTTGTCAGTCCGAAATATTTAACCTGGAGATGGGATGCAGTTCAGTAGTAGCTCAACACTTCCTGGCCTGTGTTTGATGCCAGCAAGTGTTGACCGAAAAGCCAAACTATAAAAATAAAATAAATAAAATAAGTTTCTAAAAAGATATAAAGGCAAACATAGGCTGAATGAGCACTCCTCCCAAAACACAAACAAATTTTTAAAAAGCATATTTAGCTCCCAAATAATAATTCAAACACAATCGAGAAACAAAGATTTTTCCACAGGTAAACAAAAGCTAATGGAGTTTACTATCACCAGATATGTTTAAAAAGGAATATTGAAAGTTTTTTCTACATGAAAAGAAGAAATATGCAAAAATAATAAGCAAAGCAATAAGCAGTAATATAAAATCCAGCACATAAACAACAATAATAGGAAACAACAATAGTATCTGCACAGCTAAATCATAAAGATTTCGTACCAGAGGCTGGAGCTATAGTACAGTGGACAGGGTGTTCATCTTGAATGACGCCAACATGAAAAAGAAATAAAGATGTAATATCAGCACACACAAACAAAAGACTATTTTAGACATGGGAACTTGATACAAATTTCATGGAAATCACAAGACAAGATCTGGAGCATAAAACTTAGGAAAAAATATAAATATTGAAGGCTATTTAAGAAAAATCATCCAAATTAAAAGAAACATAGAAAAAAAGGGTAAGAAAGAATAGACATATAAAACAACTAGAAACTAAGTTATAAAGCAGCGATTAAGCCCCATATATTAATAAATACCCTAATTGCGGATTTGTATAAATTCGCATTTAAAAACACACAGAGTTGGGATGGGGGTGGAACAGGTAGGGTGCTGGGTTCAATCCTGGGCATTTCACATGGACCCTGAGACCCTTCAGGAGTGATCTCCAAGAGTAGAGCCAGGAGGGGGCTGGAGAGATAGCACAGCGGGTAGGGCGTTTGCCTTGCACGCGGCCTGACCTGGGTTCGATTCCCAGCATCCCATATGGTCCCCTGAGCACCACCAGGGGAAATTCCTGAGTGCAGAGCCAGGAGTGACCCCTGTGTATCGCCAGGTGTGACCCAAAAAGCAAAAAAAAAAAAAAAAAAAAAAAGAGTAGAGCCAGGAGTACATCCTGAGCACTACTGGGTGCGACCCCAAAGAAAACATAAAACAAACCCCTAAAAAAGAAAACTATAAATATTACATATATTAGGCTATTTGTAAGATACAAAGACAGGGGCTGGAGCGATAGCACAGTGGGTAGGGAGTTTGCCTTGCTTGAGGCTGACCCGGATTTGATCTCCTGCATCCTCTATGGCCCTCTGAGCACCACCAGGAGTAATTCCTGAGTGCAGAGCCAGGAGTAACCCCTGAGCACCTCCTGGTGTGACCCCAAAAGCCCAAATATAAAAATAAAATAAATTTTTAAAATGTTTTAAAAGATAGAAGACAAACATAAGCTGAATGAAATGTTGAAACAAGATGTTTCAAGACAATAACACAGAAGGGCTTGAACTGCTAGTCAGAGATCAGATAAAATAAACTTTCAGACATCAAAAACTAAGTAGGATCCTATGTAGTGATCAGTGGGTCAGTTTATCCAGAAGATTTCAGTCATCATTTTTTATGCACTCAACATGGGAGCACCTGTAGGATAACATAGCCTCAGGTAGTTTAGGTTTATTGGGTTACTCCCATCACAGTGCTCCCATTCCTCTTTGTTTATTTGTAACTTCTTTCTTAGTGTTCTGTTGACTTGCAAATATTGTTTTTCTCTTCTCCTTGAGTCCTTTGCATAGTTTATTCAGAGCAATGTCCTTTTTGTATGGACACAGGAAGACTTAGCAAATGCTATGCTAACCTGGGAGTCATTTGACTCTACATGATATTTTCCTCCTGGGCATCTGTTCTCTCGACCTAAGCCTCAGCTGCCCTTACTTCCTAGCACCCCCCAAAGCAGGGTCCTGATGAGGGACAGGACGGACCCCGGGCAAGCGGTGAGTTGTGTGCTACCCTGGCATCGAGATGGGCCTGGCCAAAGTGCCTAATGCTTAACTATAAGTTAAGAGGTTAATCATGGACAAATGTTGTCATGATCCAAACAAGATTTGGACCCTGCTAGGGTTAGGAGTGATTAATCTGGCCTGAGTGCTGTAGTCTGAACCTGTGGCAAGATGTTGCCAGGAGAGCTGCCTTGCAAGCCTCAATGTATCTCTTGCTATGTCCATACAAAGATAACTAGTATTAAGATGTTAATAAGTGTTTGGACTAAGGAAAGGAAAAAAGCCTTAAGAGTCAGGAAGGGCTTTGGAATGCCCTGCCCTCAGGAAGGGCTTTCTTATGTTGATTTTGCTACCTGGCTGGGTGTAGCCTTGAGGGCAAGGTCGGAGAGACAAGGAGGAGGAGAGACTAGAGAGAGGCTGCAGTTGATCCAGAGAGAGGCTGGAGCTGGGAGTGCGGGAGATGAGAAAGATGGAAGATTGAATAAACGGTCACTAATCAGCAACCAGCTTGGTCCTCGTTCTTCCTTCGCCTGTCCTTGGCCAACGGCTGTCCGGATCCAGCCCACACACAGTGGTTCCAAAGCACCGAACGAGGGCGGTGAGACAGAGCCACCCGGAGAGCCCGAGAGTGCACACGCCCCTCGGCGTGCCTTAGTGTTTTACAAGCACCCAACTATAAAAAAAAAAATGGAACTCAAAGTTTATATGGAAAATAACACAATAATAGCACATAATATTAATACACTACTCTGAGGAATAGACTTATTCATATCAAAATTAGCAAGAAAAAATGACCTTAAATATTATCACTGATAAGATGCATAATAAATACTTAAAAAGAAATGAAAACACATTTTTGAAGTGCACATAAAACACTTTTAAGACTATATTAGTATAGTATATATTAGGACAGAAAATAAGTGTTAATAGATATGTGAAAGCTATAATATTATCAAGTATATTTTCTCATCATAGTGATATGAAACTAGAAATAAACAACAGTAAGAAAATAAGGTAAAACTAAACAACATACTTCTAAATAACTTAAGTCAATGAAGGGATCAAAATCTAAAGATAAATTAAATATCTCTTGGTTCAAAGTTAAAAATGAAAATATGATCTATAAGAGCATAAGGAATACAGAAAAAGAGGCATGTAGAGGAAAAGTAATCACAATCAACCATAATAATAGACAACAAAACTAATCACCCCACCTCACCCATCTAATGTATACAAACAAATAAAGTAGAAACCAAAATAAACTTACTGAAAACATAATGAATTCAAGGAGTGCTGTTTTGAAAGCATCAATAAAGTATATTGAATGCCTCACTGTGCTTACTATGAAAGAAAGAGAAAACTGAAAAAAGAATTTGATATGAAAAACATTAATGCTCCAACAGGTAATGCAAAAGCTTGTAAAAAGGCTCACAATGCACTACTATGAACATCTATATGTAAATGAATTTGGCAACATAGAAGAAAAAGAAAAGTTCTTATAATTATGCAATTTTATATAATTGAACCAAGAAGAGGAGTCCAGTGTCTCTGTTCATTGTTTCTTACTCTGAGTGGGCACTGATACTTCCCAGACAAGCATAGACTTTCTCCTTCTGTACAGTGTTATATTATGATTGCCCTTTTGTTTGTCTAGCCCTTTAAGGAAGGCAATAGTTTTTGGTTTAATAATATTTACTTATAATACCGATGCCTTCCACACTGGAGAAATTACAATTGACTCAGCAATGCATGGATTAGAGGTGCTGGCTCCAGTGAAGGAAAATATCCACATTAAAGTATTTGAATCCCCATAAACCTATTAACAGCCTACTGTCAACCAGAAGCCTTATCCATAGCTAACACACATATTTTATATAACATATGTATTATGCACTCTGTATGATTGTCAGAGCATGTCACTAAGAAAATCTTAAGAGTTTTATAGTATTTATATATATAAACATACTCCACCCTTCTCGGAGAGCCCTGCAAGCTACTGAGAGTATCTCGCCCACATGGCAGAGCCTGGCAAGCTATCCATGGTGTATTCGAAATGCCAAAAACAGTAACAACAAGTCTCGCAATGGAGTCATTACTGGTGCCTGTTTGAGCAAATCGATGAGCAATGGGATGACAGTGACAGTGACAAAGTATAAATATTATACCATATTTATAGTGTATAAATATAATATAGTATTTTTCAACACCCTAAATTTAGGTCAGTGCTATCCTCTGACCTAAACTGAAATGACCTAGGTGCAGTAGTAGCAAAAGCAATTCGGGGGCACTTTCTATTTGTTCAATTTCTGGGTCATCGGAGGGACACGGAGTGATTCTTTTTTTTTTTTTTCTTTTTTCTTTTTGGGTCACACCCGGCAATGCACAGGGGTTACTCCTGGCTCTGCACTCAGGAATCACCTCTGGTGATGCTCAGGGGACCATATGGGACGCTGGGATTTGAACCTGGGTCGACCGCGTGCAAGGCAAACGCCCTACCCGCTGTGCTATTCTTCCAGCCCCCAGGGAGTGATTCTTTTCTGAAAAAGAAACGTAAGTAAATAAGTGCTTTGGTTTAAGTCACCTGGTGACTTAAATAAGGAAAACCACATATGATGAATGGACCCTTTTAGTTTAAACTTGTATTGCTCAGTAAGCTTGATTAAAAAAAAAAGTAGTAGAGAAAGGAAAATATGAAAGTATAAAAAGAAGATATAAAGGATGGAAAGAAGGAATAAAGTAAGAAAGGGAGAACAACTAAGAATAATAATAATAAAGACACATAAAAGATGAAAAGAAGAAAGAATTGGAAAGGTTGTTTCGGATAGAGATTTTTCTTCTGGTGTCATTACCAGTGTGGAATTTTCTTAGAAAAAACAGGGCCTCACTAAACTTCTTTTTTCCTTCTGCCCTTTAACATAAGTCAAACATTGGGAAAGCATTCTGTTTGTTTTGTTTGCTTTTTAGTGTTCTTTCCCTACCACCACCATCCCAATACTCCCGGGTTTCACAGACACTGAGATTGGCATCTGTCTAAACTGAAGAACTTTGCATGTGATTGAAGAGGAGGGCAAGTTAAGAGTCAAGAACTGAAGGGCAGGTTAAGGGTTAACCGCTGAAGTTGCCCTTTGTAACTACTTGACTGCTTTGAAAGATGTCTTCAGGACCTACCGCTGGGCAGGACTCTGTCACCAAATGGGCCAACAAACTGCCCTAGGAACTATAGGCAAACATTTGCAGGGAAATAGTTAACAGTCAACAAATGTTTAGATATGCAAATCAAGTGACCTATGTGTGATCCCCTTTGATATATAGAGGTGATTCCCTTTGATATGTGAGATTTTCATTTGTCAACAAATGTTTAGATATGCAAATTAAGTGACCTATGTGATATGTGAGATTTTCATTTCTCCCCCAAAAGGGTATAAAAACAGCTAGCTTTTTGAGTTCGGGGCCTTCAGTTATGCCACGCTATTGAGGCACAATTGAAGATCCCAATATAGCTATATTGGCTTAAATAAACCCCATGCATTTGCAGAAAGAGTTGTCTTGGTTTTGTTCTTTTGTCTCTCCGAGCCTCCCCCGGGCAGAGATCTGCCGCCCCTAACATGATGACCTTGCCTTTCCAGGTGTCTAAGTACAAAAAAGAGAGTGAGCCACAAGCAATCTGACCTGCTAAATATAAAGAACCAGGTTTCAAAACTGCAATCTTAACTGCTCCAAGTGTTGCAAGGACCTGCCAGTCATTGGCAAGGGCATAGGATTAGCTTTTCCTGGACTGTACAGGAATTCAAGGACCTATATAAAATGAAAACAGATCGTCTGCATCACAGCCATGAAAAATGTCACAGCTAATTATGGCCATGTTGCCTCCCTGTATTATTTCCTTGCAGGTGTCCACACAATCATGGTTTCTTTACAGCAGCACGGGCAGCAGGCTGGAATGGGACAAAGAAATAAACCATAAGGAGTCTGGGTCACTGTGTGGAACATCACCCCCTTGAGGCAAAAAGAAGTTCCCTAGGAGAAGATAAATGATCACTTGAAAGAAGAACCCTGTCACAGAAGACAAGGTTGCAGCAGAGCAGCAGAGAAGGAAGTTTTTTTTTTTTTTTTTCTTTTTGGGTCATACCGGCATTGCACAGGGGTTACTCCTGGCTCATGCACTCAGGAATTACTCCTGGTGTTCCTCAGGGGGATCATCTGAAATGCTGGGAATCAATCAAACCTGGGTAGGCCTCAAGCAAGGCCCTACCCATTGTGTTATCACTCTAGCCCCAGGGAGATTTTTTTTTTTTCAAAACAGAAAATTGCTCAGAATCTAGTACAGTAAATGTTTCACTAACACTGCCCTGGGTCATTATTACAGCCCTTGCAGGTAATGGCAAAACCCACCATTATTTCTCTGTATTCTCATTATTGTCAATTCTCATTATTATTTGTAGTTTTTTTTTTTAGCCCCCTACCTGTAATGTGATCACTAACTTCAAAGCCAGAGACAGCTGGTTGTTGAGTGGAAGTCAAAGGGTTCCACAGAAGCAACTTGACCTTTTTGGGGCATGACACGGGGTCTCGGAACATCTTTACCAAGATTGAAAGAACTCTCTTGTCATAAATGTAACGAATGCCTGCTATATGCATCTATGCTTGTGCCATTTAACTAAATGATGTGAAAAGAGATTTTGACAGCTATAGTCTGTGAGTTGGGTAAAAACATAGCTGTTAAAGGCTAGATATCTTGGGGACTAGTGCCTGGACACCTTAATTTTCTGTCATTCATATGGGAGTGAAACTGGGAAAGCTACTTAACTTCTCTGTCTCTAAAAAAGAGGCAGTAATAATGCTCATTCTTAGAATTTTCATGAAGATCAAGTGGATTGATAACATTTAAAATAAGGGGAAATGAGCACCAAACATAGAAAGTGACTGATAAATCACTATTGTCACAAGTGCAGAAAATGCAGAGTCACTTGAGGATTTCTAAGTTACAGAGTCATACAAACAGGGACAGAGACAGAGGGAAATTACAGTTCTTGGAATCACTCATAATAAGAGGCCATAATCTGCGATTCAGAAATTCCTATCCCACTCTCCCTTAGGCAAATGCAATCTTATTTTTAAAGGACACCTGTTCAATGGGTCTGCTATGCAAATCCTTTATCTTCATATGAACAAAACAGGCTGTTTCAGGATGGACAATTCCTTGCTTTATCTTCTTTCTTCCTCCTAGAAAATGTCAAAAAGTTGGTGGTGGGAAAACCAGAATATAGCAAGGCTAATAAGCTTCATTATCACCCAAAGGGAGAAAGGCAGGGAGCTTCCAGGTTTCTGAAAATGGACAATTTTTTAAATAATTTTCATAAGCATGCTTTAAGTGTTGCCTTAAACTTTTTGCCTTCTGATGACAGATGTGATGGAAGTCACAGAAGCTCTAGGAAGATGCATTCGAGCTGTTGCAGAAGAGCTGTTAGCCAAAGTATTAGGTGGTTGGTATGTCACTGAAGGCAGTTCAAGGCACAGTGCTGAAAGGGTCCTATATGTCCTTAATACTGTGTCTTCCAGAAGGAAAATTAGATAAAGCTCGATAATTAATCATCAATTCGAGCAAAAAAAATTTCTTTCACTCAGGGAAATAGTGCCTGGAATGATAGGATAAGAACCTGAATAGGATTACAGATGTATGAAATCTAAAAACATACATTCATCTCCTTAACAAATAATTACTCAGTGCTGAGTATTCAAAAGACACTGGGGTGGTTACTTTAGTGGTTCAGAAAATGTGTGAAGATATTAAACATAGAAAAATAGTCACCAACCAGGCAGTACTTAAAACAACTATTCATAAAGGCCATATTTATTTATTTATTTCCTTTGTGGGGGCCACATCAGAGGTCCTCGAGGATTACTCTTGACTTTGCATTCAAGGATCTCTCCTGGCAGCACCGGGGCAGAGAGAGGGAAGGGGCAGAGGACGGATAGGGAGACCATATGCAATGCCAGAGATTGAACCTGGGCTGGACGCATGCAAGACAAGCACCCAACCTACTGTCCTACAACTTTTTCCCTTAATAGGGCCATTTTTTAAGTGACAGTTTATACACATCATATTGCAGTGCAATCATCACTGCCATCACCTTCAAAACGTTTCCTCTTATAAAACTGAACTCTGTACTCATTAGACAAGTCCCTGCATTCCCCTACCCCTTCAACCATTGGCAACTGTATTCTGGGGATATATTTTGATGTGGGGGTGGGATTCCAAAGCATGTTCAGGGGGCTCAGGGGCCTCTCTTGGTCCGATGAGGCCCAAAAATGCAATATTGCTTGGGCCCTGCTGTACTAGGAATTGCCCAAGCCAACCTGGTGGTGCTCAGGGCCACCCAGGGCTACAATAACAGAAGTCTGGAGGACTGTCTGGCATCAGAGATCCAACTTGGGTCAACTGAAAGCAAGGCATGCATCACAGCCCTTGTATTATATCTCCGCTCCCAGCATTTTGTCCCTAAAAATTACAAATTTTTGGTAAAGAATATGAGTAAAAGTATACAGTGTTTGCTATTTTTATCTGGCTTACTTTACTGAGCTAAACACATTACCAAGATTCATTCATGTTATAGCACGTGTCAGAATTTCCTTCTTAAGGCTGAATTCCATTGAATGTATATGCCACATTTTATTTACTTGATTTTTAAAAAAATTTGTTTTTGAGCTACACCCAGCTATACTCAGGTATTACTCCTGAGTCTATGCTCAGGAATCACTACTGGTGGACTTGGGGGACCATATGGGATACTAGGGATTGGACCAGAGTTAGCTGCATGCAAGACAAATGCTGTATCTGCTGTATTATTTGTCTGGCCTGATTGATTCATCTTTTGATGGGCATTTGGGTTATTTCTACCTTCTAGGTGTTGTAAATAATGCTGCTGACAACATGTGTGCAATAAATATCTTAGACACCTTTTTTTTTTTCAATTTGTAAGACATTCATAATAAAGTTGCTGGATCATTTTTTTTTTAGAAACCACCATATTGCCTTCCATAGCAATCACATCCTTTTTACATTTCTACCTACAGTGAACTAGAGTTATACTTTCTCTGCATTCTTTTTAGTACTTGGTCTTTTCTCTCTGTTTTTTAATAGTACCACATCAATAAATATTAATTTCTCTAATGCTTAGAAATTTTTTAAATGGGTTGATTAGCCATTTATTTATATTCTGAAAGGTTTTTTCCAAGACTTTTGCCCATTATTAAAGTGAATGTTGCAGGGGTTTTGCCTTTAAGTGAGATATTTTCTTTTGTTAGCTGACTTTCTTATCCAGGACCCCAATGACAAATATTATACAAGTCTGTTAAGTCATCAATCTTTCTTATGCTTTGTTCTTCCCAAGAATAAGCTTTAATACTTTGGTCTCTTATGTCCTAAGATGACTAATTTTCCTAAGCAGTTTCTTTTTGTAAATAAACTTTTTAACGTGAGTCCCTAATCACCTCTCTTTAGATTTATCTGACATGACAAAATCTTTGAGGAAAACAATTTTGGACTAAGAAGGTAATACTATTACAACTTTTGCCCCAGAATTAAAAACAGCATCAAATCAGGTATTTCTATTCCTTTAACAGACTTCATTATAAATCATATGGATACCATACTGTGTAAAAAATAGAATAAATTTTGTGCCTAATACACTCTACTCACATATTGTGACCTGAGAGTTATCTTAATTTCCCTGATTCCTGAAATTTCTACTCAACATACCTATCCTATCTCCTGATGATGCTGTTAGAGCTGTCTTCGTGAAACAACCTCAGAAAGTCCAAGACTTGCTTTCACTATAAGAGACTCATTCCTCCTGGAGCTGGTCTCAGTGCTTACCTCTCTGGTATAATTGTTCCATGGGGAACTCTCTATCACCTCCTACACTTGACTGTGTTTCCTCAGGGTAATCACTGAGTTTAATTCCGCTTTGATTATGAGCACCCAATTCACAAAAGAAAAAAAGTAAGTGCTTAAAAATATGTGAACTATGGAGTGAAAAACTGAAATCCACACTCACATACTAATGGTCAGTACCACATCAGAATACATCTAACACATGCTCCTCCAATGAGGAGGCTCCTGGTGAGACATGGGCAATCTGAGGCCAAGACATGAAATCAAGATGACCAGATACTCACTGTGACACAGAGCCAAGAAGTTGTTTCTAAGTGCTGGCATGAAGATGCTGTCTTGCCATGTGCTGAATGAATCTACCCCTCTCCACCAGCCCCGCCAAAGAGGCCTTCTCCTTAACATGCTCTGGTTAAACTGCTATGAATTCTCATTGTGGCCTTACTCCTATTCAATCAGCACAAGTCTTGCTAAACCATAAGATGAATGACTGAGTCTGGTGGAGTTAGCTTTGTGACTGTGAGCAAAGATGAAGGAGTATGGAGGAGAAAATATTCTCTTTGACAGACAACTCAATGTAATTGCCAGCAGAAGTAGGTGGAGATGTGTCAAACAATCAAATGCATGTGACAAGCATGCTCTTTTTTTACAGGTGAATTTAAAGAGCTTGCATAAGCACAGTATATGAGGAATAAAGTAGTTATAAACTATAAAGATAGTTGTAGATCAAACTTTTGGGTACCTAATAATGGTAAAGGTTATATTTCTAATGGAATGTGAACACACATAGATTATAGAAAGATTAAAAGATTTATCAGATATCATGGTGGGTAAGGTCTACTCTCAGAATCTCTGGCGATACTTGCAAGATCTGTATACAGTTATTAAATGAAGTATTTTTTGTAAATAGCTCTATAACATTTGATAGTCATTCAGATATAAAGCACTTAGGGGCTGGAGCAATAGCACAGCGGGTAGGGCGTTTGCCTTGCATGCGGCTGACCTGGATTCGATTCCCAGCATCCCATATGGTCCCCTGAGTACCTCCAGGAGTGGTTCCTGAGTGCAGAGCCAGGGATAACCCCTGTGCATTGCCAGGTGTGACCCAAAAAGCAAAAAAAAAAGCATTTAAATCATATTATAATATCTGTTCAAATTCAGAGATCTTTTCCTCCAACCTCTAATATCATTTTCATTACCCAATTATACTGAGTTTACCTTTGACATATCCTTGCTATGTTGTCTGTGTGGCTGTCATCTGTGCTTCTGATTCACTGGCTATAGAAGTTCCCAAGAACTTAAATTTATTTTTAATTTCACTATGCTGGGATTAATTTTTTTATTCCCTTTTCTTCTCTACTTCATTGTTATTGTTAGTGGTGGTTAGTTGTTAGTTGTCATGACTGACAGTTACACACACACACACACACACACTTGTCTCTGGTGCTTACACATTTTTAGCTGTGATGATTTCCAGGGATTACATAGCAGGCTGCAGTGTCCCAGTACATGGTATGGTGTGTACTGAAGTTTGCACTTGTTTAGTTCCAGCACTTCCATAATTGTTCATCTGGGCTTGTCAGAAATTGCTTATGGTGCTGGTGATTTCAGAGAGCAAATCTTCCAGAATTGTCCTCAATGCATGTAGGATAGCAGGTATTTGAATTCATGGCTGCATCCTTATGAAGTAGGTGCCTTAACCACTATACTATTTCTCCAGGTCCAATAAACCCTTTTAGGGCATTATAGACTTATTAGAGTTCCTTAGAGAAGTAAAGACACGCTATTCACTTTCATCTGTATGTGATAAAAGGATACACATATCCTTATGAAGAGACTCAGAAGTCTGTGGGGAGTAGTGCTGAACTTCCCGGCTCTCTCTCTGGGCTTAACACACGAACCTACCAGCTCATCTGACTTCCTACTTCGAGCATCTTTGTGGAGGCTTCTTATATAGGCACAGTCAGTCACTAGCTCTATTTCTACCAATCTAGATACAGGGTCTGGGATTAAACACATAAGCTTCTGATCATCCTAGTCTCTCTAGTGAGTATCATCATCCAGAAGCCATCAGGAACTTATCCAGGAACATGCTGTTAGAAAAAAGTACTCTGATATGACATTGAAATTCTAACTTCATAGGAGCCCCATGTCAAGAATTGGAGATCTATTAGAGCAAAAGATGCTCTAAGTGCTCCTATCATTTAGGAAATAATAAGCATTTTAAGAGTTCTATACCAAAACTGGGAGCAGGTGCCAAAATATATATTTTCAATTATTTCAAAAGTGTTGTACATAATTTCTCATTTCATGGAAAATGGCTCTTTTCAACAAAATCATTTCTCACATAGCTGTTGAATTTCACTTTACTAGCATTTGTGGATAATTTTTTTGGCATAGAACACCTACTAAATGTTACCCAAAAGTATTATTAATCATAAGTGTAAATATACGCTTATGATGGCATATTTCCTTCTAGGAGAGGAGGTGAGAATGGGAAGCAATGAGGTGCCTAAAACACTTAGAAACCAATCCCCTATGTAAGTTGTTATTAAAGAGGTTCTATGATCTAAAGCTGACATATCCTGTACATTCCAACACAAGCACTAAAGATTGAGAATATATGTCTAGAAGCAACACCTACCTGACTCCTGTCAACACACAAATGGCCCAGCTCCAAAACTAATCTCAAAAAGGAACATTATGAGGCCAGAGTGATAGTATGGCAGCTATAGTACAGATTGCCTTGCATGTGGCTGATCAGAATTCAATCCCTGGCATCCCATATGGTCACCAGAACCCTGTCAGGAGTGATCCCTGAGCACAGTGCCAGGAATAATTCCTGAGTACTGCTAGATGAGATCCAACCATCCCACCCCAACCCTTCAAAAAAGAAAAGAAGAAAATGCCACTAAATCTCCCCAGATAAACTGGTCCAGGCTGATAATTCTGGAGGCTTCTTGAAATGGGGGCATTCCCCCTTCTGCCTGAAGGCATAGCAGCCTGAAGCCACACCTGATATAGAAATGGTCCAGCTCCATAACTGAACCTCATCAAGCTGCCAAACCCCAAAATTGCTCCAGCTCACAGCTCCTGGACAATATATGCAATCATATAACAACTCCAAATTTCATAGTACTGTCCTCCCAGTAAGGTCAGAGCAAATCTGATGGGACGGTTACATAAAAGACCACCAAGCTCACTGAGCCTAAACAACACAGAAGGTTCAACAAACACCAACCAGCCCAGTAAATCCTCAATGGCTTCAGTAACACCATTGTGAGATACAACAATGATCACAAATCGACTAGTACTGATTTAAATTTTCATAATTCCATTTTCCTTTGTGTTATAACAAACAATATGAAGTAAATTTGTGCCTACAAGGATTCAGGCTATGGGTTGGTAGGTGAGAAACTAGGGCCATTCGTGGAGAGAAGTTCATTTTGGTGGTGGGATTGGTGTTGGGACATTTCATGTCTGAAACAACTATATTATGAACCACTTGGTAAATCACGATGTTATAATACATTTAAAAAAACATAGATAGTGGAACCTTAATGATTCCATGCTGAACAGGCTCATGAGACACAATTATGTGTTGTTCAATACATATTTACACCTTTTATAATGGTACCTATGGAACACAGTGCTACTGAAGGTTCTTGGTCTTCTCTGCAATTTTTAGAATCTTATTTATATATTTTTGTTTATTTGGACTGGGGTAATAGCACAGCAGGTAGGGTATTTGGCTTGCACGAGGACGATCCGGGTTCGATTCCTCCGTCCCTCTCAGAGAGCCCAGCAAGCTACCAAGAGTATCCCGCCCGCACGGCAGAGCCTGGCAAGTTACCCGGAGTGTATTCGATATGCCAAAAACAGTAACAACAAGTCTCACAATGGAGACGTTACTGGTGTCTGCTCAAGCAAATCAATGAACAACGGGACGACAGTGCTACAGTGCAGTGCTTTTATTTATTTATTTATTTATTTATTTATTTATTTATTTATTTATTTATTTATTTATTGCTTTTTGGGTCACACCTGGCATTGCACAGGGGTTCCTCCTGGCTCATGCACTCAAGAATTACTCCTGGCAGTGTTCGGGGGACCATATAAATGCTGGGAATCGAACTCAGGTGGGCTGCATGCAAGGCAAACATCCTACCCGCTGTGCTATCATCACTCCAGCCCCAGTTTTTAGAATTTTAGGAAGGGATAAAACCCATTAAGCCAATCCCCTGTGCCATAGGCGTCTTAGGAGCCAAAATGAGCACAGTGGTCAAGTGCTCACTGATAGAAAAAGGTAGTGGAATCAACGCTTGCTCTAGAGTACAGCTGGGGAACATTATTCTAAATCAGCCCCGCAGGCAGCCTCCTAGAGATGGCAGCCCTGTGCTAATGAGAAAGAATGAGTGGGTCAAAAGGAGCTTGTTATTACTGGAAGTATAGAAAGAGAAGTTTCCTATGTCCCTGCAATGGAAAGGGACACGCTTGAACTTGGTGACACTGCATATTCCTGCTTCATAACTGACACTAAAGTCTTTTCTTTTTCCCTTCAGATAAGCAATCTGTTGATTATTAAGTTTCTTTGGATGTTTGAAGAAAAATATAATATTATCTAAAATAGTACTGCTTTCTTCTGGATGAAAATAGAAGATGCTAAAGTTCTTGGAAAGAGTGGCGCTATGACATGGGGAACAAATCAAATCCTTGATCACTTTGTGGAAAGCCACACAACAACGATGATATTCGATAGTGCTAGATCTCCAGCATTTGTATGTAAATTATTTTGCATATGACTGCATCACTGGGACCAAAACGGAAATCTAGAAAACACCATGTTGTCTTCTTTTTAAAGAACAGTTTTTCCAGTTTTCTATATGTGATAGTTGCGGTGGGAGGCTTGACAGACTAAAACTAGTAATTATGTTATTTTATGTTACATCAAAGGACACCACAGCAAAATAACTCAGGCATATTGTTATAGATAAACATTATATTACATTGGGGATTGCCTGAGTGTGCTGTAGCTCTTCTCAGCATTTTGCATGTTCAGTCAGAATATAGACAATTTAACACTGTATCATAATTGGTACATTTGACACAAAAAAGCAAGCAAAAAAAATTATAACTTTGAAAAATGTAACTATGCATATATCTTCAAAAATCAAGAGTAAATCCTTTCTTGGATGGGGGAGCATTGGGCCACAATTGGAAGTACTCGTGGTTTACTACTGGCTCTGTGCTTAGGGATCACTTCTGGTGGGGCTGGAAGAACCATATCGGGTGCCAGGAATTGAACCCTGGTGAGTCATGTATTATGCAAGAGCCCAATCCACTTTACTATTTCTGCAGCCCCAAGGGTATATTATGCGTAACATAATAATATGCCCCACTACTGCCACCATGTAAGCTCATCTATCGGCCTTGTTCCAGAGACTCATAAATAAATCTGGAAAGAGATCAACTATTCCTCAAAATTTCTTGGACAGCTGTTCCCAGCTGAAACCTCTCAGATCTCTGGGTGTAAGTGTGTGTGTGTGTGGGGGGGGGGGGAGATGGCGGGTTCATGCCAGCTTCTGCTCAAACAAAGCCTCAGCGGCCTCTCCCATCCTCCGAAATCACTGCCACACCTCCAGCACAGTTAAATATTCTGGATTTTCTGGACATTTCCAAACTCTACAACGCTGACATCTGTGTAGTAGCACACTGTGTTGGATGGGATGTAATGTAGAAACTAATTTCAACGAATGAAAATATTAACACAGAAGGCTTAACTTGCAACAACCACTTAGTAAATCCTCAGACAAGGACTCATGGTGAGGTACAACAATTTTCACAGATCTTCTTTTATGGAAGCATTTTTGATCATTCCGTTATCCTTTTAGTGGTAACAAGCAATACAAAATAAATTATTGTGGGTTTATTATGAAGGCAGACTAGAGGGGTGGTAGGGAAAATGGAGACAATGGTAAAAGGAAGGTGACAGAGGTGGTGGGTTTGGTTTTGGAATATTGAATGCCTGTAACAAATAATCATGAAAAAGTTTGAAAACCATAGTGTTTAAATAAAGTTGGGGGAAATGATAACATAGGTATAAGTTTTTAAATTTAATTTTGTTAGTATCACTGTCATCCCGTTGTTCATTGATTTGCTCGAGCGGGCGCCAGTAACGTCTTCACTTGTCCCTGTCAAGTGCTAGTGTTGTCCAATGGCATCTGCTCGCTCCATGGCATCTGTTTGCTTTGGAACACCAAATACATCACGGGTAGCTTGCCAGGCTCTGCCATGCAATTTTTTTTTTTTGCTAATAGCATAAAAATTATTTATCAAGTAATTTCTATTACTTAACAAGTAATTGATAACTTCTGTTCAATATCGTTCACTACATGCAAATAAAGGAATGACCTCTGGAAATGAAACTCAGAAACAATTGGAGATAATTATGCTATAGCCTCTGCAATGAATTGATAATGAATGCAATTAAGTGTAATTGTGATATATTGAAGAAAAAGCTTGTGGTAGCAAAAAAAAAATGTTTGTAATGCTTTTTAAAAATAGTATTCAGGGTGTGGAGCGATAGCACAGCAAGTAGGGCATTTGCCTTGAATGCAGTCGACCCGGGTTTGATTCCCAGCATCCCATATGGTCCCCTGAGCGCTGCCAGGGGTGATTCCTGAGTGCATGAGCCAGGAGTAACCTTTGTGCATTGTGGGGTGTGACCCAAAAGGAAAAAAATAGTATTTAAAAGTTTGAGCAGAAAAGGACAATATTATTATTGGAAAGAATATGTTATTTCTAGGATAAGCATGGAAAATTAAGAATACCAAAAATGAATTATTGACAATCAGATTATTTTCTTGTAATCTTCCTTGATAATTTTATAGAAACCAGTATCTGTCACGTGGAAGTATTAACTAATAAATGAACGTGGACAATAGCAAGGAAAGAATGCTTTAATTTCTATTACTAACAAGTTTGTGAGCAATTTGTCTTTTTATTACTTTTGTTATCAAAAATGAAAATAATGAGCATATATTGCAAAGTTTTGTTATGAAAACTATAAAATAAAATAATAACAGAAACTCCATATCGAATTCCATAGCACATAGTAAGCACTCAGAAATATTAGTTATATGTAATTTTTTTTTTTTTTTGCTTTTTGGGTCACACCCAGCGATGCTCAGGGGTTACTCCTGGCTTTGCACTCAGGAATTACTCCTGGCAGTGCTTCGGGGACCATATGGGATGCTGGGGATCGAACCCGGGTCGGCCGCGTGCAAGGCAAACGCCCTACCCTCTGTGCTATAGTTATATGTAATTTCATAAAGAAATCAATACAAATAATAAAGTTACATAATTTATACATATTCCAACGTTAGCAGCTAGCAGAAGATTAAAAACTAGCTCTACTGATTTCCATTATTTTCAGTAACACTAACAAGGTGTATAATTGTAATTGGTCACGGATATTGTCTCATGGCAAAAATCTAATAAAATAACTCTATTAAACACCCTATGAATAAAGCAAAAGGCTGCATACATAGATTTTGGTCCCTGTACTTTAAGAGAATGTGAGTCTAGAGTTTCATATGCAGTGTTTTTGTAGGACTTCATTACATAGACAATATTGACTAAGTCATTGCTTACACAATTAAATTCAATCTCCTGGAAGGTGGCTGGTTCAACCGTTCAAACCTTTAATGAAATGATTGACAGTTAGCGTTACAAGACCTCTTTATGAATGTATGTAGTATATACTTTCAATCAGTTAGTTAACAAAACTCCTCTTAGTCAGAAAGTTCCAGGGGGTCTGAAACTCTATCACAGCTAATGCCAAGAATAGATAGTAAATTCTTTGATATGCCAAAGTAGATATTTCAACCAGCAGCTGCTTCCTCCCCTATAAACTGCCTACTCCAACACTAAAACTATTTTAGAAGTTAATTGTTGACTTAACCAAGGAAATAATTACATTTGACAAATATTTTAAAGATAGCTTTTGCTATTTGTGTCATGCCAGAGGTTCATTTGGACCCTTGGGAAGGAGTCTTAGTTGGAATCCTCTCTTTTCAGACTGGACAGCTTCTTTGGAAGTTAGACTGTTATGGAGCAGCCATGTCAGACAGTTCTAAGGTAAAGATATGCTATGATGAAGGATTTCATTCATTTCTTCCAAATCCTTCTCTATACTTCCAACAGTTTCAAGGATGCACACTGGGATGGGAGAGATAGTACAATGGATAGGGTACTTACCTTGCAAACAGCCAACCCAAGTTTGATTCCTAGCACCTTATATAGTCCTCCCAGCCCCACCAAGATCCCTGAGCACAGAGTCAGGAGTAAGACCTGAATATGTTCCTGATTCCAGGTGTTCCTCCCCTTCAAAAATATTTAAAATAAAATTTAAAAAAATGCACATCAAGAGATTTTAAATCAAAAAAGAAAAAAAAACCTAAGTATAAGCCCATTTATGGATATATCTAGAAAAACTAGGAATTTAGTTTTAAGTAAATAATTCAAGGATATATAATATTAACTTAAAAACATATTGATTCTTACATTCATGAAAATATGCATATACATTATAAACAATGAATTCTTATATGTGCACACATATACAAATAATTTTACATATGATATGCACATACCTGCATATATAAACACATACATAAAATACATAAAATAAAAAATTATAAATGATATCTCTGGTAACTGATAATAAAAGAGTTAGGGAACATGAAGAATGAATTGTTTTATTTTCCCATATATATCTTCAACTTTGACTGGTAATATTAAAATGTATATTTTTGTAAAGTTTTCTCTTGATCAAATGGCAGAGGATAGGTGAAATTATGAAAATAGCAAAATTTTATTTGTTGAGTTTGGAGACCTTAAAAGAGCAAAACTAAAATTAGATGCTGTAATAAGCAGTAGGGTGGAAAGAGGATAGAGGAGAAAAACAAAAATAAAGTATAAAGAGGAGAAAGATAAAATGGAGTTAAGGAGGTAGCAGGTGTGGCAATACTATGTGTGAAGCATATGTTTTAACTTGACACATAACTAATATCAATTCCCCTACATAAGTACAGCCAACTCAACCACCTTCCCCTGACCTTATGCTGGTATCTGTAAGATCATTTTTGCAATAGCTATTCTTGAGTCAGAGATTATATTATTACTACGATAAAATGGGTAGTCTAGGAGACCAAAAAGCTATTTAGAATCATACAATACTTTGCCAATTTTTACCCTAGCTCTTAAAAAATTATTTAAATTCATTAACATAATGATATAGACCTAATTTCACAAAACATAGAAATTTTAGATTTCAGAATTAAAGTACTTTTATAATTTCTTCAGAGGTTAGAATGTGTTTTAGTTAAAAGTTGGGGACCTAGGGTTAGTTTTGAAGCTAGAATTATACTTACGGAACTTTAGAACAAATAAACATTCTTTAAGAGTAAGTATTGTAAAGCATTTTACTAAATTCCCATTTAAAAAACTGACCTTTGGATTTATCATCAATAATTTAAAAATATTTCAATGTTTCTTAAAGTAACTCTCCAAGAACATTTGAGGACCATTCCTTTTAATAGCTAAAATAGTTCACAAAAGATATTAGATTGTATCTGTTAAATCTTAAATCCTGTTAAGTCTTTGTTATCCTTGAAATGTAAAGATTTGGGAGAGGAATCAGATAAGGGGTTAATATCAATGGTATAAAAAGCACTGGTTAAACTCTACAAGAAGAAAACATACAACCCCATCAAAAAATGGGGCGAAGAAATGAACAGAAACTTTCCCAAGGAAGAGATACGAATGGCCAAAAGGCACATGAAAAAGTGCTCTACATCACTAATCGTCAGAGAGATGCAGATCAAAACAACCATGAGATACCACCTCACACCACAGATACTAGCACACATCCAAAAGAACAAAAGCAACCACTGTTGGAGAGGATGTGGGGAGAAAGGGACCCTTCTACACTGCTGGTGGGAATGCCGGCTAGTTCAGCCCTTTTGGAAAACAATATGGACGACTCTCAAAAACCTAGAGGTTGAGCTCCCATTTGACCCAGCAATACCACTGCTGGGAATATATCCCAGAAAAGCCAAAAAGTATAGTCGAAGTGACATATGCACTTATATGTTCACTGCAGCACTGTTTACAATAGCCAGAATCTGGAAAAAACCCGAGTGCCCTAGAACAGATGACTGGTTGAAGAAACTCTGGTACATCTATACAATGGAATACTATGCAGCTGTTAGAAAAAAATGAGGTCATGACGTTTGCATATAAGTGGATCAATATGGAAAGTATCATGCTAAGTGAAATGAGTCAGAAAGAGAGAGACAGACATAGAAAGATTGCACTCATCTGTGGAATATAGAATAACAGAGTAGGAGACTAACACCCAAGAATAGTAGAAATAAGTACCAGGAGATTGTTTCCATGGCTTGGAGGCTGGTCTCTCATTCTGGGTAACTCAGGGAAGGGACCACCAAGTAAAATGTGGTTGGAGGTCATGTGGGGGAAGGGTGATGCGGGCCGAATACAGACTAGAGACTGAACACAATGGCCACTCAACACCTTTATTGCAAACCACAACACCTAATCAGAGAGAGAGAACAAAAGGGAATTCCCTGCCATAGTGGCAGGGTGGGGTGGTGGGAGACTGGACTGGGGAGGGGGGGAGTGATGTTGGGTTTACTGGTGGTGGAGAATGGGCACTGGTGAAGGGATGGGTTATCGAACTTTGTATGGGGGAAACATGAGCACAAAGATGTATGGATCTGTAACTGTACCCTCACGATGACTCTCTAATTAAAAATAAACTAATAAAAAAAGAGAATAAATAAATAAATAATTTTCAGGGAAAAAAAAAGATTTGGGAGAGGAAAGGTTAACGTTTGTTACAAGTACAATATAATCAATCTTTAAATAGTCAGCAGTGCTCAGGGCTTACTCCTGACTTTCTGCTTAAGAATCACTCCTAGAAATGCTCAGGGAACTATCTGGGCTTTGGAGGATCAAATCCTGATCAACGACACACAAGATGTATGTGACCCATTGTATTATCTCTCTAGCCACATTTTTATTCTTTTATTTTGCAATTTTTAAAATTTGTTGAACCATATCCAGTTATACTCAAGTTTTGTTATTGGCTCTGAACTCAGGGATCAATCCTGACAGGGCTCCAGGGACCATAGTTATGCCAGGGATCAAACCCAGGTCAGGTGTGGGTAAGGCAATGTGGGTAAGGTATGTCCTCTCTCTCTCTCCAGCCCTATTTTTAACATCAATGTGCACCTCCAGGGGAGCAGAGGGAACCAGGAGCTATTTCTGGCAATTCTCAGTTCAGTCCATGCACCTGACAGTTCAGTGCTCTGGCTTTGCAATCCAGTGCTCCTTGTGATCTATTTTGCTTGGGGCCACCTGCTATACTCCTGGCAACGCTATAAGAGTCATGTGGTACCAGGGATTGAATTTGGGGTCTCAAGCATTGGACATGTGCTCTATCTCTCTCTATTATTTTTTTTTTTTGCTTTTTGGGTCACACCCAGCGTTGCACAGGGGTTAATACTGGCTCATGCACTTAGGAATTACTCCTGGAAGTGCTCAGGGGACCATATGGGATACTGGGAATTGAACCTGGGTTGGCCACGTGCAAGGCAAATGCCCTACCCACTATGCTACTGCTCCAGCCCCTGTCTCTTGAGCTAAACTCAGCTCACAAATAAATGCATTATAAGATTGATAAAGTCGATGTTTGGGGTTTTGGGGGTGGAGGGAAGCTGGGGGTCAAACCTAGAATCTCTTACAAGTAAGACATACTCTTTACCACTGAGCTACATGCCCAGGTCAACTTGATGTTAATCTAATTAACATCTTAATCTTAAACTAATTCAATATTTATGGAGGAGATATGTTTCTTTCTCTTTCTTTTATTTTAAATTTTAGTGTTTGGTTTTGGGGCCACACCCAGCAGTGTTCAAGCTTTCTCCTGGCTCTTCACTCAAGGACCATTACTGTAGGGACTCAGAGGACCATATGTGGTGCCATGCATCAAACCTAAGAGAACCAGGCACAAGACCTTACCCACTGTACTACAGCTCCAGTCCAAAGGAGACATCTTTCTTAAGAACATGGATATTTTGAATATACACTATAATTCTGCTATTATAACAATACCTGAGACACACCAGAATAAACTTTTCATTTTTAAAGTTCAAGATTTAAAAAAAACTTAAAGTTTAAGACTGCCTTCTCTAGCTCATTTAGTGTCTTTTTCCTTATTCATGATTAAGTAATTTTTTATGCTTGTCAAACATAAAAATAAAAATTTTTTTAAGTTATTTAATACACAAAATAAGGTGCTTGTTGGAAGGACTCTCAGATTAACACTTCAGAAAATTACCAAGTAAGCTATAGTTAGGAACCTCAAGAATTAGGAAGCCATAGTCTGAAGTGGTCACATTAGGATAAAACCATATTGACTGCGACTTCTCTGGGATTCAAAAGCCCAGATCAGGGCTGCTGACTCCAAGTCACTCAAGGTCCCCAGGATCACAGTGCCAAATGTATGCCACTTGCACTATCATGGACTTCCACTGAAGTCTACCTCAACTTCACGTCTGGCATAGGAAATTATTGGTGCTCGTAAGGAAACAGAAATTTCTCTGAGGCATCATTTAAATGTTCCTACTTTTTCAAGGACATTCTAAGATAATAGCAAGATAAAACTATGTTGGGGTTATGAACTTTAAATCTTACTTTTTAATACATGATTTTGAAGAATCATAAGAACAGATTCAATAAAACAATAACTTGTTTGCAGGCAGCTGAAAAGGTAATTCTTTTAAGACAGAAAGAGTGAGCTACCTCAAACTGTGTTTTAATATGTAAATCCCTGAAAGGATTTTTCAACTTCTTTGGATAATGGGAAAGTATTTCAGGCACTTGGAGCTCAGAGGGGAGTCTGGAAGGAGCCCACAAAACCAAGCCTTCCACAATAGAAGCATGGAAAAAAATTCCTGAGGGTCTGAGAACAAGGGATCCTTTGGACTCTTTGATTGGTCTTTCTGCATTCTCTGTTCCCAGTCAACTTGAAACTTGAGCAGGACGGTAAGAGGCCTCTGTGTTCTGGTGCAAGACTTCACAGACATGTATCCTCATTGGTTATGCTGGAGCAAGCAGTGGAAATGATGAGGGTCTTGAGAGCTAATTTCAAGTGCTAGAGTGTAGGGTGAAGATTTCCTCTATGCTGAATCTCAGCAGCTTTCTGGAGAGCAAATCCTTCAAATTTGGGCTGTAGAAAGGCCATCGAGAGTAGTTGGTGGAGAAGGTTGGGAACCGAGATGGGCTGGACTCAGAGGAGAGAACTGTGAGGTAGAACTAGGGCAGAATAACAGAATAAACTAGTTTTGTGGAGAAGTCCAAGGACAACTCTGAGCATCCTCCTTCAGGCTAAAGGCAACACCACTGTTAGAGCGCAGCTAGCTACACACCAGAGGAAGAGTTTCATGAGGACCAACAGGACTCCAGTGGACACACCACTGGAGACTGTTAGATATGTGACCTAGAGTCCAGGTCTGACCCATCAACCCTGATCACCCAAGAGGTTATGTAACTGAGATGATTCAGTTCCACTGAGTCTCTAGGACCAATGGGAGTTGAGGGTGGGGGAGGGAACAAAAAACAAAAAAACAATACCATGACCAGTTGAGAAAGAGCTTTAAAGGTAATAAGCAACTCAGTTGAAAGATGGCAGATTTAGATCTTCAAGCCAACCATCTTGTTCACACTGTCAGAGAATGCGGTTTTATAGAGAAATAGAACAGGAAACCATGTTTTAAGAAAGGGTGGGTTCCAGGTCAAAGTGCTAGAATAAATAATCTGTTTCATGGGCTGGTCCCCTGAGGTACACTCTATCTTATCTCAACTCTAAACAAAGTATGGGTCAGGCTTTCTTCAAAGGACAAAATAAAGTAATATTTTCTCTATAGGCTTCTTGGTGAAAGGTAAATTGAGGACAAACTGTGCTTTTCTGTAGGTTTGGGGGCAAGGACAATTGTCCATGTCTGATATTCTTTGGCTTGGTTTCAGGTGAAACCTCCTTGTACCATGACCTTTTGGATGTCTGGTCCTGTGATTGTCTCTACAATCTTCGAGGGCAAGATGCCTCCCTTTACCAAGCTCCAACTTTATTTTTCAAAACTTAGAACCATCCTAAAACAAAATAACAAACAAGTCAGTCAGGTTGGTTGATTTATTTGCTTCTTTTTCTACCTTCTGTTTCAATCACACAGAATATGTCATGTTGATACTGGATGACCTTGATCCCAGGTCAAGAATGGCTCTGGTCCCTGCTGCCTGGACAGTTGGGCACTTACCTAAATACTTAATCTAGTCATAGAGTATGTGGAGATCTTGGATCACATTGGCAGGCCAGGAGTGCAGTGTGAAAACTCTCCAAGCCATCCATGACCATTAACCAAAAAGCAGTTTATCAAATAGCATTGTAAACCAATGACCTGCCCTTGTCTAGTAATATGCTTTGCTGATATATGCCTTGCCGGTTGCCCACCTATGAGATGGTCAGACTTCTTCGTCGAGACCCTGAATGAATGGTTTGAGGCTCTTCGTGTTCCTGGAGTTAGCAGACACCATTGGGCTACACTAGCACATGACAGGAATGAATGGAGATGTTACTGGTGCCCGCTCGAGCAAATCCATGAACAACGGAATGACAAAGGACACAGATACAACTGATGCCTTGCTGACAAATGATGATATCTGTAGAGAAGTGGCCCACTAAGATATTATTTCATCTGACCATAAGTATATTATTTATTAATGTGCCACCAGATTTTATAGTGGCAAGAGTACATTTCAGTGACTTTGACTTCAAGGCTCTACTTGTCCCTTGAGAGCAGCATTGTAGGCCTGCTCTATGACATTTCACCCAAATGGTGACAATAGACTTGGGGTCATAAGGTTTTTCTATTTCTTGCAACTAAAATATCTGTTTTGGGCTATGGCAGTACCTGCTCCTTCCATAGAAATATGGGACTGCTGCACTCAGGTGAGCTAGTCTGGGCTGCATGGAAGGAAGGGGTAAGGGGGCAAGTGAAAAATGACCCAGAAACCAGTACCTTCTCCCAAGTAGCTCTATTGAGATCCCAGTTGCACTGGGATTCAGCTACACAAAAAAAGGTTATCATACAATTTAATCACAAAAGCTTACAGTAGCTGTCATATCCCTACCAATCTGTGAGTGAAGTGTTTGTTCGAGATCACAACCTTAGGGCTGGAGCGATAGCACAGTGGGTAGGGCATTTGTCTTGCACACCAATGACCGGGTTGATTCCCAGCATCCCAAATGGTCTCCCGAGCACCTCCAGGATTAATTCCTGAGTGCATGAGCCAGAGTAACCCCTATGCAAAGCCAGGTGTGACCCAAAAAGAAAAAAAAAGACCACAACTTTAGTTTTCCATTTTGATCTCGGTTTTATTTGAAAGCAGGCTTAAATGTCATTCAGTTGGGGGCATGGAAGACTGAAAGACTGAATCAAAAGAGTTTAGGACTGTGGAAAAAGTGGTCATCACCTAAACACAAAATAATCTTTATTTTGTTTACTTAGACAAAGCAATAATGCCACATGTTTGTTAGAAAAACCTGTGGGAAGGGATGCAATGGATGAGAAGAATTTCTATTCAGCTCCCAACCTCACTGGGTTGGGATATGAATGGACCCCGAATGAACCATGGAATGTGCCAGACACTCTGTCCTTCATGAGTGTTGTGAAGGTGAGGTGCCATCTGCCTGCCTCCACATCTTGAGATTTCCAGCATGGGAATGTGTCAAATTTTATAGAATTCAAGAGTGACACCAACACCACGTCATTCTAGGAGGCCTGGGAACCATGAGTTGTGCGTTGTGTGCTGTGCCAGAGCACCCAAGCCTGAGGGTCCTGCTATCTCTGTTGTTCAGCAGAAGGAGATGAATGAAGTCTGACTAGAGCCTGACTCTTCAGCAACCAGTACAAGCATAGGGGAATTAAAGAAATGTAATCTTGTTTTCCTTAAGGACACTAAGGATATTCTCTTAAGGAGTATTTCTTTCAGGAAAAGATTTATTTTTTCAAGCATATTGTAGCAATGACACTCATATTATCTCATCTTCTCCTTTTTGATGCACAGAAACGGGAAGAGTGGCAGCATTCTGCTTTATGGAAAAAGCCTAATTCTACCTGTTTAGGTTTCTGTGCTTCAAAGAATGGGGTGAGGAATACTCCCCCTTCTTCCTGGCTCTTTCTCCGTAGGTCTCAGTTCAGTCACTGAGTGCTATTCTGTTCAAGGGCTGGTCCTATTTTCCATTTTGGACACAGTTCTTTTTGTGGTAACAGATCCTATAATTATAGAAGTGTTGGCTGTTTGCCAGGTATGAGGGGGATGAGTTGGAGGGTAGCTCCTACCAATTAGATCTCCATTATCTTCTTTCTATATCAGCCAGCTTCCAAAAGCTTAAACTTTATTTTAGTAAAATGTACATGTTAGATATCAACTTACAAAGTCAAACAATCTCAATATCAAAAATTATAGGATATTATTCTACCCACCATTACTTAAAATTATCAATTAAGATTGTCTTACTTTCATCCCTATGGTGTATTTAAGGGCGGTTTTTTTTTTAATAGAACTTCTTTTTTTGCCAAAATCTTTCCCTATGAAAATTTCATTCATGGTACCGTTCACTACAATGGAAGTCCTATTATTTTTTAAGTGGTGGAGAATTAAGCAGTAAATGATTGCAGTGAAAAGTGCAGAGCCTATTCACTGTTGATAGAACTATTCATTTCATACTATAAGATAATAATGGGAATAGGCATATGTCTTATAGAAGAGATGACTTGACCTTTGAAATCTTCCAGTTTGACCCATAGATCATCCACCAGATCTAGGAATACATCCAAGAATAAGCCCAAACCCCCTTTCTGTGGACCCTACATTCTATAAAGAAGACAGGCAATAAATAAGCAAGCAATTAGCTATGTTTTTAATTGCAAAAGTGCCATACATAAAATGAACATTGTGATGAGGTGAGGAAGAGAACACTTACCTGAGCAGGTGGTGAGGAAGCTGGTTCTGACATAAGAAGGCTAATGCTGAATCAGCCACAATAGACCATGGGGAGAGAGGCAGACACTCCATTTTTTATATTTGTATTTTCATTTCTCCATAGGATGTAATATACCACTATTATAGCCTCAAATATTAAAAAGTATGCTATTATCACTTCAAATAATTATTGATTGTGAAGCATTTTGATTCTAGATATATATTTAATATATACACTTCAATTAATGTATGTGTATATTATAAATAGATTATATTAATTCAAAAGCTTTAGAAAAAGGCTCCGCTTATTTGAGCAACTGAAAAAAATTATGTTAGTCAGTGAATTGAAGGTAAAAAAAGGGCACAAGGTTTTAAGAAGTAGAAGGATAAACCTTAGGTTTTTTATTTCAGGATATAAATGGATGAAAATGCAACAGGAGACTTTGGAGTTGCCACATCAAACTTAGACCACAATTACCTAGATTAAGTGACAACTGAGACAATAATGATTAAGAACTTCAATACTCACATAAACTCAAGGCATTTAGCAAGGCTTTGTCTTGCATCCATCAGGAAACCAGGAATCCCTTAAATTGACTGCTCAAGAAACTTAGTAAGGTTCCCATTGCTATTTTATCATGTATTATGCCATATGTATACCATATCACCACAATAAGTAGACTGTTATGGTGTCAGACAATGTCTGTATGATATTTTAACTCTGATTAGTAGGTATGTCATCTAGAAAGCTAAGTTCCTTCAAGATTTAAAATCCATTTTGAAAACTATTTAGGTGATAAATTTTTCATTGAGGGCATTGGCTAGTACAATTATTGTGTCTATATGACAGGTTTATACCAAATGCCACTGCATTTATTATGTCATTGAAATACTACGACCTTCCGGAAAGGCAGTTAGGGACTGGAACTATTACCATCAGTTGCATAGATCAAAAAACTGATATCTGACTCTTAATGATATGTGCAGATACTAGCTGGTACCAGCAGAACTGGAAAATGAAGCAGGTTGTTAAAAGTCGTTGCCTTGGTTCTTTATGCCAACAATTTAAAAGTCTTGACTTCCAAGTGGCTGCCCACAAACAGCTCCTCCACCCCTCTACGGCCATGCGACATCATATGCTCTTCATTATCAGCAATAGAAAACAAATTATCTAATGATGCCTTTTCAGCAGGTCTGATTGTTGGGGGGGAAATCTAAATAATAATAGTGGTTTTTCTGTCGAAAATTGAATGTAGTCAAAGTAAAGAAAGAGTAAAGTGAAAGTCATCTGACACATAGGCAGGGTGGGGGATGGGAGGGGAGTATACTGGGGTTCTTGGTGGTGGAACATGTGTACTGGTGAAGGGACAGGTGTTTGATCATTGTATGACTGAGACTTAAACCTGAAATCTTTGTAACTGTCCTCACGGTGATTCAATAAATAAATAAATAAATAAATAAAATAATAAAGGCCTTGGCTTTTTAATCCCCTTAATTGTCTTTATCCCAGTACAGTTTCTTGTTATGAATCTATATTGAAATTAAGAATAAACCCACCTTAAGTCTCTACTCTTACATAGATATTTTTCCTTTTTGTGCTATCCCAGCCATAAGTGAAAAATTCGAGCATGATCAAGATTATTAGCATGCAAAAGTAATGAATGAAGACTGTTAGTATACTTACAATATAGCCCTCAAAAATTATTTGAACAAGGGGCCGGAGCGATAGCACAGCGGGTAGGGCGTTTGCCTTGCACGCGGCCGACCCGGGTTCGATCCCCGGCATCCCATATGGTCCCCCAAGCACCGCCAGGAGTAATTCCTGAGTGCAGAGCTAGGAGTAACCCCTGAGCATCGCTGGGTGTGACCCAAAAAAAGCAAAAAAAAAATTATTTGAACAAGGGTTAACATTCTGGGATCTACCTCCAAATACCAAGACCCAGAATATGTTGCTTTTACTCCAAGGAGTAGTATTTCATTGTTAATTTTCTGGGAAAGACTAAGAGGAAAAAAGTATTCTCCATGAGTTAATGAGCATTAAGTAAATGGTATTAAAGCTTAATAATTAGATATCATTTGAAGACTCTAAACATATACTTATATCTTATCTGACCATTTTTATGATATTGAAATATACATATTTATCAAATTAGGTTTAGAGGTGAAGAAATGGAAGAATTGTGACTTTTTCAAAAGCTCTCTTGTAAATTTTTTTTTATTAAGTCACCTTGAAATAGAGCATTACAAAATTGTTCATGATTGAGTTTCAATCATACATTGTTCCAAAACTCATCCCTCCATGAGTGTAATTTATCAGCACCAGTGTCTTCCAGTTTCCCTACCAGCCCTTCAGGCCACCCATACCCAAGCCTCCTGCCTCTCTCTGTCTCTCTTTCTCTCTCTCTCTCTCTCTCTCTCTCTCTCTCTCTCTTCTCTTTCTCTCACTTATTTTAGGCATTATGGTTTGCGATACAGATGCCGAAAGGTTATCATCTATATCCCTTTACTTGCTACACAGTTCTTGTTCAGAGTGATCATTTCCAACTACTGTTGTCCCACTGTTCATCTTATTTGCTCAGGCGGGCACCAGTAATGTCTTCATTGTGAGACTTGTTACTGTTTTTGGCATATCAAATTCTCCACAGGTAGCTTGCCAGGCTCTGCTATGCAGGTGGGATACTTGGTAGCTTGCTGGTCTCTCCAAGAGGGGTGGAGGAATTGAACCTGGGTCGGTCGCGTGCAAGACAAATGCCATATCCATTGTGCTATCACTCCAGTTTCCATTTCCAACTAGTATTGTCATAATGGACCCTCCTGCATCTTAACTACCCTCAATTTCCCGCACCATTGACCAAGCATTGATCAGTCTTCCTGGCCCATTTTCCCTGACCTGTGATATTAGTTTCACACTTTTTTTTATATCCCAGAAATGAATGCAATAATTATATATATGTTTCTCTCCTTTTACTCTATAGTAAAAGACATCTATACACCACTGACCAAGCAAATGGAAGCAAAGATTAACAAATGGGACTACATTAAATTAAGGAGCTTCTGCATCTCAAAAGAAATAGTGACCAAGATACAAAGACAGCCTATAGAATTCGAAAAATTATTCACCCAATATCCATCTGATAAGGGATTAATATCAAACATGTACAAGGCACTGGTAGAACTTTACAAGAAAAAACACCCAACCCCATCAAAAAATGGAAAGAAGAAATGAACAGAAACCTCCTCAAATAAGAAATTTGAATGTCAAAAAGCATAGGAAAACAATGCTCTACATCACTAATCATCAGAGAGATGCAAAACAATGAGATATCATTTTACTCCACAGAGACTGGCACACAAACAAATGAACAACCAATGCTGATGAGGATGAGAGGAGAAAGGGATTCTCATTCATTGTTGGTGGGAATGCCTATTGGTCCAGCCTTTTTGGAAACAATATGTATATTCCTCAAGAAACTAGAAATTGAATTCCCACTTGACCCAGCAATATTACCTCTGGGAATATATACCAGGGGTGAAAAAAATCACAGTAGAAATGCTATCTGCACTTGTATACTCATTGCAGCACTGTTCACAATAGTGCTGGAAACAACCCAAATCTGCAAACAACCCGACTACTGAGAACAGATGACTGGTTAAAGGAACTATGGCACATCTACAAAATGGAATACTACAATGCTGTTAGAAAAAACGAGGTCATGAAATTTCCCTTGTGATTTTGATGCTTGCACCCACCCCACAAGTGATACATTTGTTAAAACACAGCTTTGAACAGCCTCTCTAAGATAATTACAGTTCTCCGAAACAAGCTCCTCACCTTCTTCTATTTCTCATTTCTTCAGAGATTTCTAGAGATAAAATTATCTCACCCTTCTCATATATAATGACTGGTTTCCCTTTACTAGTTCCTTCACAAGCAATTAATGTGTTTAAGTATCATTTGAACTTTTGCTTTTAAGCAAGCCTCACCCTGCTAAGCATCTCATTTGCATTTTTTTGACCAACCATTGTTTCCACTTTTCTACTTCCCTCTAAGGTCACATTGAAGTTATAGACTGGTGACTGAATAAACATGTTTTCAGTCTATAGCTTACTTGACTTCTTAAAAGTAGTCATTTTTCTATATCTCTTTTCCCTCTTTGGCATACTGTATACTTGCTTTTTCACAACACTTCATCTCTTAGTTATTTTTTCCTATGGACACTGAATTTTAGATAATTGAATATGTTCCTTCCATCTAGTTCTTAGAATTGTGTTTCATAAAAGGAGACTCCAGACTTACTTGGGTTAAAATTCATTGCAGGAAAAAAGTATAGTATAAATGACATCTGCACTTGTATGTTCATTGCAGCACTGTTTACAATAGCCAGAATCTGAAAAAAGCCCAAGTGCCTGAGAACAGATGACTGGTTAAAGAAACTTTGGTACATCTACACAATGGAATACTATGCAGCTGTTAGAAAAGATGAAGTCATGAAATTTGCATATAAGTGGATCAACATGGAAAGTATCATGTTAAGTGGAATGAGTCAGAAAGAGTGGGACAGACATAGAAAGATTGCACTCATTTGTAGAATATAAAGTAACAGAATGGGAGACTAACACCCAAGAATAGTAGAGATAAGTACCAGGAGAATTACTCCACAGCTTAGAAACTGGCCTCACATGCTGGGGGAAAAGACAGCTCAGATATAGAAAGGACCACCAAGTAAAGGGTGCTAAGAATATCCGCTCAGGAGGGAGATGCAGGCTGAAAGCAGACTATGGACCAAACATGATGGCCACTTAATACCTCTATTGCAAATCACAACACCCAAAAGGAGAGAGAGAGAGAGAGCAAAAGGGAAGTCCCTGCCTCAGAGGCGGAGGGGGGTAGGCCAGGGCTGGAGCTGGAGGGGATGTTTGGAGGGATGCTGGGACCATTGGTGGGGGAGAATGGGCACTGGTGGAGGGATGGGTACTCAATCATTGTATGACTGAAACACAAGCATGAAAGTTTGTAAGTCTGTAACTTTACCTCATGGTAAAGTTCATTAATAAAAAGTTCATTAATAAAAAATTGAAGTCTGTAACTTTACGTCATGGTAAAGTTCATTAATAAAAAAATGAAAAATAAAACCTCATTGCAGGTTTTACTAATATAGATTTCTGTACTTATTAAACCAGAATTGCTAGTAAGGTTTATAGCATATCTTTTAAGTAAACTTTCAAACAAGCATGTTACAGATGATATAAAAAAGATGCAATTTTCCCCTTATGATTTCCTGTGATGAGAGAAAGAAGTTCCTGCACTATATAAATGATCTATTGCTTTGCCCCCCTTTCCTTACTAGTAGGAGAATTTTTTTTTTTAATTTTATTGAATCACCATGTGGAGGGTTACATAGTTCTCAGGATTATGTCGGTTAATACAATTCTCAAACACCCTTCGCTTCACCAGTGCCCATCTTCCATCACCAACCCCCCCAGTATACCTGCCGCCCCCTCCCACCTCCCCAGTCCCCACCCTTGTAAGTGATAAGTTTCACTTCGTTTATGCCTTATCTCGATTACATTCCATGTTTCAACACACAACTCACTACCGTTGTTGGGGTTTCCCCCAAAAAAGAAAAGCAGTCCTATTGCCAAGGAGGCATTTGATAGTTCTCCACTGCTAAGAATATAGAGATATTAAGTCCCGCTGTTTGTTACATAACTTTTCTTTTTCCCCCTTGCCCCGCGCCACCGAGTTCACGCCTGTTTAGTAATCGCCACGCGGCCTGACAAAGAAAAAAAAAAGAAAAGGATGGTTATTTCCCGTCATCAGCAGACGTGGGGCTCTGGCTTAGTTGATAGACTAGTAGAGTGTCTGCAAGCAGTTTCTGGAACCGAAGGTCTTGCGCTGGTATCGGCTCCGGCTCGAGATTCCACCTGCGTCCCACTGTTCCATGTACATAATTTTTCCCCTTATATCCCATTCCCACGCCACCAGGTCTGTTTGCTTAATGGACATCACACTGTAGTTGACGACACGCCACGTTTCTTCCCGAGAAAGAAGAAAATTTCTTCTCAGCTGGCGTGGGGATATAGCTTAGTTTAGTCTAGAGAGATGGCTACCGTTTTGATTGCCTTCAATATTTCAGCAACAGACTTACTATTCTTGTTAGGATCTCCCACAAAAGTCCGACCCATTAAAAGCGAACCATTACATATTGCTGATGCTAAGATGACATTAGGTCCGCGGCCGCGTGGTTTGGGTTTCTGTATAAAGTCCAGGGAAAGTACAACCAGAAATAACATCACTACAAACTTTTACCCTTTTATGGTGCTCATAAGATGGAGAAGTCCTGCGCTGTGCTCAGGAGGAGGAGTTGAGAGAGAGAGACAGGTTAAAAGAATTGGGGGATGCCCGGTTCCCACTGTTTCAGCGCACCGTGGGGTCTCTGGTCCCATGCCGGAATTAGTTCAGTGGGCTGCCTGGAGTCCAAGGGCACTCCCTTGGGCTCTTCCATCATACTCGCTCCGCAGCCGGATCCAAAGGGCGTAGGAGAATTTTTGTGGCTGTTAAGAAGTGGGGACATTTATGAAGCACTGTCAAAAGGAACTTTTTATGCACAGTCAAGTTTGAGGACCGTTACCTTAAATATTGCTATCTTAATGACTAATTTTTTCTCACTATTTTACTATTTCATTTTATCCACTCCACAGCTTTAATTTCCAGAGCAACTGATTTACTGATCTGCCTGAAATGGAAACAATATACCTAATTGCTTTCTGGACTGGAGCGATAGCACAGCGGGGAGGACATTTGTCTTACACGCGGCTGACCCAGGTTACATTCCTCCATCCCTCTCAGAGAGCCTGGCAAGCTACCGAGAGTATCCCACCCGCATGGCAGAGCCTGGTAAGCTACCAATGGCATATTCAATATGCCAAAAACAGTAACAACAAGTCTCACAATGGAGACGTCACTGGTGCCCGCTGGAGCAAATTGAATGAACAACAGGAAGACGGTGCTACAGTGCTTTCTGGTCATCAGTGATTAAATATTCTAAAATTTCTACAAAATAAATATGCAAAAGATAAAAAAGTCCAATATAAAAAAACCACCACACCCACGATGAAAACAAATCTGATGTGCCCTAAATCAATTCTGCACTATATCCTACCTAACCTTTGCAAGGTCTAACTGCATTGGAATTTCAGTGAGATTTCTCTTCCACTGTTATGAAATTATTTGCAGCAGAAAAGTTGGTTTTCAGCTTTAATAATTTGGTATGTTATATAGCATTTTATATGAAACATGTTTAATAAATATTTTATATAAAAGGAAGCTATTAAATAATAGCTTCCTGAATGATTTCTGAGTGAGCACTGGGCACAGACATGAGTTAATTTGAATCCTCTGTAACTTTGTAATATGGGACTTTTAATAAGCTCTTCTTATAATATGAATATTTTAAACCTAAATTGAGACAATTTATTTCATAAAGTTGCTGAGGAATAGCTCATACACATCTAACAAAAATACCAGGAACTCTTAATAATTATTGTATTAAGTAACTCTTAATAATTATTGATGTTCTTTCCTAATATCTTAAAAGGTAGTCATCACCAATCACATAAAAGCACAAAGATTTTGATGGACAAAAGAACAATCCCAACACCACTATGGGATAATGTCCATGTGAGGATTAATTAACAAAATGTGTAATTTACTTAAAGAAGCCTAATAAATAGCAGGTGTACTTAAGAATGTAAACTGTACAAGGGAAAAGATTTTGCCTTTTTTGTTCACTTTTGTTCCAAGTATCTAGACTTGTGTCTATTCCATAGAAGGAACCCAAGACATATGTGTTGATAAATAAATGTTAGTTCCCTCCCCTTATTTTTACTTTCATTCTTATTATGAACAAAACATTAAATAGTTTCTGCTCTCCACATGTCTTGGCTGTTTGGGGCATATGTTCAGCTCTCTTGCCAGATAAAAGAAATACAGCAGGATTAGACATGGTTCCTATTCAGTGATCTGAGAAGTTGCTTAATAGCAAAATATGAAAAAAACACTTAAAAGGCTAGTGTGGTGTGGAACCAAACTACATAGAGGAAAGGCGTAATAAAAATATTGAGAATAGCCAGCACAGCGGTTGGGCATTCGTCTTTCACGCAGCTGACCCGAGTTCAATTCCTCCGCCCCTCTCGAAGAGCCAGCAAACTACCGAGAGTATCTTGCCTGGACGGCAGAGCCTGGCAAGCTACCTGTGCGTATTGGATATGCCAAAAACAGTAACAATAAGTCTCCCAATGAGAGACGTTACTGGTGCCCACTCGAACAAACCGATGAGTAATGGGATGATAGTGACAGTGACAGCCATAAATACTCAAGGGAGCAGTTTTGAAATAACAGAAACATCTTGAAATGAATGCTATGGTGGAACACAGCAGGTGATATGGTAGGAAGAAGGAGAGAGAAAGAGAAAAATGAAAACATCAGGGATCAAACTATTCCTGAAACCAGCACAGACACTGAGAGAAAAACTGGTACTGGAAGGGGATTAGGTTACTAGAATTCCAGTTTACTGTAGTCAGGAAAAGTGGGCACTGAACTGGCACCAACAATGGCAGCAAATAAAAGAGGAAGTAAAACTTGAAGTAACAGTGAAATGAAAGACAGAAAAAAAAGTCATGAATGACCCATTCACTCATTCAGTTTCTCATCCAATAGTTCATGTTTTGGGGTCACAGCTGGTAGTGTTCAGTAGTTTCTCCTGGCTTTACATTCAAGGATCATTCCTAGTGGTGTTCAAGGTATGAAATGTGGTGCAGGAGACAACCTAGGTCAACTGTGTACAAGGCAAATTCCCTACCCACTCCAGCCAAATCTCTCACTCAATAATAATTTTGTAAATTCTCATTATATGGTAGGCACTGTGCAAGGCATAAGATACAAAGCTTTGTGGATAGGAAATATGGTTGAAAGATCTACATGGCATTTTGTTTCCACTCCCTGCCCAGCATGCTCCCATTTCCCCCTAAATAACTTACAGGAATAAGTGAGAGAAGAAACTATAGATAATATTTTTTTTTGGAACACCAAATACTAAGGAACTTTTAGAGAAACACCAAGTCCCTAAAAAGATGGTTCTGTGCTGATAATAGAATTCCTTACAGATGCATCTCTGATGTGGGAGCTTGCCTTGCACACAGTCGACTTGACTTCTAAGCTAAGAAGTGGGTCAGTATACTA
This sequence comes from Sorex araneus, assembly GCF_027595985.1. NCBI lineage: Eukaryota > Metazoa > Chordata > Mammalia > Eulipotyphla > Soricidae > Sorex > Sorex araneus. The sequence continues at coordinate 30,302,893 of NC_073310.1, forward strand.
AAGAAACTAAGGAAAGCAAGGGAAGTTCTACTGTAAGAAGTTAAGTTTCAATAGGTACACAACCAGTGTAACCAGTACAAATATGCAGACAGGAGAACTATATTTCTAACCTTTAACTTCGAAAGAAAGAAAAAAGTTGATTTGGGGTCACAACTAGTGGTATCACAGTATCACTTTATCACTGTGTCACTGTCATCCCATTGCCCATCAATTTGCTCGAGCGGGTACCAGTAATGTCTCCATTGTGAGACTTGTTGTTACTGTTTTTGGCATATCGAATATGCCATGGGTAGCTTGCCAGGTGCTGCCATGTGGGCAGGATACTCTTGGTAGCTTGCCGGGCTCTCCAAGAGGGATGGAGGAATTGAACCTGAGTTAACCGTGTGCAAATCAAATGCCTTACCTACTGTGCTATCGCCCCAACTAGGGGTACTTAGAGTTTATTCCTAGCTTTATCTCAGGAATCATTCCTGGCAGGATTTGGGCTATCACAATGTGGTGCAGGGTATTAAAACAAGGTCAACTGCATGCAAGGCAAACATCTTAAATCTTGTACTATCACTTCAGCCTCCAAAGAAAACAGTTTTTATTTAGTTGCTGTGATAAAGTAAGATTTGCCTTACAAGAGAACCTGTCTGTCAAGTTTTTACATCTATGTTTATTTGGCAGGAAACATTAGGATTCTCAATCACAATAGAGGTCATAAGTACGTTAGCAGTACCAGTCTATTTCCCATATTCCATTTTCTTAACGATGATATAGAAGAAAGGACAGGTGTATCTATATGTGCCTTTTTTACAATGGTAGAGGAATCCCAAATTCATGAAACTCAGTATTCATTTGGTAGCTAGTACATCTTTTCTTTTTAATCAGTCAGTGGGGGTGGGTAGTGGGCAATATTAAGAGAGGTGGTGTTGGGTGGTTGGTAGAAGAATGAAGAGAAAGTTGGGGAGACAAAGAGAGAGACAACCTTTGTTCTGGATGTAAACAAATACTCTTTATAATCTCTCAGGAGAGAAGAGGAAGTTCCTAAGGTCCCTGGTGTGTGTGTGTGTGTGTGTGTGTGTGTGTGTTGTAGTTTTTTTCTTTTTTCTTTTTCTTTTTTTTTTTAAAAAAAAAACCCAACTCTTTACATGTAAACAACTGGTACAGGAACAGCAGATAAGACTTCAGTTTCCTCCAGAGCTGGGTATTCTCTGAATTTCAGAGTGTGCTTGTGATTGATTCAATCAGCCTTTAACAAAATTTGGCAGGAAGTTTTGCCCAGAAGGTTCTGACTGCATGAATATAAAAATGTTCACTGAGTTACTTCCTGAAACTAAAGCACTGAAATATCTTAATAGTAAAATAATTTTATTCTTGTTGTTTATGACTACACCTATTTTTGAACCTCCATTTTTTCTTTTCTTTCTCTTTTTTCCTCTTTCTTTTTACTCTCACTTTCTTTCTCCTCCCTAACTCTTTCCCTTTTCCCTCTCTTCTTTTATTCCTATACCAATACCACTGTATCCTGGTTAACTAAAATAGATTATAATTTCATGGTTCTGGTATAATTTAATATCTTGAACCTGTTCCTCTATGATTTATGAGATTCTCTAAATTCATTTGTTTTGTTATGATGGATTTTCTTCAGTTTGCCCTATAAAGACTTGTTTTCTTTGAAAAAGAAGTCTATCTTTATTTTTATGATAACAATTTTTTAAATTTATTTTTTAATTAGTGAATCATCGTGAGGGTACAGTTACAGATTTATACATTTTTGTGCTCATGTTTCTCTCATACGAAGTTCGAGAACCCATCCCTTCACCACTGCCCATTCTCCACCACAAATAAACCCAGCATCCCTCACACTCCCCCAATCCCATCTCCCCCCACCCCACCCTGCCACTGTGGCAAGGTATTCCCTTTTGTTCTCTCTCTCTCTCTAATTAGGTGTTGTGGTTTGCAATAAAAGTGTTGAGTGGCCATTGTGTTCAGTCTCTAGTCTACATTCAGCACTCATCATTCTTCCCCCAAATGGCCTCCAACCACACTTTACTTGGTGTTCCCTTCTCTATCTGAGTTGCCCTCTCCCCAGAATGTGAGGCCAGCTTCCAAGCCATGGAGTCAACCTCCTGGTACTTATTTCTACTATTCTTGGGTGTTAGTCTCCTACTCTGTTATTCTATATTCCACAGATGAGTGCAATCTTTCTATGGCTGTCTCTCTCTTTCTGACTCATTTCACTTAGCATGATACTTTCCATGCTGATCCACTTATATGCAAAGTTCATGACTTCATTTTTTCTAACAACTGCATAGTATTCCATTGTATAGATGTACCAAAGTTTCTTCAACCAGTCATCTGTTCTAGGGCACTTGGGTTTTTTCCAGATTCTGGCTATTGTAAATAGTGCTGCAATGAACATATAAGTGCAGATGTCATTTCGACTATACTTTTCTGCTTCTCTGGGATATATTCCCGGCAGTAGTATTGCTGGGTCAAATGGGAGCTCAATTTCTAATTTTTTGAGAATCGTCCATATTGTTTTCCAAAAGGGCTGAACCAGTCGACATTCCCACCAGCAGTGTAGAAGGGTCCCTTTCTCCCCACATCCTCTCCAACAGTGTTTGCTTTTGTTCTTTTGGATGTGTGCCAGTCTCTGTGGTGTGAGGTGGTACCCATGGTTGTTTTGATCTGCATCTCCCTGATGATTAGTGATGTAGAGCACTTTTTCATGTGCCTTTTGGCCATTCGTATCTCTTCCTTGGGAAAGTTTCTGTTCATTTCTGAAGAAGTCTATCTTATTTGGACAAAAGTTTCCTACAGAATTTTTCAGCTTATGAGTCTAGATGTCTTTGGTTTTCCTGTAAAGTAGTATCATTGCTTTCAGTGTCAGAACACTCATTTCCCTTATGAAGATTGTGGGGAAGAGGACAGTGACAGTGATAAGAAAATCTCAAATCTTAATGTATTGATCACAGTGTTGCCAGTGAGGGGAAGAGACCAGGAGAGCACATTGCCCCCTTGATGCTTATAATTGATGTTCATAATTATTCTGATTCTTAACAATCTGCCTAAGAAACTCTTCTGGGACATTGTTGGATGGCTGTGCTATTCCCCTGATGAAGCTAAACGGGATGAAGTTCTCAGAAGGTTCAATTGCTGCTAGCCTAAAATATCATGGCTTGTCTGTCATTTCCCCTTTTTCTATTTTTTCCCCTTAGCCTGTGCCAGAAGCTCAGTCTTTTATCTCTAATTGGAAGGTGGCCCAGTAGCTCTTGACTCCTCACCTCTGTGGGGTCAAGTCTTTCCACAATAGTGGTGGCAGATGTGCATCATTTACTGATCCCTGCCCTCCACTTCCATTGTGCACTCAAGTCACACACCTTCACATATGTGATGTGTGTTTATCTCAGGCAGTGGATGAGGCTTTTCCTGTGACGTCATTGATTTATGATTGTATCCACCAAGGCCACCATAATTAATAGTCTGAGAGAAATAATTTGGAAGTGAATACACTTTAAATTAAGCTTAACCAACTGTATAGGATAGAATGTAGTATAATATTTTATCATAAAACATATATAAGTGCATTTGGTCTTATAATTAGCAAATGTTTTACTAAATCAGCTTCCTAAAAGTAAGACTTTAGCTACGTAAGAATGAAATAGAAAGGCATTAGATAATATGAGTATGTGTATGTTAAACTAAAATTTTATGAAGGATATAAAATATTTAGTTTATGGACAGCTAAATATCTTAGAAAGAAAGATGTATGTCACTGGTTTCCAGCAATAAATTTGCTTTATTTAAAATACTGACCGGATTCATTATTGTTTAAGTATTAAGGCCAGTATTCCTTCTGCTTGTTTATCTTCACTCAGAGTTTCTTCTTGTCTCTTCAAGTTATTCACTAAGTTTCCAACCTCACCTTGAACTTAAATTTAATGTCCTTTTATTCAATTTATTTGGGCATTTTCTGCAGAAAATATTTTGACTATTTTCTGTTTCTTGAAACCTTCCTTCCAAATGTGAGACACTGTAATGGGTGTTTTGCACATATAGCCTCAGTTATTTTCTTGAATGTCTGCATTACATCAGAACCAAAATATCATATCTAAAACTCTTTAAAACTGCTTTTTGAATGAGTTACTTTCCCCCGTCCTACTTTGTTTCCAGTTCACGTTCAATCAGCACAGCCTGTCTTGCTCAACTGGAGTGTCCTTCACTTTGATCTAGACTATATGCCACTAACTTTCCTAACACTGTGTCTTTGTGAAGCATTCTGTCCTTTTTCTCTCATAAAAATACTTAGATATCTCTACCAAGTTTTCAAATCCTTGTCTTTCTTCTAATTAATGTTATTTTGACTACTCTTCTATATATTTGGTTACTAGTACTATTGTTATTTAGAAAAACCAAAATGTAAATATAGTTTAAATTCAATGTTGAGAATGGTTATAAAATAACACCAATAATTGAATTTTCTTATGACAGGAAATGTGCCATGTACTCTAATAAGTATCTGCAAGAAAATCATTATGGTGTGAAGAGACACTAGAACTTGGGTGGTGGGTAACACTAAGTCTAATACATATTCAGAGTGTGAAGTTATAAACCTGGAATTTTATAGTATTTTTACCATGATAAATCAACAAATTTGTTGTAAAACAGAAAGCTCCATGAAGCTTAAATTCCTAAATAGGGTACTTCCTTTCGGCTAATAGATGAAGGCTCACAGTAGCATAACCACTTCCACAGAAGAGCACAAATATGCCTAATGACAGTACCCTACCTTGAAGCCGTGGAATGAACTGTTGTTAACAACATGCTCATTACCACTTTATAAACCATCCTATAACATTAAGGCTCTAAGCCTTTGAACAGCTTTGAATTCAAAAGTTCCACTGTGCAAATAATTCATATATGCACAAAAAACTCTAATACTATTTTATCGAAGTGGGTCAAATTTTATTATTTTTGGAATTTTTTATATTATCTACACCAACCTTAAAGGGCTTATTCCTCTTTAAGTCATTTTTATTCTTTCATCCACATGAAACTAGTACACACTGGAATTTTAACAGACCTGTATTGCTAACTGGTACACGGTTATTTCACATATACACACAGTAATTTTCATGCTAACTTGAATCATATTTCTTCGACAAGAATAGGTATTATATCATCTTTTAGAAAAACACCTACCATTGGTTTCAATAGTAGCAGCCAACAATCACTGAAGCATATGATACTAAGTGCCAAGCACCAGCTGAATATTTTGGAATTAGCATCTCATTCTATTGGGCTGGAGTGATAGCACAGCGGGTAGGGCGTTTGCCTTACACTCGGCTGACCTGGGTTCGTATTCTTCCACCCCTCTTGGAGAGCCCGGCAAGCTACCAAGAGTATCTTACCCGCACGGCAGAGCCTGGCAAGCTACCCGTGGTATCTTTGATATACTAAAAACAGTAACAAGTAACAAGTCTCACAATGGAGACGTTACTAGTGCCTGCTTAAGCAGATCGATGAGCAACGGGATGACAGTGCTACAGTGATACAGCATCTCATTCCACACATGAAATTCCTGTTCTTGTGACACTTGAACCTATTACCACCTGTTGATATTCCTTAGGCGTAGTGATTCCCACAAAATCGTGGTTCCTACTATAAATTAGCCATGAAGAGAGCTTCTAACTTGATTTCTTTGTAGTCCCTGCCCTAGTGTTGAGGGTCCATGACTTATATGGGAGACGTGGCTGGGAATATTCAAAACTTAAGTTGAAATAGTCTCAATAATTTAAAATGTTTTACATACTCAGATCTAATCTACTTACATAAAAGTAATAGTTAACTGACATAATTATTTGAAGCTTTGTCAATGCTCATTTTCAGAAATTTATTGCAATGAAATTTTTAATAAAACATGTTTAGACTTTCAGATGAATTTGGTACACTAAAATGGAACTCTTTTCTTTTCCATAAAAAATAATGTGTAATGTACTGAGTAATTCTTCATTCTTTCTATAGTTCCACCATTCTTTCTCCTTGATCCATAGGAAAAAATTGTGAGAAAATCACATTTACAACCAACCCTTTTCAAAACATTGAACATCAACTATCTGTAGTATTATTGACTGTGATCTATTGAATGTTATGATTTTCAGGGAATAAATATACATGACTTTACTATTTTTGTTATCTGGGCAAAAGTTGTTTATGGTTCTCTTTACTGGATTTTTGTGTGACATAAAATGCTTCTTTCCTTTCTGACTTAGAGCCATGAAAACTTGAAATTCACAATCTTAGCAAATAAAGAAAATTATTAGAGAATCTAGGTCCTCTGGTTCTCTCTTATAAGGCCCTCCACTTAAAGAAGTGAAATATGTTCTTGGTAGACCAGCCAGGTTCCCACAGATGCATGTACAGGCCTTAGCTTGGAGGTTATTTCCAACAGGAACCTGAGCGGTCAATGCCTGATCCTGCTACAGAACTCTGCCTCACTCTCCCCCATGACAGGGTCCTGAAATTCAGATGGAGCTACCTGGGAGGAAATAATAGACCATGACAAAAAAGACAGTCTAGTATTTCACTTCGTAATAGAGTTCTGTGAATTATGGCACCTGCCATAAACTACATCAACTTTAAAAATCTTGCAAGATCATACCTGAATGGATGGAAATAAGCTTAGTTCCAGTTTTCAAGGTCACATTGTCCCAAATTACAATCATCTCACCCTGTGATTAAGCAGATCACAGCTGCAGAGGAAACCTCCATTAAACAAGTGAACACATTACAAGGACTCTTCTCCCAAATGAATGCAGCAATTTAAAACAACAATGTTTGCAGAGAGCAAGAACCAAGTAATTTAGAGGTATAAGGTAAAGTATGCTAATATCCTGTGAACCTGTGGAACTATGTGTACCATCTGAAGGTTCAACAATTTTATGCTTAGCACACTTTGGTGCTTCAAGTCACTACTAAAGAATGAAACTTAAGTGCTGATTTATGTGCTGCAAAAACCATAAGATGAATATAAATAATAGAGGCAAAAGAATAGAAAAATCTTTAAAGCGTAAAGATAATAATAATATAATTGACAAATGATTAATAGATTATTAATTAATAGTATATTTCAAGTTAAGATAATAAGTAACATCCCCTTTATTTACATTAGAATTTAGCAGTAAAGTAATCTACACATATATCTCACCATGTTATCAATGGTTGGAAAAATGTGGTGTTCCATTGGTTTATTTTTTGAAAACTAAAAATTATTATTTAAAAAGAAATCTTCTAAAATGAATTAGAATAAATTTTGTATGGAAATACATCTTAGTTTATCTTCTGAGAGTATGTTAAACTTAGTTTACCATTGTTATAAAAATTGCTAATTTAATGATATCAGATATATGCTGTACTGGGGGTCATTTGCCCCTACTGGAAAGTATTTGGGAAGCAATTTTCTCTTAACGTGCCTCTTTCTTTCCTATTAGTGTCTCAGCAGCACTGACCTGACTACTCATTTCAATGCACTTGGGAGGAGATAGCACACAGTTCTCCCCAGGGGTAAATCAGTGCACTTAGATCCATGAAACACACTGGGTGTGTCTTATCCAACACCTCTCATGTTTTGACATGGAAAATCTACTTTAACCGTAAGCATTCACACTTATAACCATGTTGACCTGCACTTTGGCTTGGATAAAATAGATAAAACTTGCTACATATAAGAGAAATAATTGTCAAACTCCTGGAGTGTGTGATAAGCTTTCCTTGTGAGTGTACAAATGGTGGTTGTGCATCAACTGCTGTTCTCGAAGCGCAGTAGGTCTCGGGGGATGGCCGACGACAGCCAGAAGGTGCCAATTAAATTTTGCCTGTTCTTAGGAAACCACATAGGAATCACTGACACTTCACATTGAAACATTCAATTACTTTTTGTTTTTGCCAACCAAAATTGTAACATAAATTTCATGCTAACACGAAATTAGACAACTATTGCATAATAACAATCTCCTTTATTTTCTGTGAATTAGGAATCCAGAGCAGTTTTTTTGTTGTTGTTGTTGCGAAAGTAAGTGTGACTAAATACTGAGTAAAGCAAAGAGGGATCTAATTTTTCACTGTATTTTATTGCCAGGCTGTGAAAAATACCTTGAAGCAATATTATTCGACCTTTTAATATCTTTGGACTGACCCCTGTATTTAGACCAGTGGTTGAAAACCACTGCTTTAAAGAATTCTTGTTTACTTTTGGGTTTTTTGCTGCATTTTTGAAAGTGGGGTGAGATCGCAAGTGAGATAGGTGAGATATTTGGAAAATGATTTTGAGGAAACAATTTCATGTGTTGATTCTCACAAGGGTTCTGGATATATCAATTTTTCATAGAATAAAACTTTTGGAATATATGATCCTGCAGGAAACGTAAAATATACTATAGAGATATTTAAAATTTTAACAGTGTACCAAATAAATGGCAAATATAGTATTATTTCTGTTTCAGCTTTTTGAGGAAGTTTTATTTAAAAATTGCTAAGTAATGATCTGTTTGGCCATGTATATATTTCTGAAACAACATCGCAACATCCCTGAATAGAGGATATCAGTATTAATCAGTTACTTCTCAGTGTGCAGGCTTTGACAAGAAATCTCAGAAATGAATGATTGCATCATTCCACACAATCTAAAAACTGTTACTAAATTGTCTTGGTCATACCAGACCAAGAGCTATCATAAATCAGTGGAGTGTGGAACTATATAAGAACCTGGGTCTCTTCCATTCAAAGCATGGACTCAACTCATTGAACTATCTCACTGCCCCCTGTTCAGTGAATTATTAATGAGATAAAATTCTCATTATTAATGAGAGAAAATTCACCTTCCAAAGCACATTTAAAATGAACTCTTCTGACCAAAGAAACAGTTCAAGATGGCGGTGGAGAAAGATCCTGGACTCAGACCTCCTCTTTCCATAGACACACAAAATATGGAGCTCTGTATGGTATACATTTCTCAAAAAAAGATTTAGGAATAAACTGAACAGCTTCTCCACAAGAGATGAAAAGACTACACCAGAAAAGGCATGAGAATTAGAGATGTGCTTTGCCAAGAACAGCAACTAATTCCATATAGCCACTCAAATATTAGGCCTCTCCTGAAGAAGGAGTTTTGTGTCCCACATGAGACACCCTATTCCTTGGAACTTGTATGAGAGATATAGCACTGATACTCCTGCATATATACACAAATACACACACACAATATAGCTTAGGAAACCAATAAAGTTTAAGATTCTAGAGGCTGTGAGAAACCCAGTTTTCCCTGAAGGGCAAGCACACAAACACTCACCAAGAGACCCAGCAAAAAAAATAGCAACTGGAAAAGCATTCAACCAGCATTGAAAAGAGTTATTAGCTAAGGAGAAGAGGGGGCAAAAGTTGATTGGAATTCTTCCTGTGGGACCACTACACTGGTGGGTGCCATTTTGTGTTTCACCTTTCCTTAGTAGAGTAGGGTTGATGGGTACTGTTTTTATACTAGAGTTGGTGGTCTCTGCACACACCAGGCCGCACTGGTTCTGGTCTTGTAAGCTAACTTGGTCTCAGAACATGCACTACACTACTGAAATCAGAGGGGTTCTCAAGGACTGAAGATCGGGGATGCGATTTTTGCTTTCACCCTTGATCTCACTACTGCTGGTATCTGCTAGAAAAGAGATTATATACTCTATAGCACCAGGTTCAAAAGTTAGTGGGGTTTTACAAATGTGGCCCCACAGGGCCATATATATATCTATTTTAAATGCTGGTATGTGAGTGTCTGAACTCAATGTAGCACTGTCACTGTCCTCCCGTTGTTCATCGATTTGCTCAAGTGGGCACCAGTAACGTCTCCATTGTGAGACTTGTTGTTACTGTTTTTGGCATATTGAATACACCACGGGTAGCTTGCCAGGCTCTGCTTTCCGGGTGGGATACTCTTGGTAGCTTGCCAGGTTCTCTGAGAGGGATGGAGAAATTGAACCCAGGTCAGCCATGTGCAAGGCAAATGCCCTACCTGCTGTGCTATCACTCAGTCTGAAACAAAGTACTATATCAAATCCTTCCCCTTGGAACAATGACAGGTCATGTCATATTGTCAACAACTGGGGGTTATCAAAAATAAGAAGGCTTCCTAGAAAAACCACAAACATTCAAGAGACAACCAAAATATAGGGCTATGTAAAGCAATAAGATGTAGTTTGTTTCACCTAACATACTGAAACAAATACAGTCATTTTTCTGACCATAATGGAATGAATCTAGAAATAAATTACAAAAAAAAAGTTAAAACCACCCCACAAATATACAGAGATTAAAATAATAAGTGTCTACATCAACAAAAAAATTTAAAAGCCTGAGAAAATACCTTGAAACTAATGAATATGAAAATTCAACATACAGAAATCTACATGATGCAGCAAATATAATTCTTTATTTTTTTCTTTTTGGATCACACCTGGCGATGCACTGGGTTACTCCTGGCTCTTCACTCAGGAATTACTCCTGGCGGTGCTTGGGGTACCATATGGGATGCTGGGAATTGAGCCCATGTCGGCTACATGCAAGGCAAATGCCCTACCCGCTGTTCTATGGCTCCAGCCCCACAGCAAATGTAATTCTAAAAGGGAAGTTCATAATAGTACAATTCTCCACCAAGAAACAAGAAAAAAATCTGAACAAACAATTTTATCATTACACCGAGAGGAACAAGAAAATAATTAAATTCCCAGGTCAGCACAAGAAAGAAAATAACACAAATCAGACAGAAACTTAAAAGGCAATTTTAAAAAAGATCAATGGAATCAAGAGCTGACTCCCTGGAAGAAATATCAAACAAAATATCATTTCATCTCTTTGAATAATCTCTTTGAATAATAAAATGAAATCAAGTGAAGTATCTTTTAAAAGGTAGAACAGAAGAAAAGAATGAAATTCACCATTATCTTACATTTTTTTTAAAAAAACTCCAAATGCATTAGAGACTTGAATATGAGGACTGCAACCATAGTGTTTCTATAAGAAAATGTAGATGGCAAAACTGGTCTTAATGATGTTTTTCTGGATTTGACCCCCAAAAGCATGGACAACAAACAAATAGATCTACATAAAACTAAAAAGCTTCTATACAACAAAGGAAACCATCAATACAATGAAAGACAACCTACTAAAAGATTCACAAATCACACATTCAATGTCTTGAGGATATTATTACAAGAGGAATAAGTTAGGCAGAGATACTGTATAATTTTACTAGGACATGGAATCTAAAATACAAAATAAACAAAAAACCCTAAAATCATAAAAATAAAAAAGATTGATGATTACCAGAGAGAAGTGGGGTTGGAGGGAAGGTGAAATAAATGGGTGAATTTTTTCTTTTATTTGGAGGAAGGGATTCTCCATTGGTGCTCATGGGTCCCAGGGAGACTTGGCAATACTTAGCTAACTGGGTCAGTGATTCAGAAGTCAGACCACAAGGCAGCTCAGTCACTGTGGTGCCACAGGGCAAATAGGGCCAACTCATCAGTGCTTGAGGACCTCCCCTTGATGTTAGGGAGATCCTGTGGTTCTGGACATCATTTATGCATACTCTCTCACCTCGATACTGTCCTCCTGGCCCCTAACTTTCTTTATAAGATGTTTATGGAGTCTGTTCCTGTCCTTTGATCTGTAGTCCTTTTAGTTCTGATGATATTGAGGAATTCTAACAGCAAGAGAAATAGTTAACTTCTACTCCAAATTCATCAAACTTAATAGAACACATGGAACTTTAAATTCCCACACAGGAGTCAAGGATATGGCAAGTGCAAGTACACAAGTCTTGCCTGTGTGAGGCCCCGAGTTTCATCTCTGGCAATACATGGTTTCTCAAGTATGGCCTAGTGATACTCAGTGACCCCCTGAACATCACCACACCACAGTAGAGATTTTAAAAATATTCTAGCACAGTAGTATCCCTGAATGATAAGTTTATACTGTACGTATTAAGAGCATACTGTAGGGTTTTTACACACCCTACCTGGAACACTTCTACTGAAGAGCTTGATCCTTCAGTTCAGTCTCCTGTTGATCACTCAGAATTATCTTCTCAGCAGGAGAATTGGTCTTTAATAGGAAGCCTGGCACCACGCAGGGGTGAGAGGATTAGTTAAGGAAGGGAAAGTAGGACGGTGTGGGAGGGGAAAAATGCCTGTGACAGACGTAGGTCAGGGTGGGAGGGAAACTGGGGACATTGGCAGAGGGTAGTGGACACTGTTGATTGGTGTTGGAACAATATAAGCCTGAAACGTAATCATAAATATCTTGTAACTTTGTAATTCATAGTGATTCGATTAAAAAATCATCTTCTTCAGTATCCACTTCCACCTTCAAATCTGCATTCCAACTGCTGCAGGTTCCAATGTGAGTTTTAGTTATATAGACTGATATATAGATTGAGCTGAATGGATTAGAAAACATAACTTAAATGCAGTGACAGATGCTAACATTCTAAAAGGAAAAGAGTCCAGGAACAGCTCAGTGGTAGAATCCCTGCCTTGTAGGCAAGAGGCCACAAATTTAATCCCCAGAACTTCCCAACATAATTCCCAGTAATTCCCCACAGGTAGCATTGTTGTTTGGATCTTCAGTGCCAAAGCACAGTGTGATATTTAGTGCACCATAACCAGGGATATGAGTGAATTAGTGTGAGATCTCTGGTGGGTAGAAGTGAGTGTTCAAGTACTGTAACCAGGTGTACAATGCCCAGAAAGCACTAGAACTCAAGAATGACTGATCACCACAACCAAATATGTGACAATTTGTCAACGCAACAAAGCACCACCAAAGGGGAAGGGAGTATATAAATTTATAAATAAAATGAGGTGCAGAGAGATAGTACAAGGAACCAAGGCAAGCCTTGCCTTACGAGGTCAACCCTGGTTCAATCCCTGGCACAGCATACGGTCCCTCCAACAATGCCCAGGTGAGCTTCCGAGCACAGAGGAAGAGTAAGCCTGAGTGAGCATCATTGGGTGTGCCTCTACCCAACCCCCCCATAGAAAGAAAGAAAGAAAGAAAGAAAGAAAGAAAGAAAGAAAGAAAGAAAGAAAGAAAGAAAGAAAGAAAGAAAGAGAGAGAGAGAGAGAGAGGGAAGGGAGGGAGGGAGGGAGGAAGGAAGGAAGGAAGGAAGAAAGAAAGAAAAAGAAAGAAAGAAAGAAAGAAAGAAAGAAAGAAAGAAAGAAAGAAAGAAAGAAAGAAAGAAAGAAAGAAAGAAAGAAAGAGAGAGAGAAAGAAAGAGAGAAAGAAAGAAAGAGAAAGAAAGAAAAAGAGAGGAAGGAAGGATAGAAGGAAAGAAAGAAAGAAAGAAAGAGAAAGAAAGAAAGAAAGAAAGAAAGAAAGAAAGAAAGAAAGAAAGAAAGAAAGAAAGAAAGAAAGAAAGAAAGAAAGAAAGAAAGAAAGAAGAAAAGAAAGCACAACAAAACAATAAAGTGAAAGCAACCATTTGTTTATGAGAACATTGATAAAGAAACATACCATGTAACAATAAAGAAACATACCATGTAAGGATAGTGAAAACTCATAGAGAGACTTAAAAATAATAGGTGGTTGTTCCCTAAGAAACAGCATAGCCCTCTCTGAGTCTGATGTTACACGTGAAATTGTGGACCCTGAATGATGTTGCTTCTTGCCTTAATCATCCTGCGGTTACATGTGATTGGAGTAAATTGGAAGTGAAATTTCTCATCTAGATGTAAAAGCAGATTGGGACCTGAACAAAGCTGTACTGCCCTACTTCATGAACTTCTCCTACTTCAGATTCAGCTTACTCTTCCCTCAGGACTGCAAGGAAACCTCTGTCTATTGGTTAATGACAAAAAGTAAATTCAGAATTGACATTCTTACAATTCTTAACTGACAAGGTGTAGGAGACAAAACTTGCTCTAATATTTCTCATTTTTTACATCAAAATAAACAAATACAACTTTTGATGCATCATACATTGCATTCTATTCAGATTCAAACATGCTTTGAAAATTATGTACCTAATCTTACCATTTACTAATGACTTTTTGATTCAAAATCTTCCCTTTAGACTCTGACTTTTTGTCTATATGTTCTACTCCTCTCTCAGAGTCAAGCAACAGAAACACAGAGGACATTTTTTCCCCCTATATTCAATGAACTATAAAAAGTATTACAATCACTGCATACTTTTCCAGATCGAGTCCATGATGCAGAAGTCTTTATTTCCCTCCTTGTTTAAACAAACACTACACTGAAAGAGAGCAGTCCTCCACTCTGGAGACATGGTAAACCTGGAATGCAGATTGAAATGTGCTTATGGGACAGTAAAACTGAGACTTGGAAATACAGAACACCTTGGAAATGGAATACTGGAAGGGATCTGCTGAGGATGGTTTACCAGATACAATGGTTTACGCAGAGACTATAGAGTTGAGTAAAATTTTCTTAGTTTTATGGCCCCTGAGACAAATGGAGATTTTAAATAATAAAGAATCCTTCTATAAATTAGAGACACCTGGTTTTAATAGTGAACACAAGCATTGTTAGAAATGTTCAGGGCAGCATGTAACATAGCAAGTATAGGGGTTTCTGAATGAATCTCCAAAGTTCTGATTAGTTCTAATTAGTCGGCTCATCAGAGATGCTGATTTTTATTTATCTATTTCTTTCTTTTTTAATTTTTATTAGTGAATCACCATGAGGTACAGTTACAAACTTATGAACTTTCATGTTTGCAGAGATGCTGATTTTTTAGCAATATCTCAAGCACCACTTGGAGATGAGACTAAATCCAGGAGCATAAGTTTTCATGTAGAATATTTCCAAATATCTGATATTCCTAATAATTACATGTCTTCCATGTAATTATTGCTTTGTGGTTCCTATATAGTAAATTATATATATATATATATCTTACATGGGGGAAATTTTTTCTTGAGAGATTAAAGCATGAGCTTGCAACCAGCTGTGAATTTTATTTATTTCAGCTTATAAACATAAAATTCTCAGTTTAATTTGACAGAATTGGTCAAACTTAATTTGACATTCAAATCCACTTTCAAAATTAAAATATCTTAATCTTGTTTACAAGTCACATTTTTCATCATTGGTTCACCTCCAGAGGAATGCCTAAAACACTTTAGATGTCTAATATACTGTTGCAAATGGGTAGAGAGATCTATTGTAGAACACTGCAGTAACCCACTCTTCAATGCACTTACTACTCCCCTTATTTTATTGAAGCAGTTCTTGATTACTTAATATAAATAGAAATCTAAAGGAAAAATATCTACAATCTTGAGTTAAGAGTATGCTGGGAACTGGTGACCTAAACCAGTGGTTTTCAACACTTTTACACCTGTAGACAAGCACCGATCCATGGACTGGTAGCTGAAAACCACTGACCTAAAGCTTATATACAGAATATAAACATATTTAAATTTTATATGTACATAGTTAAACGTTTCCTATTCATTATAAATAGTTTTTTAACTTAGATTCTACAAAAATAATGATTGTGTTTGGGCACATGCAAACCATCCACATAAACTTATTTATAAAACCATCTCTATGCTTTTCTTTTGTTTTGCCTTTAAATATAAATGTGGCTGCTTTGGCCATCAACTAAAGATTTAAGTGCAAATCCCCAAAGTCCCCGGTTAAAAGTATAAAATCTGCCTCTAGACTTAGGAGCACTCTGCTTCAAGTATTTTTCACCTATTAGTGATGTCTAGATAATATTTTGTCACGGATGAATATAGGAATATAGCCCATTTGCTAGATATTAGATAGTTCTCTAGAGTAAAAGGTTTCTTTCTTTCTTTGTTAAAATCTTATAATCGGTAGCTGTTAAAATATTATCTTGAGTTTTTACATTTTCATAAAAATGAACAAAATGAAACCTCTTCCTCACTGCCCTGACCCCGAACTCTCAAGAGCAATGCAGCAAAGTTCTAAGCTCAATGGTTCACGGAGCCATCAGAGCCCTCTGATGACGAAGGGGCCACGAAAGGCTCATCCTGCTTCTGGTCCTCCTTCATTCCAGCTGCTTGATCTGTGATGGAGGAGAAGGACAGCTGGTCATGCTCCATGATGTGCACTTGGTCCTCATCCTTGTCCTTCTTCACGTAGAACATTTTTCTGAATTTTTTCAGCTCATGGAGTTCACAGAAGGTTTCCAGGACAACCAACATGGCAATAAGGCCAAGCAGCAGGTAACCTGTGTGAGATAAATGACAGTGTCTCTGGGGTTCCATTACAGATGAACCAAAACTCCAGGTAAATACATTCATGATCACTTTCCTGATTGCTTGGATGGTTTGGACTACCCTGGCTCAAAGAATATAGATTATTCACTATAATATGACATGATTGATGGATTTGTTGGGTTCTGGGTCATAGCTAGCAATGCTCAGGGGTTACTCCTCACTCTGCATTCAGAAATTACTCTGTACTCAGGGGACAATACAGAACACCAGAAATCAAACCTGGGTTGGAAGCAAGCAAGGCAAATGCCCTCCCTGCTGTACTATCTCTCCAGCCCAACGTGGCATGATTTTTGGGTTAAAAAAATAGAAATTGGGGCTGAAGTAACATTTTTTGAGATGACATACTGAATCTTCCCATCCAGCAGCCTCCTCCCTCCCAGTCAGGGTGGCCTTGGGGGTGCAGACTTTCCACTTTGTAATCAAGGCTCTCAAAGAGCCAGAGGCATTTAGGAAAAAAAAATTATTTATCACGAGTGCTCGGAACAAACCTAGGTAGGTACCATTTTCTGTATCTTTATTTTGTTTGAGGACCACGCCTTTCACATGTCACATGCACCAGCAATGCTCAAGAGGCCATGTGGTGCTGGGGGGTCAAACCTAGGCAGGCTCCTGCATGCAAAGCTTATATGAGCTCCAGCCCTTTGAGCCATAGCACTGACCTAAGCACAGAATACTTTTTGGTATCCTTTATGCAATGCAACAATAAGTTTAATGAAAGAAATAAGAGTTTAAACTATAAAAACTCCTTTAAAACTGATGTAGATATGAAAAGGTCAATTGTCAAACACATATTTCTACTTATGTGGTATAGAAAGAACCAAATGAATTAAATAAAAGAAACTTTTGCAGAAACAAACAAAGTGATTACCTGAAAGAAAGTGAGAAGTGGTTTAATTAGATAAAATGGTGTGACTTAAGAAAGATAGAATTAGGCTTTCAGTGATAAACTAATACAGAATATATGAATATTGGTGTATAAACAATGCCACTCTAAATCCTCTGGTATAAGTCACTGTCACTGTCATCCCATTGTTCATCGAGTTGCTCGAGCGGGCACCAGTAACGTCTCCATTGTGAGATTTGTTGTTACTGTTTTTGGCATATCGAATATGCCACGGTTAGCTTGCTAGGCTCTGCCGTGTGGGCGAGATACTCTCGGTAGCTTGCCAGCCTGTCCAAGAGGGGCGGAGGAATTGAAACCGGGTCGGCTATGTGCAAGGCAAACGCCCTACCGCTGTGCTATCGCTCTGGTATAAGTCAATGCTACTTAAATTTTTCCCCCTAGTTTTTACTGTTTTGTTTTTGCTTTTGGGGGGGACCCACACTGAGTGGTGTTTAAGGACTTCTTCTGGCTCTGTGCTCAGGGATTGTTCCTAGTGATGCTTAAGCAGTTTTATGCTTGAACCAGGCCTTACAAGTGCAGAGGCCACTGTGCTGTCAATCTAGCCCAACAATTTTTTTAATGGTTACGTGGGGCTGGAGAGAGAGTACAGCAGGTAAGACACTTGCTTTGCATGCAGTCAATATGGGTTCAATTCTGCAGCACCACATATGGGCCCCAAAGTCCACCAGGAGTGATGCCTGAGTGTAGAGCAAGGAGTAAGCCATGAGCACTGCCAGATGTGGCCCCAACACACACAAAAATGGGTCAATGGGAGATATCTGAAGTTCTTCTGAGATCCAGTCACAACTTAGATTTCCATTATGTAAAGAAGTTTTGGTGCTTTGGTATTGTTTGTTTTTATAATTTTAACAGGATACTTAGTTTCATTGTGCAGTTACTATTGTTTGCTACTGTTAATGTCATACCATTTAAATCTAAACAGTGCAATGATATTTATTAAAAACAGGCCTAATGAGCATATGGAACGTTTTCTTTGCTTTTTCTTTTAATTCAATTTTTATTTAGGCACCTAGGTTTTTATTACACTAAACTGCAATAACGGAGTTTGAGAATATAATGTTCTAACCTGAAGCCCACAACCAGAGTCTCTATCACCACTACACCATGTCCAAGGTTCCCTTCCAGGCCTCCAATTCCATTTCCTTAGCAAACGCATTTAAAATTTTTAATTATTATAGTTTGGGTCACATGATCACAATAGTGCTAAATCCTGGTTTTAATGTACAGTTACCTTACCTCTACATGGAAGTGTTCAAGACCCTCAACTAATGTTGACCAATATCTTTCTGTTATTTCTGGTGTATTTTATCATTCTACACCAACACCATTCTGACTCCTGTAATCCAGGGTCATGATTTTCAATTATTTGATACTTCCCATTCCCTTGTCTTATTCTTCTGTATACCAGAGAGAGTGAGATCACCCAGTATGTCCTTCTCTTTTTGAATTACTTCATTCAACTTGATACCCTTCAGTTCCATCCAAGTTGAATAAAACTCCCTGGTTTCATCTATTTTTGACTGTATAGTATTCATTAATTATAAATAACTTCTTTATTCACTCATTTGTCACTGGATATTTAGGTTTTTCCATATCCTGGCTGTTTTACTAAAAGCTACAATGAACATAGGTGCGCAAATATCTTTTAAAATTCATGTTTTTATATCTGGGCATTTGCCAAGAAATGGGATCACTGGAACATTTAAGTTCTATTCTAACTTTTCTGAGAAATCGCCATACTATTTTCCTTAGGGACTGAACCAGACAACATTCCTACCAGGACAGAATAAAAGTTTATATTTTAGTACATCACTTCCAACACTGGTGTGTTCAGTCTTTTGAATATACACCATTCTCAGTGATGTGAGATGCTATTTCCTTATAACTGTGATTTGCATTTTCCTGACAATAAGTGATAATAAACACATTTTTACATTTTTATTGACCATATTTATATTCTTTTTTTTTCTTTTTGGGTCACACCCAGTGATGCACAGGGGTCACTCCTGGCTCTGCACTCAGGAATTACCCCTGGCTGTGCTCAGGGGACCATATGGGATGCTGGGAATCTAACCCGGATCGGCCACATGCAAGGCAAAATGCCCTACCCGCTGTGCTATCTCTCCAGCTCCATATTTATATTCTATATGCATGTTCCTGTTCATTTTCTCTCCCAATTTTTGATGTGATTATTGGTTTTTATTGTTGTTAATGAGCTGTATGAATACTTTATATTTTTATATTAATTCTTTGTCCAATATATTGTGTGAAAATATCTTTCCCCATTTGCTAAGATGTCTTTTTATTGATTTTATTGTTAATTCCTAGCCATTTGATGTTTTGAGGGACTTCTTTTTTTTTTAAGAGTGGGTCTGGGCCACACTCATGGTGTACAGCTATCCAGGGGTTATTCCTGGCTCTGTTCTCAGGAGTGACCTCTGGCAGTGCTCAGGGGGCCAAGTACCCAGGGATTGAACCACGGTTGCGATCACCATGGTCGAATGCAAGGCAGTGACTTATATATAAAGGTATGTTCCCCTTGTGCACTGGTGAAGGGATGGGTGTTTGAGCATTGTATAACTGAGACTTAAACCTGAAAGCTTTGTAACTTTCCACATGGTGATTCAATAAAAGAATAAAATTTTTAAAAAATTTTAAAAAAGGTATGTTCCCTTTATATCACTCCTTGAAAATATCACAAAGAGAAAAGTATAAATACACAAAATAATAAAAGTATAAATACACAAAAAATAAAAATCTGAAGTTTTAAAAAATAATGTCCTTAAATTGGAAGCAATATAAATATTCAACAATAGAGGCAGTGTTAGATTGTAGTACAGCCACCTGGTGATAAGTTATGAGGACATTAAACATTTATGGTAACTAGGAGAAATATAAAAACATTTTGGTAACTATTTGGTATATATTTATTGAACTTATCTAGTACTCAGGTGCTATTCACAGCCGTGTCAACAGTGAAGTCTTTGTCTTGGCTGAGGCCCATGATTTAATAGACATGGTAAAATATACATAGTTCAACTATGCATTTTGTCAGACTAAGATCAAAAAACAGATCTTAGAAAGAGAAACTTGACTGCCTGAATATCTATGATGATTTTCCTTGCAGACTTGACATAATGAAGTCTTGAAAAATATTTGAGAAAACAGACATAAAAATTGTACGTACATTACAATGCAATTCTATTTATCTTAAAATGATGGGAAGAGACAAGACAAAGAGATAAAAACAAAGCTCCCTCGTAAATAGATTAATAAGCTTTCCATATCAAATGGCTTTTTTTTTCTTTTTGGGTCACACCTGGAGATGCACAGGGGTTACTCCTGGCTTTGCACTCAGGAATTATTCCTGGCAGTGCTCAGGGGACTCTATGGGATGCTGGGAATCCAACCCAGGTCGGCTGCATGCAAGGCAAACACCCTACCCGCTGTGCTATCACTCCAGCCCCTCAAATGGCTTTTTGGTGAATTTTATTGCAATTATTGTCATAAGTTTCTGAAAATCGCTGACATTCTAACTAGCTAATTGCTAGCATCTAACATTCTAACAATTCTTCAAAAAAAAAAACAAGATTGACAAACCAGACAAGCAACTGCTTTAAGGTTTTATTTCAATCACGAAAGAATATGATTGATGCTAATGATTTACATACTAGTCTTTGTTTTCTTTAGTTTAAAGTATGATCTCAGGGGTTGGGGAGTCAGTTCACAGAGTCAGACTGCATACTTTGCATGCAGAAGGCCTAGGTTCAATTTCTGGCACCACATGATTTGGGAGTGACACCCTAAGCACTGTATGGCATGACCCTGAAACCAAAAGTAAATAAAAATTTGAAAATATATAAACTTACTTATTCATAAACATAAACTTACTCATATGTGATACATAAAGAAATAAAGCAAGGAACGACTAAATTCCAGGGAAAAACCTTGAATCTTGACAATAAAACTAGGGTTACCAAGTAAGGGTTGAAGTGAGCTTGGAGAGGGGGAATAAGGTGCTGAACCAAAAGTGATGAAGCACACTAGTAGGGCACATGCCAAACCACTAACACGATTATCACTATTTTAACTCAATAATAAAATATTCACTAAATATTAATAAAGCAAAGTAACTATTTTTAAGTAAAATTTGCTTCTTAAGTACATTCTGTGTGATGTTTTGATATTTTAGTAATGCCATTTTATTATGAAATAATAATTTAATAATGCCATTACATTATTATTATTAAGACATTGATTAGTAACTGTGGGTAATCAGGAAAAAAATAACTCTTGGGAAGAAAATTTTTGCATAAAGAATTTTGAAGGGAATCCAAATTAAATAAAACATTTTTGGGAAGCTAGCAAAACTGAAAAAACTATCAATCAAAAATTATATATTAATTTTTTATACATCAATATTCATTCATAGGTGAAGTAGGATTTGGAAAGGAAAAACAGACACTAAGGAAACAGCCTGTGAAACCTGGATACTCACATGTGATCCCAACCTTATAGAGTTCTCGGAATTTCTGATTGTAGCCTTCTCCAGGAACATAATCCCCTAGGCCAATGGTACTCAGGGAAATGAAACAAAAATAAAACGATTCTAGGAAGTTCCAGTCATCCTCCAAAACTGAGAATACGGCCGCTGGGATAAAAAAGAAACAGGACACAGTGACAAACCCAAGGAGAACAGCATGGACGATGGCCACCATTTGCTTGGAGAAGCCCCAGCGGAGGTGGAAGTAGAGGACAGGTCTTCGGGTGACGTGGATGGTGACACGCTGCACCACTGCCGTCAAGAACAGCAGCGTGAAAGGAATGCCGATGACTGAGTAGATGATGCAGAAGGCCTTACCCCCATCGGACAAGGGCACAGTGTGACCATAACCTGCAAGGAGAAGGAGAAAATGAAATGACAAAGAAGAGAGGAGTGGAACCACTTTTAAACAACTGTTCGTCTTTCACCTCTATTCTCCCGAAATCCAGGAGCAGTGCCAGGCTTCAGGTCTGGTTATTATTTGGGGTTTGGGAGCCTAACCTGTTGGACATCCGGCAGCTTCTCCTAATAATGCGCGTGGCCATGTGGTGTTGGGGAAGGAACCAGTAGGCCAAAGGCAAGGCAAGGGGCCTTACCCCCTGTACTGTCTCTTTGGTCCCACCTACTAGTTTGAAACTTTAAAGACCTATGACAATGGCAATTGCCATAAAATTTCACAGTGGATGCCATACATTCAGGATGCCCACCATTCTTTACAATATTCTCGAGCCGTTTCCAACACTTCTGAATCATGTGCTGAGGTCCTAAGGGCATACCTCCTTACCCATCCAAGAAAAAAAATATTGCAAGACATTTACTTTATCAGGCCAAGGAATTCCCCACTCTCTGTAAACTAATTCTGTAAGAATTCTCATTAGTTTACGTTTAAATTTAAAACCATTCAATGTGCATTTTCCTAAGGATTATTAACATCTCTGTGTGGGAATACAATCAGGTTCTATGGAGGAGACTAAATGAATACAAAGACAAAAAAATAATTAAAAGGAACATTCAAGCATACAGGACTATGCATTTCTTTTAAAAATTTTTTGTTAAATGTCTGGTTAAATAGCACATTCAGAAATTGTGGCTTTTACCCCTTGTCATTTCTATAGGTTCCAAAATACCAATAATTCTGAAACAAAGCAAACATTAAAATAATTCATAAGCGGGGCTGGAGCGATAGCACAGCGGGTAGGGCATTTGCCTTGCACGCAGCCGACCAGGGTTCGATTCCCAGCATCCCATATGGTCCCCCAAGCACCGCCAGGAGTGATTCCTGAGTGATGAGCCAGGAGTGACCCCTGTGCATCACTGGGTGTGACCCCCCAAAAAAGCAAAAAAAAATTCATTAGGGTCAGTGGTTTAAACTAGTTTTATTTTGAGAATTCTCAAATAAAGCCCATCTCGATATTTCATTCAGTAAGTATAAGCAAAGAGGAATTTAGCTAGCAGCGGGGCTCAAAATTCTCCTGAGTATTTCACCTGAAAAAGATTAACATAGCTGAACAAGTCAGTTTAGGAAAAAGCTAATGAAATGCCATTTTTGTGAAAATGGATTCTATAAGAAAATTTTAAATAACAACTCCCAACACACCTCCCATGTGATTATAACTAAAAAGTGGTTTTAAAGCTTGATTTCTAAAATAACTTTGGATTAAAAGTAAATATCACTAAAAAAACTTTCCGCTCTTGATCTCTCAAACCTCCTCTTTGTTTTCCTCTGGGTAGTGGCCAGGGAAATATGATCATCGGAGTTTCCGTATGATTCTGGTGCACAACCTCAGCCCAACATTCCCAACATTCGGGGATGTTGACCCACTACAGAAGGTAAATTCAGGAGTGGGAAAGAAAGATGTGAACTGAGCTAAAAGGAGTACCAGGATTTCCCTGAAATTGTATTGCAACTTATACAACCACACACATTTGCACTGTTCTGTGGAGAGAGTTCAAAGCTTAGATTTTCAAAGGATTAGGGGGTTTTGAGCATCAGTTAGTTTCTGAATCCAGTTGGTTCTCACACACCCAGCTGCTCCAGCCTTTGCTGGAGCACCAATTTTTGAGCATGGTTAAAGAGGGAAATGGTTGAGCTATATTGTAGCATTGTTGTTCTGTTGTTCACATTATTCATCGATTTGCTCGAGTGGGCACCAGTAATGTCTCCATTGTGAGACTTATTGTTACTGTTTTTGACATATCGAATACGCCACGAGTAGCTTGCCAGGCTCTGCCATGCAGGTGGGATACTCTCGGTAGCTTGCCAGGCTCTTCAAGAGGGACAGAGGAATTGAACCCCAGTCGGCCGCGTGCAAGGCAAATGCCCTACCCGCTGTGCTATCACTCCAGTCCTGAAAATATCAGGAAGGATGCAGAAAGCATGTCAATAGTGTTCATGTGCACAATGTCAATCAAAGACAACTGTGGACTGTGGGGGGTAAGTGGGAACTGGGGAACTGACAAAGGAATGAGACTTGAATAAAGCAGCCCTAATCACAGAGGAAAGGGACCTATCAGAGTTACCATCCACACCAGGTATTAAGAGAGGATTTAACTATCAGAGATGGAGGTAGAGTTAGGGTTGGAAACTGAATCTGAAAATGCAATTTTATTTAACCATAAAAAAGTCAACCAGAAAGCAATTCAAAAATTCAGTTTTTGAGTCCAAGACTAAAAGAACAGATAACAATTTCAAGAAGAAATAGGAAGTTGTAGATTTCACATAGGCACGAATTATGTGGAGGAAACCTAAGATTAGCTGAATCAATTAGACTAGAAAAAAGCCTTTATATCTATGATCTTATTCAGTTTTTGGTGGCACCTTTGTAAATCCTTAAATAAAAGTGTAATACTATTTCACACAGCCCAACTCTTTAGAATCTCTCTTGCAATAAATTTCAGTTCCAGTATGGTAGAATAAATCAAAGTTATAATTTTGAAACATTTTAGGATATTATTATGATGATTGCTCTTTTAGTAGAATGTTAACTAAATCTGTTTACTAAAATGGTTTCTCTAAGCAACAGATTTTAAGCACTCACTCTGCAGTGACACATTTTTATACCAGTAATTTGTTCCTGCTAAGAGACTGAAAATTACCAATATAAAAATTTTACTGCAATCCAATGTCTTCTCCTAATGTTTAGTTACATTATTTTTGATAATAGGATGTGAAATACAAAATTTACATCTCATTTGTATTCTTAAAAATTTCAGGGAGAGCCATATTGGGAAAGTCATTCTCTACATGAAATCACACAGAAATTCTTATGTACTAGACAGCTTCATGAATCAAATAGAAATCCTTAGCTATCTGCCTTTTAATGAAATAGTAAATAATTTACTAAAGTTCATTCAATTGAATCCCCAGATAAATCATAAAACAAATCTCATATTTTAAATCAAATCATTTAAGATCCATTAGAAAAAACAAATAATTTCATAAACTTTGCATATACCTTAGATATTTACTATATATATTTTTTAACTTTCTTCATTTAATTTGTGGGGCTTAGAATGAGCATACCAATGTATACTGAAAAGCAGATTTCAAAAACTTAGGATGGTGAGATGAAACTACCATATACAAATGTTCTTGTATTGTAGTCCCCAACTCCATATTTGCTAGGTATTCTGTTAACTCTCCAGAGTAAGTATCATATTTATAAGTGTCCTAAGAACTTTTTTTCCATTAAGTTACCATGATACATGCTAAGAAAATAAACTAAGAACCTCATCCCCTGAATTCAATCTCAGTAGAGAACTGAAATATGTCTCAATATTTTCTCTTTGGAAAAATACTTTTTAATTCATAATTTCTTTATTTTTTAAATGAATCACAGTTACAAAGTCGTGCATTATTGGGTTTCAGTCATATAATGTTCCAACACCCATCCGCCTTCACCAGTGTATATTTTCCACTATCAATGTTCCCAGTTTCCCTCCTCCTCCCTCCTTCCACCTCCCCTGCTCCCCGCCCCCCCCCCCCGCCACATTTTATCCCACACACACTTGCGGCAAACTTCCAACCATTGACCAGTCCTCCTGGTCCTTGTTTTGGAAAAACACTTTAATTCATAATCCCCAGACATCAGTTTAGTGAGCGTCTCTTTCTCAGTAGACAGCCAGCCCCCACCCCTCACACCCACCCCAATCCTATACTCTGAGTCCCTCCAGGCTATTTGACCACAGGGCTTTTCAGCCTAAGGAGAGCAATAAATAATACTAGGGTTGTTTCTTTGAATTCATTGAATAGTCCTGGGAGCAAATTTACTTGTTCTACCACTTTAGTTTTCACTGAAAATATGTTCTACTTTATGGTTTCAATAAATAGCTTCTAGAAATCTTGCCTACAATAGATCTTTATCATTTTAATATTGTGATAATCCATTTCAAAGCCCTGCATTTAGGTAGATAAATGCAGCGATAGCAGAGCAGGTAGGGCATTTGCCTTGCATGCAGCCGACCAGGTTTCAATTCCTCCACTGCTCTCGGAAAGCCCGGCAAGCTACTGAGAGTATCACGCCCGGATAGCAGAGCCTGGCGAGCTACCCATGGGGTATTTGATATGCCAAAAACAGAAACAACAAGTCTCACAATGGAGATGTTACTGATGCCCGCTCGAGCAAATCGATGAACAACGGGATGACAGTGCTACAGTGCTACTGCACTTAAACTCTGTGGGTAAAACGACTATTCCTCCCAGCGATGGCATTTACTGGTGTTTTCAACTTTCCCCCAATTGTATCCCATTCCAACCTTTCCTTCCTGTTGTTCCCTCCTCCTCCCATCCTACTAGTTGGCTTCCTAGTCTCAGGCATCAGTCCCTCATTTAGTGCTCTCTTCTGTTTTTCTTTTTTTAGCCAAACCCAGCAGTGTTCAGAGCTTGCTCCTGGCTCTGCATTCAGGAATCACTTCTGGCAGTGATCAGGGTGCCAGGGATCAAACAAGTTGATCACATGCAAGACAAACGCCCTGCGTGCTCTTCTATTGCTCCTCCCCCCCGCCAGACCACCATTTTTACCTTTCACCTGTGGCCTTCTGGTAGTTATTTTGGTTGAGAAACACTAATATGTGTAATAGAGATGTAAAGCTTCTATTATTTGCTTATTTACAAAAGGTTGTTTATCTGAAAGAGGCAACTGAAAGGAGGATTAAATTAGACTAATTAGAAGTAGTAGGAAAGACCAAAACTGGACTACATCCAATACATTTTGTAGGATGCACAACAACCAAAGGAACTTAGTTAAAAAGTCACAGGGACTATAAATGTCATCACCTTTGCACCCCCTATTTGGTCCAGTCATGTGATATTTTTCTAAGCATTCCTTGTTGCTGCTACTTCATCACAGAGGTTTCTTTTTCATATCCAAAGAGAGAGCAAGGCCAGTGGCATTCCTTGTTAAGATATTGCCCTTATTGTTTATCTCAGAGTAGTCCTCTCTAAGAAAGAGACATGCTTGACACAACATATTTGAACCCCAGAGGATTCTAGAAAATTGCGTAAATGTCACAGAACGGAACACCTTGCACTTTTGCAATGGGAGTTATAGCTAAAAATAGCATAGTAGAAGAATAACTAGAAACAATAAATTGGGCAATGAGCACCTGCCAGAATCCATCAACCTGAAGTTTTTTTTTTATACTAAATCACCGTGAGATACAATTACAAGCTTTCATGTTTGAATTTCAATCATACGATGATAAAACACCCATCCATCCCTCCATCAGTGTACATTCTCCACCACCAATGACCCCATTATGCCCCCCCTTCCCAACCTCCCCCTGCCACCATGACAGACAATTTCCCCCATACTCTCTTTCTACTTTGGGGCATTATGGTTTACAACACAGATACTGAGAGGTTATCACGTTTGGTCCTTTATCTGTTTTCAGCACTCCTCTCCCATCCTGAACAATTCCTCCAACCATCATTGTCAAGAAGACAGGGGAGCCCCAAACTACAAAGAAGACAGTCGTCATTTGCTTCTAGTCTTGTGTGTACCCACGAGTGTATGTGCTACATGTATGTCCAATTACAAATCTTTGTAACAAGATTCAAATCCAAATCCAAATTATTTCTACTTCCCCAGTGGAAAGCAGAGCCCGTAACTCTCCATTGTGACTCCTATTACATGTGTCACATGTTACAAGTAAATATGTGTTACTTTATGCAAAGGCTAGTGATACCAAGAATTTCAGTCTGAACTGAATTTATATGTTGCAAAAAATTAATGTAGCAATGCATTTTCATCATAAAAATTTTAATGGAAATTCATAAAATTCTGATGAAATAAAATTGTTCACCCATCTCTTCAATTTTAGCTAGCTACCCAAGTTACTATTGTTATGTTAAATTAAATTAGCATCTCTATTATTTTAAACATTTATATATTTGAAAGAAGGATTTTATTTTTTTTTGCTTTTTGGGTCACACCCGGTGATGCACAGGGGTCACTCATGGCTCTGCACTCAGGAATTACCCCTGGCTGAGCTCAGGGGACCATATGGGATGCTGGGAATCGAACCCGGGTCGGCCGCGTGCAAGGCAAACGCCCTACCTGCTGTGCTATCACTCCAGCCCCAGGATATTTTTGTTTTTATCTTAAATAGTAAAACATGTATTTTATCCTCCAAATGTTAAGTTTTCTTTGAACAACATATCTCAGGCCTGGCTCATGTCAAATAATAAAGATAAACCTGTTCATTCTCTAACTTTATAGGCTCCACAGCCAGCAGTGCTTGAGAGTCCATTTCAAGCCAGGGATTGAATTTAGAGCTTCAGACATTTGACTTATGTGCTCTACCACTTGTGTTATGCCTTACTTGTTCATTAAATACTGTTTTCTATACTATGCAAGAGCCCTGGAGATGTGGGGGGAAAGGTTTGGAGAGGTAGTACATTAATCCCTGGTACATTAACTCCTGAGCCCTGCCAGGAGTGATCCTTGAGTGCAGACTCACGAGTAAGATTGAACATCCCCTGGTGTGGGGGGAAAAAACTATTCAAGAACCCTAGATTATTTAACCATCCCCCAACTGATGGACATGTAGAGTGTTTCAAATTCTTCACTATTAATAACCACAGGTCAAAGGTAACTTGCTTAGGTCTTCAGAAAGTCACTGGGTAATACTATAATACAGTAGTTATACAACCTATGACATTTCCTTCTAGACTCAGGTACTATTCAAATTTCTAGTTCAAAAGAGACGGTATTAACAGAAACCTAAGAATAACTCCTCTAATGCTCTAACAATCCACTAGCTCTCAGCAGAAGCCATTCCCAGGGGTTCATGTACACAGTTCCTGGGGTGTGCTTGCACAACAACACTCAGTTTCTTACAGAAGTGTGTAGTACTGTGATTTCCAGGAGAGAGCTTTTGATTAACATTTCATTTTCTTTGACAGCTATTGGTCTGTTCAGATACTCTTTTCTTCTTGGTTCCACCTTTGAAAGTAATCAGTCAAAAAATCTGTCCATTTTTTTTCTAGGTTCTCTAATTTTATGGCATGAAGATTTTCATAATAACCCCTGATGATCCTTTCAACTATTGTGGAATCTATTATGAAATCTCCTTATTCATTTCCGATCCAGTTTCTAAGTGTTTGATCTTTTTCTTTGTGAGTTTTGCTAACGGTGTATCAATCTTGCTAATTCTTTCAATGAAACAGTTCTTTATTCATTGATCTTAAAAATTATTTTTAGTCGTGGGGCTGGAGTGATAGCACAGCAGGTAGGGCGTTTGCCTTGCACGTGGTCGACCCGGGTTCGATTCCCAGCATTCCATATGGTCCCCTGAGCACCGCCAGGAGTGATTTCTGAGTGCATGAGCCAGGAGTAACCCCTGTGCATCGCCAGGTGTGACCCAAAAAGCAAAAAAAAAAAAATTATTTTTAGTCTTCATTTCATTGATTTCTATTCCAAGTTTTATTTTTTCCTTCCTCTGTTTTGAGTTCTCTTTCATAGTCTTTTTCAAGCTGCTTAAGCTGTGCTGTTAGATCATTAATTTGTGTGCTTTTCGCTTCCTAATAAATAGAACTGCTATGAACTTTCCTCTCAACACCACTTCAATTGTGTTCCATATGTAATGGTAATATGTCTTCGTTCTGGTTTTTTTTTCAGGAATATTTTTAATTCTTCTCTGATTTGCACCTTAACCCACTATTAGTAATAAGTTGTTTAATTTCCAAGTCTTTAATTTTCCCCCTTTTCTGTTATTAATTTTCATTTTCAAACTATAGTTTGAAATTATAGTTTGAGAACATACCTTAAGAAGTTTTTGCACCATAAAATAAATGAGTACAAGAATTGAAAGATTCCTCACAGACTAGGAGAAAATATTACTTATCACTCACCTGAAAAAATATTAGTATCCAAGATATATAAAGAACACTTGTAAAACATAACAAGAAAAAAATCAACTTCATCAAAAAGTGGGGAGAATAGATTAACAGAAACTTCCTCAAAGACATACAGATGACCAAAGCACATATGTACAATGAAATGCTCTTCATTGCATCATCAGCCAGATGCAATTCCCAGTAGTGGGAATACTGACTGTTTCAATCCCTTTGGAAAAAAATATGAACAACTCAAAAATTAAGAATTAAGCTTTCCACAGTTGAAATGACATCTGCACCTATATATTCACTGCAGTACTGCTCATAATAGCCAGAATATGGGAACAACCCGAAAGCCTGAGAACAGATGACTGGTTAAAGAAACTTTCGTTTGTCTACACAATGAACTACTCTAAAGCTGTTAGGAAAGATGAAGTTATAAAATTTGCTTAGAAGTGGATGTTCATGGAGAGTACATTTCTAAGTGAAATGAGTCAGAAATAGAGGGACAGACAGAATGACTGCATTCATTTGTGGAATATAAAATAATATAACATGCATGGGACTGACACCTAAGGACAGTAGAGAAAAGGACCAGGAAGATTGCTCCATAGTTAAAGCCTGCCTCATGAACTGGGGCAGAAGGCAGCTGGGATAGAGAAGGGATCATTAAGTCAATGATGGTGGGAGGGATTGTTCAGGATGGGAGATGTATGCTGAAAGTAGATAAAGGACGAAACGTGATAACCTCTCAGCATCTAAATTGCAAACCATAATGCCCCAAAGTAGAGAGAGAGTATTGGGGAAATTGTCTGCCATAGAGGCAGGGGGAAGGGTGGGATGGTGTTGGGGGAGACTGGAGATATTGGTAGTGGAAAATGTGCACTGGTGGAGGGATGGGTGTTTGATCATTATATGACTGAAACTCAAACATGAAAGCTTTGTAAGTGTTGCTCATAGTGATTCAATTAAAAAAAAAGAATTGGGGGCCGGAGCGATAGCACAGCGGGTAGGGCGTTTGCCTTGCACGCGGCCGACCCGGGTTCGATCCCCGGCATCCCATATGGTCCCCCAAGCACTGCCAGGAGTAATTCTTGAGTGCAAAGCCAGGAGTAACCCCTGGGCATCGCTGGGTGTGACCCAAAAAGCAAAAAAAAAAAAAAAATAAAATAAAATAAATAAAAAAAAAATAAAAAAAAAGAATTAAGCTTTCAGATGACCCAGCAACTCCAGTCTGGGTATCTACCTCAGGGCCCCAAAAACTCTATTCAGAAAAGACATCTGCACTCCTATGTTGTGGCATCACTATTCACAATAGCCAAATATGGAAAACAACCCAAGTATTCAAGAAAAGATGACCAGATTGACTACATTAAAAAATCATGATATGTTATGGTCATGATATATCATAATTTCTTTATGATATACGATAGATATCCATATCATATATATCCTAATTCCTTTTTATATATATACACAATGAAATACTACTTGCCTATAAAAGATGAAATCATACATGGTTCTACATGGATCAACCTCAAGAGCGTGAAATCCTGAGTGAAGTTAGAAAAAGGGGGATAAGATACAGAATGGGCTCTCTCACAGGTGTAGAATATAAAGAAACTTAGTAAAGGACTAAAAAATGGCCAAAGGTAATAGAACCAGAGAACTGGTCTATAGAACTGAGTGAGCTTACTAAAATGGGGGAAAAGGGGATACTCTGGTGGAGGGTGTGATGTTGGAACATTTTGTGCATAAAATCCTATCATTAATAGTATTATAAACCAAAGTGCTTCAAATAAAATTTGTTTTTTAAAATTGCATGCCAGGTATAAAAGTAGTGAGAAATAACAGCTCAACTTTGAATAGCAGGCCCATATAGTAGCCTTAGAAATAGCATCAAACTTGAGGAAGTTGTTCTATTAACCAAACCAATAATAATCCAGCATACTGGATACAGGAATGGGATAACAGACTTGAACACATGTAAGAAATAGTCTCAGAATATGAGCCCTAGCTGTTCAAAATAAGAACATTTGACCATCTAGAATAATTTATTAGAAAATTTGACAACGGGGCAACAGAACAAAGAAATGTCAAAGAAAGTAACAGAACAATGGGTCCAGCTTATTCTAAAGCCCCAATATTTTAAGCCAGGCTTTCTGATCTACTAATCAGAGTGCAATTTTCTACCTGCCTTTTCTCTCAGATTTGCCTTCTGGTTTGACATAATTATCCTATCGTCATCACTACCCTGAGCTTTAAATGTTATTACATTGTAAAAGTTTCCCAGTGATGCACTTTGATAACAGGATTTTAAAATTCATGCTGTAGGCATTTTCCTGGGCATAAACACTCTGACAGATAACTCTGGATTTCCACTTCTTTTCCCCGAGGAAATATCTGGGTAACTTATTCTGTGAAAGACAAGCCCGAAAGTAATGAAAAATAAGCTTAATGACAAGATGACATACCATTTACTTGATGCTAAATTTCCACTCTCATCCACAGATAATCAATAGATTTTTGGCCCAGTGCTTAACTTCCTTTTTGTGGGTGGAGAGCTCTAAATGCATTCTGAATCAAATCAAATTTCCAATGCCGCATTTATAGGAACCAGAATAGGGAAGCTCAAAGGGTTTTGGTGACCTTAGAGGAAAACTCAAGTGCTTTGCTTTGGTGGTGAAAGCTACACTTTCCAGATGAATAAATTCTTGGTTAAACATCCCCGCCCCCACCCTATTTCCATTAACCTTTAGAGAATTTGAGACTCTTTAAGGCCTTAAGAAAGGGGATAAAATGCAAACAAAACGATGCCCTTTGCAATAAATAATATTATACTTAGAAAATAAAGAAGGAGCTTAGAAACAATTTGAGAAATCTGACTGCTCAAATTTGATTCTGCTATGACTCTTGTTTTTAAATTAGTCAAATAAAAATGATTTACAAATTTTTGTATGTAGCAGGAGTGAAAAGTTACTATATAACACCTACCACCAAATCACCATTCCCCATCACCATAGTACATATGACCTCCCCCCTCTTGGTAACCTCCAAGCATTAGAACCCAAGCATTCGTTTTTCATTGGACATTGTCTATTCCTTTCCTTTGTTCATTACATTGTACGGATAATTGCAATAATCTTGTATTTTCCATTTCCTTTTGACTTAATTTGCTTGATAGAATTCCCCCCAATTCTATTCATGGTCTAGGAAAGGAAATGTTTTGTCTTTTATTATAGTTAAGTACTATTCCACATATATATGTATATATATACATATATACATATATACATATATATATATATATATATATATATATATATATATACCAGTCACCTGTTGTTGGGATCTGGCTATTGTAAATAGTGCTGCAATAAACATAGGTGTACAGATAACTTTTCAGATTACTGTTTTTGTGTTCTTCAGATGAATGCTTAGGATCAGAATAGCTAACCATAAACTAGTTCTATTTTGAATTTTTTAAAAAATATCTTTACACTGTTCCAGAGAGAATGAACCATTTTATATTCCCACCAAAAGTGAATGAGGGGTTCTTTTGCTCTACATCTCTACCAGCACTTGTCATTTCTGCTTTTTTTTTTTAAATTTAGATTATGAGATGACTGAGAGGTGATATTTCATTATCAATTTGAGATGCATTTTCCACTTTTACATTTGCCTTCTGGCCAACCTTATGTTTTCTTTGGAGTAGTGTGTGGTGGTTTGCTTCTGTTGTTACTACTATTGTTGAGATTTGTGTGTGCTTTATGTATCTTGTATATTATAGTTTTGTCAGATGCATGGCTTGCAAGCAAAAATTTCCTCCCATTCAGTAAAAATAGTTTATGTTTGTTTTGTGATAGTTTTGCCCTTGCCAAGAAAATTGAATCACGGAATACACCACTAAAATTATGCAATATGATAAAAGCTAACAAGTTTTTCTACTCTATTTTAATGTTCTTGGAACTTTTATAAATTATTCAAGCATATCAGGGCTTATTTCTGAACACTCTAATTCACTGAGTGTCTCCTTTATTCTAATGCCAGCCTGTTTTTTATGTTACTATTGTTTTATAGTATCATTTAATATTAGAGAAAGTTATGCCTCATCCCATCTTCATTGGGAAGAGATCCCATTGCATATAATTTTTCCTACTTGATATATTGCAACTGAAAACTACAAAGTAGTAACAAAATCTAAGTAAGCTCAGGGAAGTTTCAGCTCTCCACTGTTTGAAGAAAGTTCTTAAACTGCTCGGAAAAGCAGATACAACACTATTCTAGAACCCAGTTTCAACTGTCTTCTGATCAAATGGGGGGAGATTATCCCCAGGATTCTTCAGAAAGTGTCAGGAACAAAAACAGAAAGGAGTCCTGGGTCTAGAGTGCCATTTGAAGGCATTAAGAATATCCATTATCATGAAAGTGTTCATTAAAATGTTATACCCTTTATCCTTTAATGTTCACTAAAATGTTATATCCTTTTAGAAAGAATAGATGAATATCTCTAGATAAACTGTAGAAGACAGGTTTTGTTTCATTTTTATTTTCTAAAACCCAGCTCTTGTATAAACAGGCCCCAAAGTGTACCTTGCCACACAAACAGAAATTCTAACACAGAATTGTCACATTTACAAACGTTATAATATAATCAAATGTGATTTCAAAATTTAAATCCCTTCATGTCTATAATTATATCATGATCTTCTCAGATAGAAAAATTAAAGCCTGAGATTGTTCTCCGAGGATACAAACTCTCAGACCACAGGTGACCCAAACAGAAGCTTACCAGATAGAAAGAAATAAAAATGAGGATTTCCTCAATAGTAGCACTGTAGCAGCACTGTCATCCCATTGGTCACCGATTTGCTCAAGGGGGCATCAGTAACGTCTCCATTGTGAGACTTGTTGTTACTGTTTGGGGCATATCAAATACGCCACAGGTAGCATGCCAGGCTCTGTCGTGCGGGAGGGATACTCTCGGTAGCTTGTCGGGCTCTCAGAGAGGGGTGAAGGAATAGAACCCTGGTCGGCCACATGCAAGGCAAACGCCCTACCCGCTGTGCTATTGCTCCAGCCCTTCTCAATAGTATCCAGTTATTTCAAACAAATCAGCTCTCTGCTACTATATGTCTGCTCCAGCATGCTGTATGTATGGCATGAGGAAGAACTGTCAGATGGTCCACGTCTACCAGTACCTCAGGCTGAATGTGCGTACCTCAGGGAAAACCTACTATTTTACCAACCTATCACTGATGTGTCCTGTTCTGGAAAACGCAGTTTCTCCAAGACTATAGAACTTAAAATCAACTACAACATAGTCCCCCACTCCCATCCCCCTCAATCTCCAACCCCCCCCAGAGTAATTTTTAAAGAATTAAATGTCTTAGGCATTTAATTTCAAGTTCTCTGGGATAAATTATAGCTATTGGTATACTGGAGCAACCCCAAGGAACTCCAAAGTATAACAGAGGATTTTTATAGCTGTCTATACTAATGATGTCCAAAGTTACTTACCTTCACTTCTTTTAAGCTGCAAACACAGTCTTATTATTATATTCAAATGTCCGTGTGGAATATGACACAAGTATCTCAAAATGCATATGTCCACATGATACTTCTCAATTATGTAATACTCAGAACCACCTCTTCCCCACACATCACCTCTCATCCTGATTATAGCATTAATATCTGTTTAGTTCTTCAGGTCAAATACCATCTTTCTCTTGTCCTATATTGTTTTCTCTCTTTTACCTTATGGACCACAAAGAGAAACAATGCCAACCCCCAATCTAAGGCCACCCTAAGATCCAGGGATCAGAACCTAGCCTAAAAATCTATCAACAACATTAAAAAAAAATCCTACTTTTAAAATATGTTCTAAATTACCACAGTTTTCACATTTTCATGATAGTTGATTCAACTCACATTACTTGTCTCCTGGGTTTATTAAGCATTCTCTCAATTGAGTCCTATAATTCCATTTCCTTTATCCTCTAACATAACTCAAGACTATGCCACACTTAGTTTCCTGTGGCTGCTATAACCAATTGCCACTAATGTGGTTACTTCAAACAATATAAAGGTATGATCTCACAGTTCTGGAGTTCCAGATTTTGAAACTGAAATGTTAGTAGGGTAATACAGCTCCTAAAATGCTCATTTTATTTATTTTTATTTATTTATTTATTTATTTTTGCTTTTTGGGTTACACCCAGCAATGTTCAGAGGTACTCCTGGTTCTGCACTCAGGAATTACTCCTGGAGGTGCCTTGGGAACCATATGGGATACCGGAGGTCGAACCCGGGTTGGCGGTATGCAAGGCAAATGCCCTATCCGCTGTGCTATCACTCCGGCCCCTTCTAAAATGCTTAGGGGAGAATTTTTTCTTCTCCTCCTTCTTCTCCTGGAAGCCTGGAGCTTATGTTAGTGTAACTCCTATTACTGCCCCTACACCTCCATCTTTATAAGGTCTTCCCACTCTCTATCTTCTTTCTGACTCATAGTAAGATACTTGTCAATTAATTAAAAGAATCCAAATGACCTTATTCCAAGTCCTTAATTATATCTGTAAGACTCTTTTTCAAAAAAAAAATCACATTTCTACGTTTTAGGTTTAAAACATAATATAACTTTTGGCAGTGACTAGTTAATTTACTACAATGCTGTAGGGTTACTTTTAATGACACAAAATATAGCACTTCTTATATTAAAACAGTCCCACAACTTTTATTTATTTAAATATTCCTGAAATTCCTTGTCATGATTTATACAACTCTATACCACCTGGTCCCTGGTTACTTCTTCAGCTAAATGTTCTACTAAAGACAATCCCCCTGACTTAACAATAGTTTGATATTCAAATTCTGATGGTGCTAAAGCAATATGCACTCAAGGTAAAATACGTTTCAAACTTGACATTCTTATCTTTTCCCAGACTAGGGATGTGCAATAGGACGTTCTCATGGGGTCTGGGCAGCAGAGGTGGGCTGCAGCTACCATTCCCAAGGGTCAACTGCCATTCTGTTTTTCCCTTTCAGAAAAGTTTTCAACAAATTATATTAGATGCTTGATGCTCTATTACACAATAAACTCTGTGTTACATGACTTTATCAAACTCTGAATATTCTGAGCACATTTAAGATAGGTGAGATCAAGCAATAATGTTTGATAGGCTAGGCACATTTAATTTATTTTTGATTCAAGAAATTTTCAACTTCGGATGCATTCAGTGCGGCGGAGGAGGGGGAAGGGGGACCTCCCAGTCAGGGGACTAAACTCTTGGTGATATCCCTCAAATACTATCTCTTCAAAATAGTCTTGTCTGTTCTTCAGATTCCAAAATCCTACCTCAGAGTCTCTGCCCTCCCTTTTCTCAGCTCCAAATCTTCTTCCACTCAGCCTTCACAGGATCAGTATGTTCTCTTCATCATAGTCTGAAAAACCAGTCTCAATGTCTCAAGCACAGGCTTCCAGCATCCCTCTCCGAGGTACTGCCTTCCTCTCCTCAGTCACCCATCGTCCTGTTTCTGTGTCGTTTCTGTAGCACTAACCCCCACTGTATTTGGTAGCACGCTGACTGTCTCTCCTACCTAAATGGACACAGGGTCTTTGTTTTTCTGTTTACTGTTGCCTTGGTGCCTAGAAAATCCACTTAAGCAATCAAGTGTGTGTACTAATACTCGCTGACAACAAGAGTAATAAGGGATCTGCTTAAGAAGCAGATGAAATCCCTTAGCCTGGGTGACAGTTCCATTGCAAAGAAAAATGAACGGAAATAGCTGTCAGCATAGTAGCAACTAAGGTGATTTTGAACTTCCACATACCTTCCTTCCACATTCCAAGTATTTCATACTGAGCATGGATGGGGCATGTGAGCTGTGAGATATATGTATATATATATGAATTTATATATATATATATATATATATATATGAATTTACCTCATATCAAAACAATGAAGGATAGGAGGGTAAAGGCAGTATTAGTTACTACTGTCAATCTGATCTGAGATCTCATGGACAACAAACACCCATGTAAAAGACCCAGGTCTCACCAGCAGTGTAGAAGGGCCCCTATCTCCCCACATCCTCTGCAACAGCGGTTGCTTTTGTTCTTCTGGATGTGTGCCAGTCTCTGTGGTGTGAGGTGGTATCTCATGGACGCTTCTCAAAAATTAGAAATTGAGCTCCCATTTGACTCAGCAATACCACTTCTGGGAATATACCCCGGAGAAGCAAAAAAGCATAGTCAAAATGACATCCGCACTTATATGTTCATTGCAGCACTGTTTACAATACCCAGAATCTGGAAAAAACCTGAGTGCCCGAGAACAGATGACTGGTTAAAGAAACTCTGGTATATCTATACAATGAAATAGTATGCAGCTGTTAGAAAAAATGAAGTCATGAACTTTGCATATAAGTGGATCAACATGGAAAGTATCATGCTAAGTGAAATGAGTCAAAGAGAGACAGACATAGAAAGATTGCACTCATCTGTGGAATATAAAATAACAGAGTAGGAGACTGATATCCAAGAATAGTAGAAATAAGTACCAGGAGGTTGGCTCCATGCCTTGGAAGCTGGTCTCCCATGCTCGGGAAAAAGGCAGCTCAGATAGAGAACAGAACACCAAGCAAAATGTGGTTGGAGATCCCGCACGGGAAGGGAGATGCATGCTGAAAGTAGACTAGAATCTGAACACAATGGACACTCAATACCCCTATTGCAAACCACAATGCCCAATTGGAGAGAGATCAAAAGGGAATACCCTGCCACAGAGGCAGGGTGGGGTGGGAGGGAGAGGGGATTGGGGGTGGGAGGGATACTGGGTTTATTGGTGGTGGAGAATGGGCACTGGTGGAGGGATGGGTTTGCAAACACTGTATGAGGGAAAAACAAGCTCGAAAATGTGTAAATCTGTATCTGTACCCTCATGGTGACTCACTAATTAAAGAATTTTTAAAAATCACCTTCTATTTCACTTTTTTGGCCAACACTTTTCTTCATCTTGTATGCAAGGCACAAGTTATTAATAAACTTACTGTCCTGTTAAAAAAAAAAGACCAGGTCTCCATTACACATATTTTCCTTATGTAGGCAGGTGACAATGGGTATCAAAATTTGTGGCCAGAATAAGGAAAGAGAAGTACAGCAATTTCAGGGAGAAGTTCAGGGCTTACAGAGAACTCACTCTGGGAAATTTGCTATATTCATGGGAGCTCATCAGAGAAAATGTTATAATTTGGGAGGAAAAAGGACACTTTGAATTCATATGTTGACTTGAATTCCAGCTGCTGAACAGTGAGTGATGCTACTCTGCTACCCCGGCACTCCCACTCACCATTGTTTCAATAAGTGGCTACATGTTCCCCATACAAAGTCCCTGACCTACATATACTCCAAGACCCATATCTCTCTTCCAATCCAGTCCTCCATTTCCAGCCCCCCTCGGGATATATCAGGGCTATCTCTTGCTCAATTTACCTATGACTAAACAAGCATGCTCACCCCACAAGCAAGCTCCACCACATGCACTCCCTAGCTTAGAAAGCTGCTTCCTTGTCCATTCCTGAAATCTCTCTTTCTCCCTCATCACAAGTCTTTTGTGGTGAGGAAGAGTTTTCCCAATATACCTCATTTTCTCTGTCACCACTGTGGTCTGAGTTGAAGAATTTCTTTCCTGTACACACAACCCTCGATGGCATTTTCCTACTCTGCATTCCCATCCCATTATTAGTGCTCATTGCAAAAAGTTAAAATTCAGATCCCTCCCTCAAGTGGTGCCCATATGTCCAGTCCCCTCTTTGTTGCGAGCTCTTGCTAGATCAGAGAACCATCTCCTTTCACACAGGATTTAGAATATGCCATTCCCATGTATTTTCCTGATCTGTCCCCAATTCCCTAAAGTAGTAATCTCTGCTCAACTCCACTAACATCTGACACTATTAGACCAGCCTTCACTAATGACATCTTCTCCCTCGTCTACAGAGGCTGAAAACACTCCACATTTCCTTCCCTCTTCACCCTGGAATCCAGGAAAAACCACAAGACATAGGTCTAACTATTGAGATAAAAATGACTTAACAGTAGAAGGGAAGCTGGTTAGAGAAAGTTTTGCTCCTCCTGCCTTTATTGTAGTATTGTGCTAACTAGTCATCTTGTGATGTTGAAAGTCTCAAGGAGCCTGCAGAATAGACATGTGATAAATAATACAAACCCACCTTTCTCGATGTAAACCACTCTACACTGGCATTTGGTTTATGGTAGTTGAATGCAATCTTAATTACTGCTGAATTCTAATGATTAGTTTATGCACTTCTCTAACATAAGCTTCATTGCTGGGACTCTTAGTCATCTCCCAAATTCCAGAACTCCAGCACAACACTTTCTTTATGGGTGGTTCATTAACACAAGTTTCACCCACTATCTGAAAGTAGAGCATTTCTATAGGGTATGAGCTAATGAGGTATATATTAGAAACAATTTTTTTTAACTTTTTGAGGCGGGAGGGTGGGGGCGGAGGAATCACACCCAATTATACTCAAGGCTTATTTCTAAATCTATGCTCTGGTATCACTCCTGGTTTGCTTGAGGGACTACTGGGGCTGGATCAAACCCATGTCAGCTATGTGCAAGACAGGCAACTTACCTACCCCAAACTCTTTTTTTATGGTAATAGAGTTCCCAGATCTGAAATACCAAAGAATACCAATAGTAAGTTCCTACTTTCAGTGGAGAATATTCATGGAGGCCATGAACCTTGAGAGCATCCACCCATGTGAAAACAGAGAGGCTATTAAAATACAAGGCAGATCTGACCTTTTTTTTCTCAATGATTTTCTAGAAACTTATTTATTTTGGAGCAATTTACTTAATCAATCACCAAAGAGATTAAAGATACATATTAACATATTAAATTTCCACTCTCAGGAAATTAGTTATACAAGAAAATCACTCCAAAGCCAACTCCGTTTTACTATTAAGAACTAATAAGAATGACTTTTAAATCTATCTTTCAATGGAGATGAAATTAGCATGTATTGAGTCTGCGGAATTCAAGATAATTGCTAGGTTAAAAGCAAGACTGGACTTAAAGCTGGTTCCTGAGAGTTTAGTAATTATATTTTCTATTTCAGGAAATACTTACCTGCCCCCCTAGCAAGATATAAAGTCCCCAAACTAAGATCACACTTACACTAATACTGCACTGTTGCTATACAAGTGTGCCCAGGACTTTTCAAACTTACTTATGGGTACAAAAACAGTTATTTTACAGAGGAGTGTATTTCCAATTTATTTAAATGTTACCCCAAAATGTTTACCTCTTATGTTTAACTATGTAAAAATACTATAAAAAGGTTTTTTGTGGGGCTGGAGCGATAGCACAGCAGGAAGAGTGTTTGCCTTGCACGCAGCCAACCCTGGGTTCAATTCCCAACATCCCATCTGGTCCCCTGAGCACCGCCAGGAGTAATTCCTGAGTGCATGAGCCAGGAGTAACCCCGTGCATCGCCTGGTGTGACCCAAAAAGCAAAAAAATGAAAAGGCTTTTTGGTCACTATTGAGTGAATCACGTCTGGGGGATACCAGCCTTCTGGTTGTAAAGGGTGTTTCTCATGTTATTTCTCACTTTAAAGACAAAGTGTGCAATCATATTTGCAAATTCTCAATTGAGAAATGAGAGTATTGAATAGCAATTAGCTACTGCAGGGTCAATTTTTCAATCAGTATCTTTTCCATTCAGTCCACAGGTTAGCAACTCACAAATCAAGAGTCACACAGGAGGAAGTAAACCAAAGAGGACCGCTACCAAGCAAGTTCAACCGACCACAATGTAAGAAGGAACCAGCATTCAGTAAAGCTTCTCTGGAACCAGCACTCAAGATAAGAGTCGGGAGTTTAAAATGAAAACCAAAACTAAAGCCAAGAAAATATGCAGCAAACATGAAGTTCATAAGATGACTGATTATTTTGGAGTTTGATTTTTAAATGGATCTTAAATGGAAATAAAATGCATAATTCTCTTCCCTAGGGAATTAATGGAAAGAGTGTTTCAGTATTTGCTACAAATGTCTAGAGATTGTTCAATATAGTGACAGGCAATGGATTCTTCTAATTTAAATATTCCTGGAAATAAATGAGAATGAAGCTTGATGGTAAAAAGGAAGGTTTCTTTTATGAGAGAAATGAATCAAGTGGACAATATAAAAATTGGAAAACTAACAATTTTTGTTGATAGCTCAAAAAAGGATGAGTGTGCTCTATTGTGATGTTCAGATCACTGAGACACATCTATTATGTACCAAGTAATTTATTATATTTCATTTTTTATTTTATTTTCCCACGTAATTTTAAGTGCAGCATCTTTTCCCAAGACATATAAGATCTGATCCATGTTCTTCTTTGTCTCAAACAGTTGTGAGAGCAAAAAAGAAAATTTACTATAAATTTTAATAAGAGCTAATCGGCTGGAGTTATTTACAATAGCCAGAATCTGGAAAAAACCCGAGTGCCCTAGAACAGATGACTGGTTGAAGAAACTTTGGTACATCTATACAATGGAATACTATGCAGCTGTTAGAAAAAATGAGGTCATGACCTTTGCATATAAGTGGATCGGCATGGAAAATATCATGCTAAGTAAAATGAGTCAGAAAGAGAGAGACAGCTGTAGAAAGATTGCACTCATCTGTGGAATATAGAATAACAGAATAGGAGACTAACACCCAAGAATAGTAGAAGTAAGTACCAGGAGGTTGACTCCATGGCTTGGAAGCTGGCTTCACATTCTGGGAAAAAAGGCAGCTCAGATAGAGAAGGGAACACCAAGTAAAATGTGGTTGGAGGCCACATGGGAGAAGGGTGAAGCGTGCTGAATGTAGACTAGAGACTGAATACAATGACCACTCAACACCTTTATTGCAAATCACAACACCTAATTAGAGAGAGAGAACAAAAGGGAATACCCTGCCACAGTGGGGGGGGGGGCAGGGGGAGATGGGATTTGGGGTGGAGGGATGCTGGGTTTATTGGTGGTGGAGAATGGTCACTGGTGAAGGGATGGGTTCTCGAACTTTGTATGAAGGAAACATGAGCACGAAAATGTATAAATCTGTAACTGTACCCCCACTGTGACTCACTAATAAATAAATTAAAAATTTTAAAAAAAAGAGCTAATCGGCTGGAGCCATAGACAGCAGGTAGGGCAGTTGCCTTGCACGCAGCTCACCCAGGTTCGATTCCTCCAGCCCTCTTGGAGAGTCCGGCAAGCTTCCAAGAGTATCTTGCCCGCACGGCAAAGCCTGGCAAGCTACTTGTCGACCGATATGCCAAAAACAGTAACAAAAAGTCTCACAATGGAGATGTTACTGGTGCCCGCTCGAGCAAGGGGATGACAGTGATGACAGTGACATTAAGAGCTAATATTTGGAATACAGCATACTGTATTAACTCTTTCAATGCTAAGAGCAACCTTTGAGGAGGATACTTCTATTCCATTCATTAACAATTGAAAAACTGACAACAGAATAGTTAAACACCTTCTTCCTCAATCACTTTAAAAAGAAGAATGCAGATTTGAATCTAAGTAAAACGGTAACATTTTGAAAATGCAAAAGATTGTATGATTTAGGGTTCATGTAAGTGGTCAAACTGTGCTCTGAAAAAAGAAAGAACTTGAGGTATCAGGATTGGACACAACATGAGTGGATATACATGTGGGTGCAGAAATGTGAGAACAAAATTTATAAAGACTATGGCCAGAGGAAACTAATTCTCCTTCAGCATTTGTTTGATTTTCCCAAATAGCCAATGACATCATTTATTTTGTGGGTGATTATCAAAGAATATTAGGAAACTGAATCCTCTACTTCTACAGACTCACACTTTATCCCATGAAACCTAACACAGGAAGAACAGGCTATGT
This sequence comes from Sorex araneus, assembly GCF_027595985.1. Lineage (NCBI taxonomy): Eukaryota > Metazoa > Chordata > Mammalia > Eulipotyphla > Soricidae > Sorex > Sorex araneus. Next base: position 30,346,913 of record NC_073310.1, read on the forward strand.
GGTAAATCATGTGAATTCCTCCCTTTCTAAAAATATTGCTTTCTGGCATAAATCACTTTCTACATATTGTTCCATTTTATCACTGAGTCCCTGAATACAGAACTTAGTCACCTCATGTCCTGTTCATCATCAGCTGAGTCCCACAGAGAACCTATAAGCAGGAGGGTGGCCTCAGGCTCTCACTGCAGCCTCCAGGAGTTGTCCACTCTGCAGCTGCTGTTGAAGTGCTTTGTTCTGATTTTTTTAAAAAGAAGGAAATCTCACTCCCTTCTGTTAATTTAAAATTTCCTGACTTTTTTTTTTTTAATATAGGCGTACTACTATTTAGTCAGCTATTGATTAAGCTGATTGGATTGGGGCATAAATTCCACATTAGCATTGTAGCTCTGTCGTCCCATTGTTTATCGATTTGCTTGAGTGGACACCAGTAACATCTCCATTGTGAGACTTATTGTTACTGTTTTCGGCATATCAAATACGCCATGGGTAGCTTGCCAGCTCTGCCGTGTGGACGGGATACTCTGGGTAGCTTGCTGGACTCTCCAAGAGGGACAGAGGAATCGAAGCCGGTCGGCTGTGTGCAAGGCAAATGCCCACATTACTTTTTAAACAAAAATTTAATTGAAAATTTGTGAGATAAACCATTACAAAGCTGTTCATAATTGTGTTTCAGTCATACAGTAATCCAGCACGCATCCCTCCACCAGTGTTCATTTCCCACCACCAATATCCCTTGTTTCTCTACCACCATCCCCCAACACCCCACCCCCTCCACCCAGTCTCCCTCTCCTCCCTCTACGGAAGGCACTTTCCTTCTTGCTCTCTCTCTCTCCCCCTCTTCCTCTTTCTCTCTCCTTTTCCTTTTGTGCATTATAGTTTGCAATACAGGTGCTAAGATGTCATGGTGTTCAGCGCATTTGGTATTTTTATCGGGACAATAAGGTTGGAGTAGCTTTTCAATTGGGTGGTCACTTTGGGGTGTCGATGTGACTGCCTAGGTTTCTAGAAGTACAAAGGTAGTAGCTCATTCCGAACCCAAGAAAGCCTGGGGATTTCAGTCACAGAACCCACATACCCAAATTTTCAGCAAGTTATTCTTGATGAGGTCTGTTCTGAGATGGTGGAGTCAGGCCAGGGATATTGTGGTGATTTTGGATTGTGGAAGCAAGTGGCTGCCGGGGGCTCTGTTTGGATGGGCACTAGGTCAACCCACCCCCCTCCGCTTTACCCATCTGTTCAGCCATGCGTGGGTCCAGGATTAACTGCAGCTTTTGATCTCTTTGAAGATTTATTTATGGGTCTCTGAAGCAAGGCCAGTAAAAGAGTTTACATAATGGCACTGGAGTTGGTTTGTGGGAGTGACTGCTAGTGCTCCCAGGAGTATTGGGAAGTGGGGGGAGGTAACCCATCCAACTGTGAGAAAGCCTGGAGATTTCAATCACAAAGCCCTCATGCCCAGATTTTCAGCAGATTATATCTGGATGAAGTCCATCCTGAGATAGTGGAGTCAGGGCAAAGGCATGGAGGTGATTTGGGGTTGTGAAAGCAAGCAGCTGCCTGGGGCTCTACTTGGGCAGACTCGTGGCAAACCAGACCCCCTCTGACTTAGCCCATCTGTCAGCCATGCATGGGTCTGAGATTAACTGCAGCTTTTGATCTCTTTTGAGATTTATGGGTCTCTGAAGTAAGGCCAATAAATAAGCTTGTATAGCTGAGTTGAAGGTGGTTTGTGGGCATGGCTCCCACATACCTAACTTTTGGCTGTTTAGTGTCTGGGTAAACTTGGGCCCAAGTTGTTGGGTCTGGCCAAAGGCACAGTGGCAATTTTGGGGTATCAGAAAGCCTGAAGTCACCATCAGGCTACTGATGCACTCGCCCTGTAGGTACAGGTTGACCTGCTGGCAGCACCATACCCCCTTAAGTAGGTGTTTTTATTTATTTGTGTGTGTGTGTGTGTGTGTGTGTGTGTGTGTGTGGAAACTGAACATTTAAAAATAAAGAGAAGTCACCTTTTCTCCTTTTGTGAATGTCAAACAGTGTTTTGTGTATACAAAGAGCTGCATGAGTACCCTGTTTAAAAAGGCACTTCTTGGGGCTGGAGAGATAGCACAGCAGGTAGGGCGTTTTCCTTACATGCGGCAGACCTGGGTTCGATCCTCAGCATCCCATATGGTCCCCCGAGCACCGCCAGGAGTAATTCCTGAGTGCAAAGCCAGGAGTAATCCTTGAGCATTGCCGGGTGTGACTCCAAAAAAGCAAAAATTTAAAAAGGTACTTCTGGGGCTGGAGTGATAGCACAGCAGGTAGGGCATTTGCCTTGCACGTGGCTGACCCGGGTTCGAATCCCAGCATCCCATATGGTCCCCTGAGCACCGCCAGGAGTAATTCCTGAGTGCAAAGCCAGGAGTAACCCCTGTGCATCGCCGGGTATGACCCAAAAAGCAAAAAAAAAAAAAAAAAAAAATTAAACAATTTGGACGATTCTCAAAAAATTAGATATTGAATTCCCATTTGACCCAGCAATACCACTGCTGGGAATATATCCCAGAGAGGCAAAAAAAGTACAATCGAAACAACATCTGCACATGTATGTTCATCGCAGCACTGTTTACAATAGCCAGAATCTGGAAAAAACCCGAATGCCCCAGAACGGATGACTGGTTGAGCAAACTTTGGTACATCTATACAATGGAATACTATGCAATACTATGTTAGAAAAAAGGAGGTCAAGAATTTTGTAGTTAAGTGGATGGGCATGAAAAGTTTCATGCTGAGTGAAATGAGTCAGAAAGAGAGAGACAGACATAGAAAGATTGCACTCATCTATGGTATGTAGAATAACAGAGTGGGAGACTAACACCCAAGAACTGTAGAAATAAGTACCAGGAGGTTGACTCCATGGCTTCGAGGCTGGCCTCACGTTCTGGGGAAAGGGCAACTCAGAGAAGCGATCACCAACTACATTGTAGTCGAAGGCCATGCGGGGGAAGGGAGTTGCGGGCTGAATGAGGGCTAGAGACTGAGCACAGCAGCCACTCAACACCTTTATTGCAAACCACAACAGCTAATTAGAGAGAGAGAACAGAAGGGAATGCCTTGCCACAGTGGCAGGGTGGGGTGGGGGGGAGATGGGATTGGGGAGGGTGGGAGGGACGCTGGGTTTACGGGTGGTGGAGAATGGGCACTGGTGAAGGGATGGGTTCCCGAACTTTGTATGAGGGAAGTATAAGCACAAAGAGTGTATAAATCTGTAACTGTACCCTCACGGTGATTCTCTAATTAAAAATAAATAAATTAAAAAAAAATTAAAAAATAAAAAAGGCACTTTTTTTTTTTTTTTTGCTTTTTGGGTCACACCCAGCAATGCTCAGGGGTTACTCCTGGTTCTGCACTCAGGAATTACTCCTGGCAGTGCTCAGGGGACCATATGGGATGCCGGGGATTGAACCCGGGTCGGCCGCGTGCAAGGCAAACGCCCTACCCACTGTGCTATCGCTCCGGCCCCAAGGCACTTCTTTAAAGCAGGTAAGGCAGAGGCTCACATCTCTCCTTTTAAACATCTCTAGTCAGACATCTGGTTGCATTATTATTTAGGACACATAAACTAAAAGAGGTGTCTTGCCATCCAAAAGCACAGAAACAACTGAGTAGAAAAGAGGGACTTTACTGGGAAGAAAATTACTTAAATTAGAAAGCTGGTGTAGGAGGCTGGAATGATAGCACAGCAGGTAGGGTGTTTGCTTTGCACGCGGCCAACGCCAACCTGGGTTAGATTCTCAGCATCCCATATGGTCCTCTGAGCACTGCTAGGGGTAATTCCTTAGTGCAGAGCTAGGAGTGACCCCTGAGGATCACTGGGTGTGACCCAAAAAAAGCAAAAAAAAAAAAAAGAAAGCTGGTGTAGCCAAGAAAGGCTGTGCTGCTTTCATCCCAGGTTCCATAGTGCAGTTGCCATTCCTAGTTCCTTCCAGCCAGGGTGTGAGTGTCCTTATTAGAACCAAGGCGTAGGAAATCTTTGTTCATTTCAAAGTCAAAAGTGTGTAACAATGGGGCTGCACTTAGGGAAGACAGGACATAGCCTCCAAAGTCTCAGGACAGTATTTCTTGATTTTTTAACCCCAGGAATTCTGTTGTTTTTATTTGCTCTGTCACTGTCACTGGCATCCTGTTGCTCATCGATTTGCTCGAGCGGGCACCAGTAACGACTCCATTTTGAGACTTGTTGTTACTGTTTTTAGCATATTACTTTCGGTAGCTTGCCGGGCTCTCTGAGAGGGTTGGAGGAATCGAACCTGGGTTGGCTGCATACAAGGCAAATGCCCTATCGCTGTGCTATTGCTCCAGCCCTTTATTTGCTCTAAAAAAAAAAAAAAAAAAAAAACCTGCTTAATTATTTGAGGTGTGTATGTGGGGGGAGGGGAATGTGTTAGATTATTCATTACACACACTAACCTCTTTAATCAATGCTTTATTTTTATTCATTTATTGGTTTGAGGGCCACACCTGGCTGTGCTCAGGACTTCTGGTTCTGCACTCATTCAGGGGTCAGTCCTGGAGGGGCTGGGGGGACCATGTGGGATGCCAGGGAATGAGCCCAGGTCTGTGGCATACAGCAATTTACTCACAGTGGCATCTTACCCACTGTATTATCTCACCCGCCCTCATGTCAATGCTTCCTTTAGTTAAAAGGACAGGAAGAAATTTGTCACAAAAATTCCTGCCCATATTTGCCAGGCAGGAAGTAAAGAGACTCTGTTTTTCTTTTTATCCAGAACATTTCATCAAGTATTATTTCTACAATCTGCATGATAAGAATAGAAAATGTATTTAGTATGTAATCTATATATCTCCCCCTCCTTGCCCCCGGCCAGCCCTTGAGGATCTCAGTTCTTCAAAGGCTCCAAGAATTAAGTCCAATAAGCCCAGGAAGTAGAACCATTTAAAATGTAAAATGAGGACATACAGTGCTGCCAGCAGCTTAACCTGTACCTGCAGGGTGACCGCATCAGCAGTCTGATGGTGGCTTCAGGCTTCCTGATATGCCAAAATTGCCACTGTGCCTCTCACTAGACCCCAGCAACTAGGAACCAAATTTCCCAAGAAATTAAACACCCTCCACCTATCACCATGTACAAAAGTCAGATCAAAATGGATTAAAGACCTCAACATGAGACCAGAATCCCTAAGGTACATTGAAGACAAGGCCGGCAAAACCCTCCACGACATTGAAGCCAACGGTATCTTCAAAGATGACATGCCACTGGCCAAGCAGGTGAAAACAGAGATAAATAAATGGGACTATCTCAAACTAAGAAGCTTCTGCACCTCAAAAGAAACAGTGACCAAAATACAAAGACAATCTACAGAATGGGAAAGGATATTTACGCAGTACCCATCCGATAAAGGGTGGAGATCAAGGATATACAATGCACTGGTTGAACTCCACAAGAAGAAAACTGCCAACCCGATCAAAAAATGGGGTGATGAAATGAACAGAAACTTTCCCAAAGAAGAAATCCAAATGGCTGAGAGGCACATGAGAAAATGTTCAACATCACTAATCATCAGGGAGATACAGACCAAAACAACAATGAGATATCATCTCACACCACAGAGACTGGCCCACATCCCAAAAAACAAAAGCAACCGGTATTGGCATGGATATGGAGAGAAAAGGACTCTCCTTCACTGCTGGTGGGAATGCTGACTGGTTCAGCCCTTTGGAAAACAATAAGGACGATTCTCAAAAAATTAGAAATTGAGCTCCCATTTGACCCAGTAATACCACTCCTGGGAATACAATCCTGGAGAGGCAAAAAGGTATAGTAGAAATGACATCTGCATTTCTATGTTCATTGCAGCACTGTTTACAATAGTCACAATCTGGAAAAAACAGAGTGCCCCAAAACAGATGATCGGTTAAAGAAACTCTGGTACATCTACACAATGGAATGCTATGCAACTGTCAGAAAACATGAAGTTATGAAATTTTCATATAAGTGGATCAACATGGAAAGTATCATGTTGAGTGAAATGAGTCAGAAAGAAAGAGACAGACATAGAAAGATTGCACTCATATGTGGAATATAAAATAGCTGAGAGGTACAAGCTTGCAATGATGCAATTTCTGGCAGATATTTGTCTGGACTTAGTTACTAAAATACTAAAATATAGAAATCCAAAACTGTGAGGCCACTAGTGTGGCCGCTCAACCTCATATCTCTTCATTCTCAGCAATGGAAAACAAATTATCAAATGCTTACTTTTCAGCAGGTCCGACTTTGGGGGGAGAAACTCCAAACAATAATAGTGAGTTTTTTTTGTTGAAATATTGAATGTAATCAAGTGAAGTGAAAGTAAAGTGAAATTTATCAGTTACACAGGCGGGTGGGGGGCTGGGGAGGTGGGGGGTGTGGGGGAGGTATACTGTGATTCTTGGTGGTGGAATATGTGCACTGGTGAAGGGATGGGTGTTCGAGCATTGTATAACTGAGACTTAAACCTGAAAGCTTTGTAACTTTCCACATGGTGATTCAATAAAAGAATAAATTTTTTAAAAGAAAGAAAGAAGAAATTAAACACCCAAAAATGAGGTACGTGGGAGCCATGCCCACAAACCACCTATGGCTCAGGTATATACAAGCTCATTTTTCGGCCTTGCTTCAGAGACCCATAAATAAATCTCTAAAGATACCAAAAGCTGCACTTAATCTCAGACCTGTGTAAGGCTGAGCAGACTTAGATAAATCAAAAGGGGGTGGATTAGGCTGGTGTCCGCCCAAGCCCAAGCAGAACCCCAAGGAGGCTCTTGCTCTCACAATTCAAAATCGCCACTGTGCCCCAGGTTGGACTTTACCATCTCAGGACAGGCCTCATCAAGATATTAACCTGTTGAAAATTTGGATCTGTGGGTTTTCTGACTGAAATCTCCAGGCTTTCTCAGAGTTGGCATGGGTTACCTCCCTCCACTTCCCTATATTCCTGTAATCCTTGGCAGCCACCCCCACGAACCAACTCTACTGCCACCATGCCAGCTCTTCTACCAGCCTTGCTTCAGAGACCCATAAATAAATCTAAAAAAAAGATCAAAAGCCACAGTTAATCTTGGACTGGTGAAAGACTGAATAGATCAGGGTAAATTGGAGGTGCCCGCCCAAGCAGAGCCCTCAGCAGCCACTTGCTTCTACAATCCAAAAATCACTGCCATGCCCCCAGCCTGACTCCACTATCTCAGGGCAGACCTCATGGAGATATAATCTGCTGAAAATTCATGTATGCAGGTTTTGTGACTGAAATCTCTAGGCTTTCTTGAGGCTGGAATGGGCTTCCTCCCCCCACCTCCCTATACTTCCAGAAGCCCCGGAAGTCACCTCCTCACTCAGTTAAAAAAAGCTACCACTCAGTTAAAAGCTACTCCAGCCTTTCCATTCCAATAAAAAAAAATTGAATGCTCAGAACAAACATGATGACCTCTTGATACTGTATTGCAAACCATAATGCACAAAAGGAAAGAGAGAGAGAGAGAGAGAGAGAGAGAGAGAGAGAGAGAGAGAGAGAGAGAGAGAGAGAGAGAGGAAAAGTGCCTGCCAAGAGGGAGGCTGTGGGGAGGGTGGCGTGTTGGGGATGGTGGGAAGGAAACAGGAAACATTGGTGGTAGGACATTGTACACTGGTGGAGGGATGGGTGTTGGATCAAGGTATGACTGAAACCCCATCATGAACAGCTTTGTAATGGTCTATCTCATGGATATTCAATTAAAAAAATTTTTTTTAAAGTAATGTGGAGTTCATGCCCACTTTAGTACATTTCTCAAGTCACTGAGTTGAATTTTCTTTTATTCCAGAGATTTCCAAATCTACATTATATTCCTGTCATAATGTTCTATGCAAAAAAAGGGTGGGGCGAATCTTATTGTGTAAATTTTATTCAGTAATAGCACAGTGGGTAGGGCGTTTGCCTTGCACTCTGCTGATCCAGGTTCGATTCCTCCATCCCTCTCAGAGACCCTGGCAAGCTACCGAGAGTATCCTGCCTGCACGGCAGAGACTGGCAAACTACCTACCCGTGGCGAATTCAGTTGCCAAAAACAGTAACAAGTCTCACAATGGAGACTGGTGCCTGCTCGAGCAAATAGATGCACAATGAAACAACAGTGCTACAGTGCTACAGAAAATCTCATCACTGGTCAGACCCTACAATAAAAAGAAAAACCACAGCCAGAGTCAAAAGGACCCACTAAAAGCTTGGCTATTCTCTGTTTAAGAAAAGATAAATTTCCACTTACTGCCAAATGGAAATTTTAATTTTAATTTCTAGCTTAAAAAAATTAAAAACTAAGATAGATGGGCAGGGCGAGAAAAGGGTGTATTTTTTAAATGTGTTTGTTTCCAATTCTCCTGACCTGCTCATCTCCTGAACAAAGGACATCAACAAAGAAGACCCTACTGTACCTCTACCACCTGGGAAAATTTCCCCATCCTTTCTCTTCTACTTTGGACAATGGCTCCCTAGGCATGATCCCAGCCTCATTTAGCTACTGAAGGACCCTGTCTAGCACATCTGGTTTCTTTCAAAACCACCAATGCTCTCCATCTTAAACAAATTAGCACTTCTCCCCATCGCTCCACTGGTCTGCCATCTACTCCCATTTTTCTGTTTCTCTTTTCAGTAAAACTTAGAGGAAACCACTATCGACCTCCTGCCTCCAGTTTATCTCTTTTATTAGACATGTTATTAGAATAGATTTAGGTTTAGAAGAAACTTGAGAGTTATAGAAAGTTCCCATAAAATTCTTGACAAATTATAAAACAATCATCATATTATCAACATCCCCCACTAAGTAATACACTGGTTATACTTGATGAACTTATAGGAAGACAAAATCATGATCTAAACTTCACAGTATGTATTAGGGTTCACTCTTGACATAGCACATTTGTTTGGGCAAATACACAATGACATTCATCTATCATCACAGTGTCATACAGATTAGTTTCACTACCTTAAAATTCCATGCTTCCTCTATTCATTCCTCCAGCTATTTTTTATTGTCTCCATAGCTCTGACCTTTCAAACATGTCATATAATTAAAAACATAATGTTTAGCCATTTCAGATCGTATCTTTCATTTAACAACATGCAGTTATGGTTCCTTCGAGTCTTCTCACGACAAGTTCATCTCTTTGTAGTGCTGAACAAAATTCCACTGCCTGGATAGCCAAAGGTTACCCTCTTGAAGGGTACTCTCATTTTCTTCTGAATTTTACTTTTTTCGGCTTATAGCCCCACCAACCTACTGATGATGGCATTGCTAAGTTCAATGTGCAGTCCAGTCTTCCTCTTATGACACAGCTATTCACACTTCCTTTTAAAAAACTAATTAATTTCAAACTCCAGAAGATACCAATCACCTCATTTTCCTATAAATTTGGTGATTGCTCTGAGATTATTTTTATTTTTTAAAAAAATTGAATTTCTAATATTGGCTAGCCCAGGCTCAGATGCAGCCGATTACTCCGTATCTCTAGCTGGCCATCTAAATGCCTCCACAGTAAAGCTCCTGGACTGGCTTCACCACCTCCCAGCCCACTTATATCCTTCATCAGTCAGTGACCTCCCATCTAGCTTACAGTCATGCTCATCTCTTCTTTGACCCTTTTATCCACATCCAATTTATTAGAAAATCCTGTCAACTCTATCAATAATGAATGTCCAAATACAACCCATTCTCACCATTTCCCACTCTACCATGGTGGTTTACGTCACAAAGATCTCTCCAATGCTCCCTATGATTGCATACAAGCTGACCTCCTTGATATGTTCAGCCTCCTATGATCTTTCCTCCAAACAGCATCACAGTGACACTAAATAAGGAGCCAGAGAGTGTTATTCTCCTGCTTCAAATTCTCCAGTGGTGCTCTACCTTATTCACTTATGAGAAAACCTAATGCTCACATGGGCCATATGATCTTATATAATGTAACCTCCAAATCTCTCTAATTTCATTTCTAATTTCATTTGCTACTACACCTTCTGTTTACTTTGCCCCAATCATTTCACCCAGTTCTATGATAAGAATACACCCAACTCAGCTTTTGCATGTGTGATCTCCGAAGCATGGCATGATCTTTTCTCAATAATCATATATATGATTAGCTTACTCATCAACTCCAGATCTTTGTTCAAAAGTTTTTAATTCAGAGAAACACAGCCCAATCACATTATAGAACATATTGAAAATACAAGATTCCTAAGAGATCACTTGTATCACTTGTCGTCCCATTGCTCATCGATTTGCTTGAGCGGGCACCAGTAACATCTCCATTCATCCTTATCGCATGTTAATGTAGCCCAATGGCATCTGCTCCTTCCAGGAACAGAAGAGCATTAGCAGTCTCTCCTTACTCATCCTTTCCAATGCTGCCATATTGGGGGCTCTTTCAGGGTTAAGGGAATGAGGCCCGTTATTTTTTACTATTCTTAGCATATCAAATAAGTCGCGGGTAGCTTGCCAGTCTCTGCCATCCTAAGAGATATTTTATGTAAATATGAATGAATAAATGAGAGTGTGAGTTTCACTTAACAAAAGTAAATCTGCAGCTTAATGATTAACAAAAATACATTACTGGTTTGGGAAATTCATTTATATTTTATTAAATAAATTATTTATATATTAAATAAATTATTTGTGAAGCAGTCTCAAAAATACATTCATAATATTTGCTTAATCTTTCCATTTTTATTCAACGAGTCACAAAACTGCAAAAAGTAGCAAAAATATGAAATATAATCCAGGTTGCCTTTGGGCAAGGATTGTATTTGCTTTGTGTTTTCCCAAATTCCAAGTCTAATAGAAGAATGATTTACAAAGGGAACTTTGTAAATTTGTGGCCTGAATAACCCCCAAAAATGTTAATTTTGCCTAGATGTCATTGTTTAGTGAACTATGTTAGGTGAATACTGATAATCCTTAATATAAAAATATTATTTTCCTGGGGCCAGAGAGGTAGCTTTGAAAGGCTGGAAAGCATGATTTGTGTGCTAGAGTCCCAGGTTCAAACCCCAGTGTTTCGTGATCTCTGAACAACAACAGAAGTAAGTCCCTGCCCTAACATCATCATCATTATCATCCCGTTGATCATTGATTTTCTCGAGCGGTCTCAGTAATGTCTCCATTCGTCCTAGCCCTGAGATTTTAGAAGCCTCTCTTTACTCATCCTTTCCAACAGTGCCACATTGGAGACCCTTTCAGGGTCAGGGGAATGAGACCCAGCATTGTTACTGGTTTTGGCATATGAATACGCCACAGGGTGTTTGCCAGGCTCTCCCATGTGGGCAGGTAACTCTCAGCAGCCTGCCAGGTTGCCAGGTTTTCCGAGGCTCTAAGAGGCCCAGTCCCGATTCAAGCAGGCTTGGAGATCTCAGCCCCGGGTCCCACACACCTGGGTTGCTCTGCCGGTTCCTTCATGCATGAGGCTTGTCCAAGCATGTGGGTGGAGAGGGACCTTGAGCATGGCTGTGGCTGGCTTCCAAAGGTCTTCGGTTGTCGGGGCTCTGCTCGGGGTGGGGAAGGAAACTTAGTGCACCCCCTCCGAGGGGCCCTGGTGAAGACAGCCAGGCGCAGGGGCAAGAGACTCTGCATGTATGAAAAGTAAGAAGAAACTATACAGCTGCAGCACTGTCGCACTGTCCTTCCACTGTTCATCGATTTGCTCGAGTGGGCACCAGTACTGTCTCCATTGTGAGACTTGTTACTGTTTTGGGCATGTCGAATATGCCACGGGGAGCTAGCCAGGCTCTGCTGTGAGGGCGGGATACTCTCCATAGCTTGCTGGGCTCTCTCATTGCCAGATTAGTGTGATGTAATATCCCAGTGCTGTTTAGGGAGAGAATCACATAATGCCAGAGATGGGTGGGCAGCCGTCAGCCCATGGCCGCACAGTTATCCAGAGGAATAGAGCTGGCAGCACCTGCTGACAAGCCTGACTTGGGGCTTCTGGTGGAGAAGGGAACAGAAATGTCATGGGTGCCATCTGTGACCTCATGCCAGGTGCACAAACTGCAGTAACTTAGGGAATTTTTTCTTTTCTTTTTGGCTTTTGGGCTATATCTGGAGGTGCTCAGGTGCGACGAGCTCTGCTCTCAGGGATCGCTCCTGGTGGGGCTCAGGAGACCCTCTGGGATGCTGGGGATTGAACACAGGTTAGCCGGCTTCTGAGGCAGGTATCCTACCCCCTATACTCTAAGTCCAGCCTCAAGGTATTTTTTCTTTGTTACATCTGTATGGGTTGGAGCGACAGCACAGCGGGTAGGGCGTTTGCCTTGCACGTGGCTGACCCAGATTTTGATTCCTCCGTCCCTCTAGGAGAGTCCAGCAAGCCCTAACACCTCCTATCAAAAAATCAAGTATTATTTTCTCCTTAGTAAATTGGTAGTTGCTTCTAGTACAATACTAAAATGGTTCTTAAAAAATAAAGTGAAAATACATGGAATTTACTTTCTTCAGCTGTAATGAATGCTCTCTCTCTCTTAAAAGACTTTCTTTTATAGAAGTTTTATGTTCACAGAAAAAGGGAAAGCTACAGAGAGCCCCGTGTATCTTTTTCCCCCAAGAGCCTTTCCACTACTAATATCCACTGGAAGATAACATTGGGTTGTCCTTTCTGCCTTGCCACAGGAAGCTTAGGTTTATTGGGTTACTCTCATCACAGTGCTCCCATTCCTCTGAGTTTCTTTGTAACCTCTTTCTTTGTGCTCTGTTAACTTGCAAATATTGCTTATCTCTTCTCTTTAAGTCCTTTGCATAGTTAATTCAGAGCAATGTCCTTTTTGTATAGACATAGGAAGACAGTTAATGCTATGCTTTTGTAAGTTGGGAGTTAAGTGACTCTGAATGATATTCACTCCTGGGCATCTGTTCTCTTGACTTAAGCCTCAGTTGCCCTTACTTCCTAGCACCCCAAAAGCAAGGTTCCGACGAGGGACTGGATGCACTCAGGGAAAGCTATGAGCTACCCTGGCATCAAAATGGGCCAGGCCAAAGCACCGTAATGCTTAACTATAAGTTAAAAGCATGGTCATGGGCAAATTCTGGCATCATCCAAAAAGTAACATTTAGAGTAGAACCCTGCTAGGGTTAAGAAAGATTAATCTAGCCTGAGCATTGTAGTCTGAGATCTATAGCAAGATGTCCCCAGGAGAGCCACCCTACAAACTCAATGTATTTCTTACTGTGTCCATACAATAACTAATATTAAGAAGTAGAATTAAGATACTAATTAAGATGTTAATTAAGCCATTGGACTAAGAAGAGGAGAAACAATTCTAGGTGGTATTTCTGCCCTTGAGCCTTAAGGGCGATCAAGAAGGGCTTTTGAAATGTTGATTGTGCTACCAGAGGGGGTGTGATGTCTGCCCCTGAAGAGATGGTGAGAGACTAGAGTGAGACCACAGCAGCAAGATGGAGCACAGAGAGACTAGAAAGGGGGACAGAAAGAGAAGAAAGTTGGGGAAGAGTGCAGGAGCAGGCATGTGGAGAGATGAGAAACAGAAACGAGGCTGTGTGATGAAGCATGAAGAGATGAGTGGGAGAGACAGGAGAGACGGGAATGAGGGGCCGTGTAAGACTAGAATGAGGGCTCAGTGAGACTGGAAAAAGGTGCATGGAGAGAATGGGATAAATGGAAACTGATCATCAACCAAACTGGTGGCCCTCGTTTCCTCCTTCATCAATCCCAGGGCTGGGGTGAGCGCCTTGAGACCACAAAACACATGTGGCCAGAGAGAGCCTTGCAGGCTTTCTCTAGCCACCCAGAAATTACAGAATGCACCACCAGAATGAGAATTTTTTACAATGTCCAAAATTTATTTGGCTGACTTCACAAAAAAAAATTAAATTAATCCGCACCACCTCCCATTCTGTCCCATCCCCAGAAATCTAATTTTTTAAGCAGAGAAATTACCCTCTAATTGCACCCAAGACAACTACTGACCCTTAGGTGGATTGTTCCATTACCCCTTTGTTGGGTGTGGGGGTATATCTTCTACTTAGGAAAAACTAGCAGTTCGGGAAGCTACACTGACCCAACACCGAAGTCCATAGTTTACCTTGGGATTCACTCTAGTATGATATAATAGCACATCGGGTAGGGTGTTTGCCTTGCATGTGGCAGACCCAGGATTGATTCCTCCACCCCTCTCGCAGAGCCCAGCAAGCTACCGAGAGGATCTCGCCCGCACGGTAGAGCCTGGCAAGCTACCCGTGGCGTATTCAATATGCCAAAAACAGTAACAACAAGTCTCACAATGAGAATTAGTGGTACCCGCTCGAGCAAATTGATGAGCAACAAGATGACAGTGATACAGTGATACAGTGATGGCATAATATATAAACTTAAACAAACAATTACATATACCCATTAATATAGTATTATAGGTAATATTTTAGCTGCCATAAATATCTGATGGGTTCTGTCTATTTATCACTCCACTACCCTCACCTCAAGAGAATTTTGTTTTCAAGGCTCGGCCTCAACAAATGGATTGGATGGACCAGAGTACGGATATTCAAATATCCCTTGATCCATAGCATGAAAATCTTGCATAGCAACAAAGATTACAATAAAGCAATTTAATTTTGTAAAGAAACAATGACTTATTTTTATCTAAAGTATGTCCATCTGGACAACATGACCACTTTCATAGTCAGGTGCCTCAGCAGGACACTGGCAAACTGATACAAGAGATTTCCATTTTTCTCTTCCATTACCATTTTTCTTTCCATTTTTCTGCTAAACAACTCTAAGAGGGCATAAGTAAGGGATTGCTGGCAACCGCAGAGGTTTCTTAGGGCTGTTTAATAGCAAAAAAAAAAAACCCAAAACAACAAAAAAATCTGGACCATTTAATAAAGTTACGGTTACTTACTAGACACTGATCAGAGAGTGGCCTTAATAATCCCATGAGCCTTTCTGCATCATACTCAACAGTCACACCTCACCAACTCTCTGAAAGAACCTCCTCCAGGACCCCTGGGTTTCTGTCTTAAGGATCACTTCAGTTTCTGTCCCATTCTGTCACTTCCTGATTCTGGTTAAATATTTGCCCTCTCTATGATAGCCTTCAGAGAAACTGAAACAATTAAGATCCTTTACTGATATTTAAATGCCTTAAAAATCAAAGAAACGTAGATGGGTGCAGTCTGAAAACTTCAGAAGCAATATTAAAATGTAAGTGCTCAAACTGAAGGAATTTCCTATTGTCTCTTCCTTACCATCATTGTCATTACTAACTATGTATGTGCACAATTTCTTATAGCCAGCAAAAGCTCAGTGCAGTAATAAAAGGGACTATGGTTTTGCTGTGGACCTAGGACTTACCACAGGCTTATCATTATACAAAACATTAAAATGTGTTGTCTTGGCATTAGCCATCACTGAGGCTTAGCATTTGCTTCTGAAATGGTGTGCTTCTCTCCCATCCTTCTCTCCCAACTCCAAACAACAACAACAAAAAAGTATCACCCCTAAAGCAAAACACAGTTTTAAACACTGGAAATAATTTAAGCTCCTTTCCTTTATAGACTGGCCCTAAATATCCTAAACTCTAAATTCAATATTCTGTAAGACTTTATGCAATACCTTAGAGAAATTAATATGACAACCTTATTCTTTCATAGAAAACAGCCAAATATGGCTCCAAATTACAAAACTGTCAATTGATGAATATAATAAAATCAACATTTTCCTAGTGTATTATGTTAGTTTGGCATGGTTTAATGCACTGACCCATGAGAAAATTCCCTATAATACCTACGAATAGAGTTTCCCACCACAATTTTTTTTACATATTTTGTTTCATACAGAGTCAAAGAGTACAAAGGAATGACTCAAATACAAGGTACATTTCTAAGGGTCACAAAGCAACATCAATGCAAGTAACCTCCTCTTCACCTCCTTGTAAGATCTCCCAAAGATCTTACTACCATTTTCACAGGAAGCGCTCATGAGCAATCAGTAGTTCTCAGTGAAATTACATCTAGATTCAAACTGGTTAGTCATTAACTATGCCTAAAAGCCAAGGAGAAAGCTCTGACAGAGCTACTAGACATATGGGAGGCAGGTTATAAAACAATTCTGAGAATACAGAGGATCATCTTCTCATTCATATCCTTAAGGAAAATACTGCCTAAGAAATGAAATGTAGGGGCTGGAGTGATAGCATAGCGGGTAGGGTGTTTGCCTTGCATGCTGCGAATCGAAAGTGGTTTGATTCCCAGCATCCCATATGGTCCCCTGAGCACTGCCAGGAGTAATCCCTGAGTGCAGAGGCAGGAATAACCCTTGTGCATCGCCAGGTGTGACCCAAAAAGAAAAAAAAAAGAAGAACTATCTCATGGTAGTTAAATAAAAAATTTTTTAAATAAAGAACTGAGATAATACTCCAAAATTAAGTTCTGAGGATGGAAGGCATAGGAACCTGATAAGGAAGAAAAGCTGAAGGAAAATTTAAAACCAGGGTGCAAGTCAAGTGGGAACTTAGATGGGGCTTCTACTAAATAAGAGGTCCAGACCCCGGAGATGATCAGAGAGCTGCTTAAACGGCCAATATCAGTCAGAAGCTCCCAATTAAGTGAAGGACACAAAGCCAGTTCCAGTGAGTGTCCTGCAGTGTGTGGTCAGCAGGTGGTAGGGATTATTGGGCTTCACAGAACCTTATCAAGTCCAAGCAGCAATAAAGGATGAGCCGTTGCCTGTTGAACCAGCAGCAGGGTTTACAGTAAATTTCAACAAGGTTCAAAGCAGGAAGGAAGGAAGGAAGGAAGGAAGGAAGGAAGGAAGGAAGGAAGGAAGGAAGGAAGGAAGGAAGGAAGGAAGGAAGGAAGGAAGGAAGGAAGGAAGGAAGGAAGGAAGGAAGGAAGGGAGGGAGGAAGGAAGGAAGGAAGGAAGGAAGGAAGGAAGGAAGGAAGGAAGGGAGGAAGGAAGGAAGGAAGGAAGGAAGGAAGGAAGGAAGGAAGGAAGGAAGGGAGGGAGGGAGGGAAGGAGGGAGGGAGGGAGGGAGGGAGGGAGGGAGGGAGAGAAAGAGAGAAAGAGAGAAAGAGAGAAAGAGAGAAAGAGAAAGAAAGAAAGAAAGAAAGAAAGAAAGAAAGAAAGAAAGAAAGAAAGAAAGAAAGAAAGAAAGAAAGAAAGAAAGAAAGGAAGGAAGGAAGGAAGGAAGGAAGGAAGGAAGGAAGGAAGAAAGCTACTACTGGCAAGACTATGGGAAGAAATGGACCTTTGAGGCCTGTAGTACACTGACTTTACCCTACAACTGGGTCAAATGACTAATAGTACATTTATGCATAGTCAAATTATGAGATTTTATCAATCTCGTAATTTGACTATGCATAAAAACTAATTAGCTTCAAATTAGCACTGCTCTTTCTGGGGAGAAAAATAGAAAATAGGCAGCTACATGCATGTAAAAGTGAATTCATGCAGAACATCTTGTGAAAGGGATCATTAACTTAGGCAGGTGCCTTGGGGCAGTTAAAGAGAACATTCCAGGTACTGAGGGGACAGAGCATACACTGACCTGTGAAAAGAAGCCTCTCAGCACCACAGCCCATCCCACTCAGCAGACAAAGCTCTACTCTCCTTCCTCAGTGCTCAGCAGTACACAAGTGGAAGCAGAGTGTGAAGGTATACATCTGCAGGGCAGCGTGGCCAAAGCTTGGTGTTGCTGCTAAGGTCAAAGTTACTTTCAGATATAGGACTAGGCAAAGCTATACCACTCTGTGTCCTGGAATAGTGGTTCACCCTGGGTCAGCCAAAGAGGGTTGAACAAGAAGTCAGTGTCAATAGCTCAAGTTTCTGATGAAAAAGATTCTCTAGATTGCTGCATTTAATGAAATATGAAGAATTACCTGCTCCATTTCCTCCCATGGAGGAACCTATGAGCATCTGGTATGACCAAGCAGAAATAAGTCTCAAGTGTGAGCATGGTGAGGACGTTTCTTTAAGAAAAGAGAGCGACATTCTAGTCCAACCTCATTTCACTGGAGAGGAAATGAGGAAAACTTAGCAAGCAAATGAATTGTTGTGACTGGGTTATGAATGTGAACCCTAATATATCTGAAGTTCTAAAACATGCGAACTATAAGGATGAGGGTGGGTGATTTTATTGCACTCTTTAGTAGATGAGACAAAGACGTTCATAACTATCACTTATACAAGCAAGGAGAAACGCAATTAAATTCATGGTGTGCTCCCCACTACACACTCTCTTCAAAGACTTAAGGTATAAGTGTCTGCTTTTGAGCTTCAACCCCTTCATTGAAAAGCATGATGGTATGGGCCTACTTAAATGCAGTGCCTTAGAGCAGCGATTCTGGTCCTTTTCCCCAGCAGATAAAAAGACATTAGACATCTTTTGAGTGGCCCAGTCTCCTGGGCATACTTCAAGGGGTCAGAACCTCACAACAGTGGCCGAGGGAAACACTATAATCATCAGTACCCATCATATGTATTACAAATACTCACAGATATATAAATAAAGGGGGTTGTGGCTGATGTGTAATTCTGAGGGCCTGAAGTTATGCATGGGGTTTTTTTCCTTTTTAAGAAAGTATATTCAAAAAAATGTATAGGTGAGGGCAGCATTATTAGAGAAATAATAATAAATGCAACTTTAATTGTTGGGGGAGGCTTTGTATGTTTTCAATTTTGCTATTATCATTTTGGTTACCAAAAGCTGGGAGAGGGAGGCATTGAGAATTAGTAGTTTCATTATTTTTTGATGTTAAGAATTGAACCCAGAGGGGCTGGAGCAATAGCACAGCGGGTAGGGCATTTGCCTTGCACCTGGCTGACCCAGGTTCTATTCCCAGCATCCCATATGTTCCCCTGAGCACCACCAGGGGTGATTCTTGCATGAAGAGCCAGGAGTAACCTCTGTGCATCTCTGGGTGTGACCCAAAAAGCAAAAAAAAAAAAAAGAAAAAAAAAGAATTGACCCCAGATCCTCCAGCATGCATACCACTGAGACATACTCTCCTGCCCCTCTAACTTGTTTTGCCTTTCGGAAATGTCAAGTTTCTACCTCTCGTGTCATCATTTCCTGTAATTCTCCTGCAGGTCCGAGTAATAGGACAGAGGAGCACAGGACCTGAGGGACCATACCTGACACTCTCGTGTCTGAGATTAATGAGAATAAATCTTCAGAAGTTAGATGGCCAGTTTTAAAGGGGTTTAAAATTCCGACTTTAATTTTCTTTTCAAACACTTCCACACACCAGTGTATTCATACTTGCCAATGAATTTGTGAAAACACCCTGGCTAAAAGAACAACCTATTCACCTGTGAGTGAGTTCAACATGAAACTCACTTTATGAGTTCACTGTATTCAACTAAGATAGCAAGAAGGAAAAGGCAACTTTCCCAGTGTGTTTATGTGGATAGTTAAAATCATATATGTCAACAAAGAAGACTGAATGACAGCATAAACTTAAAATCATTAGTTAAAATCATATATGTCAATAAAGATTGAATGACAGTATAAACTTATATACAATGAGGATGTGGCGCCATTTCCTATTTCTCATGAGCTTTTGTCCAGTGATTCCACCACCCCTATGAAGAGCAAAGCTCTAACACAAATGGGATGTTCTAAAGCAAAACTGCGAACACCAAAAGATTAAAGAGAAGTGATTTGTATGCCGAGTCCAATGTGCTAAGATATTATCTTAATACAAAGATAATACAAAATACAAGTAAGTATATTTTTAACACCTGCTTTGTTTATTTTTCCTCTCCCCCTTTGTTTTTAAGAAAAACACCTCATTAAGCACAGTTTAGTCATTCAGATTCTACAATGAAGTTGAGACTTTCATATGTCAAAAATTATGTAAAGATGGTTGTATAAACACCATCTGGGGAATGCCTATAACCTACTTAGAACTTTTCAAAACTATTTAGAATGCTAATTTATAAGCATCCAACAAAATAATTACAAAGCACATGTGTAGCCATGCGCTGAAGAGTTTAATCACTATTTTATGCCTGAACTCCTAGCATTTTTGCTTGAGGAACCCAGCTCCCCAGAGTCTCCCTCTGTGCTCTCAGATGTACACCCTAAGTCTGTGATCTGGCCATCCCTTACATGCATGAAAACAAGAATAGAATTCTGGGTGCTCCCTTCTATGTTCCCCACCACATACACTCCCAGAAAGCCTTAGGCCTCCCATATACAGCAACAACTTGTCTACTCACCAAACGGGCCTCATAGGACAGTTCAGACTGGGAAATTCCCAGAGCATTTTACTTGACCCAGTGATGTTCCCAGGACTTAGGCATTCCCACTAAGTCCATCTAGAGGCTCTCATGCATTCTTCCATGCTCTCCCCTGCCCAGCCTTCTGACTCTGTCTTCATATATTGGTGGGTAATACTTTGGGCAGTTTTAATCTCTACTGCTCAAGCTATCTGAAAGCCTACTACAGCTGAGATAACTGAGCTGTGTTATCCAGTTTTCCTTGTTTTAAGTCAGCCTGCAAACTGAACAATCTCCGCATAGGATCACAATCTGTTGCCTTTGAAGTTCAGAGCTAATTTCATTTCCCACATGTGACCCTCCATCTCCACCTCTAAGTCTCTAATCAACCAACAGATTAGCTCGGTGAAGCTGGCATCATTACTCTCTAGGTTGGCGTCAATTCCTCTTTGGGGGTACCTGTGCTGAGTACATGCATGTCCTGTTCCTTAAAAGTTCTCTTTCCTCTGGGAGAGCTAATCAAATTTCCCTCAGTTGCTTATTCATCTCAAACCACATCCTCCTTTAAACTTCTCTAACCCTGTAAGTTCAAACTGGCCTAGCCCTCAAAATCCTCTTACAGTTCCTAGAGCCTCATACAATTCAGCAGTTATGAAGCTATACCCATCAGTTTTAAACATTATAGGTTTTGATGTAGTCTCCCAGCTGGGCTATATTTTTTCAGTTATCTCTACGTAAGCATATGTCCTGGGTAAAGAGAAGGCAGACATTCAAAAACACCTAGGAACAGGCAGGGCAGAGCTGTTACAGGAAACAACTGAACTCTAGAGAACTTACAGATAAATTTTCACTGACAGTGACTCGCCTAAAGCAAACCCAGACCTCCCTTGACGAGGAAATGCTCAAACTTCCTGGTTGTGAGATCTTTCATTCTTTTCATTCCCTGAAGAAAATTCCTATGCCACATTTATTCATTTATTACTGAAAATAAAAATTATTTCTAAGAGCTGGAGAGATAGCTCAAAGGGCTGACAGCATGCTTCGCATGCAAGAGCCCCAGATTAGATCCCTGACACAGCATCGTCCCCCAAGTGGGAGCTACAAAACCGGGAGTAGCCCCTGAGCATCACTGAATGTGGCCCTAAAAGCAAAAGCAAAATCACTGTCACTGTCATCCCGTTGCTCATCGATTTGTCCTAGTGGGCACCAGTAATGTCTCTCAATGTGAGACTTATTTGTTACTGTTTTTGGCATATCCAATACACCACAGGTAGCTTGCCAGGCTCTGCTGTGCGTGTACGATACTCTCAGTAGCTTGCTGGGCTCTCCGAGAGGGGCGGAGGAATCGAACACGGGTCGGCCACATGAAAGGCGAACGCCCTACCACTGTGCTATCGCTCCAGCCCAAAAGCAAAAGAATAATAATAATAATAATAAATTCCCTCTAAAAATAGCCCTTCTCATTTTTTCACTCAATCAGGCTATACTTTAAAAAATATTAACTTAGTCAAGGGGGTCAGTGAGGCAAAACTTGCCCATGGTTATGTGGGAGCCTGGCCCTCAGGCTCTCCTTCAGTGGCACAGGTGACCAGCAGAAACAAATACACAAAACATGGTCATGAGCAAAAGCCAGCATGTGCCTATTTGGCTCTGCCAAAGACAAGCTTTGTCCTTCCTGCAGATTACCTTTACAAATAATAGGTATACAGACAGACTTGGAGGCGAGCAAAACGAGGCCTCGATGATATTACAAAAACTACTAACAGAAGTTTGCTTATTTTGTTGTTACAATTTTAGTGTTGCTCTTTCCATCTTTGTTGGTTCAATTTCTAAACATAAGATGCATTGCGGAGGCCGGGGAACAGAAGATGGGCGAAACAGATGGCGGATTGCTTGTCTGCACACCAGCGCTCTTCCCTGCAGTTCGAGGGTGTGAACTTGGAGGGCTCATCCGTAGCTCCACTCTGCACCCTGCCAGGAAGTTCATCTGTGCAGCCAGTCAAGGGTAAGAAGTTGTTTTGCGGTGATGGCTCATGTCACAGCGCTGGGTGCTAAGTAGGGGGTGGGACGGGGGCTTCTCTCCCTGCTCAGGGAAGCCGAAGGCCTCAGGCAGCCTCTCCAGCTGCTTTAATCAACTTAATCCACCCAACCACTAAGATGTCTTTAAATAATTGAGTGCCTGGGTCACTGGTGAACAAGCATTTGAAGAACTTTCGTTACAAGAAGATTTTAACCTTTCAAGTCTGGCTTGTAATATTTCAATTATAAGCTGGGGGAAACCTCGAAAATACAGTATTTACAAAAAAAAAACGCTTATTTGAGAGAACATTAGGAAGCTTATTTGAGAGATTACTCACAACAAGCAGGTAGCCATATTTACTCAAGTGAGAAAATTTCCAAAGATAAAGCTGCAAATTTAAAAACACAGGGACAAAATAATGGTCACTCGGATGTTTTCAGAGGAGTCAATCATGTTCCCATCAGTTACAAACTGTAAGTGTGTTTATTGGAAGCTGATAGATTTTTTAAATATTTTAGGTACCTTAGGAGGTATATGTGATATGGGGACACAGGGAAGCAATTGATGTTTTTCTTATTTAATACCAAAAGTATCATTATGAACAATAAACAAACAATCCAAATCGATTGATTGCTCTGTAATTTTATGTACTTACTAGCTGCTCCTAGAAACTTAAGGCATTCATTTATTTATTGTTGTTCTTGGGAATACAAAAATAAAAGCTGGAGCAATAGCACAGCAAGTAGGGCATTTGCCTTGCACGAAGCTGACCCAGGTTTGATTCCTCCACCCCTCTCAGAGAGCCCTGCAAGCTACCAAGAGTATCTCGCCCGCACTAACTTGCCAGAGCCTGGCAAGCTATCAGTGGTGTATTCGATACGCCAAAAACAGTAACAAGTCTCACAATAGAGACATTACTGATGCCCGGTTGCACAAATCGATGAGCAATGGGATGACAGTGATACAGTGATGATTATATTAAATAAGAAATATACTATTGTTACTTCTAAAAAATAAAACAAATTTTTCTGCCCTCACCAGCTCCTGATTTTTCCACATAGCCTTACAGAAAATTAAATTTGAAAACACATTATAGTTTAGATACACTTTCTTTTTTGGGGGGGGTCACACCCGGGGATGCACAGGGGTAACTCCTGGCTCATGCACTCAGGAATCACCCCTGGCAGCGCTCAGGGGACCATATGGGATGTTGGGAATCGAACCCAGGTCGGCTGCTTGCAAGGCAAATGCCCTACCTGCTGTGCTATTGCTCCAGTGCCCTAGATACACTTTCTTGACCTTGAAGTAAAAGACACTAAAACTGTTGTCAAAGTATTCACCAAACAGCAACTCAGCCAGAGAATTCACATTCTCAAACTGAGATAAATTTTCTCTATTCTGGACTTTCAATTTCTTCTTCAAGGCCAAATTCAGATGTTACCCCTCAAAAGCCTTCTTCAGCTTCTGAGTCAGATAAATGACGCAAGTGAGAATACACGGGATCATGGTTCACATGAGAGTATCTCTGCACTGTAAGTCCAGGCCTTGGGACCACTGACCTGGGTGAGTGCATGCCTCCTGACGTACATCAGAACAGTAGAGCTCTCAAGTTCAGGGCTCAAAACCCTCTACCCAGACCTTTCTAGGCTCTTCTCTGCCAGAGACTGAGACCAGATAACCTGAGATCTTTCATTCTCTCAAGACTCTCTTGCTTGGGTTAGGGAAAACAGGGGCCTAGAGGACTGATCAATGGTTGGAAATTACCATAAGTGTGTGTGTAGGAGAGGGGGTTGGAGGGGAGGTAAGATATAAGATAGAGGAGGTCCAGTATGACAACAATAGTGGGAAGTGATCAATGTGGACGAGTGCTGAAAGTAGGTAAAGAGATATACATAACCTTTCAGCATCTGAATTACAAACCATAATGCCCAAAATGAGAGAAAGAGTGAGAGAAAGGAGAGGTACCTGTCATAGAGGCAGACTGGAGGTGACGGGGAGTTCAGGGGGTTGGAGGAAAACTTGGGACATTGGTGCTGGGAAATTACACTGGTGCAGGGGTGGGTGTTGGAACATTGTACGACTGAAACCCAATCATGAACAGCTTTGTAATAGTTTATCTTACAGTGATTCAATAAATAAATTATTAAAAAATAAAAAGACTTTCTTGTTTTGGGAGGGCCACACCCAGAGATGCTCAGGGCTTACTCCTGACCTGTGATCAGTGATCACTCCTAGAGTGGCTTAGGAAAGACCAGATGAAGTGTTGAGGATTAAACCCAGGTTGGCCATGTGCAAGGAAAGCTCCCTACTCACTGTACTATCTCTCCAGTTCTTCTTGATTATTCTTTTTCACAGATCTCACACCTGGATCCATCAGCAAGTTCTTCTACCATGGTTACTTATATAAAAATCTGACCTTTATTTCCTTCTGGACTGGAGCAATAGCACAGGGAGTAGGGCATTTGCCTTGCATGTGGCCAACCAGGGTTCGATTCTTCAGTCCCTCTCAGAAAGCCTGGCAGGCTACCGAGTATCCCGCCCGCATGGCAGAGCCTGGCAAGCTACCCGTGCTGAATTCAGTATGCCAAAAACAGTAACAAGTCTCACAATGGAGATGTTACTGGTGCCCACTCGAGCAAATAGATGAGCAATGGGACGACAGTGCTACAGTGCTACTTCCTTCTACTAATGCTCTAAGAGTCATGGGGGAGGGTATTGTAATACACACTGCGGGCACCTTGATTTCACCCTCACAATCCCACACCAACCAGACAGAATGTGTTAGAAAAATAAACCGGGTTATATTATCCCTCTGCTTCATTTCCCCAATACTTTCCAGCTTACTGGAGAAAACTCAAAAGTTTGCTGTGGTCTATCACGCCCTATGCCAGCACCCCCTTCCCTTCTCCATGTCCTCCTTTGCTCTTTGAACTCCAGCCTCAGTGGCTCTCCAGTTGTACCTCCAACAGTACCTAGGGCACAGGTATACCTCCAGCTGTACCTAGAACACAGTTCCTCAGAAAGCTGAGTTATATACACCCGCCTGTTTCAGTTCTTTACCCAAATACCATAGTCTCAGGAAGGCCTATGTCGGCTGCCTCATTAAAGATGGCATGTCTGGGCCCCAGTGCACCCTCAGCACTCTCTGCCATATATGCTTCCTTTCTCGTAGGCACTCTTGCCTGCAGGATATTTCTATCTTCATAACAACGACCTTTGCATTTTGCTCATCTCCCTCTCATTCTAGATGAACCCATCTGAGCAAACAAGATCCACAATTGCCTAGAAGTTCTCAAATATTCCTTTTCATTTGAATAACATGAAGCACTTCTAAAGTTCCTCACATCTTTCTAACACTCAGCCTGAGGACTGAACCACAACCATGACAACTAGATCAGAATATTACCTGGAGATGGACCCAGACCTCTGTATTTTCCCATCTGGTTCGGTGAGTCTAGTGAGCAATCTACTTTGAGAACCACTGGCCTGGAACAACATCTGAGAATGTGAATGTTCAATAAACAGTTGAAGAGTGCATGTCTCTCTGGAAACTCCCCTATGGACTATAACACTGCACTGCATGGACATGAGGTTCCCTGATTCTTTTTTTAATGTTATAAACATATTGGTATTATATGGTATATGTTTTATATGTTACGTTGTATTATGTGTTTCACATGGGTAACTGCACCACTTAATAATTGACCCTCTGGGGGCTGGAGAAATAGCACAGCGGGTAGGGCATTTGCCATGCACGCGGCCGACCCAGGTTCAATCCCCAGCATCCCATATGGTCCCCTGAGCACCTCCAGAGGGTAATTCCTAAGTGCAGAGCCAGGAGTAACCCCTGTGCATCGCCGAGTGTGACCCCCCCAAAAAAAGCAAAAATAAATAAATAAATAAAAATAATTGACCCTCTCTTTCCTCACCAAGACTGATATATAAAGTCTCTTGAAATGAGTAACATCTTTAGAACTTCCCTGAGTATACAATACGTCCCTGTGGAAAGAGGTATTGTAATTGCACTCCTGGAGGACCTAGTGGGTGCCAGCAATGCAGAAGGAGCCCAGCCAATGCTCATCCTCAAAACTATACTTGTTGGGGGACTGATACAAAACCAAATCATTGGAATACAAGACGGTAGTGCCAGAGCAGAAGAATAAAATATCTCAACATATAACGAGATACAAGGCGTGAAGGACACTGCCCTGGAGCTAGAGCAGGAAGCAGTGGAGTGCAGGTCTGGATAAACAGGCTCCAGTCCCTAGGCTACCGCAAGCTCCTCCTTGCTATTTGGGCACCCCTCCCAACTGCCTTTCTAATGTCCTACTTGAACTACATTCGCCTTCAGACTGTGCTCCTGATAAAACAGCAAAACCAAGGTCTGAATAAACTCCGAGAGGCCTCTGTAAACGGGAAGGAACCAGGTTAAGCAAAGTAAGTCAGAGGGGAAAAGACAAACACAAGATGACCTAATTTACTTGTGGTAAACAGATAAATAAAGAAGAAGAAAATAAACAGTACTGAATGATGGCAAACCGTTGGCCTTAGAGAGCAAATCTGAGAATACTGAATTTACCAAGTCAGAGGTTGGGGGGTAATGAAGAGGTGGACTAAAGTAATATAAGGACTTTGGTATAGAGTAAAGGATACTTTGGAAGTTGTCAGGCATGGTAACTGTACATCAAAACTCTATTCATTAATATTTTTTAAAATGCTACCTTAAGTCATAATAATACATTTTTTAATGTTTAATTTTTTAAAAATTTTCTCCATAAAAAGCAAAAAGGGGCTCAATTTAGTAAATATCTTAAATTAGGTCACAATGTGTACACATATATAGAGTACAGGGCCAATAGTACATCAGGTAAGGCACTTGCCTTGCATGCAGCCAACCCGGTTTTGATCCCCGATGTCCCAGACCTGCCAGAAGTCACCCTCAGCACAGAGCCAAGAGTAAGCTCTGAGAATCACCAGGTATAACCCCCAAACCAAACAAAATAAATATAAATAAATAAAATAAAAGCTAAATAGGCTCCTTATAAAATAATATAGAGTACAAATATTTTAAATTAATTTCACAAAAGAACTGCTTTTGTTTTAGGTATCAAAAAAGAAGAATTTTTTGCTAGAAAATAACAGACAAATTCTGCTAGTCTGATTCACAATCAGAGAAAGAATCATCCCATCTTTCAGTGTTTCTCACACCTTACCTCCAATTCTCACCCAGTCCTTCACTTTGATCTTAGCTCTGGGGCACACCTTGCACCAACTCTTAAAACAAGATAAAGGAGTGAAAGAACAGAACATGTAGGCACAGGAAAAAACAATGAAAACCAGAGCACAAAATTAGTCCAGGAGACAGAAACAAGGGAATCAAGGAGATGGCCCCAGTGCAGCCTACTTTTTATAGAAGACAACAACTCCTCAGTAACAGGCCAGGTGAAAACAGCATAGTCAAAGCAATTAAATCTTCAGAATCTGATGGATTTGACTCCAATTAGGAAGCAATGATGTCTCGATATAACAAATCCCAGCACAGTGCAACTCTGAAGTTATCTCTGTCCCTAAGGCCAATGTGTCATATCTTGAATTATATGAAATTGTTATGTCCTGGGTCCTCAAAACAATCAAGTACCAATAATTTCACATGTTCCAAATTTCCATACTCATCTACTCCACAGCTATCTCCCTCCTACCCAGAAATATAATCCAATGAACAGGGTTGTAAAACTCTTTGTCCTGAAAAGCACCAGATTTCCCATGGGATTACTGGCAAATGAAATAATCTAAATTTACATCTAGAAGAGTTACAGTTATGTTATCAAAGAGAAGAAATAATTTATTTCAAGTTGTTATTTATAATACTAAGAATATGTTCCTGATGCCATAAAATAGGCACAGATAATAGCAAATTGAGAGTTTTGAGTAAAAGCCTACAAATATTCAAGTGTTGGGGCCAGATTAGACCATCAGGGTGAGCCCATGTAGACTGACCCACAAATGGGCAGGAACACAGGAACCCATGAAAATGGGCGAGATTACTCATGTGTCCAGATTGGTTTGGATGGGGCTGAACATCTCTTTCTTTAAGCTGCCTTCAGTAAATAAACTAAATCTTAGAGTCAGTCTTCCTCTTCTCACAGCAGCCCAGACCCAGCTTGTCTTTGACATGCAAACCCTTGGCCTTGTGGCTCCAGTACTCTCTGGGCTATGCATTTCTTTCCAGGAGGTTGGAACTGGCTTGCCCCAATGTTCTTCCTGTAACGTCTTTGTTTGTTTCAGGGTTGTGTACAGTAGGGTGGCAATAAAAGGAGATCTCAGGAAGTTCCACCTTTGTCACAGGATCTGAACGAATCAGGGCCCTCAGTGAAAAATAATTTCTCTCACGTTCCTTATCTCAGAGCCTCAGACTGAACAAATATTTGTACAACACTAAAGAATAACATTTTATAGATAATTATTGGTTTTCACATTAAACACTAATATCTATTCTTTCACCATTATTGGATATAAAGTATTTCTAGGAGCCAGAAAGATAGTGTTGGAGTTAAGGCACTTGCCTTGCATAGAACTGACCCTAGTTCAATCTCTGGTACCAATTATGGTCTCTCAAGTACCACCAGCAGTAATATGAGCTTAAAGATAGTAGCTGTAGAATAATAGAGAGAGAGGTATATTTCTAGAATTTGTTTCACACATCACTGCTTTATTAAATAGATGCATAGAAAAGGCCTTCTTTTGATCATTCAAAACCATTAAGTATTATATGAACAAAAATGTCTTATTTGGGCATATAAAACTTTACTCCAAGAGTAATGAATTAAAAATTCTGGTTCTAAAAAAATTTCTCCAGAAAAAATGGTGCTGGGAAACTCAGATACCCTCAACTCTCACTGCAAAAGAATAAAATTGGATCATTATCTGATACTATAAATGAAGGCTAACTCAAAATGTATCCAAGTTTTAGACTTTACACCCAAGACTATAAAATGCACTTATGAGATCATGGGCAAAACACTCCATGATAATTGGTTTCAATGTCTTTTTGGAGTTTGACTTCACTGGTAAGGATTATAACAAAATGTAAATCACAGCTTCTGCTGTCAATGAAACAAAAGACATCCTACTGAATGGAAAAAAAAATATTCATGTATCATTCATCTGACATAGAGATAATATCCAATATATATAAAATATGCAAAGAAGAAAACAACAAAAAAAGTACTCCATCAAAACATAGGGAAAATAGCTGACTGTTTAATAAGAAAGACAGAGATGGCCAAAATGCACATAAAATATTCTTTAGCTTTATTCTCAGAGAAATGTAAATATAAACAGTGAGATAGTACTCACACCTGTGAGAATGGTCTGTATCAACAAGATCAAGAACAGAAAAAGAACAAGCAGCAGCTGAAGCTTCCCAAGTGGAACTGCACTACAGGCTGAAACTCGGCGGCCTCTCAAAGTAGTCACGGACAGGTTCCTCCAATTCTCCCACCCTCCTCCCCACCCTTAACCCACCCCTTCACATACACACCAGAAAACATCCCGTAGGCCCCCACACACATACCCAACATCCTCTCACAAAAAAGAGTCCAACTCCACAACTAATCTCAAAAAGAGCAAGATGCCACTGAGTCATACTAGGCAGACTAGTCTGGGCTGACAGCTCTGGGACTTTTTTTAGAATGAGGGCAGTCAGATTCTCCTTTCTGCCTGAAGACAGCATAACTGAACCTCACCAAGCCACCAAACAATCCCAGCTCCACACTCCTGGAACACTAAACACCTCCAGATTTCATTGTACTGTGAGCCTAGTAGGACCACAATAAATTTGAAGGGGAAATTGCATAGAAGACCAAGCTCAATAAGCGAAACAGTAACACAGAAGTCTCAACTAGCACCAGTCTGATAAATCCTCAGATAAGGACTTTAGTAACACCATTGTGCGAGATAACAATTATCACGTTGACTTTTATTGATCTATTTTTTGATAACTCCATTTGTTGTTTTGTTGTAACAAGAAGTATTAAATAAATGTGTTTGTGCCTGCAAAGGGGGCAGACTAGGATGCTGGGTGGGAAATTGGGAATATTTGTGGAGGGAAGGGCACACTAGTGGTGGGATTGGTGTTGCAACATTGTATGCTTGAAATTGCATTATGAACAACTTGGTAAATCATGGTATTATAATTTTAAAGAAAAGAGAAAAAATAATTCTCAGGTGAAAAGGAGTCATGAATAAAATAATTTAAGAAACCCTCGATTATGCTTTATGAGTTTGTGTAATTACTCTATAATATTTGCACAATGATGAATTCACCCAAAGGCACATTTCTCAGGATGCACCCCTGAGGTTAAATGTCACACAATTATGTACAATTTTAAATGGGATACAGGAGAATTTGTTCATTTTAAAAAGTGTGCTGACTTGTATGTTCGTTGCTGCACTGTTTAAATAGTCAAAATCTGGGGGAAAAAACAAAACAATCAACAGATGGCTGGTTAAAGAAACTTTGGTACATCTACACAATGGAATACTATGCAGCTGTTAGAAAAGATGAAATCATGAAATTTGCATATAACTGGATCAACATGGAATGTATCATGTTAAGTGAAAAGAGTCAGAAAAAGAGGACAGACATAGAAAGATTGCACTCATCTGTGGAATATAAAATAACAGAATGGGAAACTAACACCCAAGATTAGTAGAGATAAGTAGCAGGAGGTTTGCTCCACGGCTTCTAAAAGGCAGCTCAGATAGACAAGGGAACACCAAGTAAAGTGTGTTTGGAGGACCCACTCGGGATGGGAGATGCAGCCTGAAAGTAGACTATAGACCGAACAATATGGCCTCTATTGCAAACCACAACACCCAAAAGGAGAGAGAGAACAAAAGGAAATGCCCTGCCACAGGTGGGGCGGGGTTGGAAGGGGTGGGGCAGTGGTGGGAGGGATACTGGGATCATTGGTGGTGGAGTATGGGCACTGGTGGAGGTATGAGTACTTGATCATTGTATGAGTGAAACACAAGCACAAAAATTGTAAGTCTATAACTGCACCTCACATTCATTAATAAATTTTTAAATAAATAAATAAAAAACAAAAAGTGTGCTGAGACTCTACTGTCAAGAACTTTGTAATTCACAATGTCTAAAAAAAAAATATGTTCTGTTAAAAAAAAAATCAGAAACAAGTGCTGGCAAGGATGTGCAGACAAAGAAACCCTCATACACTACTGGCAAGAATCTAATTGTGGCAGCTTCTGTGAAAAACAGTATGGAAACTTCTCAAAGAATTAAAAATAGGAATATCATATAGCCCAGAAATTCTAATCTTAAATTTTAATCCAAGTAGTACAAAACACTAGTTCAAAGATACACACACACATACACACATGCGCACAGAGACATATACACACACATACACAGACAAACCTAGGTTCATTCCCATGTTATTTACAGTATCCAAGATTTTAAAACAACCCAAGAACTCAACCCTGTGATCAAAAATGAATGGATGAATAAGAGGATAAAGATGTGGCATATAAACACGACAGGATTCTATTAAATCTTGCCTTTTGCTACAAGATGGATGAAACTTAAGTTAAAAGAGTGGCAAATGCTGAATGGCTCTGTGGTACATAAAGAAACAAAGCAAGAGAAGAGAATGTCCAATGAAAACAAACCCTTGAATTTTGACCACAGAACTGAAGTTATTAAAGGGGGTGGAAGGAGCTGGCTAAAAGGGTAGAAGGTAACCAACAGACAGAGGTAGATGCATATTGGTAATCTGGTGATGGGTATGGGACAGTAACATTGTACAGTTGACCCATAAATTTTTGAAAAGGTTTTGGGCAACACCTGTCAATACTCAGGAGTTACTCCTGACTCTACACCAGGAAAACTCCTGGCAGTGCTTGCTCAGGGGACAGCTGAAGATCAAACCCAGGTCAGCCATGTGCAAGGCTGTACTTTCTCTCTGGCCCCATAACATATAAATATTTACACTTAAGTGTAATAAGTGTAAATACCAATTTACACTTAAATTGGTATTTAAATTGTCACTTAAATTGGTAAAAACCAATAGTACTCAATATGAACGAGGGGAAAATCTGTGCCTCATGCTTCTGTTATTTGGTTCATTTATGAATTAAAAAACAACATTACTTTTTGTACTAGTTTGCTAGAGCTGCCTCAACAAGTACCCAAGACTAGGTGAATTAAAAAGCAGAAATTAATTTTATTATTATTTATTATTGACATAACATGGCTTACATCAGTGCATGTTACAACACCTTGAATACCACCAAACTATCATTATCCCTCCGCCATTAACTCTCGGGCTCTTCTTAGCAGCCAAATCCCTGCCACCCTGCCGCCTGGCAACCTCAGCTCTGTTGGCAGAAGCTTAGGACTTACTCAAATGGCCATTGTCTATTCACGATTCTTTTTTGTTTACATATGAACGAGGTCCTCTGGTATCTGTCTTTCTTCTCTGGTTTATTTCGATTACATTAAACCCGCTACACCGATTTGTACTGTTGTAAAATGCAAGATTTGACATTTTCTTGAAGCTAAGTAGTATTCCATTGGGTAAACCATATTTAAATTACCCACTCCTCTGTCACTGGGGACTTGGGTTGCTTCCAGATATTGGCTATTGTTAAAGAACAATGAACATAGGCATATTTCTATTTCTTTTTAAATAAGTGCATTTGTGTTCTAGAGACATATACCAAGAAGTGGCATTACTGGATCATACGGATGGTCTGTTATCTATTTTTTATAAGCCTCCATACCATTTTCCATAGAGGCTGAGTAAGATGACAATCCCACTAACAGTGAGTGGGGGTTCCTTCTAGAAATTAATTTTTTCATAGTCTGTAAGCCGGCCATGCAAGATCCAGGTGTCAGCAGGTCTGGTATCTTCAGATGTTGCAGATGAAAACTATTTCTTCATGTACTTTCTTAACTCAATCCTCTCTTTAAAGGAACTATCACCAAATATAGTCCTAGGTTTCAACACATGAATTTTGGAAAAACACAAAACAGTCCATAAAACTTCCTACACCTAAACACTATGTGAAAGATCAAGGTTGAAATCAAATATACTGGATTCAAATGAAGGCCATGCCATGTCCAGCTTCATGACACGATTGAGAAGATCACTGGCTTTAACTATAGGTTGAACATCTGTAATGTAAGGATAATAATGCTGGCACATCAGTCACCTCTAATACAAGGAAGATCATACACGCAAACACTAACTGCCACATGGACTCTATAGTTCTTTTAGTATTTTACTCTTAGTACTTTACTACTACTACTGGCTGAAGCAATAGCACAGTGGGTAGGGCGTTTGCCCTGCACTCGAACGACCTGGGTTTGATTCCTCCGCCCCTCTCAGAGAGCTTGGCAAGCTACCGAGAGTATCTCGCCAGCATGGCAGAGCCTGGCAAGCTACCCGTGATGTATTCTATATGCCAAAACAGTAACAACAAAGTCTCACAATGGAGGTGTTCTGGTGCCTGCTCGAGCAAATCGATGAGCAACGGAATGATGTGACAGTGACTCTTAGTACTTTATAGGTTAGTTGGTTTGGCAGTGCCAGACATAAATCCCAGATTATCACACACGCAAGGTAAATGTTTTATCACTGAGCTACCTCTGTCCTTTTGAGCCCTTCCACTTATTTTTACTTGTAGCTATGTTTATGTTTCACTTATGTTTACCTTTCATTCTTTCATCTATTATAAGAGTTAAATCCAGATCATTACATTTGTTAGAATTAAAAGTAAAGTCTCAAAACAGACTAAAGGCTCTTTGGTGAATAACAAGCAGAGAGTTCAGAACGTTGGTGAATAACAAGCAGAAAGCTCAGAACTTTCTTTTGGCTGAAAGATGTTGTTTGCTTTCTGTGAAAAAAGATTTTCTTTACTATTGTCAGTTCTGTTGCATATTATATAGTTTCTGCTACACAATTTAGATAAAAATAATATTAGTGTGAACTGTAGCTTTTTCAAACTTCTTATTATGGCAAGGTCTAGGGATGACATGGTCTAGTAGCTCACATGGTAGAACGTATGTTTTGCATGCCAGAGGTCCTGGGCTTGGAATCTAGAACTGAGTGGTCCCTGCAGCACTTCAAACAAAGGGCCCAACAAGTAACATAATGATCATAATGTCTTATTAAAAGGCAATGCTATATTAACCTGAAATTAGTGACATTCCATATGACTTGTTTGCAAATTGATAGTATGATAGTACGCTTTTTGTTGGTCCTGGGAATCAAATCAAGTCTCTCTCTCTCTCTCTCTCTCTCTCTCTCTCTCTCTCTCTCTCTCCACCCCTCCTTTTTTCCTCCCCCTCCCCTCTCATTTTCTTTTCACATATTCAAGGAATATGCTCTATTGGTAATTACTGTCACTGTCACTCCGTTGCTCATCGATTTGTTCGAGTGGGCACCAGTAACGTCTCTCATTGAGAGACTTATTGTTACTGTTTTTGGCATATCCAATATGCATGGGTAGCTTGCCAGACTCTGCTGTGTGGGCTTGATACTCTCGGTAGCTTGCCAGGCTCTCCGAGAGGGGCGGAGGAATCGAACTCGGGCTGGCAGCGTGAAAGGCGAACGCCCAACTGCTGTGCTATAGCTCCAGCCCTAGGTAACAATGTAAAAAAAAAAATTCTTGAGACTGGAGAGATAGTATAGTGAATAGGGCACTTGCCTTGCATGCAGCCAACCCAGGATAGATCCCTGGCATCCTATATAGTTGCCTGAGTACTGCTGGGAGCAATTCCTTAGTAATTCCTTTATGTTCCACTTTAAAAGCATAACAAAAGGTCTGAGTGGCTAAATTGTCTTAAGAGAATTTTTTCTGAAAGGAGGTAAATCACTTGGAACTCTCTTAGAGCTCCTTCCAAGGATCATTCTAAAGTAGGAATCAGCAAATGCTTTCTGCAAAATGCCAGCTACAGTATTTTTGGTTTTGTGGCCATATGGTTTCTGTCACAACCACTCAACTCTGCCACTGTAGCTGGAAAGCAGTCACAAATGACAGAAACAAATGCGTTTGTCTGTGCACAAACCAATTTTGTGCTTTTATGACACTTTCATGGATACTGAAACTAGACTTTCATAAAAGTTTAATGTGTCAAAAATATTCTTTTTTTTCACTCATTTTTAAACATAAAAAGCATTCTTGGCTATAGAAAGGAAATTCTTAGCTTCACAAAATCAGGTAATGAGTCAAATTGGGTCCAAGAGCTAATTTATGTACCCCATTCTATTTATTCTAAAACTTTCACAAATAGTTACTGTAGATAATAATACATCTCTCCTCCTAAAAACAACGTATCAATCTCTGTTACTTTTGATTACTCTGTTACCTTGAAAATTACCAATGCTATAGTAACATAGCAATTTCCTTTCTGTTTAATCAAAACCCACTCTGTATTGCTGGGGGAGAGGGATGAATGTAAATAGTACTAAGAATTAATCACAGGGCCTCCAATAGACGAGGCAAGTGAACTACTTGAACTATCTCACAATCCTTCTGAACACTTGAAATAAAGCATTCAATAGCTTTCTTCTTAGAAACGGATCAAGCTGTACCCTGAGAAAAGGCATCTTTCTTACAAATGATAGAAACAGGGGCTGAGGCAGCAGTAAACCCCACACTAACAAAGCAGCCAAAGGTGGCTTCATATTCACATGCATACAAAACCTATATTTATTTTAGGGCCAGAAAGATAGTACCGAGGGTAGGACACTGTATGCAGCCGATCCCCGAACCCTATATTGTTCCCCAAGTCCTTCCAGGAGTCATACCTGAGCACAGAACCCGGAGTAACTAAGCACAGCAAGGTATTACTCAAAGACAAAACCACAAATAATAACAACAAGAAAATCTATTTATTTTAACCAAATATTCATCATCATCATGATACAGTTTTTCTTAGGGCAATCAATAAAAACAACAAACTTACAGTAAATTGCCCTTAACTTTGAATGAGATTGCTCCAAGTTTCATATGGTGACTAAAGGTATTTTTAATAAAAATTATTTGGGGAGGCTGGAAAGATAGTACTATGGGCAGGGCACTTGCCTTGTACATAGCCAACCTGGGTTTGATCCCTGATATTTTATATAGTTACATGAATATCTCCAGGAGTAATTCCTTAGTACAAAACCAGGAGTAAATCCTGAGCACCACCAGGTGTGGCCCCCCAAGCCAATAAGTAAATAAATAAGAATTATTCTTTACTCCTCCCTCACTGTCATCTACACATTATTTTCTTAATCCTTGAGAAACAATTTTAGACGTATCATTATTTTTATTTATTTATTTATGTTTTGCTTTTTGGGTCACACCTGGCAATACACAGGGGTTACTCCTGGCTTTGCACTCAGAAATTACTCCTGGTAGTGCTCAGGGAACTATATGGAATGCTGGGAATCAAACCCAGGTCAGCTGCATGCAAGGCAAATGCCCTACCCGCTGTGCTATCGCTCTAGTCCCGTAGACATATCACTTAAAAAGAAACAAAAAGTAAAAAAGAAATAGCAAGGCACAAATGAAATTCTTGCATTTGCTTCCCAGTTCAAAATTTAATGTCTAATCTAATTGTAGTTTCAGCTGCTCCCAAAATTGTTATTTTAAGCAGTCAATATGGAGTTTCCATGGTGAGGTGATTTTCCTACCTCCCCAGCCTGACTTCTTCTAAGGAAAGGTACTTGGTCAAAAAGTACTTAGTTAATAACCTTGGCTATCCTCTTTCACATTACTAAAGACTTTCTAATTAGCACAATTTCTTGCGGGGGTCTTTTAGTTATTAAAAGCAGTGATTTAAAAGCATGGATTGTTTTTTGTTGTTTGTTTTTGGTTTGGGGACCACACCCAGCAATGCTCAGGGGTTACTCCTGGCTCTGTACTCAGGAATTTCCTGGAAGGCTCAGGAAACCAAATGAGATGTCAGGGATCAAAATCGGTCGGTCTCCTATAAGGCCAGCACCCTACCCATTGTAGTCTCTGTCTGGCCCCAAAGCATGAACTATTTATCAAAGCCCATTAGACTCTAATTTTCATTTAGATACATTTTATTTTAATAGTGGAAAATTCTTCATTTTATTATAGCTCCTTTAGTTTTAGGTGGGTTTTTTTTTTGCTTGAGCGGGCACCAGTAACGTCTCCATTAGTCCCTGTCGAGTGCTAATGTAGCTCGAAGGGGTATTGGGAGCTCTTTCAGGATCACAGTAAATCAATGAACAACGGGATGACAGTAGTACAGTGATACAGTGATCTTAGTTTACTTTTATGTTGTTGTCTTAGGGTCTTACCAGCTGTACTTCAGGGGAGGTGGGCTTCATGGTGCTTGGGAGGGGACATGTTGTGCCAGGAATAGAACCTGAACTTCTGGCATGCAGAGTATATGTACTAACCCTTTGAATTATCTCCCAAGCATATGTGTCTCACTTTTATATAGCTTTTTCCTCTAGAAGAGTGTGGTGTCCTTTTTTCCCCATTCTTTTGATTCCTATGTAGATGTTGTCATGTTATGTTATTCAGAGTCCTCTTTCATCTAGTTTATTCTTAAGAGAATTAAGAAAACATTGCTGAATATACCACCTAAAGTTTCTTCCAAAGGGATGGTGAAAACTTTACTCACTGCCTTCCAGAAAGGCTGCGCTTTCTGATATCAGTACAACTACATTCCTGCAGGATAAGGATGACTCCTAATAACAGCACAATTGAATTGAATATGGTATGTCAGGCGGAGCGATAGTCCAGCGGGGAGGGCGTATGCCTTGCAAGCATCGACCCGGGTTCCATCCTTGGCATCCCAGGAGTAATCAGGAGTAATTCCAGCATGCAAACAAGAGTAAACCCTGAGCATCGCCAGGCATGAACCAAAAAGCTATAAAAAAAAAAAAAAAAAAGGAAAAGGAGAAGAAAAGAGGCATGAAGACTGCCTCACAATGATCTGAGTGACTTGCCATCAAAAGTGATAAGAGTTTTGGGGCCGGAGCGATAGCACAGCGGGTAGGGCGTTTGCCTTGCACGCGGCTGACCCGGGTTCGATCCCCGGCATCCCATATGGTCCCCCAAGCACCGCCAGGAGTAATTCCTGAGTGCAAAGCCAGGAGTAGCCCCTGAGCATAGCTGGGTGTGACCCAAAAAGCAAAAAAAAAAAAAAAATGGTAAGAGTTTTGGGTGCTAGAGAGATAGTACAGCAGTTAAGGCACTTGCTTTGCAAGTTGTTCAGGGTTCAGTTGCTGGCACCCCATATGATCCTTCAAGAACCTCCAGGAATGATTCCTGAATTCAGAGACAGGAATAAACCTGGTGCATAGCCAGGTATGGCCCCCAAACAAACAAAGTGGTAAGAGTTTTTTGTTTGCTTTTTGTTTAAAATCTACATTTATAATATCTAGTTAAAAGAAAAGCTT
Source organism: Sorex araneus (assembly GCF_027595985.1). Classification (NCBI taxonomy): domain Eukaryota; kingdom Metazoa; phylum Chordata; class Mammalia; order Eulipotyphla; family Soricidae; genus Sorex; species Sorex araneus. The sequence goes on from NC_073310.1 coordinate 30,385,633, forward strand.
AAACCACAGTTCAATTGCATTGTCTCGTACTTCTCCAGAACATATTGTTCTAGTAATAAAAATACACTATTTTTACCCTAAATTGTCTGATCTTCGGCCACAAAGACCAGTGTTTTGATATAGGGAACATCAATGTGTCAAGCAATAAGTCAGTACAAAACCAGAGAGTGTTTTGGATTTAGAATTCTTTTTGAATTAATAAATTCAATTCTGATCTATCAATGTTAAGAATTCATTGATTTGCTAATTTTACAAACCAAGAGGCACCTTTTCATCTAGTTTATCCTTAAATGCCCCTTGCACTGATTTCCTAAATGAACTCTTGTTTTGCATGAATACAGACTTTCTTAGGAACTACAATGCAATCTGAATAACAATAATAAGACTCATTACTGTTACAAAAAGTGCAATTTTTCCTAATGTAAAAAAGAGTAGTAGGAATCTGGGAAATAACTGTCAGATGCAAACTACTGCTTTCCACATTTAATTAGGAATATTTGATTCTACATGAATTGCATCATAAATAACAAATCCCACCCAGGAAGATCAAACATAATCTTGTTACTTATTCCTGCTCTTCCTTTAAAATACCATTACATGGAAAATGCTAAAAGTTATCACTCTTCACATTTTTTCCAGGTCTGTGAACCAGTCATAGACTTTCTGTAGTCTCTTCTGCAAAGGATGAGTGATTGTCAATTTAACACAAACATACTTTAAGAAAAAAAAAAAAAGGCATGAAAACTTATAAATGATCCAAGGAACAGAGAGGTAAAGACAATAGAAAAAGTGCTTGACAAATTCACAGTAAAGATGAAAAGAAAGATAACATGTCTCAGGGCTACCTTCCTTCCATATAATTAAAAATATATATTACAAGACAAGCTAGAATTACTCTTGTTTATTTCAGAGTAAACCCATCAGTTCAGTAACTCACCCTAGACTTCTTGATCAAGAAGATCAAGATCTACACAGTGCATTACTCTTCATTACCAAATAACTATTAAAATAATCAACCGGATTTAATCCCGGGGATTGCAATATTGGAAGGTGGGAGGGGGAATAGTGCGAAGAGTCGGAGTCGCACAAAGTTGATTCATCAGTAAAAGGATTGAGGGGGTGTAAGTGGACGGGGGTACAATGAGTTTCTGGGAGAGAAATCACGAGACCCAGATCCCAGGACTAAATAGGTAACTTGAATGTCGGTGACCTTGTGACAGCCAAAATACTTGACTTGGAGATCTGATGTCACGGATTAGAAGACAGTTACTTCACTGAACTGTCTTTGGGATACTTTGCGGAGTCCAGAAACCAATTTGCAAATAGCTCCGCCCAGGTTTACGATCCTTTCCTGGACAGGGCGGGATAAAGTCAGCCTTGGGTTATTTAGTGACTGTACCCTGGGGCTCGGCCCGGCCTCCTCCCCCGCACCACGCTCCTCCGTCCGCCGGCGTCCGGCTGCAGGAGCAGTGCGGGGAAGCGGCTCTGTGAAGTTAAGGGTGGCCGAGGAGACCTAAAGTTGCAGAAACTGCTGAATCAGGGTGCCCCCATTTTGCCAGATCACCGGCAGTTGGATGCTCCCTTCCCTCACCCCTCCTCCTCTGAAAGGAAACCGGATCGGCCTGTCCGCTAAGAGGTCACCGGCGAGGAGCAGAGTGATGTCACCCCGCCACCCTAATAACGTCCTCGAGAACGAAAGCTGCCGAAATGTCAGTGGGTTATCCAGAGACGAGACAGTCCGGAAGGTGACCCTTGACTGTCCTTAGATTCTGCAGCCTGGGCCCTGCGGGATGGGTCTGGAGGACGCCGGGCGCTCTCGGCGCACCGGCTACTTTCGGTCCTCCCCGGGTCGCGGCGCGCGGGGTCCGCAGGTGACGCGGTGGGTTGGCCAAAGGGCATCGCGCCAAGAGAGATCGTGGCCCGAAGAGTCCCCGAGACACCCGAGTAAACGCTTTCGGGATCATTTGTCAAGAGTTAGCGACACCTATCCCCAAGCCACGTTCCGAAGCCACTCGTCGGCTTCCGGCTCCGCGAGTCCCCGCGCCCGGGCCCCAAGTGGTCAGGTCTGGTGGGGTGGTTTGGGGACAGAGCGGTCGGACGGCCGGAGCTCGGGAGAGGTGGCGGGGGTCGGCGGGAGAGGAGAGGGGGAGTTGGAGGGGTGATCCTAGGAGCAAAGTTAGCGAGGGGCGGCGGGGGCCCTCCTACCTGTCGTGGAGAGCACGGTACTGGCGAAGAAGAGCGCGGAGGTGAAGTCCCAGTTCCAGTTGCCCGAAGCGTTGCTGAGCACCGACACGCCGTAGTTGCTGGCCTCTAGCACCCGGCCCAGAAACTGCTCGAGCTGCTGCTCCGACAGGCACTCGTGCTCCTCCAGGAAGCGCCGCTTCAGCTTGCGCAGCTCCTGGCGCAGCAGGTCCTCGTAGGGCAGCTCCACCGAGGAGAAGACCACGGCGCCAAAGACCAGGTAGAGCAGGTAGCCGAGCACCAGGAACCCGAAGCACCAGGCCGAGCGGTGCCGCTCCACCAGGCGCACGCACGAGCTGCCGGCCAGGGACTGCAGCATCTTCCCCCGCCGCCGCCGCCGCCGCCGCCACTGCCGCCACCTCGGAGGCCCGCACGCCGCAGACTGGCCCCGGCGCGGCCCGCGGCCCCGCCGCCCCTTCGGGCCCGCCCCGCGCCCGCCCTGCTCCCACCCACTGCCCGCTGCCCGGCGCGCGCCCGCCCGCCCTGCTCCCAGGCACAGCCGGCTGCCCGCGATTGGCTCACTCCAGAGGGTTGGCTTTTTTTTTTTGTCCCTTCTTTTCCTGTTTCCTTGATATTTAAAAAGCCCAGATGATGTGGCGCTGACGTGTTTGCCAGCTCAGGTAACCCGAGAGTCCACCGCTTCCGCGCGGCAAACTTGGCCTTGAAAGGCGGACCCGCCCACTGCCCGGGAAGCCCACACCCTGCGCTTTGAACCTGTGGGTAGGAGGTGAGGGTCGCTGGCACTGAAACTGGCCGAAAACGGTTGGGGGTGGGGGTTCTGCGTTGCGGGGGTGGGGGGCTGGTCTAGGTCGTGCCAAAGCCCCCTACTCTGATTTACATTTGTTTTCCACCTATTTCTTTTTAATTCAAGGTACTGTGACAAAATAGAGAGCCTTGGCATACTTTCCTTCCTTCCACTGTCTTGTTGGCCCAAGAACTGAGCAAGCTGGTACCTACGATGAGCGTTCCAAACTCTGGGTTTGAAGGCACCCGGGATCATAGATGTCTCCTGCCCTCAGCCTCCAACCCCACATCCCTGACACTCTAATGCAGTAAAACACAAGAGGTAGAAAGAAGTTCCCAATATAACTAACTAAAGACACTGAGCTTTTTTCTATGATTCGTTTCCCTTCAAGGTAACTGCAAATGTTGATGAGGGTCAGCGAATACCTTACTGTGGATAACCCGTTTTGGAAAGCCTATTTGACAATGCAACGAGAACATTTATGTAGTTTGACTCTATGGCGTGGCTGAAGAAAGAATAGGCCGAGATTTATAGACAAGGCTGCTTGAAACATTATATATGAAATATGTGTATATGAATGTGCATGAAAATAAAATAGAATCAGGAACAATCTAAACATCCAGAAGAGAAGAATGTTTTTTAACACGTTGACAACACATGCCACCATTGTCTCACACTTAAATGTGGCTTAATTAATTCAAATTGTAACCATAGGGTCAACATTGTTGATTAAAGTATAAAAGTACATACCATATAGCTGTATATGTAAGTCTGTTGAAATGCAAGCAGTCTTACCAGTGAATATATATAGTCATGTGTGTAAATATTTGTATTTTGATTTGTAAAAAAGAGCTATATCTGCACAATACATGGAAATAAAACTATCCCCTAAAGGTTCATTTGGGTGGTAGTGCAGTATTCAGTCATCTTGTGTATTTTCTAATTTTCTGTAGCAGACATATTATTACTTGATCAGGAAAACAGTAAAATATGAAATTTTATTGTCTAATCATTTAGTTCAGTACCTTGCTTGCTGCCACTTCTTTTTAAAAATAAAGTACTTGGGGATTTATGCTGAAAATTTCACTGAAGTCTCTAGCATGCTCATCAGTGATTTTTCACTGTTCGTAAATAACCTCATTTCCTACTTTACTCAGAAAGTTGAAGCCATCTGTCTACTTTTCTGCCTTTCAGAATCTCTTAATCAGTGACCCGTCTTTTCTTTTCTCTCAGGAAAATCACACTTAAACACTTTCTAACTTCCAAGATGCCATCTCTAACCCACCACTCTCAGTCCCTCTGAAGACCTTCATGTCATTAATCAATCCCCTACCCTTCAGAACTGGAATCCATCCTTCTCTGTTAGATCTATTCTTTATCTCTAAGAAATCCACCCAAGGCTCCACTGTCTCCACGCTCTTCTATGCAACCCATTTCATAATTCTTGCCTCTCCTCCCCCACACTTTTTGATCTTTGGCAGTTTATTTATTTATTTTGGCTTGGGGCCATGCTGGAGGGTGCTCAGGGCTCACTTCTGTACACAGGGATCACTATCGGCAGTGCATGGGGGATCAAACGGAGGACAGCAAGACAACTTTATCAGTTCCTGTACTATTTCTCAGACACATACATTCACATGCACTTTTTTTTGACATTTTTGTCAAATATCAGCAATACTCAGGGGTTACTCCTGGCTGTGCACTCAGGAATTACCCCTGGCAGTGCTCAGAGGACCATATGGGATGCCGGGAATCAAACCCAGGTCAACTACATGCAAGGCAAATGCCCTACCCACTGTACTATTGCTCCGGCCCTGACACACATTTGTTTTTTGGAGGGACACACCTGGCAATATGCCTGGGAATTCTGGGCTCTGTGTACAGGGATTGTTCCCATCTGTGCTTAGGGAGCATGTGGTGTCAGGGATCAAACCTGGACCTGTAGCACTGCAGCATTTTGTCCTGTTGTTCATCGATTTGCTCAAGCGGGCACCAGTAACATCTCCATTGCGAGACTTGTTGTTACTGGTTTTGGCATATCGAATATGCCATGGGTAGCTTGCCAGGCTCTACCATGCGGGTGGGATACTCTCGATAGCTTGCCAGCCTCTCCGAGGGAGAGGGACGGAGGAATCGAAACCTGGACCTACTTCATATAAAACATGTGCTCCACCCTTTTGAGCCATCTCTTCAGTCTGGTCTTTGACTGGTTCAAGGGCCAAAATGTTGCTGACTCTATTTACTCCTGAAGTCACTTTTTCCATCTTAGTTGTCCCAGACTTCTCCTTTTGCCTTTTCTCCTGTGTCAATATTTTCCTACTCATTTTTTCTCAGTTTCTCTGGCTGGAGTGATAGCACAGCAGTAGGGCGTTCGCCTTTCACATGGTCGACCCATGTTCTATTCCTCAGCCCCTCTAGGAGAGCCCGGCAAGCTACAAAGAGTATGTCGCCCACACAGCAGAGCCTGGCAAGCTAGCCATGGTGTATTGGATATGCCAAAACCAGTAACAAGTCTCACAATGAGAGACGTTACTGGTGCCCGCTAGAGCAAATCAATGAGTAACGGGATGACAGTGACAGTGACAGTGACAGTGATCTCTGCTTAGGTATTTGGAATTACCTGTTCTCCATCTCTCTCTGCCATGCAGCACCAGTTTGCCAGGGTATGGCTTACATGCTATACTCATCCACAAAACCTATGATATCCTGAGGAGATGCATTTTTTTTCTCCTCCTATACCACATAACCCTTTGAATACCGTGGCTTGTCAGTTGCAGTTTGGTCAATTGTATGCACAGGTATAGCATTAGCATTATATAATTTCTGAGTATTTATATATTCACAAGTACAACCATATGCACAGCAGCTCTAAAACATTGTTGCATAATTGTTTTATTTTCCTATTACCAACCAATAGGTAGGATTTGTATCCGTTACCTGTTTTCCTACTGTGTGGACTTGTATGTGTCAATCAATAAAGTACATGAAATATGACACTTGATGATTCCAAGATTAGATAATAGAATGATGCCAGCATGTTGTCCTTATTTATTAGAATATGTCTATTTTGGAAGTTTGTCCTACCATGCAAGATTACTGGTTCATCATCATCATCATCATCATCATCATCATCATCATCATCATCATCATCCCGTTGATCATAGAATTTCTTGAGTGGTCTAAGTAACATCTCCATTCGTCCTAGCCCTGAGATTTTAGAAGCCTCTCTCTACTCATCCTTCCAACGATGCCGCATTCGAGGCTCTTTCAGGGTCAGGGGAATGAGACCCAGCTTGTTACTGGTTTTGGCATATTAATATACCGTGGGAATCTTGCGAGGCTCTCCCATGTGGGTAGGAAACTCCCGGTAGTTTGCCATGTTCTCCCAGAGGGAGAAGTAGGCTCTAAAATATTTTAAAATCTAAAAGATTCTTGGTTAACCTGATGTAATCAAGGTAATCTGCTTTGTTAAGAAAGCCATGTCAAAGAACGTTTGTTCTAGGAGGAAGTTTCCATTGGACCATTCTATCCATTATTCTCACTGTGGCATGAGATCTGAGTGCAGTCATCTTCACCCTCCAGACTGAGCCGTCCACATGCTGAGCACCACCTAGGAAACTGATTTATAAGAATCTTTCAGCTGAACTTGGCCTGAATCATAAGGTATGATAAGATGACTGTTATTTTCTGCAATCACGTTTGGGAGTGGCTTCTTATGCAAGGAAAACTAACCAAAGAAGCATTCATCAGCAGTGTGTTTGAACTTTAAAAATTGTCATTAGAAGTTTTCCTCAGATAATTTACCATTTTCCCCAAAATTTGATTTCTTTGATTGAAACTCTGTCCCAGTTTCATACTGTAACTAGGTCAGGGATATAAAACATTTTAGAATCATATGCTGTTCTTAAACTAGAGATAGAAACTGAAACCATTATGTGATTGATCTGAGAGGGACTTAGGTCCTACCCTGCAGGGTATCATCACTTTCTGGAGATCAAACTTGAAGGTAGGCTGAGTCTGAAGTGTTGGTTCTCAGAGTTGTCTGCGATCATTGTAATAAAGGTGATATTTCTCTCTTCTTATTTCTGGTTCACTGATCTGGAAAGGCTTACCTGTCTTCAAGGAAATTAGCAGTATCAGACATAGTATGATATTTCTGTTCTGTATAAATATGTATAAATCAAAGTCATGCCCTACATGATTTCTACATACTACATACTACATTGCTAGCTAGCCATTTCTCTCCAGCGAATATTATGAAATGAAGCTGCCACCCTGCTGTCCCACCCACAACACAGTGTTCCAGAGGTCATCCCAAGTATTTCTCCTGGAAATATAAAGCACAAAAGAATATGGAACAATACTTAAAGAAGAGTCCAAGATTCACAAAAGGCAGCAGGACTGGAATGGGGAGAGGTTAAACAAATAGGAGAAGTGATGTGTGGTCAGTGGGAGGCTGCTTCCTGTGTCCATGTTCTCTGTCATCGACAGAATTTAGAGACAGGTGACCAAGTGTTCTGAAAAAAAAACCTTGCACCTGGCATAGAGCCCTGCAAATTAATTTGGCACAGAGCTAATGGTATAAATAATCACTATTGTGCTGTATTGGTAATTAGGCATAAATGGCAAACAGTTATGTAAATGGATTAATTATCTCAACAGGTTGAGATGAAGAAAACAATTGTAGGGATTGTAGAAAGTCATTCACTTGGGATCAAACTATGCAATTCATAAGCACAAATTGGGAAACTCAGTCAACCTGCAGCAAAAACAAATTGCTATCATTTGTAATTTCTCTTCTGGGTTTACGTCTAGAAGAATTGAAGTACAAATATGTAACAGTATATACACAGATTCATAGCACCATTATTCACAATAGTCAAGGGATAAAAGCAAGTGAAGAGTCTATATGAATGAGTAGATTGAAACATGTAGTGTATATGGGGCTGGAGTGATAGCACAGCGGGTAGGGCGTTTGCCTTGCACCTGTCTACCCGGGTTTGAATCCCAGCATCCCATATGGTCCCCTGAGCACCGCCAGGGGTGGTTCCTGAGTGCGCAGCCAGGAGTAACCTCTGTGCATTGCCAGGTGTGACCCAAAAAGCAAAAAAAAAAAAAACATGTAGTGTATATACTTGCATGGGTGTATATTTTTTTATCTAAATGTAGGAGTACTGCTATTTATTCAACCATTGGTTAAGCTGATGAATTGGGTATGGACTCCACATTACTTTTTTTTTTTTTGTGAATAACCGTGAGCTAAAGTTACAAAGCTTCACTGTTTGAGTTTCAGTCATACAATGATCAAACACCCAACTTTCCACAGTGCACATCTTCCACCACCAGTGTCCCCAGTATCCCCCACCCCTCCCCTCCTCCTGCCTCTATGGCAGACAATCTCCCCTATACTCTCTTTAGTTTTGCTTGTTGTGAATAGCATAAGAGGTCGTGCAGGCATGAGAGGGGATGAGTGCTCCTGGAATTCTAAAATTTTAGATAATTAGGGTGTGGAGTGATGCAGTGATACAGGGTGTGGAGAAATCCCAGAAGCAAGATGTTAGGGAGCTGTTAGGTTCAGATTCTTTTGGATGTCTCTGGATAAGAAATTTAAGTAGCAGCTGGAGGCAGTTTTTGGGCCTGACCTCCAGATCCCTCGGCAATGGTGGGGATGAGAGGGACCGGCCCATCCCCTATCTCTTGAGGCCTGGAGTTTGCCTTCACTGAACCTGCATACTTGCACTTTTCATTGGGTTCTGGAAGTTGGCGACCACAGAGATTTTAGAGATTTTAGGGACGGTGCCTGCCCCTATATGAGTCACCCTCGGTGTACTCAGCCTGGTTTAAGGTCTGGCCCAGCTTAAGGTCTCGAGGCATCTCTGCAGCGAGCTGCTCGGTTGAGAGATTCTTTTGTGTGTCTCTGGATGGTGGCCATTTTGCATGGGAGTATTTTTAAGCCTGAGGAAGGAATTCTGACACCACAATATGAATAAACTTTGAAGGCATTTTGCTAAGAAAAATAAGCCAATGGAAACAAAGAACAACTATTGCATGACACAAAGAACTAAAATAGTCAAATTCATAGCAATAGAATGTAGAATTAATTCTGATTGCCAGAGGCCTTATATGGAAAATGAAAATACACTGGGTTTGAATAAACAAATGTTATTAATGCTTTTGAACTATCATCTTAAAAATGGCTGACACTAAGGTTTGTGTTGATGTATCTTTTCAGTTGAAAAATAATTGTCATTTTGGTTGACATTAGGGACATAAATATTAAGATTGGCTGAAGTTGACTTCATTTTTTTCTAACAGCTGCATGGTATTCCATTGTGTAGATATAACAAAGTTTCTTTAACAGTCATCTGTTCTTGGGCACTCCAACTTTTTTCCAGATTCTGGCTTATTGTGAACAGTGCTGCTATGAACATACAAGAGCAGATGTCATTTCTACTGTGTTTTTTTTCACCCCCAGGATATATTCCCAGAAGTGATATTGCTGGGTCAAATAGGAGTTCAATTTCTAGTTTTATTGTTTTCCAAAAAGGCTGGACCAATTGGCATTCCCACCAACAATGAATGAGAGTCCCTTTCTCCCCACATCCTCACCAGCACTGGTTGTTCTTGTTCTTTTGATGTGTACCAGCCTCTGCAGGGTGACATGATATCTCATTGTTTTGACTTGCATCTCCCTGATGATTAGCAATGTAGAGTATTTTTTATGTGTCTTTTGGTCACTTGTGTTTTTTAAAATTTTTTATTGAATCACCATTTGAAAAGTTACAAAGCTATCAGGCTTAAGTCTCAGTCATACATCAAACACCCATCCCTTCACCAGTGCACATGTTGCACCACCAAGAATCCCAGTATACCTCCTATCCCACCCCCATTCCCTGCTTGTGTGGCTGATGATGTTCACTTTACTTTGATTACATTCAATATTTCAACAGAAAACTCACTATTATTATTTGGAATTTTCCCTAAATAATCAGACCTGCCAAAAGGCATCATTTGATAATTTGTTTTCCATTGCTGAGAATGAAGGGCATATGAGGTTTTGGATTTCTGGTATTTTAGTAATTAAGTCCAGAGAAATTTCTGCCAGAAGTTGCATCATTGCAAGCTCATACCTCTGTTTAGTGGGCCTTATAAAATGGCGGTCGCCACACTGCCACTGGGGAAAAGGAAGGCCGAGAGAGAAAAACCTTTCCCCTACCTGGGTGGCATGGACCTGTAGCTTAGTTCACAGTCTAGAGGCATTTCTGCAAGAAGCCACTGGGTGCCGAAAGCAGTTAGTTGTCCTCCAGGATCAAGGGCATTCAGGAATGGAGAGGCCACTCGTGTGTGGCCACTCAGGATCACCTTGCATTTTTTCTTGTGGAAATTTTTGTTCATTTCCTCTCCCCATTTTTTGATGGGGTTGGGTGTTTTTATCTTGTGAAGTTCTTCCAGTGTCTTATATATCCTGGATGTTAACCCCTTATCTGATGGGTATTGGGTAAATAATTTTTCCCATTCCATGGGCTGTCTCTGTATTTTGGTCACCGTTTCTTTTGAAATGCAGAAGCTTCTTAGTTCAATGTGGTTTCATTTATTTATGTTTGTTTCCACTTGCTTTGTCAGTGTTGTTTCATCCTTAAATTTGCCTTTAGCTTCAATGTCATGGAGAGTTGAAATTTGCTTAAAAGTGAATGGACATGGAAAGTATCATGCTAAGTGAAATTAGCCAGAAAGGGTGAGACAGACATAGAATGCCTACACTCATTTGTGTATTATCAAATAACATAGTATGGGACAAACACACAAGGGCAGTAAAGACTAAGAGCCAGGAGGATTGGTCCATGGTAGGAAGCCTGCCTCAAGTGGTGGGAAAGAAGGTAGTTGGGATAGAGAAGGAACCATTAAGTCAATGGTGGTTAGAGAGATCGCTCCGGATGGGAGATGTGTGCTGAAAGTAGACAAAAGACCAAACATTATGCTCTTTCAGTATCCTTAATCACAAACTATAATGCCCCAAAGTAGAGAGAAAGAGAGTAAGAAGGAAGATGCCTGCCATAAAGGCGGGGGTAGGGGGGAGTGGAGTGGAGTCGGGGTGGCAGGAAGGAAGGATACTTTGAGATATTGGTGGTGAGAAAGGTATACTGGTGGAGGGATGGTTAGACATGGATAGTATAATGCTGAGTGAAATGAGTCAGAAGAAGAGGAACAGACATACAATGACTGCATTCACTTGTGGTATGTCTTTTAAAAATAGTATGACTAATATTGAAGGCCAGGGAAAACAGAGGCCAGGAAGATAGGTCAGTGGTTGGAATCTACAATAAATGTGCATGGGGTTGAGGGTAGGTAAAATAAAGAAGGGACCAGTATGACAATAGTAATTGGAAATGATCACACTGGACAAGAACTGAGTGTTGAAAGTAGGTAAAGGGATATACATGATGACCTTTCCTGGGGCTGGAGTGATAGCACAGCAGGTAGAGTGTCTGCCTTGCACGCGGCCGACCTGGGTTTGCATCCCATATGGTCCCCAGAGCACCACAAGGAGTAATTTCTGAGTACAGAGCCAGGAGTAACCCCTGAGCATCACTGGGTGTGACCCAAAAAGCAAAAAAAAATAAAATAAAAAAATACATGATAACTTTTCAGTATCTGTATGCAAACCATAATATCCAAAAGGAGAGAGGGAGAGAGAGAGTGAGTGAGAGAGAGAGAGAGAGAGAGAGAGAGAGAGAGAGAAAGAGAGAAAGTGCCTGCCATAGAGGAAGGCTAGTGAGGGTAGTGAGGGGGGGCACAAGAGGGGATGATGTCAGGGGAGAATTGGGCGTATTGGTTCTAGAAAATGTACACTTGTGGAGAGATGGGTGTTGGAACACTGTTTAATTGAAACCTAATTGTGAACAGCTTTGTACGGGTCTATCTCACAGTGAGTCAATAAGAAATATATAAAAATAAATTAAAAATAAAAGCACCTAAAATATGAAAAAAATAAATAAATCTAGGTTGGCCACATGCAAGGCAAGAGTGCTATCCACTGGACTATCTCTCTGACCCCCATCTCTGTTTCTCTGTTTCTCTGTTTTACTGTTTCTGGTGGTGGAGAATGGGCACTGGGGAAGGGATGGGTACTCAACATTGTGTGATTGAAATGGAATCATGAAAGTTTGTAAGTCTGTAACTATATCTCACGGTGATTCATTTACAATAAAAAAAAAAAGGTTTAGAAAAAAAGATCAAATGGAATGGGGCAATGATAAGCTTTTAAAACTAAAAAGAAAGGGCTGGATTGATAGCACAGCAAGTAAGGCCCTGGGCTTGCACACAGCTAACCTGGTTTGATTGCCAGCACCACATATGGTCCCATGAGCCTGCCAGGAGTAATTCCTGATTGCAGATCCACGAGAACCACCAGGTGTGGCCGAAAATAAAATTAAATTAAATATATTTAAAGTAAAAAGAGTGTGGGCTGGGAGGATTAAATTTTAAAAAATATGGGCTCAAGCGGTATAGCACGTGCCTAAAATACATGAGATCCAGACTTTGATTTCTCACATGTTTCTACATGTTTCTGCCCAACCCTACTGGGTGTCTATCTGGTGACCCCAAGCATCATCAAATCTGTCCTCAGGTCCCTTGAATTCTCTTGGGGATAGCCCAAATAAAATATTTTAAATAGGCCCTTTAGTGTACCCACCCCACCTCTCCTGAACCTCTGCTCACTACCAGGTAAGATCAACCTCCAGCCTTCACACCTGAACTCTGCCATTTTAGTGAGCCCAACTTCATGTCTTCTGAAGCTCTCAGCCATATATGTAACAGCTCCTTATGAAATGCCACTCTCCACATATTATATTTTCTATAACTGTGTTAAAATTATGTATATATATTATTGTTATTTTGCTTTTTGGGTCACACCTGGCTATGCACAGGAGATACTCCTGGCTCTGTACTAAGGAATTACTCCTGGCGGTGCTCAGGGGACCATATGGGATGCTGGGAGTCCAACCCGGGTTGGTTGAGTGCAAGGCAAACGCTTTACACACTTTACTATCGCTCCAGCCCCACAAATGCAACTTTCTTGGGGAACATTTTGCAAATCTAAATTTTACTAATTTAGGTTTCACCTGTCAGTTTTGTTTGAGAATAATTATTATTATTATTATTTTTTATTTCAAAATTTTGGTTTTTATTTATTTTTTTTAAATTTTTATTAAATCACCATGTGGAAAGTTACAAAGTTCTCAGGTTTATATGTCAGTTATACAATATTCAAACACCCATCCCTTCACCAGTGCCCATATTCCACCACCAGAAACCCCAGTATACCCCCCGCCCCCGCCCCCTACCCCCTACTGTATAACTAATGAATTTCACTTCATTTTTTCTTTACCTTGATTACATTCCATAATTCAACACAAAACTCACTATAGTTGACATAACTCTCTCTCTCTCTTTTTTTTTTTTTGGGTCACACCCAGCGATGCTCAGGGGTTACTCCTGGCTCTGCACTCAGGAATTACTCCTGGTGGTGCTTGGGGGACCATATGGGATGCCGGGGATCAAACCCGGGTCGGCCGCATGCAAGGCAAACGCCCTACCCGCTGTGCTATCGCTCCAGCCCCTCTCTCTCTTTTTTTTTTTCTTTTTCCTTTTCCCTTTTTTTTTTTTCCTTTTTCCCCCTCATCCCCCTTCCTGCGCCTCATAGTATGGTGTACGCCACGCCGCGTCGGCCAGCGTGGGGCTTTTGCTTAGTTCACAGTCCAGAGGTGGCTGCTACATTAAAAACCTTCAATATTTCAACAAAAACTTACTGTTATTATTTGGAGTTTCCCCCCCAAGTCAGACCTGTTCAAAAGGAACCGTTTCACATTGCTGACTATTATAAATGTTAAGTCGCGCAGACGCAGCAGCGTCCGCACGGTTTTGGATTTCTGTATAAAGTCCAGGGAAAATTCTGCCAGAAATTACATAGCCCAGCTCACAGTCCCAGTGCATTGCTGTAAGAAGTCTCTGAATTCAAAGTATTTAGGCGAGAGGGTCCGATTCGCGCTCAGCGGCTCCGGATTTATCTGGGCCGAGGGCGTGCCGGTTACGCCCCCTTCCCATGAATTCCTGGGAGACCCCAAAGTAAAATCCGAATACCTGTGGGTTTGGAGTCACAGAAGATGGCGCCTGCCACATGGGTGCCGCCAGCCCGCCGCTTTCCGTCCAGGAAGACAGGGTGGGGAGGAAAAAAAATCCACCCCCGGCAGCACAGAGTTGTAGCCCAGTTTGGTGTCCCAGTGCATCGCTATCGGATGTTGCGCTGGATGCCCGAATGTGTTACATCTTTGGAATCAGTCTTTAGGCGAGAGGGTCCCGGGAATAATTATTTCAACCAGTGGACTGGAGCAATATCACAGCGGGTAGGGCATTTGCCTTGCACATGGCCGACCTGGGTTTGATTCCTCCGTCCCTCTTGGAGAGCCCGGCAAGCTACTGAGAGTATCCCTCCCGCACTGCAGAGCCTGGCAAGCTACCAGTGGCGTATTCGATATGCCAAAAGCAGTGACGACAAGTCTCATGATGGAGATGTTACTGGTGCCCGCTCAAGCAAATTGATGAACAACAGGACTACAGTGCTACAGTGCAGTTAAAATTCCCAGGGAAGGAATAGAGCAATTCTCAGCCTAATTACTCAGATTAGAAGGAGGTGGGGGACCTAACTACAAAGATTCACCCTCAGCACAGTGGGAGCTCCACAAATACAATGGGTGTCAATGCTCACAGAGTTCAATAAGTGAAAGAAATTACACACAAGGCTAAACCAGCACCAACCAGCTCAGTAAATCCTCAGACAATAACTTTAGTGACACCAGGGTGAAGATATTTAGTGAGCTCTAAGAAACAATGGCACAAGTAGTCAGCAAAGCACAAGAAAGTATGAGAGCCAAAATGAGAAAGCTATAAACAGAAATGAAGAGTATAGTAGCCGATATTTTTTAAAAAAATTAAAAACAAAAGAATCTCTGGGCAGCAGAATAACTACAGTTCAGGAAAAAGTCAAGGAGCTCTAAGAAGAAATGGAGGAAATTACTAGAAAATAACAGGCGGGAAGAAGTCTGAAAGCAAACTATGGAACAAGTTATAGAGAAAAATATAAGAATCATTGGAGTCTCTGAAAAACAGGAAAGCAAATTTGAAGAAGAATCTCTAAAGAAATCATAGATAATAATTTCCCAGAGTTGTGGAACACGGCAGAGCTTGGCAAACTACCTGTGGCATATTCGATATGCCAAAAACAGTAACAAGTCTCACAATGGAGACATTACTGGTGCCCGGTTGAGCAAATTGATGAACAACGGGACAACAGTGCTACAGTGCTACAGTGGAACACAGACACCAAGATCCAAGAGGTCTGCAGGGTATTAATGGGAATAGACTCAAAAAGAAAATTACATACATAGAAAAGCCCATAAGATTCACAGCAGATCTATCAAATGAGACTCTATGAGTCAGAGGGAATGGGGGCATATATAGTACAAAAACTCAGTGAAACAGTCCTGAGTACTCTAACCAGCTAGATTATCATTCAAATTTGAAAAAGCAATACAGAGCCTAGGGACAGGCAACAGTCTAGGACAGGCAACTAGAATTCATAGTCTTGAAACCAATCTGCTAGAAGTATTAAAAAAGATTCTCTTATTTATTTATTTTTTAATTTATTATTTTTTATTAGTGAATCCCTGTGAGGGTACAGTTACAGATTTACATATTTTCGTGCTTGTGTTTCGGTCATACAATGCTGGAGAACCCATCCCTCCACCAGTGCCCATTCTCCACGACCAATGATCCCAGTATCCCTCCCACCCCCCAATCCCATTCCCCCCAGCCCACCCCACCTCTGTGGCAGGGCATTCCCTTTTGTTCTTGCTCTCCTTTTGGGTGCTGTGGTTGGCAATAGAGGTACTGAATGGCCATCGTGTTCAATCTATAGTCTACGTTAAGCACACATCTCCCATCCGGAGCGGGTCTTCCATTGGTGTTCCATTCTCTATCTGAGCTGCAAAAAAGCTTCTTTTAAAAGCGGGGCTGGAGGAATAGCACAGCGGGTAGGGCATTTGCCTTGCTCGCGGCCGACCCGGGTTCGATTCCCAGCATCCCATATGGTCCCCTGAGCACCACCAGCAGTAATTCCTGAGTGCAGAGCCAGGAGTATCCCCTGTGCATTGCCGGGTGTCACCCAAAAAGCAAAAATAAATAAGTAAAAATAAAATAAAAGCAAGGCAAACTCTACAGCACTTGACATTGAGTATGGCATTCAGTCATCGTGCTTATGGTTGCCTTCTACTAGAAAAGAAAGGTTTGTTTTGTGGGGCTAGAGCAATAGTACAGTGGCTAAAGTGCTTGCCTTACATGTAGCTGATATGAATCTATCCCTGGTACCCCTTTTAGGCCCCTTTGCACTGTAAAGGATTCATGAATGCAGAGCCCCTGAGCATCGCTGGCTGTGGCCCCAAAACAAGACAAAACAAAAAAAGGAGAAAGTTTTGTTTACTCTTATCTTGCTATGATTGAATTCATTTACACTAATTTTATTTATATTGAATACTATCTGTCTGATTCATATAGTATTTTTTACATCTGCAGGGATTTTTATTACAATCCTTTACTTATTAATGTATATAATACATATGTAATAATGTATAATATGTAAACATTATATGTATAATACAATTTTTCCTAGCATGAAAACAATGTTCCCTTTCATAGAATAAAATGCACTTTTAAAAATTTCTATATGCCTATTCATATTCTTCTGTTATATTTTTATTGACTCTCTTCACTCACATCAAATTTTATGTTTGTAGGATTTATTTATTTCATGTAACTTAAAATGTGCTAGCAAAGAGTTACTTATAATATTAATTTTTCAAAGTCTTACACCTCTAAAAAAGATATGGGGGCTGGAGTGATAGTACGGCAGGTAGGGCGTTTGCCTTGTATGTGGCTAACTGGGTTTGATTCCCAGCATCCCATATGGTACCCTGAGCACTGCCAGGAGTTAATTCCTGAGTGCAAAGCCAGAAGTAACTCCTGTGCATCACCGGATGTGACCCAAAGGGTGAAAAAATATTATATCGGATTTTAGGAAAAGAAATTTACTTTATTAATTTATCATTGATTTAAAATTTCATGGAATTATAGGAGATTAGTTCTATTCACCTACATGTATTGTAGGTGCTGCCAATGCTATAATAAAAAAGAGAAATATCTATCCCAAATATGATGAATAATAGAAACACAATAGAAACATAGTAGCACTATTGTCTCATTGTTCATTGATTTGCTCCACTAGGCACCAGTAACGTCTCCATTGTGAGACTTGTTGTTACTGTTTTTGGCATATCGAATATGCCATGGGTTGCTTGCCAGGCTCTGCTGTGCGGGAGAGATACTCTCAGTAGTTTGTCGGACTTTCCGAGAGGGTCAGAGGAATTGAACCCGGATCAGCCATGTGTAAAGCAAATGTCCTGTCCACTGTGCTATCTCTCCAGTTCAGAAACATAGTAAGCATAGTAACACAGTAAGCAAGCAAAAAATGACCAAGGTCATCAGAACTTAGTATTTTGTGTGTTGAATTCTGCTTATATGGGGGTGGTATGCAGTGGAAAGGGTCTTGCAGGTACTGGTGGAGAGAAGTAGTCTTTCCAGTGGTGGATGTGGTGTTGGAATAATGTGTCCATAAAAATCATGATTAAGTACTGTAAATTCTGGTACCTCAATTTAAAATTCATTTTAAATAAAAATAAATTCATAGAGGATCCGAAAGATTCTAATGACGTTCAGTCCTTTATCCCACAAGGCATATTTGGAATGTGTCCTCCTCCATCCTCACAATCCATTCCCCCCACCCCTCATCTCAGTGTTCTGTGGTGAGTGAGCTGGGATCAGAAATGCCTGTTTCACTTCACAAGCCGCCTTCTATCTGTCCACAATAAGGTCACATATCTCAGCTTACCTAATCTTGATGTTTTTCGTGATTTTAGACTAGTACGTAGAGCAGGGGCTTAAGATGCTAAGGTTGGAAGAGTGGGAATACTGGATAATACACGGGATGGTAACATTTCGCTCCTGGAGAAGTAGAGCACTGACTGTTGGTTATCATCAGAGCTTTTGTGTTCAACTCATCAACAGAACAATGTCCTTCATGAAACTGAGTGTACATGTGACGTGGGTCACTGTTACAGAGGCAAGGTGCCACAGGCATTCAAGCATCCTTTCCAGCAAAAAAAGTTGCTTTGTCAAGAAAATGAGTGTCTCAACCCTCTTCAGAAACCTAGTTACCTAACTAGAAAAAAAGTATCTAGATCTGTCACTGTCACTGTCATCCCGTTGCTCATTGATTCGTTCGAGCGGGCACCAGTTAACGACTCTCATTGTGAGACTTATTGTTGCTGTTTTTGGCATATTGAATACACCACGGGTAGCTTGCCAGGGTGGTATACTCTCGGTAGCTTGCCGGGCTCTCCAAGAGGATTTAGATCTAGGCAATGAAATTTCACACCAAATCCTACTGAGCTCCAGGGTCATCACTGCAAATGAAGTCTATGAATGCCCATTCCGTACTCTCCGAGTTGCTGGGTTAATAGCTTGCCCGTAACCTAGAATAGTTAAGTTTCTGACTTCACATGACATAAACCTTCCTGTATTTCAAACCTCATTTGAATCTGCCCTTTAGGTTTCCTTCTTTAACTATTTAAACACAGAAAAATCCTTTCTTCCTCTAAATTTATGCTCCCACATTATGATGTTTGAGTCACTTGGTCTTTAAGACATACTTTCCATTGATTTTTTTAAAACAAATTTTGGCTTTTTTTTGGGTTACACCTGGTAATGCTCAGGGGTTAGTCTTGGATCTGCACTCAGGAATTACTTTTGGCAGCGCTCAGGGGACCGTATGGGATGCAGAGGATTGAACCATGGTTGGCCAAGCACAATGTAAATGCCCTACCCACTCTACTGTCATACCGGCCCCATTCTGTCGCGCCAGCCCCACATGCTTTATTTTTATGCATTCATGATTTGTCTCCCCACAAGAATTTAAATTTGGAGGAAATTTCTATGCCTCTTTCCTCTTTCACTAATTCTTTTTAAAAGTTAACATAACCTTGTGAATGGGGTTGAGTTATCCAAAATATCTTCAGAGTCATATTTAAATTAGAACTTAAAATAGCTGGTGATGGGTACATATCAATACTTAATAGAAATTAAGAAAATATTTGAAACAAGAGTTAAAAAGTCATGGATTAATTATAAGAAAATCCTAACTGAAGACAGAATATGAACAAACAAAGTAGAAACCAATGATTTTTTTTTAATTCCAAAGGGTGTTTAAAGTCTCCAGAGGACCAAGCAAAAAGTTTTTCTTTTCATAATGTAGAATAAAAACCTCTTTTTTCCCCAGAAGAATATATAAATTATCAGTTTATCAAGTTATAGGAAGGAAGTCTGTGGTACCAAGAAAATATATTACTGACCTAACAATAAGTAGAGATTAACACTTTTGCGTCGAGACTCTTTCCCAAAGTTTAATTCCCAATCAGCCTCCTTGGATTTTGGTGCAACCATATCATAGCTGGTGATCTTTAGTATATTCAGATAATTCCTGCCCCATAAGTGATTTGTTCCTTTACTCTATTAACTGAGCTGTTTTACAGATGCAAAATGAGTAGAAGGGTCATGCTACATGTAAGTCCTCTTAGGAATTAACATTTCGTCCTAATATTTTTAATGCTTATTTTGTATTGCTTGTAAAGCAAACTCAACATCATATTCTGCTGTCATCATCTGCACTGCTGCATCAGCAACACATGACAGAATATCAGGGTTCCAGAGGTGTCCCCTGATAATCTTATTTCTTGGCTCTCCAATCACACATAAATCTAGTCACTGCCAGAAAGAGACTTCACAGTTGGATTCATAGTTCCTAATCATCTGACTTTAAAAAAATAATCTGGATTATCTTTCAGGGTCCATGAGCCTTTAACATCAGAAGATAGGTTGAAGATTTAGAGAGATGACCAGGTGAAGGGCAAGTTAGAAAGATTTAAAGGTCGAGATGAAGTTGACTCTTGTTACTTGTTACATGACTCAGGAAATTCAGGTTCCTATAAAAGCTGAAACCAACCCTGGTTCACAAGAATCAGGGAAAGTGAATTCTGCTAACATTCCAGAGGAGACTCTTCCCTTGAACTTATTCCCAAGCTACAGTTTTATGGCATCTCAGTTTCAGCATGGGAAACAATGTAAAAGAATTAGAATCTGGTATGATCTGATTTCTGACCTCAGAAATTGTGAGAAAAACAATACAGTGCCGGATGTACTTGCCATAGAAATTAAATGAAAGAAAGATATCAAAGGCATCCAGATAGGAAAGAAATAAGTCAAAGCTCTCACTATTTGCAGATGACATAGTAGTATACTTAGAGAATCCTAAAGTCTATACCAAAAACTCTTAGAAGCAATAAATTTATACATGAGAGTGGCAGGTTACAAAATCAATCCCAGAGTCCATGGCTTTCCTGTATACAAATAATAAAAAAGAAGAAAGAGAGATTTAAAAAACAATACTCTCACAATTGTGCCTCATGAAATCAAGTCCCTCAGAATCAGTTTAACTAAGAAGATAAAGAATTTATACAAAGAAAACTACAAAATGCTACTACAAGAATTAAGAGAGGGCACAAGGAAATGGAGCCACATTGCCTGATTATGGATCAAGAGGATTAACATTGTCAAAATGGCAATACTTCTCAAAGCATTATATAGATTCAATGCAGTCCCTATAAGAATATCCATGACACTTTTCAAAGAAATAAGATCAAACTCTCCTGAAATTCATATGGAGCAATAACTCCCCATAATAGCCAAAGCAATCCTTGGGCAGAAGAAGTTGAGAGGCATCACCTTCCCCAACCTCAAACTGCATTACAAAGCAGTAGTAATTAAAACAGCATGGTATTGGAATAAAGACAGACCTGCAACCAATGGAATAGAGTTGAATATCCTGACTCAGACGCTCACATATGTGATCATTTAATTTTTCATAAAGGAGCAAGATATATAAAGTGAAGCAAGGAAAGCCTCTTTAACAAGTGGTACTAGGAAAATTGGACAGCTCATGCTGAGTCTCGTCTAGGGCACCACGGAGAGTGCTGGGTGAGCCTATCACATGCCCAAACAGAGTTCCAGCAGCCAAAAACCTGCACACTCCAATTGCCATCATGCTAATGGCCGGACTTAGGCTTGAGATGAGCCTCATTCAGAAATGAATCTGTTGAAAAACTCAATCATGCAGTATGTGGATTTTGTGGCTGAAATCTCCTGACTCTCATGGAATCAGAGATGAAATTACTTCCCTCCATATCCCTTTTCTGGGGTCCTGCTAGTCATGCCCATGAACTCCCTCTGGCACCATATAACTCATTAATCGGCCATATCCAGAGACTCATAAATAAATATCGACAAAGATCAACAAGCTGCAGAATGCCTCCTGACCCCAAAGTCACTGTCTGGTTAAAATTTTACCTCCAGCTGTATCACCCCATTTAAATTTTAGAATTCCTGGAGCAACTGCGTGACATCTCAAACTCTACACCATTGATATATTAAGAGTAGCACACCACATTGGGTGGGATGTAAAGTAGAAGGTAACCAATCTTGATTAAGAAAATATTAACACACCAGGCTTAACCTATAACAGCATGTTAGTAATCTCTTACACAAGAGTTTAATGGCTCCAGGGTGAGATACAAGAATCTTCATACACTATCTTCTAAGGAAAACATTTTTTATCATTTTGGCAAATTATTCATAACAAGTAATATAAAATAAATTATTTAAGGCCTTCTATTGGTGTGGGCTTGGTTGGTTGTTGGGAAAATTGGAAATAATGATGGTTATAAGGTACACTGGTGGTGGGATTGGTATTGGAGTACTAAATGTAATAAATTATCAGGAACAATTTTATAAAGATAAAAAACATAAAAGTAAAACTTTTTTTAAAGAAGAAAACTAGGCAGGTACATGTAAAAAAAAATAAACATATCTCTTTCTAATGCCATGGACAAAAGTCAGATCAGAATGGATTAAAGAATTCAACATCAGACCTGAATACATAAGGTACATGGTAGGAAACATAGGCAAAACCCTTCATGACATTGAAGCTAAAGGTGTCTTCAAAGATGAAAAACCATTGCAAAAGGTTGCCACATAATTGATCATACTTGGTAGTGCTCAGGAGCTACATCTCAACAGTGCTCAGAGAACCATGTTGTTCCAGTTATTAAACTCAGGCCTCCAATATACAAAGTATGCACTCAACCCTTTAAGTCATCTGTTCAGCCCCACCAAATTTTACATATTGATTTGTTACATGGGAATATATATTTTCTAAAACTAAAATTTGTATATATAAATGTATATGTATAATGTGTATATATCTAAACCATGTATAGATCTATTTATATATGGTTTGGAGGCCACATGTGGTCATACTCAGGGAATTGGAGAATTGAGAAATTATGGATTTCCATGACATCATATACTTGAAATACTGGAATATGGCAGTGAATAATGAAAGGAGAGTAATATGAGGTTGTGTATAACATATACAGGAAGATCTGTTGAGTCAGTTTTACAACAATTTGGGGGATTTTCATTGCCAAAGCAAAAGGAAGAAAATCACTGGATTAGCTATGACCTTTGAGTTTTGTATGTTAACATTAAAAATATGCAAAGGAACATGCATTTAAGAGTCTGTAACTAAATTTTATGAGCAGGAATCTTGAGAATTTCAAGAGAGAGGAGCATTATTAGTTGATGAAATCTAAAAAGGCTGAAATAACAAATTTTGTAATTGGGACGCACCTAAAACTGAAGATCTTTTTCCCTGGGAAAAGAATTCATTTGAAATTAATTTAGAACTTGGCTCCTGATCTCCTCTAAGTCTTCAATAATAAAATGGATAGCGCCTATCAAGGTAGTGTCAGGAAGATGCTGGAAGGACCAGATGACAGGGTTGCAAAGAGGCATGGGATAGGCCATGGTTAGAATAAGGAGTAGACAAAATGTCTATTACAAAGGTCTCAAAGAGGATCTGAAAAACTTAGGCATAGGAAAGATCCATGGAAAGTTTAGATAGGGGAGGAAAAACCTAGAAGAAACTATAATCATAAGCAGAGCACGGATATGCATAAGTGTCTACACTGTGCAAGATACTCAAGAAGATGGAGAAATAAAGCAGAGCATAATTTAACTGGTCTTAAGGTTTTAAAAAAAAACTGTAGTGCTAAGAAGTTTGGCTTTAGGTGCAAGATGAAACTAAAGACTGGTACTGGCTTCGGTCCTCCAGGTAATACCTTCAGTTTCTGCTACTGCTCACCTCTCCATTTCCCTCTGCCTATTTCCTACTATTCAATGGACACAAGAGCATGGTCACCTTCAATTGGAAAATTATCACAGCAAAACTAACCAGCATTGCTCACTGTCCTTATTTCTGTCCCCTGAATACAGTGTATGCTACAAGTTTTCATTCTGGAATAGTCAAGAACTAACCTTAGAGCATTTTTTAAATTTAAAATATATTTTGCCTGGCATTCGACAAGATTCAACATCCGTTTATGATGAAAACTCTCAGCAAAATGGGTTTTGGAGGAACTTTCCTCAAGATAGTCGAAGCCATCTACCACAAGCCTACGCAAGCATTATTCACAATGGAGAAAAACTAAGGGCCTTTCCTCTAAGATCAGGCACAAGACAAGGATGCCCACTCTCACCACTTCTCTTCAATATAGTACTGGAAGTACTTGCGATAGCTGTTAGACAAGAAAAAGAGATCAAGGGCATCCAGATAGGAAAGGAAGAAATTAAAATATATTTTGCCTGAAACAATTACTTTTATTGAGGCCAGAGATGTAGCACACAAGGTAAGGTCTACCTTACACATGGCTGACCAGAGTTTGATCCTCAGCATAACATATGGAACCCCAAGCACCGTTAGGAGTGACTCCTGATCGCAGAGCCAGTAGTAACCTCTGAGCATTATTGGGGTGGTCCAAAAACCCCCCATGAATAAGCAATTTACGTTTATTTGCTGTTTAAAGTTTGTATATTATTTCCATATTAATCATTACTTTCTTTCATTATGACAACTTTAGAAGGGGCACAATGTTTTCAATGTTTATAGGTGAGAAAGTTTTAATTTGGAATTCTTTCTGAAGGGCACATCTTAGCTCAAAGAAAATACGGAATTCTTTTTGAAGGGCACATCTTAGCGCAAAGCTCTCTCGATGCCTTTGAATTGTAAAGTCATACAGCATGCATCTGCTCGGAGGCACACTACACTATGATGGTGATGCACTGGTGATATATTTAAAAATGAAAACTAAGGACTGGTAACTAGAGCTTCCTGTCACAATTGCTCTGTCATCATTCAAGGATTTTTAAACCTCTGAGAAATATATTTGCTTTTTATTGAAAGCCACATAAACAGGTGACAGTGACAGATAATCAATTATGAGAATGATTAATAGTGGTGACTGCACTGGAGATAGTGAGCATGTTTGATTTCTGTTTAAGACAGCATCATATCTGAAAAATAAGAGTTGATGGACTTGATCAGTGGTTCTAAGATTTTTATTATTCTTTGACAGCAAATTCCTTTATCAATGCATATCTTCAATGCAGATACCTTCCTCAATGAGCAACTCTTAGAATAAATATGCCATGCATGTATTTGCAGATCAAGGAAGGGTAATTTAAAACTTTTATAAAAAAACTTGGAAGAGCTATAAGAAGTAAAAATTCCCAAGATATTTATGTCTTTCTTGAAATAAGGAGTAGAAGGTAACTGACATGTAAATTTTTAAGAACTTGTAATGACCTTGAATACTTGGGGTGAATATTTAACCCTTTAAAATATTTATTTGAATTATATGGAATCAATTTAATCATACAAAGTGATTATAAAGCACAATAGCTTTATAAGGTTCAGGGTAGTATTTATCTGACATTGAAGATGAGGAGTATCTAATTCTGTAATATGTCCTCCTCTGTGAGAGCTGTAAAACAATAAAAGGTATTGATTTATTTTCCCTTTTAGCTCCATATTTTCTTCTTTCTTTGAATCAAGGTAACTTATATGGCCCAAATAATCGTTTTAGGAATCTGCATTTTACCACTGATTTGGGATGGCATTACTATTCTCCCACCAAATCATGTTTATCCATTTTTTTTTTTGAGAGGAAAAAGATTGCATCTTGTAATAACAGACTCTAAGAACCACAGATTCCCTCACCAAGAAAGTCTTGATTCAACTATACACAGTTAATATCCTCTTATTCTATATTAGGCAAATATCAGTATAATTTAAGTGGTAAATCATCATCATCCCATAGATCTTCAAATTTCTCGAGCGGTATCAGTAATGTCTCCATTTGTCCTAACCCTGAGATTTTAGCAGCCTCTCTTTACTTGTCCTTCCCAATGATACCACATTGGAGGCTCTTTCAGGGTCAGCGAAATGAGACCCATCATTGTTTCTGGTTTGGGCATATGAATACACCATAGGGAGTTTGCGAGGCTCTCCCATGTGGGCAGGAAACTCTCAGTAGCTTGCCAGGTTCTCCCAGAGGGAGACCTAGGCTATAAGGTGTCTTCTGGGAGGTTGGTTTTAAGTCTCTGGATGTTGACTGTTGGTGGGATTACAGGCCACCAGGGGCAGTCCCTGGGTGTGACCACCTAGCTACTGGAAAATGGGAAATCTGGGCGGAAGAGGCCCCATCCTGATCAGAGCAGGCTTGGAGGTCTCAACTCCAGGCCCCACACACCTGGGTTCCTCTGCCGGTACCTTCATGCATTGAGGCTCATCCAAACGTGTGGAGAGGGGCCTTGAGCATGGCTGTGGCTAGGCTCCGGAGGTCTTTGGCCTCAGGAGTTCTGCTCGGGGCGGGGAGGGAAGCTGAAGCCCACCCCCTTCCTAGCAGCCCCAGGGAAGACAGCTAGGCGCGCAGGCAAGAGACTCTCGGAGTGGTAAATAAACATTAAAAATTTTATTCTCCTTTTACTACATATACTAGACCTATGGGAAAACAGAAAGAAATTAATCATTTTTTTTCCTTTCAGGTTTATATTTACCCAACTGGTAATATTTGTTTTATCATTTAATAAAAAGCATAGCATTTACTTTTGTAAAGCTGTGTTTTGTGTACAATCCGAAATAGTTGATAATTTCAAGATTTAGGCATGTATATGCATATTTTGGAGAGGCATTTTTTAAAAATTCCTTTATTGATCTTGATTAAAAGTATGAGACCAATATTATTGCCTTATGTTTTATATTCAGTTTTAGAGAAAGTTCCAGGCTGACTGAATGTAATATATGACAAGTGTTTAATAAGTCTATGGCCTAAGTAAGGCTTTTAATGAAGATTGTCTGTTTTTTACATTATTTAAATCTTCTACATTATAGTGTGGGCTGGAGCGATAGCGCAGCCAGTAAGGCATTCACCTTGCACTCGGCCGACCCGGATTCTATTCCTCTGTCCTTCTCGGAGAGCCCGGCAAGCTACTGAGAGTAGCTCGCCCCCCCACCCCCCCAGTAGAGCCTGGCAAGCTCCCATGGCGTATTCGATATGCCAAAAACAGTAACAACAAGTTTCACAACGGAGACCTTACTGGTGCCCGCTAGAGCAAATCAATGAGCAACAGGATGACAGTGATACAGTGATACATTATAGTATTTGTCATGTCATCTGGGAATTCGGGAAATTGACACTGTATGTTAGTTCAGGTGTTAGCTTCTTGAAGGCCAACATATAATACACGTGAGTTGATTTGAGAAAAACAGATTGATTCAGGGACTAGCAAGTTGAGAACATAGTGGACTCATGAGTTCCCTCCAAAACATTTGCTGCCTGTTTGGTCAAAAGAAACTGTTTTATAGGAAAGAAGAACAGGAAGGATAGGTTCCAGACTGAAGGATACAGGGGGTGATCAATGAATTCACGAAGGGTTTGAGTTCCTGGGGTACACTTCTACTATAACTGCAAATCCAGATTTCTAATTAGGGTTTCTTTGTTATCTTTAGAAAAAGAGAAAGTCTCACCATTTTCAACTATTCCTAACCAGACTCTTTGGTTTTTTTTGTTTCTAATATTGAATTCAATTCTTAATTTCTTTGGACTATTCTCTTTAGGATACCATTTCCTACTGCCATTGTATGGCAGAATAATTTCTCATTCTTTACATGTGATGTCTATGCATACAAAGTTAGATCGTGGGCTGGAGAGATGCATTGGCCTGGCATATGTCAAGCCCTGCTCCCTCCCCAGTACCTCCCATCTGGTCCCCACAAGCCCTGCCAGGAGTGATTCCTAAGCTCTGAACCAGGAGTAAGTAATCCTGAGTATTGTCAGGTGTGGCCCCCATACAAAGCAAACAAATAATAAACAACAAATAAACAACAACAAATAATAAAGTTAGATTGTTGGGATCACACTGGCTTATGATTCTACGTTTTTCAAATCAGAAACTCATTTGCATAATCACTGTATCACTGTCATCCCGTTGTTCATCGATTTATTCTGATGGGTGCCAGTAATGTTTCCCTTCATCCCAGCCCTGAGATTTTAGCAGCCTCTCCTTACTCATTTTTCCAAACGATTTGCGGCTCTGTTCAGGGTCAGGGGAATGAGACCCATTATTGTTACTGTATTTGGCACATCGAATATGCCACGGGGAGCTTGCCAGGCTCTTCCGCGTAGGTGGGATACTCTCAGTAGCTTGCCAGACTCTCTGAGAGACATATGTGTGTATATATATATATACATATATATGTATATATACATTTCCATATATGATTAGGTGTCCAGGAATATGTTCACTCATGGGTGAGGCTCAGCCCGAGTGTGTGGAAAGTGACCTGGAGAGGGGTTGGCGGTGGGGTAGTGGAGATCTGCTGCTGGGCTGGGTCCCTCTGGGCCGGGAGGGCTCTCACCCGCCCCACTCTGGGGCACCTCTGGTGCAGAGTCCAGTGGCATGGTTATAGAGGCCTCATTTTATGCTCCCTCTGGGAGAAGCAGCCGTGAGTTAGAACATAATCACACTGTATCATTGTCACTGTCATTCCGTTTTTCGTCGATTTACTCGAGCGGGCACCAGTAACATCTCTATTACACTCAGTCCTGAGATTTTAGCAGCCTCTCCTTACTCGTCTTTCCCAATGATTGGAGTCTCTTTCAGGGTCAGGGGAATGAGACCTATAGTTACTATTTTTGGCATATCGAATATGCCACGGGTATCTTGCCAGGCTCTGCCAATACATAATCAAAACTGCTAATATTCTTAAGTTCTATGAGCACAAGTTTTGACTCTGCTTCTTCTTCTTTTTCTTCTTTTCCCATTGCTTTATAACTAATATCAAAAGTAATACTGACACATGGTAATAATTTTTCCATATACTGAATGATTTTAGTCTCAAACTATGACCAAGTTTTTGCTGCTTGGTCCATAATTTGCTTCTAGAAATTAAAATATAATAAGTAGCAAACCTATTATTTTGATTTTATTTGTGGCTGCAACACATAATATGCTAGAATAATGTTTAATTCTGTAATGGACCAGTGTATTTTGGAGCAATTTGAAAAAAAAATGCTCTTAACTGCAAAATAAGACAGATTTTATACTTCATCAACAGCTTGAAATATGTTATATTTCAGTTTTTATTTCAATTTTTTATGTCATTTTTATTTATACTGAAATTTAAAATAGCCTCTTAAAGTTTTCCCATTTTTTTCTATTCTTTTATGCATTTCTGTGAAGCATAAAACCACTTTATCTTACAACTTGGAAGGAACTGCTTGACTTCTACAGTTCTCAGTAAAAATGGTAAGAATATGGTGCAGGGCTTATCCCTACTCCTTTTCAGGTGAACTTGCTTTCTTTTTGAAGAACTTTTTAACGTGTTTTTCCTTTAGCCTCACTATCTATACTGAAAAAAAAAAAAACAAACAGCTTGCCAGGTACTTAACAGCACCTCTCCATTTAAAATGAATCACTTTAAAGCTTTGATAAATGCTCTCTGATTTCTACCATAACTTTTCCCTCTGTTCTCTCCACTCCTCCTGGAATCCTATAAATAAATGCAGAATTTCCTAGACTGGTCATCTAAGAATCACCTTTTTATTCCCTCCCCACTTCGCAATTTCCCCATCTTTTTATCCTTTTTTTCCTTCTGGTTCTATGATGGAAGATTTCCTTAGCTTTATCCTACTGAAAGTTTGAGATAAAAATATTTATGTCTAAAAACCTTTTGTACTCTGACATTGTTCTGTATGCACAGAACTGCTATTGTTTAATAGATGAACTGTCCTTTTGATTCTTGTTGAGCAACAGAACAAGAGGTTTTATTCAGTTATATGTATGCTGCCTGTATTATTTGTTTTCCCCAAGGTCCATTTAAAAACCTTATTTTGGTCTTTCTCTTTCATGCTGTGTTCTGTTCATACATGGTTTAATGTCTCTCACTTATCTACTCAAGTCTAAAAAAGCAAGTCTGGCATAGCTTGTACTAGTTGTGTAAATGAGATTCCTCAATTTTTCTCTCCATGGGTAAGAAATATGATTATAAACCTTATGTGGACATGAAAGTTGCTTTCTTGGTTTCCTTTGCAGACATGAATACAGAGATTTGAGGAGCTGAAGCAATAGCACAGTGGGTATGGCATTTGCCTTGCATGAGGCCAAACTGGGTTCGATTCCCAGCATCCCATATGGTCCCCTGATCACCATCAGGAGTGATTCCTGAGTGCAAAGCCAGGAGTAACCCCTGAGCATTGCCAGGTGTGACCCAAAAAAGGCAAAAAAAAAGAAGACAGAGATTTGAGATTTAGTTCCTAAAAATACCCACCAAACAAGAGAAATTTAATTGAAAACTAAAGACATTTTCATTTGAAATATTTTAGCTTTTCGTCCTTATTTTGTTTAAGCTCTTTGTAAGATTTGCTCATGGGAACTTGGGAGGATAGATGCAAATCACTGATGTGCTCAGCTTATGTAATAGTAAATAGTATATTAATAGTAAATAATACTAATCTCTTGTATCACTTGTCATCTGTTGCTCGAGTGGGCAACAGTAATGTATTCATTCATCCCTATTGCATGCTAGTGTAGCCCAATAGTATCTGCTCACTCCAGGAACACAAAGAGCTTCAAACCATTCATTCAGGGTCTTGATCAAAGAAGTCTGACCATCTCTTAGGTTGGTCGGCAAGCATTCTTTTGACGCCCCGTGGAATCCAGTCGGTAACAGTTCTAGTCCAGTGGTTGTTTCCAAATCACATTACATGTCTGGCTCATCTGATTTTTGATACCTAGGCAAACAAGACAGCATCCCTGATTCTCGATCATTGATGGAGGTCAGAATTCCAGATTCTTTCTCTCACTTGACATTTCACGTTTCATGTTTCACTCAAACAATACTAGTAGTAAACAATAATCTGCTATTACAAAGACTTCCACTGATACAATGAGTAAACATAAAGAACATTATATCTTGTCTGTTCCATGAACTCATCCAGGGACATATGTTCCTTTTGTTGCTGTGTCAGGCGGAGCCACATTCCAGTGTGAGAGAATTCTGCCTTATTTCTGTGTGGGTCTCCATGACATTAATATTGCCAATAAAATGAGTGCCAAAGGAGGTCAAGACCGATCAAAAGGGGGGTTGAAGACAGTATAATGGGTAGGGCACTTGCCTTGCATGTTACCTACCTGGATTCAATTCCTAGAATCACAGATGGTCCCCAAGCTCTTCTTGAGTGCAGAGCTAGAAATAACCCCTGAGGATTGCTGGGTATGGCCCCAAAACAAAATTAACCAAAACCAACCAAACAAACAAAAAACACCCCAAGTGTCTGAGCAATTTGGGTAGCACTGTAGCACTGTCATCCAGTTGTTCATCGATTTGCTCAAGCGGGCACCAGTAATGTCTCCATTGTGAGACTTGTTGTTACTGTTAATGGCATATCGAATACACCATGGATAGCTTGCGAGGCTCTGCTGTGCAGGCGGGATACTCTTGGTAGCTTGCCATTTTATTGAGAGTATCTTTTTTTTTTTATCATGAATGAGTGTTGGGTCTTGACAAGCACAATTCCATATCCCTGCATCTCCTGATATATCCTATGATTTTTTTCCTAGTATTTATATGGTGTATTGCACTGATTCACTTGCTAGTATTAAATTGTTCTTGCAATCCTGTGATAAATCCTACTTGGTCAAGGTGTATGATCTTTTTGATATACTATTATATTTGTGGTTAATGTTTTCTTAAGGGGCTGGAACGATAGCACAGCAGTTGGGCTTTGCCTTTCACGCAGCCAACCAGTGTTCAATTCCTTCACCCCTCTCAGAGAGCTTGGCAAGCTACCAAGAGTATGGAGCCCGCATGCCAGAGCCTGGCAAGCTACCCGTGTGTATTGGATATGCCAAAAACAGTAACAATAAGTCTCTCAATGAGAGACGTTACTGGTGCCTGCTTGAACAAATCGATGAGCAATGGGCTGACAGTGACAGTGACAGTGACAGTTTTCTTAAGAATTTTTTCGACACTGGAGAAGAACTGTTCCTCGGAACATGTGACAACAGAGGCATTGGTGGCTTTGATATCCTTGTCAACGTGAACTTGGCCATGAGCATTGATTCATTCGAATGCCTAACAACCCAAATCAGATGAGTATTCGTCAAGCGTAACTTGAATAGATGTGGCTCACTGCCGGCAGTTTTATCTTCATCATTTACGCACCAACATCCAACTACGATGAAGAATTTGAGAAGTTCTACATGGAGCTGGAGAAGTTCTAGAAAGAAGACCACATCTTCTACAAGATCATTGTCGGTGATTTTAATGCCAAGATAGGACCGAGAAGGTATCCTGAAGAACTCCACATTGGGACCTATGGCCTAGAATGGAAAGAACAGGGTGAGAGACTGTTTGAGTTCATCTTGTCGACCAAGACCATCCATAGTAACTCACAGTTCCAGAAGGTCGAATCTAAACATTGGACATGGGAGTCTCCCGGTGGACAGTTCCACAATGAAATTGACCACATCATATTCATTAGAACGTTTTGCCTGACCGATGTCGCTGTTGTCCCAAAATTCCAAACAGGATCAGACCACCGTCTCCTTTGTGCAAAATTCTACTTCACAGAGCTGGGAGAAAGGTCTGCAAAGTTTAGGTTTAAGAAGAGAACTCCCAGAATGACCATCAACTGGGAGCTCTTTGGCACTATTGTGGCAACGTGGGAAGATGTTGTCCTTGACAACATCAACGAGGAATACGATCGACTGGTTCAGCACCTCCGTGACTGCATGAGGAATGCTGAGAGTGGGAAAGCCGCAAACAGACGCCTGTCTTCGGAAACTCTCGAGCTCATTCGCCAACGTGGCTTGGCACAAGCCTCAGGCAACCACAAGTTAATGTCCGAGCTTGCAAAACTGTATAGAGAAGAGATAAAGGAAGACCTCAAAGAGAGAAGAGCAGCAGAGTTGGCCGATGCGGCAGAAGCCGGGAAAAGTATTCGCAATGCTCGCCTGTCCTTTGCCAACTCTAAGACCAAGATGACTGCCCTCCGATGTCCTGATGGATCTATCACATCTTCTAGAAGGGCAATGTAGAGGATTATTCATGACTTCTACTCAGATCTCTTTGACAGCCATGTCCACCTGCCCACATACCAAATTCCCCAGGATGGATGTGTCATTTCTCAACGTGCTCCCTTTTGAAATCTGACACACCATTTCTTCGGTAAAGATGAGTACAGCACCAAGTCCAAACAAGGTCAGACCCGAACACCTGAAGAATCTGCCGCCAGTACTCGTCAATATACTGGCTTGGCTCTTCACACACTACCTGCCCATATGCAACGTTCCGTCCCAGTGGAAAACCAGCAGGACTGTTCTGTTTTATAAGAAGGGAGACATCCATGACATGGGCAACTATGGCCCAATCTGCCTGTTGTCTGTCATCTACAAGTTATTCACTTGAGTCCTCCTGAATAGAATAGGCAGAACACTAGACGAAGGACAATCGTGTGAGCAAGCCGGGTTCCTAAAAGGATTCAGCATGATCGACCGTATCCACACAGTGACCAAGCTGACTGAAGTTTCATGAGAGTTCAAGATGCTGCTCTGTCTAATGTTCATAGATTTAAAGAAGGCCTTTGATTCTATTGAGACTGAAATGGTCATCAAAGCCCCAGCCAAACAGGGCATTCAAACTCAGCACATCAAGATCCTCCCTCGAGCTGTGTTATGGATTCACCACCAGGATCTCACCATTCTACAAGGAAGTGATCACTGACGTAAAAAGAGGGGTTCGGCAGGGTGATACCATTACTGTTCTTTTTGGCATATCAAATACTCCACAGGGAGTTTACCAGGCTCTGCTGTGTGGGCAGGAAACTCTTGGTAGCTTGTTGGGCTCTCCAAGAGGGATGGAGGAATAGAACCTGGGTTGGCTGGGTGCAAGGCAAAAGCCTTACCCACTGTGCTATCGCTCCAGCCCTTATGTTTTCTTATTAAAAAAATATTTTTTTGCTTTAATCACCTTTAGTGAAAAAAAGGGGGGCATTTAGGTTTTGAATCACTGCAATCATCAACTCTCTAGATTTTAGATCACTCATTTTATGCAAAAGAAAGAATGGTAAAAAAAAAAAGTCACCCTTCAAACTGAAGAAAGTATTTGCCTGCCACTCATCCAGTAAATAGTTTATATCCATGATATATAAATCATTGGTAGAATTTTACAAGAAAAAACAAACTGACCATATCAAAAAAAGGAGAATAGAGGGGCTGGAGCAATAGCAAAGAGGGTAGGGCATTTGCCTTGCACATGGCCAACCTGAGTTCGATTCCCAGCATCCTATATTGTCCCCTGAGCACTGCCAGGGGTAATTCCTGAGTGCAGAGCCAGGAGTAACCCCTGTGCATGGCCAGGTGTGATCCAAAAACCAAAAAAAAAAAAAAAGAGGAGAATAGAGATGAACAGAAACTTCCTCAAGGAAGGAAAATACTAATAGCCAAAAGATATATAAAAATGCTTTGCTTTGTTTATTAGGGAAATGCAAATCAACACAACAATAAGATATCATTTCACATCTTTGAGACTAACACACATCACAAGGAACAAAAACAACCAGTGTTGGCAAGATGTTGGAGGAAAGGGACTCTCATCCACTGCTGGTAGGAATGTTGACTGATGTAGGACTTTTGAAAACGACATGAACACTCCTCCCAAAACTAGAAATTTGAGCTTCCTATGACCCAGCAATTCCACTTCTTGAAATTTACTATGAAGGCCCCCAAACTCCATTCCAAAAAGATGTTTGCACTTTATGATCATTGAAGCACTTGTCACAATAGCCAGAATCTGGAAACAACCTACGTGTTCAAAATAAAGGACTGGATAAAGAAACTATGGTTCATGGACACAATGCAATACTACTCAGCTATAAGAAAAGATGAAGTCTTGCAATTTGCTGCTATGTGGATGGATCTGAAGACTATCACGCTGAGTGAAGTTTACTAGGAGAGGGACAAAACAGAATGAACCTTCTTATCTGTGAGATATAAATAAGCGTTGTTTTCGAGTAACAGATGTACAAAAGAAACAGAAACTGAGAACTGGTTTCCAGTAGGAAGTTTACCACACAAGAGGGAGGGGGAAAGGGTATGGGAAGCAGAATGATTGAGATGCCACTGTGATAATGGTAGAGAGAAGTGGACATTCTGGTGTACTGCATGGTGCTGGAATGTTTTCTACACAGAACTCTGCTGTTAATAGTATTGTAAATTATAGCACTGAAAATTAAATTAAATTAAATTAAAAATTCATGCAATTTGCCTGCTACATGAATAGAGTATTAAGCTGAGTGAAATTAGTCCAAAGGAGAAGGACACATACACAATGATTATCTCATAAGTGGAATATAAAAATAAAAAATGAGGGCATAAAAAACTAGCCTGAGCACTGGTCTATAGAACTGAGCTGATCATGGTTGGGGGAGAGTGGGTGTGTAGAGATGAGTCGGGGACACTAATACAGTGCTGGAGGGAAGCAGAAACTCTGGTAGAGAGTGTAGTGTTAGAACATTATATACACAAACCCTATTATTAGCTGTATTGTAAATTACAGTGCAGACTTTTTTTTTAAGTTATATATTAAAATCAAGTAATGTACTGCAAGCACATATTTGTTTATTTTCTCTAAAGGAGATATACAAGGAAAGAATTTCTCAGTATTTACCCCCTATGAAAGGTTTGCTCAGGACCAAATGACTGATGAGATAGCAACATTCTGGAATCAAAGATCACCCTGTCACCTCCCACTTGGAAGACAGGGTTCAAGGTCCGTATACCCTCCAGGTAGCCCCCAGGCTATATCCCATATTTACCAGGCTACTAACCCCACTGGTCTTTGTTATCTTTCCTGCTCTTAAAATCTTTGTTACCTTTACTGACTACTTAAAATCCTGCTCTGCCTCTCCCAGGGCATGGTTCAACTCCAGCCTCACCAGAAGTCTGTAGGGTCAACCTGGCAGTGCACCCCAATAAACTTCCTTTTCTTTATTTACCTCTGACCCTCTGTCTAAGCAGATGAGGTCTCAGACTTATCACACACACACCATATATATATATATTATGCATATGTGTGTATATATATGTACACATATGTATAATAGCACATATTTTATAGCACATATATATTTTATAGCACATATATGCATGTACATAATATATTATATTATATTGTATATGTATATGTAGAGCCCGGCAAGCTACTAAGAGTATCTCACTCGCACGGCAGAGCCTGGCAAGCTCCCTGTGGCATATTTGACATGCCAAAAACAATAGCAAGTCTCACAATGAGACGTTACTGGTGCCCGCTTGAGCAAATCAGTGAGCAACAGGATGATAGTGATACAGTGATATATTATATATACAACAATTTTGTGCTTGTAGTATCTATATGTATATTTACACATAAATATATACTGGCAGAAGAGTTTTATTTGTTGATTTATATTTGTATAGATTTGTATATGTGCTTATTTACAGTACTACA
The DNA here is from genome assembly GCF_027595985.1 of Sorex araneus. Taxonomy (NCBI): domain Eukaryota; kingdom Metazoa; phylum Chordata; class Mammalia; order Eulipotyphla; family Soricidae; genus Sorex; species Sorex araneus. Next base: position 30,421,788 of record NC_073310.1, read on the forward strand.
CATCTAATATTTTCTGGCTATTTCTTTAAGTTAACCTTGGATTAATTTATTCATGAGCCCAATTTCCTGGGAAAATTACAGACATTTTCTAATTTACTTTCTAAAGTTAGCATATTAAAATTGGACCTATTGTATCAGAAAAGTTCAAGGTGAGTGATTTTGTTAATGTCCTGCTTAATCTGTGCAAAAATTGAGAACACGAAAAAAAGGGATAAGATCTTTTGGAGTACCAGGAATACAAAGCAGCTTCAGTCATATAATACAGAACATCACAAAGAATTTAATATGATATATGGAGGAGCAAAATATTGAAAATTTTATCCCTGAGATTCTGAAGCAGTTAAGGACATTATATTAAAAATTATGTTAATTTAATAAGAGAAAACAAAAAAGTAATAACATTTAGAAAGAAAGATATGACAAAATTAAAACTTTAATTTTGAGGCTGAAGAGATAGTACATCAGGCCAGGCACTTGCCTTGTATGTGTCTGACCCAAAACAAAAACCAAACTAGCACACACACACACACACACACACACACACACACATGCACACACACACACACGCACACAAACAAAACCCTTTGGATTTGCTTCTCATAATTTAACAATGCCATGATGATGTATGAATAAAATCCTACATATCTAAAAATAAAATTTTCACAACAGTAGGTTGGATATTTTACTTATGGCAAGCCAACATTTTACTCTATCAAATAGATTATAATGGGATAAGGCAAAAATTAATTTTGAATGATATTAGAGATCTGTGGAAGCACTAAGGATTAAATGGAGTAACATTATGGGGAGAGAAAATCCCAGTAGGTGAGATGATGATAATTAGCTGTCTTCTCTTTTGAAATTTGCTAATTCTTTGAATGACTTAAGGATAAATTTTAGTTCACAAAGCACTGTAGCACTGTAGCACTGTCCCGTTGTTCATCGATTTCTGCTCGAGTGGGCTCCACTAACGTCTCCATTGTGAGACTTCTTGTTACTGTTTTTGGGCTATCGAATACGCCATGGATAGCTTGCCAGGCTCTGCCAGGTGGGCAGGATACTCTTGGTAGCTTGCCAGTCTCTCTGAGAGGGACAGAGGAATTGAACCCAGGTCAACCACATGCAAGACAAATGCCCTACCGGCTGTGCTATTGTTCCAGTCCACAAAGAGGGATAATACATAAGGAGTGGAAAGCAAGACTGTTTCTGGTTGTCACTAGAAGATGTTAGGACAGATTCATATTTTCTTGCAATCAATATCTGAATATTTTGCTATAGTGCTTGATTTCAGGGTATCTATCTAAACAACATTCCTGTGCATTCTCACAGGCTTTTATGATACTTGAAGACATTTACAGCTTTTTCATAAAAATTCTCTTCACTATATACTCACACATGATATGTTTATAAGGAAAAGGACTGACAAAGTTTTCAGGCACTCGTGCACAAAATTCTTCTGCTTTATACATTATTGCCAGTCTTTGAAAAGATAAGGCGAACTACTGCTCACACAGTGATTTCTCTTTATTGTGCATTCGTCTTTTCTTTGATTATTTTATTTTATTTTTTTCATTGTTATAAAGTAGTTTTAAAGTATTCGATTGTATTTAACATTTGAATACCAATCCCACCACCATATTTGGGATGTTTCCATCTAGATCCCCAACTCCTTCCCCAAAGTAGAACTGGAATAATTAATTTTGTATTGTTTGTCATGAATGAAATGCTGAAAGTGATCCAAAAAACTTTACTTAAGGAAAGTGTGTGAAAATTGTTGTATCTCACTCAGGGCCCATTAAGCCATTCTATAAGAGATTACTAACATGTTGTTGAAGGTTGAGCCTTATGTGCATGTATATATATATGTATATATATAAAAATATATGTGTGTGTGTATATATATATATAATTAGTGATGTCACTGTTACTGTCATCCCATTGCTCATCAGTTTGCTCGAGCAGGCACCAGCAATGTCTCCATTGTGAGACTTGTTGTTACTGTTTTTTGCATATTAAATATGACACGGGTAGATTGGCAGGTTCTGCTGTGTGGATGAGATACTCTCAGTAGCTTGCCAGGCTCTCCGAGAGGGGCCGAGGAATCAAACCTGGGTCGGCCGCGTGCAAGGCAAACGCCCTACCCGCTGTGCTAATATATATAATATATATATATATATATTATATATCTGTAAAAATATATTTCCATCTAAGATTGGTTGCCATCTTCTTTAAACCCCACCAAATATGGTGTGTTACTCTTGGAATATTAGTGGTGTGAGGTATGACATGTTTCGCATCTGCCAAGTGGCCCCAGAGTCCAGGAGAAAGTTCACTCGTGGGTGAGGCTCGGCCTGAGAGTGTGGAGAGCCGCCGTGAGCATGGCGGAGGTTGAGTTCTGGAGGTTTTCAGCTGGCGGGGATGGGTCCCTTGGGGTGGGGAGGGACCCAAATGAAAGAGCCTGGCGCTGAGTCCTACAGCGTGGCTATGACGTGTGTCGCTTTGTGCTCTCTTTGGAGAGAGAAGGACAACGAGTCTCTGGATCATGGCCGTTGATGAGATAATCTGGCCCTGCATTCTTATATGTCTTTTGAAGGACATGGAATAAATGAAGGCTTTGCCAAACTCCTTACATTTACAAGCTTTTACAAGCTTTAGCACCACTGGATATTTTCTTGGATATGTGTGTGTGTGTGTGTGTGTGTGTGTGTGTGTGTGTGGAGAAAGTGAGAAAGAGAGAGAGAGAGAGAGAGAGAGAGAGAGAGAGAGAGAGAGAGAGAGAGAGAGAGAGAGAGAGGAAGTAGAAAAGTGCCTGCGAGGCTTGTGGTAGTGGGAGAGAAACTGGGGACTGGATGCTGATGGTGGGAAATATATACTGTTGGAGGGATGGTTGTAGACACACTGTATGAGCTTTATGTCATTTTTATTAATGAATCACCGTGGGGGTACAGATATAGGTTTACATATTCTCATGCTTGTGTTTCAGTCATATACAGCTTGAGTATCTATCCCTCCACCAGTACCCATTCTCCACTGTTGACCCCATCATCCCTCCCACCCCCTCCCACCCCATATGATGTGTCTCTATACTTATAAATGTAATCATAATTATCATACATATAAATGTATTAAATATACACATTGATATTTCTTCTTGAAACAGTCAAGAAAATTGTGGAACGGTTTGACAGTATATTTACATAATCACTGTCACTGTCATTGTAATCCTGTTGTTCTTCGATTTACTTGAGCAGGCACCAGAAACGTCTCCATTGTGAGACTTGTTGTTACTGTTTTTGGTATATGAATACAGCACAGGTAGCTTGCCAAGCTCTGCCCTGCAGGCGGGATACTCTCAGTAGCTTGACGAGCTCTCCTAGAGGGACAAAGGAATTGAACCTGGGTTGGCTGTGTGAAGGCAAACACCCTACCTGTTGTGTTATTACTCCAGTCCAACCATTGGCGGTAATAACCGTAATTTTTGTTATCTAAAATATGTTCGTTAGCTCCTCAAAAAATTAGAAATCGACCTCCCATTTGACCCAGCAATAACACTTCTGGGAATATACTCTGGAGAGGCAAAAAGATATAGCCAAAATGACACCTGCACATGTATGTTCATCGCAGCACTATTTATGATAGCCAAAATCTGGAAAAAACCCGAATGCCCAAGAACAGATGACTGGCTAAAGAAACTTTGGTACATCTACACAATGGAATACTATGCAGCTGTCAGAAAAGATGAAGTCATGAACTTTGCATACAAGTGGATCAACATGGAAAGTATCATGCTAAGTGAAATGAGTCAGAAAGAGAGAGACGGACATAGAAGAATTGCACTCATCTGCGGAATATAAAACCACAGAATGGAGGCCTAACATGCAAGAATAACAGAAATAAGTACCAGATTTGCTCCATGGCTTGGAGACCAGCCTCACATGCTGGGGGAAAGGGCAGCTCAGACAGAGAAGGGAACACCAAGCAAAAATGTGGTGGGAGGACCCGTTCGGGATGGGAGAGGCATACACGGAGCAGACTATAGACCTAACACATTGGCCACCCAAGACCTCCATTACTAACCACAATGCCCAAAGGGAGAGAGGGAACAGAGGGGAATGCTCTGCCAATAAGGCGGGATGGGGAGGGGAATGGGGTGGGAGGGGGTGGGAGGGATGATGGGGTCAACAGTGGAGAATGGGTACTGGTGGAGGGATAGATACTCAAGCTGTATATGACTGAAACACAAGCATGAGAATATGTAAACCTATATCTGTACCCCCACGGTGATTCATTAATAAAAAATTTAAAAATAAATAAAAAAATAAAAAAATATGTTCGTTAGGAACATTTATTAAGTCTGAAAAATCTTAGAAACTACAAGAAGTATGATTATAGCTCTAATTTAATTTTATAATTTCTCTTCATGATAGTTCAATAATACCGTTTTAAGTTTTGCTTTCGTCATGAACTGCCAGGTTCAAGAAAATAAACCCCAAGCCTCTAAACATGGGTGAATCTATTTAAAAAAATTTTTTTCCAAGGCTACTACATAAACCCAATTGCTTTTTATAATGTGCAAATGTTACTTTTAATATATTTTTCAAATTTATTATTCAACAAGCAATTTTGAGGCCCATGTGGTAGCACAGAGTTTAGAGTCTTGCATTGTATAGGGTCAATCCTGATTTGATCCTGACCTAGGAATGATCCCTGAGGAAAAAGCAGGACTAAAGCCCTGAACACCACTAGAAGCAGTCTAAAAGCACCCTAAAATTTAAAAAAAATAAATAAAAGAATATAATACCTATATTGAATGGTGTGTTGTTGCTGTTTCTCTTGCAAATATGCATCCTATCTCAGGAAACAAGACTACTTATCTGTCTGCTTATACTGGAACACATTCACTAATAGCCAGGGCCAGGGTGAGAATTGGAGCTGACAATTGGGCCCTAGGACTAAGAGAGCCCAGATTTCATGAAATGTTCTTTACTTCTCAACTTGTTTTCATTGCTATGATTAGCAAAATCACTGTGAGGGAAGAAAAATAATGGTACACTCTGGAAACATTATTATCAGATCATACAGTGGTATAAATTCCCCTGTCAAATTTCTTGTTCCATAGTCTCCCTGGTCCTATTCCTATTGCTTCACTCAAAAAGTGCACATACTTCTCTCAAGTTCAGATAAAAAGTTGGGAGGAGAGAATGGTATTAATGGTTAAGCCTGAAAGATAGTTCCACAATTCTTAATATAAATTTTTTATCATTCATCTTATTATTATTGTCATTATTAATTTTACGTAACACCAAACTATAGTCTGAGACAAAATTTTAAAATCAAACACATTAATATTTCTTCACTGAAATTCAGAAACATTCATTTATTGTGAGATAAAGATCATTTTTGCCAAATAAATTGTGAAAATTACTTGAGTTCCCAAATAATTTGAACTTTGAAATTGTCCAAGTGCAGAAGCTTTAGGATATGCTAAGGCTCAGGGGTGTAAATTGGATGGTTTTGAGGAATTACAAATAAGTATACCAAGTTAAGAACAGGAGCAGGAGTGTAAGAAGGATGAATGAAAGCTCAAGAAAGTACAAAAAGAATATTATGCACAATGTCAGGGCAGGCTGGAGCAATAGCACAGCAGGTAGGGTGTTTGCCTTGCACACTGGCCGACCAGGGTTCCATTCCTCTGCCCCTCTCGGAGAACCCGGAAAGCTACCAAGAGTATCTCGCCCACACGGCAGAGCCTGGCAATCTACCCGTGGCTAATTCGATATGCCAAAAACAGTAACAACAAGTCTCACAATGGAGATGTTACTAGTACCAGCTCGAGCAAATCAATGAGCAATGGGATGACAGTGACAGTGACAGTGACAATGTCAGGGCAGTAGAAAATTCTAGTTATCTGGAAGGATGTTTCTTAGTAAACCATATAAGTGGAATAATCTTTCCAAAGAGTGATAAATAGAAATCAGCATGGAGAAGAATGGTAGGGGGAAAAATAAGAAACAGTGAAATGATGGGTCACTGTAATGATAAAATATCATTAGAGATGTCAATAGAATCTTCTGTGGTTGAAGTGACTTCAAGATAAATTGTCTCCTATTTTAACTACATCTGGTGTCCATTGTATTTCCTTCTTCCCATGTGTCTTTACTTGGAAATTATCCAGGAACTCATTACTTAAAAAAAACCTAACTATCACACAGTTGCTTAGCATCCTCAAAAAAAAAAAAAACCCAACACAGGAATTAATGCCCACTTTAATAATCCTCCTGAACTCAGTTATCTTAGTCCTTATATATTTTACTGATAAAGATCATCTTTAAAGTTCAGTAGTAATTTTAGTTTTGACACAGACTAGTACTAGAACAAAATGGTTCACATATCAGTGGTCAAAGAGAGATCACCATAGTCTGAAGTTGTCATCTCTGGCTTTGGGAAAGTTTATTTCATGCCACCAAGGTCACCACCTGATCTCTAATATGATAAGAACTCAGAGTGTATCTCAGATATTAGCTAATTTAATCTCATGTGTCAACAACTCTTCCTAAAACTTTGGATTTCTTTTCAATTATGAATACATATTTATTGGAATGAAACATAAGATGAGAAAATAAAATCATAATCACTTTCATGACCTGCAGAGAGTAGGTGTTACTAAATTCAGTAATAGTCACTTGGTATATCATCTAATCTTTGATAAGGGAGCAAGAGATGTGAAGTGGAGCAAGGAAAGCCTCTTTAACAAATGGTGCTGGCACAACTGGACAACCACATGCAAAAGAATGGGCTTAGACCTCGACCTGACACCATGCACAAAAGTCAGATCAAAATGGATTAAAGACCTTAACATCAGACCACAAACCATAAGGTTCATTGAAGACAAGGTCGGCAAAACCCTCCACGATATTGAAGATAAAGGTATCTTCAAAGATGACACAGAACTAAGCAATCTAGTAGAAACAGAGATCAACAGATGGGACCACATCAAACTAAACAGCTTCTGCCGCAAAAGATACAGTGACCAGAATACAAAGACTATCTACAGAATGGGAAAGGATATTTACACAATACCCATCAGATAAGGGGTTGATATCAATGGTATATAAAGCACTGGTTGAACTCTACAAGAAGAAAACATCCAACCCCATCAGAAAATGGGGTGAAGAAATGAACAGAAACTTTACCAAGGAAGAGATACAAATGGCCAAAAGGCACATGAAAAAGTGCTGTACATCACTAATCATCAGGGAGATGCAGATCAAAACAACCATGAGATACCACCTCACACCACAGAGACACTAGCACACATCCAAAAGAACAAAAGCAACCGCTGTTGGAGAGGATGTGGGGAGAAAGGGACCCTTCTGCACTGCTGGTGGGAATGCCAACTGGTTGAGCCCTTTTGGCAAACAATATGAACGATTCTCAAAAAATTAGATATTGAGCTCCAATTTGACCCAGCAATACCACTGCTGGGAATATATCCCAGAGAAGCAAAAAAGTATAGTCAAAATGACATCTGCACTTATATGTTCATTGCAGCACTATTTACAATAGCCAGAATCTGGAAAAAAACCCGAGTGCCCTAGAATAGATGATTGGTTGAAGAAACTTTGTACATCTATACAAGGAATACTATGCAGCTGTTAGAAAAAAGGAGGTCATGAATTTTGCATGTAAGTGGATCGGCATGGAAAGTATCATGCTAAGTGAAATGAGTCAGAAAGAGAGAGACAGCCATAGAAAGATTGCACTCATCTGTGGAATATAAAATAACAGAGTAGGAGACTAACACCCAAGAATAGAATAGTAGAAATAATTGCCAGAAGATTGACTCCATGGCTTGGAAGCTGGCCTCACATTCTGGGGAGAGGGCAACTCAGAGAAGGGATCATCAAGTATAATGCAGTCGGAGGCCATGCGGGGGAAGGATGATGCGGGCTGAATGTAGACTAGAGACTGAACACAATGGCCACTCAACACCTCTATTGCGAACCACAACACCTAATTAGAGAGAGAGAACAAAAGGAAATGCCCTGCCACAGTGGCAGGGTGGGGTGGGGGGAGATGGGATTGGGGAGGGTAGGAGGGATGCTGGGTTTACCGGTGGTGGAGAATGGGTACTGGTGAAGGGATGGGTTCTCGAATTTTGTATGAGGGAAACATGAGCACAAAAATGTATAAATCTGTAACTGTACCCTCACAGTGATTCACTAATTAAAAATAAATAAATTAAAAAAATGTTTATTGAAATTCAATTTAATAGATTCACAGCAGATCAAAATGAGACAGGAGAGTGGCCAGTATAGATGGTGAGTAAATGAGAAAACTGCCTCTCATAGAAAATAGTCCTTGTGCAGCACTTGGACTATTTTGGACTATTTTATTTTATTTTTATTTTATTTTTGTACAGCACAATTTTAACCACACAGCACTTGTTATTGCCTGAAGGAAATTTCTATGTGCTTGTATGAGAACCATAGACTATTGTATCCTGTGCTTCTAACATGTTGCCACAAATCTCCTCTTTTATCAGTTCCCATTTTTGATCAGGCTTTTAGTGCAAGCATGCACCCAAAGCCCAGAAGTCTGGTATACTTCTGTCAATAGAATTAATGAGCTACAAATGCTGGGCCCCAAAGGTGAAACAGTAAAGCCTAAGACTAGTTAGAACAGGGTGGGACCTAGTGACTGGTAGTTAGTCTTCAACTTCCTTATAAAGTCTCCATAATACATTTACAGTATAAGTCAAGTCTACTTGTGTCCAGATCCTTAACAATTGCTAAAGCAACCTCCTTCTCCGAAGCAACCAGATATGGCTAGACTCTGGAAGGAGAATTGATTCCAAGAAAGATCCTTCTCCCAAATTCCCCTCTTGAAATTTTATTTTGCCCCTTACTTATTTATCTGGACTGGAGCGATAGCACAGCAAGTAGGGCGTTTGCCTTGCACACAGCCGACCCGGGTTCGATTCCTCCATTCCTCTCGGAGAGCCTGGCGAATTATCGAGAATATCCCACCCGCATGGCAGAGCCTGGCAAGCTACCCGTGGCGTATTCGATATGCCAAAAACAGTAACAAGTCTCACAATGGAGACATTCCTGGTGCCCGCTCGAGCACATTGATGAACAACGGGATGACAGTGCAGTGCAGTGCTACTCATTTATCCATTTCTACACCAATATAACCTAGAAATTTTTATCAAAATGGTGCTGCCTAAATATATACACTCTCTGGCTTATGAGTGTATATATTTAGTAAATTTGTCTTATTTAGAAACAGTGCTACTCTCTGTAGAGTATGCCCAAACTCTGACCCTCTGTGCACTCTTACTAAACTGCCCCTCTTATCTGAAAACAATGCTACTTTCTTTAGGTTACACTTGAACCCTGATTCTTTACAATATACTTTGATTTTTTAATTTAATTTAATAATTTGATAAACTACTTTCTGTATCTAATTTCTCTTACTTGCTCTTGAATTATTTTCTACAGTAAAATCAAGCCTGGGGCAAGGCAAAGAGCTTTAACTCCAAGTAGGCTTTCCTACAACAATATGGATCTTCCATTTCTCAAGGAAGTTCTAATACCCTTATAAATATACTCATATATAAATCTTTAAATACATCTCCAATACATTTTATAGAACTATTGAAGACAAAAAAAATTGGCCATTTACAACATGAACGTTCACTGCTAAACTCCCTTCCCTGAAAAATTTCTGCTGATTTATATATACCAGAAAGAAACACAAAGGTATCCCATTTTCCTATGCATAGCTCAATCATGAATGTTAACTTTTTTCTCAAATTTTTGTGAATAGGTAATCTCATTTCAATTATTGAAAATCTTTGGTAAATATTCAAATGGTTCTATTTTTATATATTTAGTCACCAATTAAATTCTCCTCTTCTAAGTTATCTTTTCACATCATTTTTGATTTTCTTTTCTTAAGGGGACTCCCAAGTAGTGCACAGGGGTCTCAGACTACATCACACTTGGTGATTCTCAGCCAATTATGCCAGATGGTTCGATGTTAGGACCTGGAGAGGTGCCCTCAAGTTCTCTGATGCTTACTGTGTCAATATGCTGACCTTTATTTGACTTTTATGACTTTTCATTTGGTTAGGCAAGCTTTCAAAATGAAAAATCCAGTTATAAGGTTGCTATGCTTCGAATACAAACTAGAAGTTACTTGAGAAGTTTTCAAAGTGTTCTTCAGTGTAATTTTAGAACAAATTACATACAAGGTCTGGGGTTAGTTAACAGAAATCTCTGTGAGCCAGCACCAGTCCACAAATCAGCACTACTCTGTAGACTCTCTCTGCACAAACTGCACAAACATTTTGGGTAAGAGACCACCTTCCACCTTAACTTCTTCTATCTCCAAATACGGTCATAGTCTATGGTGCTGGTAGTCAGGACTTCTGCAAATGAACCTGAAGTAACAAAATTCAACCCCAAATATCACTGTCCCTGTCATTCCGTTGCTCATCAATTTGCTCGAGCGAGCACCAGTAACGTCTCCATTGTAAGACCTGTTGTTACTGTTTTTGGCATATCAAATATGCCACGGGTAGCTTGCTGGGTTCTCACGTGCGGGCAAGGTACTCTGAGTAGCTTGCCAGCCTCTCCGAGAGGGACAGAGATACATAATATATAAATATATCATATAAATTACATATGTATCAAATTGACATATTTTTATATTTATGTACATGTGTGCATATATAAAAACCTAACTGGTCATCTTGTAGCTTTTTTTTTGGCCTTTAAAAAGATCGGAATCCTTTTTATCATCCAGGTCAGCCAGGTGTGATCAGCTTCCCATGTCATCTCTGCCTCCCTTGTATTTGGGTACAGATTAGTTTTGTGTAAATCACGGTCACTGTCATTCCGTTGCTCATCGATTTGTTCAAGGGGGCACCAGTAACATCTCTCGTTGTGAGACTCATTGTTACTGTTTTTGGCATATCCAATACGCCACGGGTAGCTTATCACGCTCTGCCTTGCGGGCGCGATACTCTTGGTAGCTTGCCGGGCTCTCCGAAAGTGGTGGAGGTTTGTGTAAGTATACAGGATAAATATTTTTGAAAGTCACATCTTAGGAAAATGGCTCTGGCAAGGTTCTTTAATGGAGTGAAATGAAGGTTGTTTTTTTTTTTTAATTTTTAAACCTTTTTTTATTTTCGTATGTTTTGGTCACACCCAGAAATACTCATCGATTACTTCTGGTGGTGCTCGGGGACCCTGTTAAACCCAAAACATAGGGTGACCTTTTCTTTGTATGGCAGTTGGTGATGGTCACTGCCAGAAGTGTTCAGGCGCAGACTTTTCCACAAGTCATTTCTGCAACAGTCAATTCTGATATTTAAAAAGAAAAGACATCTGCAAGAAGAAGATTCAGATAAATTCCCAATTCAATTTTGAGGCACCACCCTTTCCTAGAGAAACATTCATTTAGAGTCAGTTTCCTTCTTTCTTTTTTTTTTCTTTTCGGGTCATACCCAGAGATGCACAGTGGTTACTCCTGGCTCTACACTGAGGAATTACCCCTGGCGGTGCTGGGGGACCATAAGGGATGCTGGGAATCAAACCCGGGTCTGCCGCATGCAAGGCAAACGCCCTACCCGCTGTGCTATCACTCCAGCCCTGAGTCAGTTTCCTTCTTCACCTTGTTTTTCAATGTCACTTAAGCAAGAATAAAATCTTGTACTTCAGAACCTACACAAAATTTAGAAAAAGTAGAAATCTTTTGGGCTAAACTCTTGAGTAAATTTTTAAGTGTGCAGAAAAATTGTCCAGTTCTAATGTGATTAATGTGAAACCTGCACGTCTGGGTAAATATTTTTCATTTTGATAACACTATCCTTGATTTACTAACAAGGATGAATGAATCGAGTTTTTCTCTTCCAAAGGCAATTGTAAATCACACAAAAATCTTCAAAGTAATTATAGCCTATGGCAGTCTGACTCAACAAAAATGTCATCAGTTCTACCACACTTAAGTGTCTGCCTCATGACTTAACACATGAATTATTAGGGATCTTGTGTGGAAAATTAGTCATAGGCAGGGACAGAAAAAGAAAGATCTGTAGGAAGGGGAGCAATCTACAGGACATTTTGCCTGCTTGTAAGAAGGAGGCTGTTGGTGGAATTGCTAATACTCCTTATTCTACTTATTTCTCCTCCACCTACTTGCCCTTCTAGCACAACTCTGAACATTCGGAGTTGCATCAGGGATATGATTTCATCTTTATCATAAAAGATCAGCACTTAAGATGCTACAATAATTTTATTTGAAGATTTGGTCCCCTGAGCACTTGCAGGAGTGATCCCTAAGCATTTTCAGGAGTGATCTCTAAATGCAAATTAAATTAGATTGAAACTCTAATCCTTATAAGCTTGAATAGTCACTCAATTTTTCTGGGTCTGAGAGAGATATATTCATCTAGCATAATCACACTCACATGCACTAACAGTTGAAGGAACAACAAACAAATGCTTTGTGTGAATTAGTCATTCATTCTCCAAAGACAGGAAAAATATAAAAGATTGTTACTCTCTAATGTAAAGGTAAAAGAGAAAGCACTTGCCTTTTATGCAGCTGACTTGTGTCCAACATTTGATGCCCTGAGCAGGAGTGATCCCTGAGTATTTCCAGGAATGATCTCTGAGTATGAAGTCAGGACTAATCCCTGAGTAAAAGATACATGTATGTATTATATAACATATATTGTATAATAAATAAGTTCTCTAATGCAGACAAAGCAAAACATAGAACCCCGGTACCACATGGTCCCCCAAGTACAATCAGGTGTGCCTCCCCCAAAAAATATGTCACATGTTAAAGTGAGACGGACAGGCACAGAATAAGTTCTCTCATGCAGGATATAAAGAAATATAGTAGGGGAATAACAATTTCCCATAGGCAATAGAAATAGTAAGCAAGAGAACTGGTTTACAATAGGAAGCCACTTGGAATGAGGAGTGGAGGAGTTGGGGGTTGTGTTAATAGATCAGGGAAGGATAGAGCATTGATGGTGGAGGGAATTGGTCACTGTAGGGGAGATGGGAAGGTGAAAATAAGTATAAAGTGCCTACCACAGAGGGAAATGGGACATTAGTAGAGGGAAGTGGTCACTGGTGAAGGGACTGGAACACTCTATACTGAATTGTGGGCTGGAGCAATAGCACAGCTAGTAGGGCATTTGCCTTGCACTCGGCCAACCCGGGTTCAATTCCTACGTCCCTCTTGGAGAGCCTGGCAAGCTACCGAGAGTATCCCACCCATACGGCAGAGCCTGGCAGGCTACCCATGGTGAATTTGATATGCCAAAAACAGTAGCAACAAGTCTCACAATAGAAACGTTATTGGTGACTGCTTGAGCAAATTGATGAACAATGGGACGACAGTGCTACAGTGACAGTGCTAATGTAGAAAAAACAGTGGCAGTGTTCCTTTGAGTTGTGTAGACAAAAATCTTAGTCCCCTTCAGGAAGGACAGAATGGGACCAAAAAAGCATCGGCAGAAAAGAGGTAGGAAGTGATCAGATTATAGATTGGATAAGGGTCTGATAATTCCAATTTTCAAAAACTTTTTTCCCTTTTTGTAATTGTTTGGAAGTGGATTATTAGGAGCATTCTCAAGTCTTGAACAAACAGATAATTAACTATTTGAATGTTGTCAACAGAGAAAGATGCTATAATACTACTTTAAACACCAGTTGCATTGCAGCTTCTTTAAAGGAAGATTTTGTTTTGCTGGTCCCACAATAGCCCGAAGAAGATGATTGTGAGTGTAGGAGGTAACTACTCCACATTGCATAGGCTTTTGTGTGGATGCAGAAAGTGTGTAGGTTGGAAATTAAAATTCTGCCATTGTTTTTCTTGGGGACCAAACAGCATGGAGGTGGGGGCATTTGGGTGGCTACTGTAATAGAAAATGTAATTTCTCTAAAATAATCTAGTATTAGTACTTTAAGTGAAAGACAGTGACTCTCTTTAGCACATTGCATTTTTTCTGTTTGCATCCAGGTTTATTCACATAATATAATCTTTCTTAAAGTTTTCTCTGTGGAAAATTTAAACTGATTTTTTCCTGTTTATTATACTTCAAGAGTATTTTATCCTAGTAGCTAACTCCTGGTAGATATGGCGTATTCATATCCAAAATACAGTAACAGATATATACATACTGCTCAGAGAGCCCAGCAAGTTACCGAGAGTATCCCACCCACACAGCAGAGCCTGGCAAGCTACCCATGGCATATTCGACATGCCAAACAGTAACCATAAGTCTCATTCCCCTGACCCCGTAAGAGCCTCCAATTGTTGGGAAAGACGAGTAATGAGAGGCTACTAAAATCTCAGGGCTGAGTGTAATAGAGACGTTACTGGTGCTCGCTCGAATAAATCGATGAACAACAGGATGACAGTGTTACAGTGACAGCTAACTCCCCAGAGTGACTGTTAAACATTTTTGCCTTAAATACACACCATTCAAAAATTGAGGTAGCACAGCAGGTAGGGCGTTTGCCTTGCACACGGCCGACCCAGGTTCAATTCCCAGCATCCCATATGGTCTTCCGAGCACCGCCAGGAGTAATTCCTGAGAGCATGAGCCAGGAGTGACCCCTGTGCATCACCGGGTGTGACCCAAGAGGAAGAGAAAAATTGAGTTGATTTCTGTAGCATGTTCAGAAGCTTGCCATAAATAAGGCTGTAAGAATGACTGAGACACAGTTCATGACTCTTTAAACTACTTCAAAAAGGAATAAAGAAAAGTACAGTGGGTAGGGTGTTTGGCTTGCATTTCGTGACCCAGGTTTGATCCCCAACATCCCATATGGTGCCCTAAGCATAGAATGAACCGTGAGGGCAGAACCAGCAGTAAGGCCTGAGTATCACTGGGTGTGGCCTTAAAATAAACAGAAAAAAAAACCAAGGAGAAAGGAGGAAACAATCCCAAGTTTGGGGAGATGGAGTGAGAAATATAAAAAAAGTTTAAATTAAAAATATTAAAGTGTGATCAGTATGACTGGGAAGTGATTCTACACTGATGGAGTCAGTGTAGTAACCAGATAATATCACTGCATCACTGTCACCCTGTTGCTCATTGATTTGCTCCAGCAGGCACCAGTAACATCTCCATTGTGAGACTTGTTGTTTCTGTTTTTTGGCATACTGAATACACCATGGGGAGCTTGCCAGGCTCTGCCTTGAGGGCGAGATGCCCTTGGTATCTGGGCTCTCCAAGAGAGGCCGAGGAATCAAACCTGGGTCGGCTGCATGTAAGGCAAATGCCCTACCTGCTGTGCTATCGCTCCAGTCAGTAACCAAATAGTAAAAAGTATTTTTTAGCTTTTAATTTAATTTTATTTTGGGCAAGGACTGTCAAGCAGGGCTCAGAGAAACTGTGGGTGAGTACTAGGTATTCTCAGTCAACAGGGCCAGATAGTTCACTGTCCAGACAAGGTGGGACTGCTCAGATCAACAGTATGGGGCTCACTTGGGCTATTCGAGGACTGCGTAGGTGTTCCAGATACCACACATGTTGTACTCAGCTGGTTTTCATCCTTTGGCACTTGGGGTGTCATGCAGTCAGGGATCAAACTTGAGGTCTCATTCATGGATGGATGCACCCTGGTTTCATAAGTTATCACACTGACCCTATGAAGTTCTTCAATGGAGTAATTTAACCACGTTGCTAATAAACAACCCCTCTTTATGAGTATCTTTGCATTTTTAGGAAATGGTACTATGCAGTGGCAAAACTAGAAGAAGATACTTGACTATGTTCTCAGCTCATACCGTGCAACAATGCATCTGGACAAGGTGAGAGCATAAGCTGGACAAGAGGAAAGGGTGGCATACCTTCACACTTGCTACGTTCTCTTTGGTCATATGACTAATATTTTGGAAAGAATAATACTGTATTCAGTTTTTATTTATTTTTTTAAAAGCTTGTATCAGTCATCAGTGGAAAAAAATTGCTTGTTTCAGAAAAAAATAAATGATCAGTGTGGGTGACTGCTCAAAGTGATCAAATAAAAAAGATGAAATGGCATGATATATGCAATTAATTATATTATACAATTTAAATGCAATCATTTTCTTTACCCTTCTATTCCCAAGTATGACCAATCCTGAAGAATTCTGTAGTAATTTCTACATCTGCCTATCTCTGAAATATATTAGATGCAGGAAACCCACTGGGTTTGTTCTGGGTCCTGAGACTCTGTAAACTCCCTCTGTTTTCTCAAACTAGAGTTATATATATTTTAGCAGTGGACTGCTCTAAATTCTCAGGACAGGAAGAAGAGCATCCTAGTGGGTGACTTGGTTAGAATACAAAGTTAGTTTAATTTTTCAGATTTTTTTTTAATTTTTAATTTTTAAAAAATTTTATTGAATCACCATAAGATAGTTACAAGCTTTCGTGTTTAGGTTACAATCTCATAATGATCAAACACCCATCCCTCCACCAGTGCACATTCCCCACCACCAATATCCCGGGTATACCTCCCCTTTCCCACCCTCCCCCTGCTTCAAGAAATAAAAGAGGACACTAGGAAATGGAGACACATTCCCTGTTCATGTATAGGGAGAATTAACATTATCAAAATGGCAATACTGCCCAAAGCACTATACAAATTCAATGCAGTCCCTATCAGGATACCCATGACATTTTTCAAAGAAATAGACAAAACACTCCTGAAATTCATATGGAACAATAAACCCCCACGAATAGCTAAAGCAATCCTTGGAAAAAAGAAGATGGGTGGCATCACCTTCCCAAACTTCAAACTCTACTACAAAGCAGTAGTAGAAAGGAAGGAAGAAAGGAAGGAAGGAAGGAAGGAAGGAAGGAAGGAAGGAAGGAAGGAAGGAAGGAAGGAAGGAAGGAAGGAAGGAAGGAAGAAAGAAAGAAAGAAAGAAAGAAAGAAAGAAAGAAAGAAAGAAAGAAAGAAAGAAAGAAAGAAAGAAAGAAAGAAAGAAAGAAAGAAAGAAAGAAAGAAAGAAAGAAAGAAAGAAAGAAAGAAAGAAAGACAGGGGGAAAGCATGAAACAGGCAGAGAAACTCAGCAATATCTGGGAGACAGAGAGGGAAAGGCGGAGACACAGAAAAGTTTGGGCAAAAGTTCCAGTATGCTGTCCATGAGAAACAATGAGGAGTGAGTGAGGGTGGGTTAGACTTGATATAACTTTTCATGTAGGGGAGAATTTGTTTTATGGCTGAGAGATAAAGGTAACAGGAGGAAAAACTGAAGGCCTAGCAGCAGCACAGCAGGAGAACACTGGAGAATGTAGGTCAGGAACAGAGGACAAGGAGCTCGTCCTGAAAGTCAAACGCCAGCACCTCTTCCTTAGAAACAAAGAGACAAGTAGTTTGCTGAGCAGACTAGAACAGAAATTAAACCTGAGGACTCCCAAGGTCAGTCTAAAAATAAATCATCAGTCAAGTCTGAATTTATGTTCTAGAAATCAACCACAAAGTATTGGAAGGATGCTGGCAGCTGCTGGGTGATGCCAAGAATCAGAAGGGTCAGAGAGATGCTCAGAGTTCAATGTCTCAAGAAGGACATACATCTAGGGAAATGAAAGCTACCAAGGCATAGGGACTGGGAAGATAGAAATAGAAACAAGAAACAATTTTCAGAAGACTCCAACCAGTTCTGTCAAATATTGTTTTTCTTACTGGGAACTAGGGTTCATGTTGTGAGGACCATAATGCTTAGCACTTCTGTGTCATAATGACCATGTGTTAATATATTCTTGCCAAGTCTCTTTAACTAAAGGCATGTAGTGTTAAGTATTTGCCCCAGCTCATTGTAATAGGCAGTGCTGGGGTTGAGATCCACGGCTAGGGAATGGGGTAGGGAATGAAATTTAGTGCCTGGAAGTTCATAAGACCCTCCCTCCTACTTTTACCAAAGTGGCTCAAGTCGAACAGGATTTCCAACACAGAAACAGGATTTAATCTCAGCAGAGTCAGGGCCAGAGGCCAGGCTACTACTAAGAGGAAGACTTCCTTGCTACTCCAACGTGTACAGAAATTGTTTTTAAGTACACGTTTTATTATTAAGTGTGGTAAGGTCAGTCATTCCGAAAACAACTGCCACTGCAAAATGAGTTTGTTACTTAGAATTTCCAAGAGGATAGGGCAGCCAGATATTGGGGCAAGGGACACATGGAGAAGCACCAGGATCTTTCACAAGAGCAGAGGGAAGGGGGAGAAACACAGTAAAATCCTCTACGTGATATTTCTGGGAAGGAACTAAGGAAGTCCAGTGTTGGTTAGTTTGGGTAAGTTCAGGGTCTTAGGCATAGCAGTTGTCCTAGTTATTTGAATTCTGGGGTGATAAAGGCTGTTAGGTCCGGATGAGGATTCCATTGAGAAGGCAGTTGGGGGTGTAGACTCCGGAGGGGTTTTTATATTTAAAAGACATTCAAGGTAGTTGTTCACTATCTCTAGGAACTGACAAACACTGAAAGGGACAATCCTTTTGGGATCAGAAAGGCCTCAGATACCAAAGCATTAGAACGACAAAATGAAAGGCATGATTAAGCATTAACTTCAATTCTCATGATATTCCTTACCTCCCACAGAGATTCTAGGAAAATTGCTCATGCAGTGTTTAAAAGAAAGACTAGGGGCCGGAGCGATAGCACAGCGGGTAGGGCGTTTGCACACGGCCGACCCGGGTTCGATCCCCAGCATCCCATATGGTCCCCCAAGCACCGCCAGGAGTAATTCCTGAGTGCAAAGCCAGGAGTAACCCCTGAGCATCGCTGGGTGTGACCCAAAAAGCAAAAAAAAAAAAAAGAAAGACTACACATCATTTCTCTTTCCCTCTTGAATGTTAACCTGACTTAAGAGACTTTCAGACTTGTGGGAAGCTAACCCATAGAAACCTTGCCTTTGGGTGGGAATGGAAATATCTGGCACTGCCTCTAACAAGATGGGGAAATCATGACCTCCCCATTATGCAATTAGGTGTTAAAAAGTCTATTAGCTTGCTAATCTAAGCTGCATTAACAAATACTCATTTATCAGAGATCCATTTGATTGTGAGTTACAATGCTCTACTTGTTTACCATTCTGGTGAGAATTAAATATGCAGTATTACTATAATCATTCAATAACACCCAAGAATAACAATTGCAATCACTAACAACTTGTTTTTGATGCAAATAACTTTCTATAAAATGATCTGAACCCAAGATATTCTTTCTACCTTAAGAGAAAGCAGAAGACAGGGGAAAAATAAAGAAAACGGGAGGTCAAAGACACTTTTACTATCATTGAACTTTAAAAAATTATTTTATATAGGTATCATGATATACAATATTGTTTAATAATGGAATTTCAAGCATAAAATATGACAACTCCAAACTCATAAAAAGTTTCTGCACCCCTCCAACAATGTCTCATGATGCCCCCCTTCCCTGATACCCCTTGCTGAACTCATTAAAACAAAATTGATTATTATAGTTTAATCATATACATAGTGCTAATACTTATGGTTTTGATGTACCTAGTTACCTCTCCAACAGCAAAGTATCCAGGACCCTATATTACCTCTGTTCCACCTCATCATTTTTCCCAGAACCATAGCAGTGGTCAAAGGTTTGCCATAGCTTGATATATTTTTTTTCCTATTTTTTTCTGTATGTTTATTTCCCAGTGTTTGTCCTTCTCCTTCTCTGGACTTACATAATAGTCTCTACTTCCATCAAGTTCTATCAACATTATTGCAGTGAAATGTCTGATTTCATCTTTCCTTGGACCATATCGTATTCTATTGTGTATATGAATTGTGACATTTTTATTTGTTCATCTGTTGTTGGATAATTGGGTTGTTTCCATCCCCTAGCTATTGTGATCTTTCTTAAGGATCACAGGATCACAGAGGAGGATCACAAGAGGACGAAGAACCTCCAGCTCCGGGCACATCTTTTCGACTCCACCGTTCTTCCTGCACTAATATTTGCCTCAGAGACCTGGGCCCTATGAAAGCAGGACGAGAACGCTATTCGGGTCTCCCAAAGAGGAATTGAAAGAGCTATGCTTGGAGTATCACACTTCACTCAAGTGAGAGAAGGAATTCTGACCTCCGTCGACAGTCAAGAATCACGGACACTATCTCGTTGGCCAAGGCCTCAAAAATCAGATGAGACGGACATGTAATGTGATTCAAAGACAATCGCTGGACTAGAGCTGTTACTGACTGGATTCCACGGGATGTCAAAAGGCCGCATGGCCACCCACCAACAAAATAGTCAGACTTCTTCATCAAAACCCTGAATAAAAGGCTTTTCCTGTTCCTGGAGTGAGCATATATCATTGGGCTACACTAGCACGCAACAGGGATGAATGGAGACGTTACTGGCATCCCCTCGAGCAAATCAAAGATCAACGGGATGACAAGTGAAGTGATACAAGCTATTATGATAAGTGTTGTAGTGAACTTAGTATGTATATGTTAAATTTAATAGTATTGTGTTTGGAGGGTAAATACCAAGAAGTAGGATAGCTGGATCAAATAGAAGCTCTATTTTTTTAAAATTGAATCACCTTGAGATACACAGTTACAAAGTTGTTTATGTCATACAATATTCCAACAGTCAACCCTTCACCAGTGTGTATTTCCCACCACCAATGTCCTCAGTTTCCCTCCTTACACCCCCCAGAAGCACAATTCTTAATTTCGTGAGTCTCCATACTGTCTTTCATAGGAGCTGAGGCAGACAACATTCCCACCCACAGTGACTCTTTCCAGTCATTCTGGCATATGCTCTCCTCATTGGCATCTCATTTTTGATATCTCATTTTTGTTTTGGTTTTATTCCCAAATAATAAGTGATTTTTTTGTATTTTTATTTGCCATCCTCATGAAAATGTCTATTCATTCCCCCCCCCTTATTTTTTGAGGGGGTATTAGATTTTTTACTGCTGAATTTTTGAATGCTTTATATATCCTGGATATTAGCCCTTTATCTGATTTCATTGTGCAAATATTTTCTCCTGTGCAGCAGGGCATTCTTTTACAGTAGCCCAAGTTTTTTTGGGCTTTTTTTTTTCCATGTAAAACCTTTGCAATTTGACACAGTTCCCCTTTTTATTTGTTTGTCTTTTATCTTTTTAATTATTGTTATCATTGTAAATTGAATAAAATCATTAAAAACAACGACGAGGTCCATATCTGTAAAAGTTCTGCCTATATTTTTCTAAACATACTCTATGAACTCTCTTCTAATCTCAATTTTTTTTAATCCAATGTTTGGGAATTATTGAACATATGTCTGGGCTCAATATATGGGATTATTCTACCTATATTTTCCTCTGCCTTTAAAGAATTATTTTTTTATTTTGGGAATTGTGGCTTACTAACTTTTATTAGTATAATTTCATATAGGAAGTATTTCAGCATCATACTCTCCAACCAAGTATCCTCTCCCCTCCACCATTGTCCCAGACTCCCTCAGCCACATCCTCAGTACATTTCATGAATTCTGAATAGCAAGATATTTAATCTACTTTGCATGAACTTTTTCTGTATGGTATGAAATGGGCAGCCAACTGCATTTTTTCTTTTTTGGCATGTGCCATACATTTTTTCCAACACTGTTTGTCAAAGAAGTTTTCTTCTTCCACTTCATTTGCTATATATTGCCCTTTGCCATAATTGTCCATATATCTAAGGGTATACTTTTGGGCTCTAAATTCTAATCCATTTACATGAGAATTTGTTTATTTCAGTACCATGTATCTTGACTAGCACAGCTTTAGGGCATGCTATGGTCAGGGACTGCAATAGCTTTGATATTTGTTTTTCTAACCATTTGCTTAGGGCTGGAGTGATAGCACAGAGGGTAGGGTATTTGCCTTGCACGTGGCAGACTGAGGTTCGATTCCTCCGCCCCTCCTGGAGAGCCCGGCAAGCTACCGAGAGTATCTTGCCCTCACAGCAGAACCTGGCAAGCTATCCATAGCGTTATTTGATATGCCAAAAGCAGTAACAACAAGTCTCACAATGGAGACGTTATTGATGCCCACTTGAGCAAATCGATAAGCAACGGGATGACAGTGATGATGATGAATCATTTGCTTTGTCTGTGCAGGGAAAGAACTGTTATGTTTTATAGACATGTTTCAGTATTTAGATGCTAAATTCACCATATATCAGGAGCACTTATCCTGTGGATAAGTTTCAGAATGTTTTTGATTCTGAGTAGTCCTATCCTTTAAAATGTTCTTATAAATTGTGTTCATAATATAATTACGCAGACAATAAAATAAAAGTGGAAATAATTGTATACAAATTTAGGACCATTTACCAAAACATTTTGCACATTTATTATCTCATATAAAAAGCTATTGAAATATATCCATTATTTTCTGTAGATTATCAATCAAACATAACTGAATAGAAATGGGTCAGCTTAGGGCTGACTCCTGGCTCTCTCTGCTCAGGGACACCCTGTGGTACTCAGGGAACTACACACGGTGCTCGGGATGGAGCCACTGGGCATGTCAGCCTTTATTTTAAATTTTTTAAATTTATTTATTGAATCACCGTTACAAAGCTTTCAGGTTTAAGTCTCAGTCATACAATGATGAAATACCCGTCCCTTTCAGTGCACATTTTCCACCACCCAAAACACCAGTATACCCTCATCCCACAACCTCCCCCTATCTATGTGGCAGATGATTTCCACATTACTCTCTCTCTACTTTGATTACATTCAGTATTTCGACACCAGACCCACCATACCAAAAAGGCAACATTAGACAATTTGTATTCTATTGCTGATCATGGATAGCATATGCGGCTGCACAATTTTGGAATCCTGAAATTTTAATAATTAAATCTGGAGGGATTTCTGCCAAAAGCCGCTGGGTTCTGAGATTTGTTTCTTAGTCTCTGGGATCATGGCTTATGCCACTTGATCAATAGCCAGAGGGCCAGTTCGTTGGCGGCGACTCGGGCAATAACATTATCTTTTATTTTAAATTTAAAGAATTGTGCTAGCTTAGAGTTCTTTTCTTTACATAAATTAAGATAAGAAATATAATTACTATATGTAGTAAAATATAAATATCACTAAATCTAAACATCAGAGAAATGTGGTATTCCTTTGATAAATATATTAAATATAATCATAAATATATTGATACAGTTTTTAAAAATTGATGGATTCAGGGAGTTAGTTCAAAGGTCTGGAGTTAAATACTTTGCATAAGGAAGTCTCTAATTTAATCCTAGCACTCACTGAGTAACACTGGTTAAATAAAAAATAATGAAAGAAAGTTGTCACAGAATGTAACTGTTAAAAGTAACTTATTCAGGAATTGATTATCTTGTATTATATAAATAATAATATATTAGAAATGAATCGACTATGCATGATGATAATCACTAAATGAAAAACATACATTTTATTTGAAATAAAATTACTTGGGTAGGGCTTTTTTTAGATTAGTTCATAATTCCACAGGTATAAATTTGTAGCACCATCACACTGCTGTCCCATTGTTCATCTATTTGCTTGAGCGGGCACTGGTAACGTCTCATTGTGAGACTTGTTACTGTTTTTGTCATATTGAATATGCCACAGGTAGCTTCCCAGGCTCTGCCGTGCGGGCGGGATACTCTCAGTAGCTTGCCCGGCTCTCTGAGAGGGACCTCTCCAGGTTGGCCGCATGCAAGGCAAACACCCTACCCGCTGTGCTATCGCTCCAGTCCATAATTATAAACTGTTATTGTGAGAGTGTTTACCTCCGTTTTCCCCCACTGAAGTCTGTATATAAGCAAACATCAAGGAAGATAGATAAATAATTAACTTAGTTTTTATAATGATTTGACTTTAAAATTTTCTGATTTAGGTATCAGAATTATTAAAATGATACATCTTTCTACTCATTTTTAAATGATTAACAAGCTGGATAATTGCATTTTTAATTTTTTAAAATTAACTATTGGAAATCATATGACTTAAAGTCTTTGGTATCTAGTGTTTTGAGTAATTTCCTCTCTTAATCTCTGGAACTAATTTCCAAAGAGAACTTGCCTTGATTTATCAGGTAAATAGTAATCTGACCTGCTACTTTTTTCTCTTAGATGTACTTAACTTGCATAGAAAAATGTTAGAAAATGAAAGTTTTGCTCAAATTGTCATTTAAATTTTAAATAATAATTATCTTATTATTAGATAGTTTTAAATGTTTTCTCTACAAAATTGGAGTTCTTAAATAACCTAACTGAAATTATAAAAATTGTTCACTATATAACTTAATTGCTAATCTAATACCCATTGTCAAATCAATCAGCAAAAACAGAATGTACCTGTAAAAATATCTTCCTTATATTCAAATTCAAATGAACATCGCCTTTAATGGATTTCTGTGCCAACCACTTTACTTCTGAATTCTAATTCTAAGAGAGATGGTGGGTAGAGGAAGACAAATATTTATATTGTTTGTGATATTAAAACACTTGGTGAGCTTTATACACGTGACTTTATTTGGGGACTTCTGTTTCCTCACAAGCAAATTTTTTAAAATTATGAAAATTCCATTTATATAAATGGAATCTCAAAAACTGGGAAATAATTTCCAAGACTTCCTTTGGAATTTTCCATGCTCCCCACCCTACCCCAACCAATTATGCCTTCTGATGATTGAAAAAGTTTGCCTTCTTTATGCTCATTCTTCTTTTTCTCTTTACTAGCAGATTCCCAGTTGTGCATAGGGGACATAGGGGACATAGGGTGTGTTTTAGGCACGGCAAAAATGTTTATCTTGTCAGATTGCTATATGTTTTCACCTAATCGTTGCAAATAAAATCAATGCCAAGGGCTGTCTTTTGGAAAAGGGTTTTTTTTTTTTTTTGATAATACGGACACAACTCAGCTGGCATATCTCAGTCTTTCTTATTTCCATTCTTTATCTTCCAGAGGTGGACTGGAGCGATAGTACAGCAGGTAGGGCATTTGCCTTGCACGCGACCAACCGGGTTCGATTCCTCTGTCCCTCTTGGAGAGCCTGGCTAACTACCGAGAGTATCCCACCCGCACAGCAGAGCCTGGCAAGCTACCCATGGCGTATTTGATATGCCAAAAACAGTAACAAGTCTCACAATGGAGATGTTAAACTTGGCGCCCCCTCGAGCAAATCGATGAACAACAGGACGACAGTGCTACCATGCTATCTTCCAGAGGTGCACATTAGGAGGATGGTAACTAAAACCAGCAGAACAAAATCAACATGTTTGAAGTGCGTGATGGAGCCAGGGTCTTTGTGCACCAGGAGGCTGCACTGTGCCATGATGCTTGCAGCTGGAGTCTCATTGCAAGAGAAAATTAAGGCTCATTTGTCAAGTACTCTATTTACTTCAAATCCTAACTTATTTTCTAATTCATGCCTTAGAGATTATATGATTTACTTTTATGGTCTCGAAATTTTCGCTAAATGCTGTAAGAACTTCTAATGAACTGCTATATAAGCATACTTATGCATTAACATAAACATCTTTAAATAAAATTAATTTGCACAATAAAATTTTGAAAACCAGCTAAAACGTTGCTTCTTTGTGTACTTCACATCTCTGTAATTTTTTTTCTTGCGCCTTGTAGACAGCCAGTAAATATTTCTAGAACAGATGGCTATGAAGAGGAAGAAAACAAACTGTAACATTTTCACATTATAATAGGGAATTGTAGTACATATTTTACACTGACTTGTGAAAAACTATAAATCAAATCTAGCTCTTTCATGAAATACTTATAAATCACAATATACAGAACATTGAAAATATGATATAATGTAATGTAATATTTGGGTGACTAAGGAGACATTACCAGAAATAAGAATGTTGATTTGTGACTTGGGGACTTAATGCATCTATAAAAATTCATCAGTGCATTTCATCTACTGTTATTCCCAATGATAAGTTGCCTGAAAATTCAAAATGAATCACAATTATTATTCATTGAGGAAATGTCATATATAATGGCAAAAATATCCAAAGTGTCACAAAATGACATTCTCAGATGTACAATGATGATAATTTTCCTTAAGCACATTAGATACACGATGTCATATAATTGTAAACAATTCAAAACATGGAAGTCAAAAAATGTTTTCCATCTAATACAAAGAAATTAAGAGAGATAAGTTAAATTAAACTAATTTAATTTAATAAATAAATTAAAATAAATTAAATTGCTTGCCTTAGTTAGCATTGGTTATAAGTGGTAACATAAGACCTCAATCAAAGTAATGTATTTCACTCACATGTGACAACATCACCTTCTCTACCTGAATATGACAATTATAAATATATCACCAATGTAAATACATAACAATTATAACATAACATAACGTAACTCTCTTCATGCTCTGGAAAGTTAAAAAAAAAACAGAGAGGTTTTGGAAGGAAGGCGATACATGGAATCATGAAATAACATGAGTTAGTTCCTCTTTCTTATAAATTTTAGTCTGAGGGCAAATGTCAGATGTTACACAGGACAACTGCAATCTGTACAAATTTCCATGGAGTTTTGATGGTGGGTGGGTGTAGTATAATAGCATTATGCCCCTAAAACAGTCATTTATGCTCTTACAAATCAACATTAACTTGATAAAAAAAAAATATTTTTGGTCAGGGGTTTCATTTCCAGCAACTAGGTTGCTTGAGCACAGTCAGAAGTAATCCCTGAGAACAAGGCCAGGAACACTGCTAGGTATGGGCCCCAAACAAAATAAATATGAGTTCAGATAGAAACTACAGTGGATAGGTCACTTGCATTGCATATGGCTGACCCAGGGTCCAATCCCTAGCACCTCATTTGATCCCCAGAGCCATCCAGGAGTGATCCCTGAGCATAGAACCAGGAGGAAGCTCTGAACACTGTCAGATATAGCAAAAAAATTCATGCCAGAATTGGCCACATGCAAGGCAAGCATCCTACCAGTTGTAGTTTCTAGCAGGTAGGGTGAATAAATGAATGAATAAATAAACAAATATCTTTTCCTGACTTGATAAAGCAAAAGATAGAATAAATACTGGAACGCAAAGGATAGAGAATACAAGCATCAGATTTTTAATTTTTTTCATTTAGTTATTATCTGTTGTACATGAATTTTTCTTGCTAGATAAAAATATTTTTCAGGGCTGGAGCTGTAGCGCAGCAGGTAGGGCATTTGCCTTGCATGCAGCCAACCCAGGTTTGATCCCCAGCTTCCCATATGGTCCCCTGAGCACTGCCAGGAGTAATTCATGAGTGCATGAGCCAGGACCAACTCCTGTGCATCTCAGGGTGTGACCCAAAAAGAAAAAAAAAAATCCCTACCTTAAATGTTTGTTGGAGCGATAGCACAGCAGGTAGGGTGTTTGCCTTGCACGTGGCTGACCCGGGTTCAATTCTTTCGTTCCTCTCAGAGAGCCCGGCAAGCTACTGAGAATATCCTGCCCGAAAGTCAGAGCCTGGAAAGCTACCCATAGTGTATTCAATGTGGCAAAAATAGTAATAACAAGTCTCAAAATGGAGGCGTTACTGGTGCCCGCTGGAGCAAATCGATGAACAATGGGATGACAGTGCTACAATGCTACTACCTTAAATGTTGACAGAAAGTTTTGTTACTTTGGAGACTAATACTTTGCTTAATATTTTTGAGGGACTTGGCATTCTGCCAAATCTGATACATATTAGTTATAAATCTTAATAAATATCTTGGAGGTTCATAAAAGTACTAGGCTAAGTTCTGTGTTTTTAATTCAATAGACTAAGAACACCTATAAAGGTGATTAGAAGCCTCCCGAAAAGCCTCCATCCCTCTCGGAGAGCCTGGCAAGCTATCGAGAGTATCCTGCCCATACGGCAGAGCCTGACGAGCTATCCGTGGTGTACTCGATATGCCAAAAACAGTAACAACGACAGTCCTCATTATCCTGACCCTGAACGACCCCCCCCCCCAATATGCCATCTGGCTACACTAGCTCGAAACAGGGAAGAGTGGAGCCGTTACTGGAACCAGCTCAAGCAAATCGATGAACAACGGGAAAACAGTGATACAGTGATACAGTAATTATCTGGTTGATCACTGAATACACATACAAGGGAGGGAGACTAAGTTCCTCAACTAAGAATTCAGCTGCAACTATTATCACAACAGAATTCAACTGCCACTATCATCTGTTGAATTGTCGCTGTATCACTGTCATCCCATTGCTCATCAATTTGCTCGAGCAGACACCAGTAGCATCTCCATTGTAGTTACTGTTTTCGGCATATCAAATACACCCCAAGTAGCTTGCCAGGCTCTGCCATGTGGGCGAGATACTCCAGTAGCTTTGCAGAGCTCTCAGAGGGGGCAGAGGAATTGAACCCAGATCGGCCTCATGCAAGGCAAACGCCCTACCCGCTGTGCTATCACTCCGCTCCAGCCCTGTTGAATTATCACCATAAAATTATCACCTGTTCAGTCCAACCAAGTTATTGTTTATTTAATTGACAAAAAGAACAATAATAACACTTAGTGCAAGGTTGGAATAGAATACAGTGCCTTCATGACTCAACATTTACACTGTCACCATATCACTGTCATCCCATTGATCATCGATTTTCTCGAGTGGGCCCAGTAACGTCTCCATTCGTTCTAGCCCTGAGATTTTTTTAACAGCCTCTCTTTACTCGTCCTTCCCAATGGTGCCGCATTAGAGGCTTTTCAGGGTCATGGGAATAAGATCCATCTTTGTTACTGTATTTGGCATAATAATACACCTTGCCATGCTCTCCCCTGTGTGGGCAGTAAACTCTTGGTAGCTTGCCAAGTTCTCTAAGAGGGAGAACTAGGCTATCAGATGTCAAAGGACTGCATTGTGGCTGCGTACTTCCAGGAGCTTGGTTTTATAGTCTCTGGATGTTTGCCATTGATGGGATTACATGGTGCAGGGGGCAGTTTCTGGGTGTGACTGCCTAGCTACTGGAAAATGGGAAATCTGGGTGGAAGAGGCCCAGTCCTGATCTGAGCAGCCTTGATGATCTTGGCACTGGGTCCCGCACACCTGGGTTCCTCTGCCAGTTCCATACCATATGGCATTTAGATATAACAGACTACTAAATATATAAAAGTATTAACATTTACACTAGCAAGGATAAATTAAAATGTATTTACCTGTACTCAAAAAAAAAAAAGTCTGGCTCAAATTTGACGTCCACTCTTGCAGAAATACTGTGAAGTTTTCTATTGCATATGACAATGACACTGCATTACTGTTCTTTAATTTCTTGTTATCTTTTTCCCAAGTTACTATGTCAACAGTTTGAGAAACATCATCTCTATTTTTATATAATGCATTTAAATCTAAACTCAATATCAATGGTTTCCCAAAGATATTTTTCCACCAACAAATGTCTCTTCTCATTTTTTACTATTATCTGTATTGTAGTTAGCTGTTTATCAAAAGAATAATATTATTAAAGACCTCAACATCAGACCAGAATCCCTAAGGTACATTGAAGATAAGGTCAGCAAAACCCTCGACGACATTGAAGCCAAAGGTATCTTCAAAGCTGACACGCTACTGGCCAAGCAAGTGAAAACAGAGATAAATAAATGGGACTATCTCAAACTAAGAAGCTTCTGCAACTCAAAAGAAACAGTGACCAAAATACAAAGACAATCTACAGAATGGGAAAGGATATTTATGCAGTACCCATCCGATAAAGGGTTGATAACAAGGATATACAATGCACTGGTTGAACTCCACAAGAAGAAAACTGCCAACCCGATCAAAAAATGGGCTGATGAAGTGAACAGAAACTTTTCCAAAGAAGAAATCCGAATGGCTAAGAGGCACATGAGAAAATGTTCAACATCACTAATCATCAGGGAGATGCAGATCAAAACAACAATGAGATATCATCTCACACCACAGAGACTGGCCCACATCCCCAAAAACAAAAGCAACCGGTGTTGGCGTGGATGTGGGGAGAAAGGGACTCTCCTTCACTGCTGGTGGGAATGCCGACTAGTTCAGCCCTTTTGGAAAACAATATGGACGATTCTCAAAAAGTTAGAAATTGAGCTCCCATTTGACCCAGCAATACCACTCCTGGGAATATATCCCGGAGAGGCAAAAAGGTATAGTAGAGATGACATCTGCATTTCCATGTTCATTGCCGCTCTGTTCACAATAGCCACAATATGGAAAAAACCAGAGTGCCTGAAAACAGATGATTGGCTAAAGAAACTCTGGTATATTTACACAATGGAATACTATGTAGCTGTCAGAAAACATGAAGTCATGAAAT
This sequence comes from Sorex araneus, assembly GCF_027595985.1. NCBI lineage: Eukaryota > Metazoa > Chordata > Mammalia > Eulipotyphla > Soricidae > Sorex > Sorex araneus. Next base: position 30,452,120 of record NC_073310.1, read on the forward strand.
TTGCATATAAGTGGATCAATATGGAAATTATCATGCTGAGTGAAATGAGTCAGAGAGAAAGAGACAGACATAGAAAGATCGCACTCATATGTGGAATATAAAGTAGCTGAAAGGTACAAGCTTACAATGTTGTGATTCCTGGCAGACATTTCACTAGACTTAGTTACTAAAATACAGAAATCCAAAACTATGCTGCTGCTAGTGCGGCCTCCGGACCTCATATCTCTTCATTCTCAGCAATGGAAAACAAATTATCAAATGCTTTCTTTTCAGCAAATCGACTTTAGGGGGGAGAAACTCCAAATCAATAATAGCTAATTTTTTTATTGAAATATTGAATGTAATCAAAGTAGAGTGAAAGTAAAGTGAAATTTACCAGTTACACATGCGGGGTGGGGGGCTGGGGAGGTGGGGGGAAGGGGGGAGGTATATTATAATTCTTGGTGGTGGAATATGTGCACTGGTGAAGGGACGGGTGTTTGAGCATTGTATAACTGAGACTTAAACCTGAAAGCTTTGTAACTTTCCACATGGTGAATTAATAAAAGAAATTTAAAAAAATAAAAAAAGAATAATATTATTAACAAGATTTTATGGCAGCCTGTATACTTTCCAAGCAAGCCCTGCACTTATGTAATAGTCTCAAGAATAAAAAGACTATAGCAGTTGAAACTAGAGACCTTTGGCCTCAAAAATATGGATTTACAATAATATCAACAGATATTATTATTTTAATTTTCCAATAAAACATATTCAAAATTCATGAATGAGCTCTAAACACCAATCTGTTTTCTAGAAGCAAGCTAATTAGTTATATTGTACAGCTTTCATTGAGTAGCTCAAGTATTTATAGAAACCTAAAGAGACACTTATTTAGCATTTCAGTTTTCTTGCTTCTAAGTGTCAAACAGTATCATCAAACATACTGATTTAAAGTAATAAGCACCACTATCACTTTCCCACAAAAATACCTCTTAATGGTAAGATGAAATGATAGGCTGTTCCATATTATAACAACCATAATGAACACTACTATACCAAATAAATTGTCCTTGGGCATAGTGAGAAAATCAGCTAAGATCACATCTGTATATACACGTATATTTTGGTACTTCATGAAAGATGTGCTCTGCAACTATGGTCATTGCAATTCTTAGTATTATAACTATGAAATGGAAACAACCCAAGTGTTCAATGACATGTAAAGGGCTATATGTGTGCATATATACACACGGAGTCCTATGAAACGCTAAGAAAAAATGAAATCTTACAGTTTGTTGCAATTGGGATGGAACTTGAGAGTATCATGTTAAGTGAAATAAGTCAGAGAAAGAGGGACAAATGCCAGATGATCTCACTATCTGTGGTGTTAAAAGAAACAAACAAGGGAAGGGAGAATATTAAATAATGAAAAACTCTTAACTTATATAACTGAGATTATCAAAGAAGAGTGAGGAGAGAGGTTTGGGGAATAAAGAAACAGACCAGAAGCAATTTAAGGACAGTAGGGTCTTTGGTATTTTGGTGGTGATGAGGTGTGGTGACTGTACATCAAAATGAGAAACGTTAACATTATTGTAATTATGTGACCTAACAATAAAAAAGTAAGATATGCTCTGTTCTCTGGATCAGTAGGAAATATGTACTGCATATTTTACTAATTGCTAGAAAATTTATATCTGTGAATAAAAAGAGAGAAATAAGATGGAAACTTGTGGAGAGCCTCCACAGGACCGTGCTCCGTAAACACCTGTTCTTGTCAATTTCACCGTGCTTTGAAAACAGGATGTCCTATCACGCCCACAAGGTGTAAGAAAACAGGATGTCCTGTCACGCCCACAAGGTGTAACTAGCCTATCAGCTGCAGACACTTGGGTGTAAACAAGAAGCGAGAGGTATATAAGGGGGGAAGTCACCTAGCTAGTGGGTTCTCCCTCATGCGTCCCCTTTTCCTCCTTCCTCCTCGTCCCTGTTCCTGATTTCTTCTCTAACGCATGAGAAAGTTCCTGAATAAATCGCAGCCAAAAGGATCTCCGAGTTGCGTGTTTCTTCGCTGGACGAAGCGGCGCGCGACAGCTGGTGCCCCGTACGGGGAACCCGACCTCCAGTACCCCCCCGGTGGATTCAGAACTTGCTGCGCTTTATTCAGGACTAAGGTTCACGAGAAATCGTGACGATGAGGTTCCTGTGATAAGTCAGGACTAAGGTTCACGAGAAGTCATGACGATGAGGTTCCTGTGGTAAGTCAGGACTAAGGTTCACGAGAAGTCGTGATGATCAAGTTCCTGTGGTGAGTCAGGACAATAATATCCATGGATGTGTATGTTTTGTTTGTTGGTTGGATGTTTGTTTGTCTTTCCCTTTGTTTTTTCGTTTTTGCTTTCTGTGGCTGTATTGAGGAGCTGCGCCTCCCTTTCGTGTTTAGTAAGTTAGTTAGAAGTTGGTTGGAGGATCAGAAGTGCGATAAAGCCGTACAACCAGGACAAGTAGTGTTAGGAGAGACAAAGAAGGAACTGTTGAACAGAGGCAGCCGTCATGGCATTGTAGCCTCTGAGCTAGAGGAGGGTTCGGACGTGGAAAGCGAGGCCTCTAGGGGAACCCCGCTGATGGAGGGACGCGCCCCAAAAAAGAAAGGAAGGCCCCGAGAACCATCCATGACCCGTCCATTTCTTTATCCCTCGCTACCCATGATGCAATTAATAGTAGTAGGAAAAAGGATCATGGGACTCCTTGACACTGGAGCAGACCGTAGCATAATAGCCACTAAGGATTGGCCTTCTGCCTGGCCCACACAGGCTTCTGCTCAGCAGTTGCAGGGCCTGGGGTACCTCAGTACCCCAGAAGTGAGTGCATGTCACCTCACCTGGAAGGATGACGAGGGACACCGGGATAGCTTCCAGCCCTTTATACTGAATTTGCCTTTTTCCCTTTGGGGACGAGATGTTCTAGCTAAGATGGAAGTTAGGCTTTGCACTTCTTCGCGCCCTATTTGCTGTTTCTGCTGACCAAAATTTATTATAGGGGCCACTGTGGAAATCATCCCCCTAACATGGTTAACAGAGGACCCGGTGTGAGTTCCACAGTGGCCTTTATCCTCTGAAAAATTAGCTGCAGCTGAAGCCTTAGTTAATCAACAATTGTCAGCTGGACACTTACGTTCTTCTGTATCCCCCTGGAATACTCCTATTTTCGTAGTTAAAAAGAAATCCGGTAAATGGCGTTTGTTGCATGATCTTCGATCTGTTAATGCTCAAATGCGCGTGATGGGGCCTGTGCAACGTGGCCTGCCTTTATTAACCACTTTACCAAAAGATTGGCATGGAATTGCCATTGACATACAAGATTGCTTTTTCTCTATTCCGTTACATCTACAGGATATTCCCCGTTTTGCGTTTACATTACCCTCTAAGAACCATGAGCAACCAGATAAGCGATATGAATGGGTAGTCCTCCCTCAAGGGATGACAAATAGCCCCACTCTTTGCCAGCTATACGTAGGTTCCATCATAGCTCCTTTGCGAAAGTGTTTCCCGAAAGTACAATGTGTGCATTATATGGATGATATCCTGCTGGCAGCAAAATCTGAAAATGCTCTTAATAACGCCCTACTCAAATTAACCTCTCTCTTACAAAGTGCCAATTTAATTATTGCCCCTGAAAAAATTCAGAAAGGAACAGTTGTCCAATATCTAGGCGCTAAGATAACCCCCGAAGCAGTACATCCCCAAAAAATTACGCTTCGGCTTGACCACTTACACACACTTAATGATTTCCAACGTTTGTTGGGAGACATTAATTGGATAAGGGGATACCTTAAATTACCTAACTATGACTTAAAACCTTTGTTCAATATGCTTCAAGGTGATCCTTCTCTTTCTTCCCCACGGACTATCACACCCGAAGCTAGAGAAGCCCTTTGCAAAATTGAGCGGTCCACAAATGTTATCTCTCATTGCCTTGAAGCATGGGCAGCCTGGGGCATCCCAGCCCAACTGAAAACAGATAATGGTCCGGCATACACCTCTGCTAAATTCACCGCATTTTGTGCCCAGATGGGAGTCTCTTTATCTCATGGCCTCCCGTATAACCCACAAGGACAGGGCATCGTTGAGCGTGCCCATTCCACCCTTAAAGCATGCCTAATAAAACAAAAAGGGGGAGTTGGCCTGGGACAGCCCCCTCGAGAAAGAATCTCTATTGCACTTTTTACTCTAAATTTTTTTATCATTGATGATAAGGGCGCCTCCTCTGCAGACAGGCACTCTTCAAAGATCCCTGTGTGCCAAGGATATGTTAAATGGAAGGATATCCTTTCTGGTGAATGGCACGGCCCGGACCCCGTGTTAACCTGGGCCAGGGGTTCTGTTTGTGTTTTTCCACAGGACAGGGTGGAACCAGTGTGGATTCCTGAACGCCTGACACGGAAGACCGCGCCTCTAGTAGACCAAGAGGTGGAAACTGGTGCTTCTGTTCAGCCTGGTTCCTGTGATGATACGAGCTGACGAAGCAGCTTTTTGGGCCATTGCTACACCATGGCCTGCTTTTATCCCTTCCTTACCCACCTTAATAATAAGACCAGAGTAGAAGTTCCCTCTATTTTATCAAAGAGTGGGTGGGGGTGGGAGTAGTACTATCCTTATTGCTTCTCGCTGCTTTGGTTTTTTGCCTAGTGTCTATACAAAATGCAGCAAGAACAACTACTTATAGGGTGTGGTATTTACGGGCATTTGCAGCCCTGGAAGCACAGCAATCCCTGCAGCTTTGGCTTAATCTCGCTTAGAACAATCAGGTCTAGCCGGATGTAGCAAAGGTATTACGCAGCTGAGAGCCCTTAACTGCAGGGGACCTCCTGTAGTTGAGGAGTTTGAAAGGGTGCATTATACCCCACCTGACTCTTGGACCAACCTAAGACAGGGACCTACAAGCGAGAAGGCTCCCAATGACGGGTAAGGCCAAGGGGGCCGAGGTCGCTACGCAGACTTGCTATTTTGAAAACAAAAAGGGGGAACTGTGGAGAGCCTCCACAGGACCGTGCTCCGTAAACACCTGTTCTTGTCAATTTCACCGTGCTTTGAAAACAGGATGTCCTATCACGCCCACAAGGTGTAAGAAAACAGGATGTCCTGTCACGCCCACAAGGTGTAACTAGCCTATCAGCTGCAGACACTTGGGTGTAAACAAGAAGCGAGAGGTATATAAGGGGGGAAGTCACCTAGCTAGTGGGTTCTCCCTCATGCGTCCCCTTTTCCTCCTTCCTCCTCGTCCCTGTTCCTGATTTCTTCTCTAACGCATGAGAAAGTTCCTGAATAAATCGCAGCCAAAAGGATCTCCGAGTTGCATGTTTCTTCGCTGGATGAAGCGGCGCGCGACAGAAACTGTTACCATGTTTCTGGATAAAATACCCCTGAAAGTTGGGATGGAGCAGGCCAAATCTGCTGTTTCTCAGGGAACCAGAGACTATTTCTGACTCTGTGCTCAGTAGAAAACCCTCAAAGTGCATGAGAATAATATGTCGTGTTGAATATTTGGAAGAGGGTCAACTGCAGGCATGGGAAGTGTTTTACCTCTTGTACAAAGAGTGTTTTATCTCCTTGGCCCATGGAATTTTTTCCCTGTGTAACTGGATTGTATAAATAAAAGATATTGGATACTAGGTCTGGCGTTCCCACCCTGGGAGTTGAACCTGGCTCGCGTGGGGGGAAAGAAAGAAAGAAAGAAAGAAAGAAAGAAAGAAAGAAAGAAAGAAAGAAAGAAAGAAAGAAAGAAAGAAAGAAAGAAAGAGAGAGAGAGAGAGAGAGAGAGAGAGAGAGAAAGAAAGAAAGAAAGAAAGAAAGAAAGAAAGAAAGAAAGAAAGAAAGGGAAGGAAGAAAGAAAGGAGGAAAGAAAGGAGAAAAGAAAGGAATGGAGGAAAGAAAGAAAGAAAGCGGGCAGGCGAAGACAAAGAAGAAAAGAAAGAGAAAGAAGAAAGAAACTGGATCCATATGTCACACCATGCACACAAAAAAAATTAAGAGTGTAGAAAGATTGAGAGATTAGATCAGGAAGCATAAAGACAGTGAGAGAAACATAGGCAGACCTTTGAGGCAGGACTTCGAAGGTATTTTCAATGAGCTACTGCCAGTAGCAAAGATTAAAGAACAAAAAACAAAAATAAGCAAGTGATATTATATGAATATTAAATAATTTTATTTTTAAACATTTTCAGTCTTGTAATACCAATACCATCTCAATAATTTTTTAAAAATTAAGAAAGCAAAGGAACAGACAATGTTTAACAAATAATTCTTATAATATAAACACAGAACTTAGTGTACCAATGGTGATACACAGAATGAGAGTGAAGTGAGTACTATGGTTAGTAGTGGAGGGATATTGGCAATTCGGTATGTATATTGACATAATACTGGTCATTTGATATGTGTATGGTATGATAACATTGTACTCGTAAAGCATAAAAATGTCTTGCTTTGTTTGGGTTTTTTTTATTTTATTTGTTTGTTTGTTTGGGAGCCACACCCAATGGGCAATGGTCAAGAATTCCTTTTGGCGATACTTGGGGGCCCGTATGGGATGCCTGGGAATGAAACCAGATTGTCACATGTAAGGCAATCTCCTAACCTGCTGTACTATATCTTTAGGCCCCTGTTTTGTTTGGTTTTTGTTTTGGGCCACACCCAGAGTGCTCAGGGCTTACTCCTGGCTCTGCACTCGGGCATCACTTCAGGTGGCCTCAAAGAAACATATGGGATGTTAAGTCAGCCTTATATAAGGTAAATGCACAACCTGCAGTACTATTATTTCACTCTGTCCCCACCCAAGTACTGTTTCCTAAAACAATGTGACCTTAATAAAAATAAATTAATATTTAAAACAAAAATCTCTGCATGAAAAACTGGTTAAAATAAAATGACAGAAGCATTCACAGTATTTCAGAAAAAGGACTAATATACAAAATACATAATATACAAAATATACAAAATTCACAAAGTTCAGCAACAACAAAATAATAACTTTGTAAATTCAACCCTCCATATCAAGTCTTATTTCACAGAACCAATATTGAATCCAGTATTTCAAAGAATAGAACTAGAACAATGAATATATTGGTATTCCTTCACAAAAAAAAATAAACAGATACGACTTTTGAAATAAAACTGGATCAATATCTCACTGCATGTACAAAAATGTATCAAAAGCCTAGAGATTAGACCAGAAACATTGAGGAAAACAGGTAGAACTCTCCAGGAATTGGGCCTGCCTCACCTGTGTCTTCAGTGACCTGATTCCAATGACAAAGGTAACAATCAACCCCAAAATAAATAAGTGTAACATATGAGGGTTAAAAGTTTCTTCATGGCAAAAAAGAAAAAAAAATCCCAGATAAAATAAAAATACACCCAACTAATAGAAGATATTTGCATGTAATACTTTAGATAAAGAACTATATCTGAAATCTATCAAGCACTCACAAAGCTTAGAAAAAATAAAACAACTTTGAACTAAAGTAAAAGTAAAAAGTCACAGGAGAAAATAAAACCCAATAACACATTTTAGTGGTCAATACATGTACAAAAAGGTGCTCATTATCACGTTATCAGAGGAATAAAAATCAATGATTAGCTATCACCTCACACCAATGAGAATGGCATATAGAAGAAAAAGTACTGCAAACAGGTATTGTTATTGGTATGGTGGAAAAAGAATCCTCATTCAACATTGGTGGGTGTGTCATCTAGTAGCCCTTATAGAAAACAGACCTTAGGGTATGAGAGATGTGTACTGAAAGTAGATAAAGGACCAATGATAACCATGATAACCTCTCAGTATCTGCATTGCAAACCATAATGCCCAAAAGTAGAGAGACCGTATGGGGAATATTGTCCACCATGGAGGCAGGGGGAGGGTAGGAAAGGGGGGTATACTGGGGATATTGGTGGTGGGGAATGTGCACTGGTGGAGGGAACGGGTGTTTGATCATTGTGTGATTGTAACTCAGACATGAAAGCTTGTAACTATATATCAGGGTGAATTAATAAAATTTTAAAAATAAATTTTAAAAAAACCCAAATCTTAGAATATCAAGTTGGAGGGTTCGGGTGAGTTGGACGAAGGAATGATTAAGTTTATTGGAGATAGCATGGGAACATAGGTGGAGAGTCTGAAATATGGAAAATGGCCAAAAGAGATAACAGTATACATCACAACCATCACTGTCAATTAAAAAGTAATAGAAGATGATGGAGAGGAAGAAATGATCAGAGATGGCACAGTGAAAGGAGCTACTGTCATGTCAGTGGCCATGGAGTGTGGTAAATGTGTATATCATTACTATAACATAAACGCCATTGTAACCTTATTAACATTGGAACCCTATTACCTAAATTATAGCACTGCACTGTATCACTGTCATCCCGTTGTTCATCAATTTACTCGAGTGGCATCAGTAACATCTCCATTGTGAGACTTGTTGTTACTGTTTTAGGCATATTGAATACACCACGGGTAGCTTGCCAGGCTCTGCCACATGGGCAGAATACGCTCGGTTGCTTGCTGGGCTCTCCGAGAGGGATGGAGGAATTGAACCCAGTTCAGCCGTGTGCAAGGCAAATGTTCTACCCGTTGTGCTATCGCTCTGGCCCCTAAGCTGGGGGTGGGTTGGGGGTGGGGGCTGAAGCTAGATATATGAAGAAAAACTTCACTCCTCTATTCTGGAGCAGATTAGAGAAATTTGTCATAGTGCTATATGTTGATGTTAAATTGTGGCAATTTACCATGCTAAAGCCAACCGGATTAGTACCTTTGACCTTTGTCTTGCAGGGGGTTGGTTGCAGAGAATGAGACAAACATATAAGGAGATAAACAAACTATAAAGACTATCCAAGCTTTAGGATCACCTGAGCTAAATGGGTGGTTATTTAATATAATATAACTCTGCACCCTGGTTTCCAACATGTGAGCTACCATTTAAATTAACACTGAAAACAATAAATTCATCAAAATTCAGCAGATATATTAAAAACAACAACTTAGTGCCAGAACTGCGCAGGAGGAAGAGAACAGCGTGGAACACTTTCAAGAGCATCAAAGAAGTAGTTAAGAGGACGAAGAACCTCTGGCTCCGGGCACATCTTATTGACTCCACCATTTTTCCTGCACTAACATATGCCTCAGAGACCTGGGCCCTATGCAAACAGGATGAGAACCCTACTTGGGTATCCCAAAGAGGAATTGAGAGTCATGTTAGAAGTATCACATTTCACTCAAGTGAGAGAAGGAATCCGGAGTTCCGACCTCCGTCAACGGTCAAGAATCAGGGACGCTGTCTCATTTGCCAAGATGTCAAAAATCAGATGGGCTGGACACATAATTCGATTCAGAGATGACCGCTGTACTAGAGTTGTTACCAACTGGATTCCACAGGACGTCAAAAGACCACGTGGCCGCCCACCAATGAGATGGTCAGACTTCTTTGTCAAAACCCTGAATGAACGAGGCTCTTCCTGTTCCTGGAGCAAGCAGATATCATTGGGCTACACATGCACGTGACAGGGACAAATGGAGACGTTACTGGCGCCCGCTCCAGCAAATCGAAGATCAATGGGATGACAAGTGATGCAAGTGATATTAAAAACAGAGACTGGGCTATTCCACATAGCCCTTCAGCAGGCACTCCTAAAGTCTTGACAATTTTCTATTCTATTTTTCCTTTGTTGCCCTCTACAGCAAATAAATAATACTTTATTCTATTATTTCCTGGATTCTCATTTGCTACTCTTCATCCATTCTATTCTTTCTTGGGTGCATTTTTGCTGCCCCATTACAGTCTATAGTCTATACAATTATGAAATTGTTTTGCTTGGAAGACTATTCTAACCTTGGGGTTTTTATGAGGAGAACAATCAACAACATTGAATGACAGCTAGATTAAACTAAAAATAATTCCTGGTTGCTACTATATATAACTCTGGGTTATTTAAAAACAGGAAAGTATCATCTGTCATGATTTAACATCCCTCTCCTCGTTCCAGTCCATACCTACAGAACCAGATTTCAGGTAAACCTCCATAAGGAAACTACAGAGACCTTCTTGAACTTTCTACCTGATTGTTTGTCTCATGTAAATACTTGCATTACGTTAGGAATAAGGAAAAGGAAAACCAACTGTGAACTTAGAACTGGTTCTTCTCGACTCTGGGTGAGAGGTAATGGCACCATTGGTAGAACAATAGAAGAGGGGAATTTTTAATAACAGCTATTGCCTCTTATCCAGCTCAAGAAATGAGTGCTCACAATCTCTGTCATTAGTCCTTGGCTACACAACAAAGTCTTTGAGGAATGAAAAATTACCACCTATCTTTCACTAAATAAGAATGGTGAGTTTCCCTTTTCCATTGTTGTCTCTTCCTTTCTCCACTATTACATAGTAGTGGTTAAATATGCCCTTTGATTCTGGGGTTATAATGGTCTGAGACAAAATCAAAAGCAGTGAAGGAATTCAGATTGAAATGGCACTCCATTCTAGGGCACCAGAATGATAGCAGTACTTCTCAACAAGTAGCTGGATGAGTTTGAGTTGTCTCAGGTCAAGGAATAATGTGCAAGCTTGTGCCTTTGTGGAAGTTATTAGAACTGTGTTAGGTAGAGGTATCTTTGGATGCAAAAAATACATGCAAGGTAGTAGCCAATATGCATAGTTTGTGATAATATATAGACTGACTCCCTGACTCACAAAAATTCTCCCTATTTGAAATTGTCCCTGACACTTGCGAGTGGACCTATAGCAGACATGCATTCCTCAGTTACTGGATTTCTGGCTTCAGATGAACAGAATCCATGATAATCTCTATAGGAAATATATGTGAAACACACAAAGACTGAGGTCCTTGCAGCTAATTATAGGACTAACGTAGAAAAATTTACAAAGAAACTGAGTTCCTTGAAACATTTCTTGCTTTTGCTATTCCTAACAAGGCTCAAATGCTCACTTTTTTTCCTGGGTTCAGTACTATCTACAACTATCCTTTCCAAGAGTATAGACTTTTGCCTCTTGAACAACTTAGAGTCAGTTTCAATAGCTATAACCAAATGAACCACAATTTAATTACTTAGAGAAGAGAATGACTGAGGAATCTTGAAAATGCTGAAAGTTTTCCAACACTGACATTCAGCACTGTTGTAAAAAAATGAGTGTTCTTTACTTTGAACATTACAATATCTTTTGTATGAAAAGAACAGTTTTCAAAATGCCTCTGCGTAATAATTGATATAAACAGTAATGTGTGAAGTAGTGCTCCTGGATGCAGGGGTATTTTTGTGCAATATCATTTATCAGGGAGAGTGTCCTGAGACAGGGAGGTTTTGCTCTTCAGGAGCAGGAAAAATGAGGCAAAGATTTGTATTTGGGAGGGAATACAAACTGGGCACTCCAGAAAAGAAAACTGTAGAGTTCACATTCTCATTACAATGATCGCTATGATGTTACTTTATGATGTTATACTTTATGAAGTTTAGACACTGTGAGTTTTACTTTCCTTCCTGTGCTCTGTGATCATTAGACCCAGTTATTTCTAAAATCACATCCAGTAACATTTTTTAAAAACTATTGGATTAGAGTGGTATATTCAATATTTTCTAACCTCTCTTACTTTTACATTCAATACTACTTTAATTTAATATAGTTGGGGCTGGAGAAATAGCACAGCGGGTAGGGCATTTGCCTTGCACGCGGCCGACCTGGGTTCAATTCCCAGCATCCTATATGGTCCCCCAAGCACTGCCAGAGTTATTTCGGAGTGTATGAGCCAGGAGTAACCCCTGTGCATCGCCAGGTGTGACCCAAAAAGAAAAAAATTAATATAGTTTATATTAACTAACTTATAATTTATAGTAAATTTATATAATTTAATTGTATAACAATATAATTTAATTATATTACTATAGTATACATATAATATACCAGAGTCTCCTGCCCCTTGCGCCTGGCTGTCTTCACTGGGGCCCCTCAGAGGGCGTCAGGTTGAGTTTCCCTCCCTGCCCCTAGCAGAGCCCCGGCAGCCAAAGATCTCCGGAACCCAGCCACAGCCATGCTCAAGGCCACATGTTTGGACGAGCCTCACTCATGAAGGAACTAGCAGAGGAACCCAGGCATACAGGACCTGGGGCTGAGATCTCCAAGCCTGCTTGGATAGGGACTGGGACTCCTCCAACCAGATCCCCCCATTTTTCAGAAGCTAGGCAGACATACCCACAAACTGACCCCCAGCGCTGTGTAATTTTGTCAAAGGCCAAGATTCAGGCATTAAAACAAAGCTCCCAGGTGGCGTTCGACCTCTTACTGTCTAGTTCTCCCTCTCGGAGAACTCGGCAACCTACTGAGAGTATCCTGCCCGCACAGCAGAGCCTGGCAAGTGATCCATGGCATATTCGATATGCCAAAAAAAGTAACAATGATGGGTCTCATTCTCCTGACCCTGAAAGAGCCCCTAATGCGGCACCATTGTGAAGGACAAGTAAAGAGAGGCGGCCAAAATCTCAGGGCTAGGACGAATGGAGATGTTACTGGTGCCCACTGGAGCAAATCGATGAACAATGGGATGAGAGTGGTACAGTGATAATATACCATAGATAGCTCAAAATATGTTCTGTTGCAGGAGAGGCATGAAGGATTACATGTATTCTGTGAAAAATATCTCCAGTGCTTGATTGTCCTGTGGTGGGTTTACAAAGTCATGTTCATGTATGGTATTTTTGAATGACAAAATCACTCAGTGGAATTAATTTGTCAAATGCCATGTGTACTCAAGAAGAACATTAAACTTGAGCTCAGGAAAGGCTGTCAGATTTGTACCAGTCTCTTTGTTACTGATCAAAACCTCCAGATTTCTGAGTGGCAACTCAACATCAGTGAAAAGTTGGCAAATGAGCTGCCTGCTGCCCATCAACCTGCTTGCTGGGGAAAATGTTGTTTAAAAGAAAAGAGCACAAATCAGTGATTTGTAAATATTTGAATTTTTCCAGAAATGTAATTTGTAGCCTAGCGTGTAGGGTATTTGCCTTGCATGCTGCTGACCCGGGTTTGATTCCTCAGCCCCTCTCGGAGAACCCAGCAAGCTACCGAGAGTATCTCGCCTGCACGGCAGAGCCTGGCAAGCTACCTGTGGCATATTCAATATGCCAAAAACAGCAACAACAAGTCTCACAATGGAGACGTTACTGGTGCCCGCTCGAGCAAGTCAATGAGCAACAGGGTGACAGGATAGTAATTTGTGAGTTCATCATTCATTGTCAAGCTCAAGAGTGTTTGTTAAGATTAGAGGGCTATTATTTGGGACCCAGGAAGATAGTTCAGAGGTAAGGCCCCCTTTTTTGTATAAGACTGACCCAGGTTTGATCCCCAGCATCGCATATAGCCCCCTAGCACCATGAAGAGTAATCCCTGTGCACAGAGCCAGGAATAAGTCTTGAGCACTGCCTGGTGCAATCCCTTTGCAAAATTAAAATTACAGTAGTATTATTTTGTAAAAGATTTTAAAGTTTTGAAAGAAAATATCCTGACTAGTTTATGTGCTGATAATAACTGATAACTAATCTTTCCTACTACTTCTAGCTTTGCACCAGGCACTTTACCCTTTTCCCACAGCAATTAATTATCTTCATAATTATCCTCTTAAGAGATCATCACGGTCTTGCAGATAAATAATACATTACCCAGAGAAGTTAACACATTTAGGTCAGTGTTGGAAATTAAGTTGAAACCTGGGAATTCATTTAAAGAGTAAGCAAAGGAACTAAGATTCAGTCCAGAACTTAGAAACTCTAAGCCCACGTTTAGCCAAAACTTTATTTCTTCACAAATATCTATTGACTCTTAAAGTAATGAAACACAAACAATATAGGCATTAACATCTTATTCTCTAGAGCCAGAACTGCTGCGTTAGAATTCTGACTCTTCCACTTACAAGCTTTGTGACTTGGTTTAAGTAACTTAGCTCTCTGTGTCTCCATTTCTTCATTATAAGGTAGCAATAACCATAGAGTCCCTAATTTGAATTTTATAATAATAAATAGCTCAGGTAATATATATAAGGTGATCTGGGCAGTGTTTAACACATGCAAAGGAGTTCTTTTCATCTTATGAGAACTGAATAAGCTATAGAAAGTAATTTCATGTGCTGTGAGGGAGTAGGGGAGGGATTTCCTTAAAAATACAGTGAGGGTCACTTCATAATGATCGAGGGATATGTATGTCAGGAAGAACTCATACTCCTAAACATATATGCATCTAATGAGGGACCAAAATAATGCTTTAAAAGATGCTAAGAGACTTGAAGAAAGGCATTGATAGAAACAGGATATTAGTTGGAGATTTCAACACTGCTCTGTTACCTCTTGATAGATCAACTATAAGCTCAGTAAGGAAATACTTTCTTTGAAGGAAGAAAGAGAGGGGTTCGGTGGATAGAAATCTTACTAAATGTCTTCTCAGACCATAAAGCATTGAAAATAGATGTTAATCACAAACAGAACTGGAGAAACAACCTCAACAAATTAGTCAGCATGTTACTGAACAACCATCAAGCCAGAAAAGAATGAAAAGATTCCTGGAAACATATTCTTGAGGATATGACCTATCAAACTTGCAACAACAGTGTTAAGAGAAAAGATCATAGCTATTCGAGCATTCATCAGGAAGAAAGAAAGAGCGCACACAAATAACTTGACTGTACAACTTAAGAAACAAGAAAATGACCAACAGAAGGAGCCCGGAGCAGGTAGGAGGAAGAAAATAATAAAAGTTAGAGCATAAATAAATGAACTGTAATTTTTGAAAAATTCAAAATATCAATGTAACCAATAGCTGGCTCTTGGAAAAAGATAAACAAAATTGACAAAACACTAGCAAGATTCACAAAGAAAGAGAGAAAACTCTAATAAAATCAGAAATGAAATTGTGGAGTCACCACAGATACCACAGAAATTTAAAGTATCATCAGAGATTACTTTGAGAATCTTTATGCCACAAATTGAGAGCACCTAGAAGAAATTGATAAATTCTTGAACTCTTATGGAAAGAACCATTGCAGTTTCATTTTGGAAAATCAGACTCCATTTTGTGCCATAGGGTCATGAATTTGCAACTTAGTAAGAAAAACATGCCACATTCCAAGGGCATGGGCAAAAATGCCCAGACATCTGACCACAGATAACAAGGATGATTCCAGTAAATGTAACAAAATGTGTTGACAACTCTGTTTCACTTCTGTACCCTCTCCTTGCTTGCTCAAGGGCATGAGAATGAACCTGGCAGGAGACACCCAGACATGTAAGCAGGTACCCAGACCCGTAGGCAAGAGGGAGTAGGGCTTAAAAACTTCTACCTAAAGGCAATCAGGGTTCCAAGTCTCTTAAGCTTGTAAACCCTCAGCATTGAGACTGTAAAGCTTGGAGTTCCAAGTCCAGGGAACGATCTCAGTTTGCAAACCGTCAGCACTGCATTCCTTGTATGAATGCCCTTAGTGCTGGGTCCCTTGTATAAGTGTGTTTTGGTGTGTGAATAAAATCTTGAAATATCTGCCCTGTCTCTGTGTGTCTCATCGCTGATTGCGCCCCAGCTTGTGACCACTTAATATTTGGAGGTTTCACTGAGATCTCTGCCCCCTTAACACTATAACCTCCTAAGACAGAACAAAGAAGATACGGAATGCTTGAAAAGACCTATACATTTCAAAGAACTTGAAATGGTATCAAAAGTCTACCCACAAACACAAGCCCAGGCCCAGATGGATTCACTAGCGAGTTCACTCAAATCTTCAAAGAAGATCTATTGCCAACTCTTTTCAGGCTCTTCATAAAACTCAGGAAACAGAAAAAGCCACAAAACAGTTTCTGTGAATTAAACATTGCCCTGATATTAAAAGAAGACAGAGATACCACAAAAAAAAATAACTATAGACCAATATACCTAATGAACACAGATGCAAAGATCTTTAACCAGAAAATGGAACCATAGCTCATCAAAAACAAAAAACAAAAAAACAAACATAGACCATGATCATAACTTTGTATAAACCTAGTGTTCAGAATATGATTTATTGTTTTTCACACTGCTATGGTTTAGCTCAAAATGGAATTTGTAATATTAGGCTATTAGGCCAAAGTCATTGATTCATTACTTATTATAGTGTTTATGTTAGATAGTTAAATTATTCTAACTTAGTGACTAATAGGGATTTATTGCTATTTGTCTGTAAGTTATGAAGAAGTGAATCACCAATTCAATACCTTGAACAAATTGTCTGTGAATGTTCTGTAGCTTCCATCTCTTAAATAATCTATTTTCTGTCATTATTTTTATCATGACACTGCAAAACTTTACTGATACTGCCAGATGGGCTTCTCAAGGATTTGTATACTTCCCTGGGTATTTAAAATGAAGTCATATTTTTCAGCACAGTTTTAAATTTTTTTATTTGCCAATGTTTTCTCCCTTGTCTGTCATTTTTCTTAGATCTGTTAATAAGAGGAAGCAGACTGCTAGGTTGGGTGATATGCTGGGTCTTTACAGACCATATTTTAAAAAGTGTTTTACAGATGTTGTCAATCTGTACAATTAACAGACAAAGAGATAATGAAAGCAGATTTCTTTCTGTGGATTGCCCCTAACATTTTTATCATAAATTTATTAATATACAATTTTTAAAAGTTTTATCAATGGGATTTTTACCACTGAAGTTCTCAGAAGACTAACTTGCCACATTCACAAAAGGCAAATACCTTCCATCAGTCAATGGCAGGGAGAAAGTGACCTCTGAACTGTATGTCAGGGAGTGATCTAGCTATGATTTACAGTTATTTACCATGAAGCAAGTCCGAGGAGATTTACTTCAAGATTGTCTGAGAAGATAGGACTTGAGAGAGAGTACAGTTGGTCTGGTTCTTGCTTTTCACACAGCAGCCAACCCTGGTTCAATCTTCAGCAACCCATATGGCCCCCAAGCACAACCAGGAGGATCCCTGAGTGCAAAGCCAGGAGTAACTCTGGAGCATCGCCATATATGGCTCACCCCAACAAAACATCTGAAAAAAAGATCAGGGAGATAGGGTAGGGCCCAGCCAGATGTGGCAGACAATTGGAGTTCAATCCTAGGTAACTCATGTGCTGTACAGAGCAAGGAGCAAAACTATGTGCAGAATCAGGAGTAAGCCCTGAGCACTGCCAGGTGTATCTTCAGCCACAACCCCCACCCGCTCAGTCCCCCACAAAGTATGTCTAAAAAGACGTTATCAGGATATTGGAGTGTGATATCCTGTTGCTTACAATTTTAGTAAGAGTCAGATCCCAACAGTGCCAACTTTCTTTTTTTAACTTGTTTTACTTGATTCAAGACCACTGTAATATAATTTCAGTATGATTTTATTATGAGAAGTTTATAATACAACAATGCAAACATATCATTCAATTCAAGTGACAGGAAGAAAGAAGGCTAAGAATTACTTAAGAAGGAGGTTCAAGAGACAGGCTAGCCGACAAACACCAGAGGTCACTGTCACTGTCATCCCGTTGCCCATGGATTTGTTTGAGCAGTCACCAGTAACGTCTCTCATTGAGAGACTTATTGTTACTGTTTTTGGCAGATCCAATATGCACGGGTAGCTTGCCAGGCTCTGCCATGCGGGCTCCATACTCTCGGTAGCTTGCTGGCTCTCCGAGAGGGGTGGGAGGAATCGAACTCGGGTCGGCCGTGTGAAAGGCCAAAGCCCAACTGCTGTGCCATCGCTCCAGCCCCCAAGTCCAGAAAACTCTTCAATTCACAGAGGAAGGGGCCTCTTCTCCTGATTGTGGGTCCCCATGGATCCTCACTGGAGAAGGTTTCAAAACCACAGGTGGGGAATTCAGACGCTATCTCAAATCTGGACAAATCAATACCCAAGTTCATATCAAATTTCAGAGATATGTTATCAGAACCTTTTGTGAATTTCATTTTAGAACCTTTCATATGTCTAAATTTGTCTTTGTGTTTTGAGTAGCAGTTTTTATTAGAAACATAAATCACTCTATTTGCCCTACCTTCGCATCAGTGGGGTGCTCTCCATCTCAGGGACCCCCCTTTTCATCAGCCAACATCATTGCAATGTGAGTTTTCACAGCGTTTTTGATTTGCCAGGGTCATTATAGTGTCAATAATGGTAACAAAAGGGTTCCAGTGAGGTAAAAAAAAATTAAAAATGAGGATTTGCTGCACAACTACTGCTATTTTCTCTCTTCAAGATCTTGAGAAAGAAGATTCTGAGACCCTGGAGAACTAAGACCTCCAGAGATCTCTGAGAAGAGAGGTCAAGTGAGTAGATGGTGCTGCTGGTTTCTCAAAGGAGATGTAAGGAGACCTGGGAAAGCTTCAAACTGGAGTCACTGCGGCAGTTTAAATAAACTGCTGCTGCCAGGTGACAAAATGTTATTAAGGTCACATTGCCTGCAACAGAAATCCAAACAAGGAGAAAAATTAGTAGAGAATGAAAGTAAGCAGGGAGGAATCTGACTCCTCCTAATTGGACATCATCCTCTAACACTCCTTATTGGCAGAGCCTGAGAGAACTGCAAGCAAAGTTAAAAATGATTTAAAAAGTCCCAGCTTAAGAGCACTCACAAATAGGAGAAAACATTAGAGAATACTTTACAAATTGAAAGATAAACTAAACATCAAACACAGAAGATTTGGCTTGGTTTGAAGGGCTTGTTTATGAGGAAATAATCAAGAATATTGTTTGATAAATCAATTGTGGACTGGAGCAGTAGCACAGCAGGTAGGGCATTTGCCTTGCATGCAGCCAACCTTGGTTTAATTCCTTCATCCCTCTCAGAGAGCCTGGCAAGCTACCTGTGGTGTATTTGATATGCCAAAAACAGTAACAAGTCTCACAATGGAGACGTTATTGGTGCCTGCTCAAGCAAATCAATCAATTGTAATGCAAAATGGTTGTTGAGATAATTGCACCCTTGACAGAGTCAGGCACCCAAAGATAGGGGGGAGGGCTGAGAGATAACACAGTGGGTAGGGTACTTTCCTTGCACTCAGCCAACATATGATTCCCCAGTTCTAACAGGAGTAGAGAACCTTGACTTGACTTGACTTGAGCACCTACAGGTGTGGTTGAAAAACCTAAAATTAAGTGGGGAGAAGGGTAAATTATTTGTGGCTTGGGGCTAGAGAAAAACATTTGACATTTGTTACATTTGTTTTGTATTAATAAAAAAAGATAATGAAATAATATGTTAAAAACTAGACCCCAATCACCTAATGCTTTCCTTACTGAGTTATATCAAAGCGTGCCATAATTGGATTTCAGTTATTATTCAGGAATTTTTTTCTTTTTGCTTAGAAGTTTAATAATGTGAAATTTAAATATGGAATAACCTGGATAAAAATATTCAATCTGACAAAATAAGTTTGTGGCTTGGTGTAATGGTGAAAATAGATTCATCAATCTTTTTTTTTTAATGCATGAAGTTAACTAAGAAAATATGAAAATAAAATTAATAATGAGAATGTTCAAAACAGACTTAGAGTCATTAGGAAAATTGAACATATACATTTATATCATGCCAGGCCACTTAGTAACTGAAGTTTATAGCTACATAAATTATCAGCATGGGGTTAGAAAATTTGGAGAGACCATGACCAATTCTATTCAGAAAGGCTGACAAATGATGTTAGATTTTTCACTTCACTAAAACACAGGAATCAATTGATTTTATGTTTTTGTCTTTTTTTAAAAAAGAAGTGTATTATTTTATTCATAGCCTATGTAAACTCTGTTGCTCTCTCATTATAATCATCCTGCTAAGCAGTGTTTCCTCCCCTCCCCACCACTGCAGATCTCAGGGGAAAGCCTCGATTCGATTGGAAGATGATGTTCTGATCCAGCTAAGTGGTTTTTGGGTATGTGTGTGTGTGCATATGTTCTTTCTTTTAGTAAAGGTTATATAGCAGTGATCGCAAAAATAAAGTTTTTCACTTCATCTGCCTTGATTTATGCAGTGTATATTCTTTCAGTACCATTTTTGAGGCCCCAATAATTATGCCACAAGACTTGCACCAGAGGTGCCCCAGAGGAGGACAAGTGAGAGCCCTTTCTGCCCCAAGGGACCCAGCCCTGGCAGCTGACCTCCACTACCTAACCACTGCCATGCTCCAGGCCCCTTTCCACACGTTCAGGCTGAGCCTCACGCATGAGTGAACATATTCTGGAGCGTGCGACACATCATTATAAAGGGAAATGTATATAAATGCCTCTCAGAGAGCCTGGCAAGCTACCAAGAGTATCAGGCCCACACAGAAGAGCCTGGCAAGCTCCCCGTGGCATATTGGATATGCCAAATACAGTAACAATAACAGGTCTCATTTCCCTGATCCTGAAAAGAGCATCCAATCATTGGGAAAAACAAGTAAGGAGAGGCTGCTAAAATCTCAGGGTTGGGACGAATGGAGATGTTACTGGCGCCCGCTCAAGAAAATCAATGAACAACAGGATGAGAGTGACAGTGATAACATTACATTTTTAAATAAGTGGAAGAATTTATAAATTTCTTTAGCAAAAATAAAATGGTATGAAATAAAATAATTAGCTATTTTCTGCTTACATTATTGTCATTTCAAAGGATCTTAAAGATCTTTATAAAAGCTCCTATTATTCATTGCAAGAACCTTAGATATTGATAGAAGTAAATGATATAAAATTCGGGGGGTGAGTGGGGAAGAAGACTGCTCATGAATCTGAGTCTCAGAGATCATTCATTTTGGTATTTAACACTAGTCTTGTAAGATAGAAAGATAGATAGATGGAGAGGACATTCTTACATATAAATTTAGTATTATACATGCTTATGGGTCTAGAACTAAACGACCTGTCATGAGTTTACATAGTGGAAGATTAAGAGTCTCTTGAGAAAGAACTCAATCAGGAAAGAGGAGTTAGTACATAGCCAAGGCCAGTTTTCGAACTGTCATCAAAGCAGAGGATGAGAAATTTGCTACTAAGCTGTTCCTCTAATCAAACACCATGGAGTCATCTCTGTGTTGTAGAAAGAGGTGAGAGGCAAGTAAAACCTTAAAATTTTCTCACCCAACATCCTGTAAGACATGTATTTTTCAACTTAGCATTTATTAGTTGTTTTGGCACATCCCCAGTAGTGCTTAGGGGATATTCTTGACTCAGTACTGGCGGCTGAACCCAGGGCCCTATGTGTAAAAAACTAAGCAGGCAGAAGGGCGTGTGCCCTCACAGGCTCTCCTGGCAGCTCTGTCTCACCGCCCGTGTTTAGTGCTCTGGAACCACTGTGTATGGGCTGGATCGAGACGGCTGTTGGCCAAGGACAGGCGAAGGAAGAATGAGGACCAAGCTGGTTGCTGATTAGTTACCGTTTATTCAATCTTCCATCTTTCTCACATTTCCCTCACTCCTAGCTCCGTCCTCTCTCTCTGGATCTACCTCAGCCTCTCCTGCACTAGTCTCTCCCCCCACTTGTCCCTCTCCATCTTGCCATCTAGGCTACACACAGCCAGGTAGCAAAATCAACATAAGAAAGCCCTTCCTGAGGGCCGGCAGGTTCAAAGGCAACACTACCTAAGGGCATTTCAAAACCCTTGCTGACTGTTAAGGTGTTTGTCTCCTTTCCTTAGTCCAAACACTCATTAACATCTTAATACTAGTTATTTTTGTATGGACATAGCAAGAGATACATTGAGGCTTGTAAAGCAGCTCTCCTGGCAACATCTTGCCACAGACTCAGACCACAGCACTCAGGTCAGATTAATCATTCCTAACCTTAGCAGAGTCCAAATCTAGTTATCACTATTTGGATCATGACAGCATTTGTCCATGACCAAGCTCTTAACTTACAGTTAAGCATTAGGCACTTTGGCCAGGCCCATCTCAATGCCAGGGTAGCACACAACTCACCACTTGCCCTGGGTACGTTCCGTCCCTCGTTGAGTCCCTGCTTTTGGGGGTGCTAGGAAGTAAGGGCAGCTGAGGCTTAGGTCGAGAGAACAGATGCCGAAGAGGAAAATATCATGTAGAGTCAAGTGACTCCCAGGTTACAAAGCATAGCATTTGCTAAGTCTTCCTGTGTCCATACAAAAAGGACATTGCTCTGGATAAACTATGTAAAGGACTCAAGGAGAAGAGAAAAACAATATATACAAGTCAATAGAACACTAAGAAAGAAGCTGTAGCTTCTTTCTTAAGAAAACATAGAGGAATGGGAGCACTGTGATGGGAGTAACCCAATAAACTTAAACTATCAGAGGCTATGTTATCCTACACCTATGCATGCATACCAGCCCTTTAAATTATCTTCCAGCCTCTTAATTGTGTTTTATTTATTTTTTTAACGTCTAGCATTTCTTACCCTCTTCTTTAAATAACAGTACATTCCTTCTCTGTGGAATTGCCATGCCATACATCTGAAATGGTTAGAAATTAATAGATACCAGGGAGGAAGTGGGAGAAACTAAGCACAAGAGGAAGACTGAGAAAAAGATTCTGATAATGGAAGCACCTCTCAAGTTGTAGATTTTCTAGTCGTGTATGGTCATATAACATTCCCATTTTCTGTAGCACTGTCGTGCCGTTGTTCATTGATTTGCTCTAGTGGGCGCCAGTAATGTCTCCATTGTGAGACTTGTTATTGTTTTTGGCATATCGAATATGCCACGGGTAGCTTGCCAGGCTCTGTCATGCAGGTGGGATACTCTCTGTAGCTTGTCGGGCTCTCCAAGAGGGATGGAGGAATTGAACCTGGGTTGGCCGCATGCAAGGCAAATACCCTACCCATTGTGCTATCGCTCCAGCCTCCCATTTTCTAAAGTTCAAAAATTGTTACACAGAGATTAACATAATGTGGAGGAAAGTACCTGAAGTATTTTGCCCTATAGAAACTTTATTTATTTATTTTTGCTCTGGAGGCATGGGTGAGGGGTGAGGGGGTTGAACACATTCAGCAGTGCTGAGGGGTTACACCTGGCTTATGCTCAGGGATCACTTCTGGCAGACTCTGGGAACCCCATGGGATGCCACATGCAAGGCAAGTGCCCTACCCTCTGTACTATCTCTTTGGCCCAAACTCTAGGGGAACTTTATAGACAGTGACCCAGCTTTGGTGCTCAAGTGCTCAGTCACATTTAGAAGGATACATCCAGAAGCATTCCAGGGACAGAGCCTAAAGTCTTAAGCATTTGCAACTGCAAAAACAAACAGCTTTAGCATATCAAGAGGTAATAAAAGAGGTTAAAAAGGCTAATATGTAAAGAGTGAGGGGTACAGTGCTTTGACATGCAAGACAGCACCAGACAAATGCATAACAATAATGTTTAAGTCACCTATACAGTTGTACACATGTTATAAAAGGAATTGAACAGACTGGGAAAGAAGTGAGGGGAAATCACAGATACGTAAAAGTGTAAGTGCTGAAACCCTTTGATGCCTCATAGAAACAAACAAAAATTGAAGAAGCAAATTTCTTTTTAAAGGGAAAGCAATATTTATGATGGTTATACCTGTCAACATGATTCTGATTTTGCTATCACTGTATCACTGTCATCTGGTGCTCATCAATTGCTTGAGCAGGCACCATTAACAATAAAATGTGAGGGAAATGAGTTGTACAAATAAATGAATTATGACAAGAGACAATAGTCACTGAGCTAACCACTGACAAAGGTAAAAAGAGTTTGAAACAGGCATCAACATTCTTTCACTAAATGATTTTTTTTCCTCCTTGAGAGAATCATCAAACTGAGCTAAAGCCAAGACCCAGAGGGACCTCTACACAGTCGAGGAATAAATCAGACTGTGAGGAATAAACCAAAGCAGAGCTCACCATCCTGGAAGTGCAAGCACAGTGTCCATATGTCCTGATACTCTGCTAGTTTCCTTGGCTCTGTTCCCTGAGAAGCCAATTAGCATTGTATCAAGGTCTCAATCCTGTTACAACTCCAAGAAGCAAATTTATTTCCAGGGCACTTATAAAAGAAGAAGAAGTCTGGCTTTGAAAGTTTTTTAAAAAAACTTTATAATTTCATCTTTCTAGCTGTCTAGTAAAGCTTTAGACCGAAAGTATTAACTCTACTTTATTACAAAAATAAAATGAGATAGAATGAAACACCTTGAAAAGCTGGAAGTTATTTTAAAATACATTTTTAAAATTATTTAAGTCATTGATGGATCAAATGGAAACTAAATTCCAGTTTTTTTTGAGAATTATTCATACTGTTTTCTACTGTAATATAGTCCAAATTTCCCCCAAAACACAATTTCGAAAAGACATTTACTCTTATGTTTATTGCAGTACTATTCTCAATAGATGAGATCTGAAACAACCCAAGAGCCCAAGAACACACCCACACACCCACACATACACACACAGACACACACAGACACACACACACACACACACACACACACACACACACCAGGAGCGGTATAGGTATATAATGGAATACTACTCAGCTATAAGAAAAGATTAGATCGTGAACTTTGCCACTGTGTGGCTGGAAGTAGAGGGTGGATGGCACTGAATTAAGTTGACCATTTAAAGAAGAGAAAATAGAGAGTGATCTCTCTCATATGTGCAATATAAAGAAACATAGTAAGGGCATAACAAGTGGCCAATGGCATCTGATTCTGAGAGGCAGCCTACAGATCTGATTTAACCAAAAGGTTGGGGCTGGGGTGGATGCCAGAGGACCGTGAAACATAGGTGCAGGGATACTAACACTCAGTAGGTGTGGTGTACCTGCAACCTTGTTGCTGTCATCATTCTAAATCACAGTACCTAAATCAAAGTTTAGAAAATAAAATATGTGCAAGTCACTACAGTTATCAATAGTGGGCAGAGTGCCATCATCTCTGAAGCTCCAAATTTGAGTGAATAGTATTTCTGTCACCTTTGACCATCTCTTTTCTGTCTCCTCTTGGTATATGTACCCTTATGTCGTCTTAGAATATCCAAGCAATACATAGAGCACACATTCATGCATCATTATCATCATTAACATAGTTGAATCTTTGCCAATCTTCACTAGTCTAAGTGAATAATTTTTTTGGCCCTGCTATCAGTACTGAGTGATAATATCCTTGCAGTATCAGTAGCTGGTGTTTATAATGTCATATCCACTTACTTGGAGTCAAATGCAGCCAAAGCTTAATTTTTAAAACAAAACACGACTAATATAATGGGAATGTAAATAGAAAATATATCTTTGATAATACTTCACGATTTAGCAGTTGTTGCCAGAAATTTAGGCTTCAATCAGAAGACTATCAAAAGATATTGGTAGGCAATGCCTCCTCCCTTGACTATCCATATCTCTTTGTGGAAGTTCCTTCAGACTTCATCACATTTAATACTTTTTAACACATGAAGTTTCTTTTTCATGTTACTGAATGAATTTTTATTGAACTGCAAGGATGTATCCTTGCCAACTAATTCTGACAGAGGATTTAATTTAAGGAGCTGAGCTAATTAAATCATTAACTGATGTGAGAAAACTTAATGAGTCAAATATTTTGGGTCAGGAAATTCTGCATTTTATGATGATTTTAATTAGAGCAGATACTGTGAAATGTTTCCATTTACAACTACCTCCATACTCAATACCATAAAATAGATCCTGGATGTCAGATTGAATGTCCCCATGTTGTCATGAAGGAGATAGTGGTGCCAAGAAGTCAATCAGTTGTGGCAGTGCTTTCTACATAAATCAGTTATTTTTCTTCTAAAGCCTTTTTTTTCTGAAATGCAAATAAGCATCTAATGATCCAGTTAAAGAGAGATTCCTATCGCTACAGAAATCCTGAGTGTAAATTAATTAAGCTTCAGATGGTAAGAAGACCACACCTTCTACAAGATCATTGTCAGTGATGTTAATGCCAAGATAGGACCGAGAAGGTCCTCCGAAGAACTCCACATTGGGACCCATGACCTAGAATGGAAGGAACAGGGTGAGAGACTGAGTTCATCATGTCGACCAAGACCATCCATGGTAACTCACAGTTCCAGAAGGCCGAATCTAAATGTTGGACATGGGACTCTCCCTTGTGGACAGCTTCACAACAAAATTGACCACATCATTTTCAATTGAAGTTTTTGCCTGACTGATGTTGCTGTTGTCCCAAAATTCCAAACGGGATCAGACCACCGTCTCCTTCATGCAAAATTCTACTTCACAGAGCGGGGAGAAAGGACTGCAAAGTTTAAGTTTAAGAAGAGAACTCCCAGAATGACCACCAACTAGGAGCTCTTTGGCACTATTGTGGCAATGTGGGAAGATGCCATCATTGACAACATTGATGAGGAATATGATCGACTGGTTCAGCATCTCCATGTCTGCACAAGGAATGCCAAGAGTGGGAAAGCCACAAACAGATGCCTGTCTTCAGAAACTCTCGAGCTCATTCACCAACGTGGTTTGGCACGAGCCTCAGGCAATCACAAGCTAAGGTCCGAGCTCACAAAGCTTAAAGCTGTGAGCTTTAAGCGATAAGGGAAGACCTCAAAGAGAGAAGAGCAGCAGTGTCGGCCGATGTGGCAGAAGCCGGGAAAAGTATTCGCAACGCTCGCCTGTCCTTCGCCAACTACAAGACCAAGATGACTGCCCTCTGATATACTGATGGATCTATCACATCAATTGTTCATTAATTTGCTCAAGCAGGCACCAGTAACGTCTCCATTATGAGACTTGTTGTTACTGTTTTTGGCATATTAAATACGCCACAGATAGCTTGTCAGGCTCTGATGTGCAGGCGAGATACTCTCGGTAGGTTGCCAGGCTCTCTGAGAGGAACAGAGGAATCCAACCCAGGTCAGCCGCATGCAAGGCAAACGCCCTACCCACTGTGCTAAATAAAGTAGGGACCAGAGTCATAGTACAGTGAATAGGGCATTTGTCTTGCATATGGTTAACCTGAGTTCAATCCCCAACACCCCATATGATCCCCAGAGCCTGTCAGAAGTAAGCCCTGGTCACTTCCAGAAGTTACCCCCCCAAAAAAAACACACAAAAAGTAAAATAATTGCTAGCAGATTTGAAGAAAAATATCAATAGCAACATAATATAATAATATAGGAGAGTTCAGTACCACTGATTGTAGATCAACCAAACTGAGAATAAGAAGAAAGTAGCTTCCTTAAAGAAAGAAATTGAAGATATGGGTTTAATTGATTTCTGTAAAGTTTTCTATACCCCAAAAACTTGGGATAAGCAGTACACATTTTACTCCAGTGCTCGTAAAAAATTTATGGTCACGGAAAGTGTCTCTATAAAATCAAGAAAACAAATAAAAACAAATGTTCTCTCAGATCTTAATACTTAGTCTTCATTTTGAAAATAAACCACAGACAGAATTCTGGGAAAAAACTCAAACACTTGAAAGTTTAATAACATATTACTAAACAATAAATGGGAACAGAAGGAATTTTTTAAAAAGTTTCCCGAATGCAAATGACAAGACATGAGTTACAAGAGTTTATGCAATACGGGAAAGACAGAACTAAGTGGGAAGATCCTAGTGCCTCAGAAAGTCATCAGGAAACCAAGACAGGTGCAGCTACTAAGAGTGGAGGTGGGGGAGTTG
Source organism: Sorex araneus (assembly GCF_027595985.1). Lineage (NCBI taxonomy): Eukaryota > Metazoa > Chordata > Mammalia > Eulipotyphla > Soricidae > Sorex > Sorex araneus. Next base: position 30,479,753 of record NC_073310.1, read on the forward strand.
AGGAGTGATAAAAATAAATAACCCATACACTTGGTTCTAGTTGCACATGTGTAAGAATTTCTCAAAACTCACCACAGCATAGTCTAAAATTGAGTTATTATATGTAAAATATGCACTAGTATTAAAAAGTTATAAGGTAAAAAAGACAGAAAGATTGTGATAAATACTAATGATATGGACATGAAGTGATTTATTTATATATGCTGGCTCCAAATGTAATTTAAAAGAATCAATCCATTTCAACAAAGACCGGTTCCAAGCTGACTGCCCCAGGAATACTGGTACCACATGCTAACTCTAGACCTGCAAGACTTGCAATGGTGTTGAGTTTAGAAGACAGAAGCCATAAAATTCAGAGTGAAGGAAGCTACAGCCCGCAGGGAGAAGGGCAGGTTTGCACAAAGGTGTCTCACTCTTACTTCATACTACAGCCTTTGGTTCTATTCCCATGAACCAAGATATGATATTGTTGGAGTCAGAACAAATATTGGTGCTTTCCATTTACAAAAAATGTTTAATTTGTGGGGCTGGAGTGATAGCACAGCGGGTAGGGCGTTTGCCTTGCACGTGGCCGACCCAGGTTTGATTCCCAGCATCCCATATGGTCCCCTGAGCACCGCCAGGGGTAATTCCTGAGTGCATGAGCCAGGAGTGACCCCTGTGCATTGCTGGGTGTGACCCAAAAAGCAAAAAAAAATGTTTAATTTGTTACCCTTCACACCTTCAAATGACCCCTTACCATAGACATGAAAAGTGACTCAAATGCTGACAGGAATATACATGCTTTCTAAATGCTTATTGATTGAGATTATGTGATTATGTGATGTATAGTACTAGTAGTACTATAATAGTGGGCTTCAGTCTCCCTCCCCACCCCAAGCAGAGCTCCCTCAGCCAAAGACCTCCAGAGCCTAGCCACAGTCATGCTCAAGGCCTCTTTCCACATGTCCAGATGAGCCTCACACATGAAGGTACCAGCACAGGAACCCAGGTGCGTGGGACTCAGGGCTGAGACCTCCAAGCCTGCGCAGATTGGGACTGGGCCTTTTCTGCTCAGATTCCGCATTTTCCAGTAGCTAGGTGGTCACAAATAGGGACTGCCCCTGGCATTGTGTAATCCCACCAATGGCCAATATCCAGAGACTATAAAACCAAGCTCCAGGAAGCACACAGCCGCAAAGCCATTTTATAGCCTAGTTTTCTCTCTGGGAGAACCTGGAAAGCTACCGAGAGTTTCCTGTCCACATGGGAGAGCCTCGCAAACTCCCCATGGTGTTTTCATATGCCAAAACCAGTAACAATGGTGGGTCTCATTCCCCTGAGCCTGAAAGTGCCTCCAATGTGGCACCATTGGAAAGGACGAGTAAAGAGAGGCTTTTAAAATCTCAGGGCTAGGAGGATTGGAGATGTTACTGAGACTGCTAGAGAAATTTGACTATCAACAGGATGGTGATGATGATGATGATGATGATGATGATGATGATGATGATGATGATGATGATAGTACTATTAATAATGGTTTCTCATACACTCTATTCCAACAACACACCCCTCACTAGTATATCCCATTCTCTCTCCTAAGGAGCTCAACATCCTTCCCTTTCAGCAAAGACCCTCCTCAACTCAATTGTATAGATCAGTTTTCCCATTATTGGACTTTTGCTACTAATTTGACGTGTACCTTTAAGACCCACATATGAGAGAGATTTTTCTCTATCTACCCTTTTTTTTAACTGACTTCACTCAGCATGATGCTCTGTTGTTCCATTCAGGTTGCTGCAAATTGTGTGATTTTTTTTTAGAGCTCTATGATATCCAGCTTTGTATATGCACCACAATTTCTTTACCCATTCATTTGTAGTTGGGCTGTTTCCTTTTTGGGTTATTTCCCCCCCCAAAAAAAATATGGGTACTTTTTCTTGGCTATTGCATGAAGTCAGTGATGGACATGGGTATATAGATATGATTTCCAATTAATGTTTCTGTGTTTGGGAGATAGATATCATCAAGTGATATCACTGGGTCATATGGGAGTTTTACTCCTATATTTTGACTCCTATTTATATTTTTTTTCATAAAGCTGAACCTGATGACATTCCCACCACAGTGGATGAGTATTCCTTTCTCACCACAACCTCACCAATTCTAGCTGTTTCCAGACTTTTATATGTGCCATTTTAACTGGTGTAAATGATATCTCATTATTGTTTTGATTTGCATTTCTCCAATCATGAGTGACAATGGGTACATTTTCATATGCTTGTTGGTCCTCTGTCTTTTTTTTTGGAAAATGCTACATAAATGACTTTTGTAGAAAACTGACTCATGTTTTAAGTGGAAGCTTTTCATCTATTAAAAATACTTCAAATTGGTGCTTGAGCAGGTAGGGTGCTTGATTTGCACTCAGACAAACCAGGTTTGATTTCCATTATCCATTATGGTTCCCTGAGCACTGCCAGGAGTGATTCCTGAGCATAGAGCCAGAAGTTATCCTGGCACACACTGGCACATCACTGGCAAGCTACCCGTGACGTATTTGATATGCCAAAAACAGTAACGATAGGTCTCATTCCCCTGACCCTGAAGGAGCCTTCCCTCGTTTGGAAAGACAAGTAAGGAGAGACTGCTAAAATCTCAGGACTGGGAGGAAAAGAGACATTACTGGTGCCCGCTCAAGTAAATCGACGAACAACGGGATGGCACTGACAGTGATACACACTTGCTATAGAGGATGGAAAATATAGTTCTTGGGCAATATATACTGCCATCCTGAATAAACTGGGGTTCTCTAAGGTAGAAGGGAAGAAATGATACTGAGTAAGGTGTTGGCAGTCCTTTGACCCCGTGGTAGTCTTCAGCATTTCCTCTGCTGCATCTGTTTCACCCTCCATGATTCCTTTCTCATCCATTCCCTTCTTCACTTTTCCTCCATGTCTGTGTCTGGAGTGGTCCTGAGAGTTCTCCCAGGGTTTTATGGCACCCTTCAAGAACTAAGAGTTTGGGGCCTTGATCATTCAAAAAGCAGAGCTTAGATTCTCTTGAAAGTATAAATACCTCAAAGAAAGAAATCAGCTTTCGTTTATCTGGTTTCCATTCCTATATTTTGCATTAGCAATCTCAGATATTTTCTGGTTGGTTCAGTACATATCAAACTACTTGCAGTTTCTGTTTTTTTCCTCCATCTTTTAAGCATTGTTGTATTCAATAAAGCATAACTATTTGCATCTCAAAAAAGTTAAGCTCTTCCTACCATGACAAAATATTAACTAACCTTCACCAAAGTTATTAGGGAACCCTAGAAGGGAGGTATCAGAGAAAAAGAAGATCTCCAATGTGCTCAAAATAAGAAAAATACATTTTTGGGGAAGGAAAACAGCTTTTATTTGGAGTTGTTTGAAGGTGAGGATGTAGGGAAAGCAAAAGAGATAACATACTCAAGGGAGAACGAAGGTTTCTCGGCTTTCCCAAGGGTGGAGAGAGCCTCTACATGCATCCTAGGGTTAGATAGGAAAGGACATATCTCCAGAGGGGAGATGCAGGTGGCACATGTGCTTGGGTGACACAGTGTGCTCAGCCACGTGGTCATGAACAGTACATGGGCTCGGGCAGCATATGAGCCGGAAAAATACATTTTAAGTGAAAGTATTAAGATAATGGAACGTTAAGCCAGTATTCACAGAATGTTGGAGGCATGCAAAATATTCTAACTTGATTGGATATGGTAGGCAAATCATCAGCTCCCCTCAAAACTGGCCATCTCCTAATTCCCAGAAATTCTAAATATGTTGTTACATGGCCAGAAGGAATTACAGTTAGAGACAGAATTGTTTGGTGATCCTTAAAAGTTATCTCCCTATAGCAAAAAAAAAAGTACATTTTAATTTAGGTGTAAACTTAAATAAAATGGTTTTCTATTATATAACTCAAAAATGTATAACTTTATTTACAAAAAACATAACTCAAAGATGTATAACTTTATTAAAAATTGTGATAAATCATATGCAAAGCATTAGTGAAGAGTATAATTAGAATGAAGACATTACAAATAAGAAGACTAAATAAGAAAAATCCAGATAATTTGACAGGCAACTATACTTCTAGCCTTTTTAATACCAAAAATTGGTAAAATTTCATCTTCAAATAGAGCTGATAAAATTGGTACAGGCTGAGGTTGGGAATAGAAGAGGGCATTTGTGGGTTAGGAGTGACCAAAAGCTAACAATTGATCGATTTCTGAATTTTCCTTCAACTCAATAGTTATCTTAACCTCAATTGAAGTGTCTGATTATCATTTAATTTGAACTAAAACTATGGCTTTGTGATTTCCAGAATTTTACAACGATGATCTATATTCTGACTTAGTGGGCATTATTTATAATATCTCCTATAGTCTCCACCAATAAGGTTTTGGTAAATTAACAATAGAATACATTTACAACTTATAATAAAACTTTTAAATAGAAATTATGAGAGGATGATAAGAAAAATTTGTATTGACCGAGAAATAATGAGATTGCAATATAATCAAGAAATTCTAGGGGCTGGCGTGATAGCACAGCAGGGAGGGCGTTTGCCTAGCAAGCGGCCAAGCTGAGTTTAATTCCCAGAATCCCATATGGTTTCCAAGCTCCGCCAGGAGTAATTCCTGAGTGCAGAGCCAGGAGAGCCCCTGTGCATCGCTGGGTGTGACCGCCCTCCACAAAAAAAGGGAGGGGAAGCAATTCTAGAATAGGAAACATGATTGGATAAAAATTCAAAGGTGAAGTACTTGTGTATGCTATACGGTGAGAGCATAGAGGAGTTTTGAACAATCCTACCAGGAAGTGGTCAAAGTTTCTGGTCATTTTTTAAGAAATTGTCAATCATCAGACTGTGAAGTCCTCTGTAACAATCAGCAGATGCCCTTTAGGGTTTTTTTTTCTAGTCTCTCATAGAAGAGGACAGGTTTATTATTCTTTCATAGTCACTGATAAAAAGAAATCAATGAGTGGGTGTAACTTCCTTAGTCTCAAATACCTATGGAGTTGAGTCATGCTGTTGAATCAGGCCACTAGCTTTTCACCTACAATCTCAACATTTTAGTTTGGAGCCTAATTCAAGGTAAGGTTCCACAATTGTACTTGACACCAAGTTACAAATATTTTTTATTAATATGGATTTCCTAACCATGACAAAGGAAAGATCAATAGAGTATAAAAGTACTATTATCAATTTTAATGAGCACATTTAGTTTTCAGATTAAACAGACATTTTAAGTCTTGTCACCAAACTCAAAGAGGAATGTGCTATGTTAATTTTATTTTAAAGTTTTTAAACTCATATGGACAAATGTTTTATTTTTGTTATTTGGGCCACTACAGTCCTGTACAGTGGTCATTCCTGACAGTGCTCCAGAGATCGTGCAATGATGGGGCTGGAACCTACGCCTCCTGAACGCAAAGCATGTTTTCAGAGCATAGAACTATCTTTTGTTTTTATAATTAACTTATTTAGTTTTGTTTGTTTGGGGCCACATTCAGTAGCGCTCAGTACTTATTCCTGGCTCTGGGACTGGATGACTCTTTGTGGGGCTGAGGGGGACCATATGGGGTGTCAAAGATCAAATTCAGGTTGCTCACATGTAAGGGAAGCACTCTACTTGGTAAACTATGGCTTCACCTCCTATCTTTTATGTTTTAATTGAGAAATAATTGACTTGTAACATGTTTTTATTGAGATATAATTGATATAACATTAGTTTCAGAGATATAATGTTTTGATAAATGTATATTTTGAGAAATGTTTATCATAAGAAGCCTAGATCATCAGACTAGCTACAACAACTAGATAACTAGAGATAACCCCAGTAACAAGATGACCTATCACCAGTTAAAGCTTCTTTGTCTTGTGATGAGGTTTGATTGAAGGGAGGGTCCACACATGGCGGCACTCAAGGCTTAACTCCTGGCTCTGCACTCAGGGGTCACTCCACTCCTGGAGGTACTTGACAGACAATAGGGGGTTCCAGAGACCAAACTCAGATTGGCCGAGTGTGCAACATAAATACCATACATGCTGTATGATTTCTCTATCTCTTGATCATTTTTAGCATCACATTTTAGCAACTTTCGACTGTATTATTATTAACATATAATAATATTAATTGCAGTCACCATGCTGTATATTGCATCCCTATGACTTAGGTGTTGCATTGTTTAGATTCACATAAAATGATACTGGGTAGTATTTGTCTTTGTCTGACTTAGAATAATACAGTTAAGACTCAGCCATATTGTCACAAATGACAAGGTCTCTTTTAGACAAACTTTATTCCCGCTAGCATGCACTATTTTCTAGTTGTTAATGTTTTTTGTTTTTTTTTTTTTTTTTGCTTTTTGGGTCACACCCAGCGATGCTCAGGGGTTACTCCTGGCTTTGCACTCAGGAATTACTCCTGGCGGTGCTGGGGGACCATATGGGATGCCGGGGATCGAACCCGGGTCGGCCGCGTGCAAGGCAAACGCCCTACCCGCTGTGCTATCGCTCCGGCCCCTTTCTAGTTGTTAATGTATGAAACAACTGCCTCGAGTAAAATTATGAACTAAATTCTGAATATATTTCTCTTTACCACATTTTGTTCTCTCATTTGCCTCCTTGACTTATTATTAATAATCAATTTTTATTGCTGCATGCTCTGGGAACTACATTTCAAAAGAGTGAATGAAGAGGTTCTTCACTGCAAAACATTATTGTTTTTTGTTGTTTATATTAGAAATTAGGAAGTTATATCTGAGAATTTATCTCTTTTTTTTTAATCTCCTTATTTCTGGGCACTGAATTCTAGATGCATCGATCTCAAGGTCTCAGTGGGAGATTTCTTTCATCTTCATGCAAGCCTGTTACTATCCTACTAAGTTTCACGCATTGCTTTACTTTCTGTCCAAGAAAGCATGTTGCCCAGATACAAAAGATTTATCTCTTTATTTTATCCTAAAACAATTTTTAAAATGCATATTCATTTTCCTAACTGGCTGGGAAAATTTAAAGCACTGTCCTTGAAAAAAGCACATGCCATCTGCTGCCCCTCTGCTCACGGGGAGAGGGAGTGAACTGCCATCCTCAAGCTTGGCTCTGGGCCCATGCCATGGCCAGGAGAAGATTATCTATGTGGCAAGAAAATTCCTAACCCATGAGGATTTCACAGAAGAATCCTGGAAATGCGTAAGGGGAGTTTTCTATAGAATGAACAACTTTTTAAACTATTTGTTTTGCAATCAAACGTGATCATTTTATTGTCTCAAAATGTCACCTCTCACAGTCAAATGAAATCACAAGCTCATGTATGATTCTGATTTCTGAAATGAAATTGCCACTGACCTGGAATTGATGGTTTTGTAACCATAAAAATGAAAGAAAGATTTCTTTTGCATTTCACATATTCTTGCCCTAAAAATTGAAATAATATTTATTGAATCTAGAATTCATACTAAAGAATTGTTTCGAGGAATGCCTTATCCCCACACTGATACAACAAATCATAAAAGGCCAGCCTAATATTATTTGATAAATGTTTCATTTACCTCTCAAGTCAAATTCAAGACTGTGAGCATCAACAGAAAAAAAAAAGCAATTTTCAGTACAAACTGTCTCTCAGGGATGTCTTCATTTAAATTTTTAACTAATGAAATTTCATTTGGGCAGTTGCAAATATATTGTTATAATATATCACTGTTGAAGGAATCAACAAAGTTTGCTTTTCCTTATGGTACCTACAGAATATTAAAAATTCAGAACACTCCAAGGAATAACACATGTCATTGGACCACCCACCACTAAATTTCAGTTTTTAACTGACTAGAAAATGAAACTTGGCACCTTCAATAAAAAAGAAGAAAAACAAAAAACCTGAATCAATACACTCATTTGTGTCCTGGACACTGAAATTAATGTGCTTACTAAAGTTCTAGCCCACTTAAAATTATGCCTATTTATCTTCTGTTTTCTTATTCACCTTTAATTTGATTTAAGCTTTAATAGGAATAAGAAAAATTCACTTTCTTGCAGTTTCCATCATTTCATGTTTCACTAAGGAACATTACTATGTGCATATCGCTGAACCATAATTATAACATAAACCAAAACCATCTTAGTCCTTAATCTTTTCTATAACATGCCTTAATTCTGGTTTCAATATCATCTTCTTTGACCTTATGGGAAAGTTTTATTTAACAATTAATGATTATTTAGTATATCTGCCATACCATCAAACTCTATAAAGGGTACTGGTAAGAACAAAATTAAATGCTTAACCTCCTGGTGGGCTATAGTTACTGAAGTATTTTTTTTATCTCTTCAGTACCTTAGTTTCAAGCATATGGTGACTTTTTAAAAAAATCTGCTAATGTACACACATATATACACATGTGTGCTCTCAAACATTTCTTCAAGGCAGCATGGCAGACAAATTAGAGACACAGCTCTCCTAATAAAACTTGTTAGCCCTGCTAGCCACCATTTTCTTGACATCATTGATATGCAAAAGACTTTGGAACTTTGTAATTGGAGAGAGAGAGAGAGAGAGAGAGAGAGAGAGAAATTTACTGCAGTATAAATCTAACAGGAACAAGAAAATGGGTACAATGGAGAAGACAAAATGTATGGATTCTGTTATCTCCTCCCTTTTGACACAGTTTCAGCAAACATTATTAGAAAAAATGAGCCAAGTTTATGCCAACTGTTTCCCAGGGTGATTTTTGGAAATTCTGGAAAAACAGTGAGCCCACTTTTTTTCAAAATATATAAACAAATGGCCAAAGAGCATGTGAAGATAAAAGTTCTATATCATTAATCATCAAGGATATACAAATCAAAATAATAATAAAATACCACCTTATACCATAGATACTGGCACTCATCAAAAAGAATAACCAGTGTTGTCATGGATGCAGGTAAAAAGGAACCCTCATTCACTGTTGGAGGACATGTTGAATGCTCCAGCATTTTTTGAAGATAACATGGGAAGTCCTCAAAACTGAGAAACTGAGCTTCAATATAACTCAGCAAATTCACCCCAGGGAGTACATCCTCAAGGGACGCAAAACCAATGCAGAAAAGACATCTGCACTCCATGTATTTGCAGAACTATTCACAATAGTCAAAATATGGAAACAAACCATGAACCTGAGAATAGATGACTGAATAAAGCTATGGTACATGGAATCCTCCTTGGCTAGGAGAAAAGATGAAGTTTTGCAAGTTGCTGCAACACGGATAGATCCGGAAGGTATTAGGTTGAGTGAGAGGGACAGACACTGAATGATCTCACTTAATGTGGGATATAAAGAAATATAGAAGGGAATAACTAATTCCGAAAGGCAATAGAAATAAACAGCAGGAAAACTGGTTCTTAGTAGAAAATTTGCCAATGGAGAGAGGGAAGGGCAGATAGGTCAGGGAGGAAAGGGACCACTACAAAAATGATAGAGTGAGGTGACTCTGGACCAGGACTAGGTACTGAAAGGAGGTAAAGTGATACCCTATCAGTAACAATATTGAAAACCACGGTGCTTAAAAGGTTGGGAGTGGGGGGAGGATAAAAAATTAAACATAAAAATAATATTTGAAAATAAAAATAAACTTTTAAAAACAAGACATATGTTCAAAACCATCAAGTACATAGGAATCAACTTAACAAGAGATCTCTATACCTTAAAAACTATGCCACTTATAAAAGAGATAGCAGGTCTTAGGAAATCGAAAAATATCCCATGCTCTCAGATTGAGAGAATCAATGTTGTCAGAATTACCATTCTAAATTCTGAAGACATTCTTCAAAGACTTAGAAACAGTCAAAATAAAGTTTGTACTTATCTAGAAGTTGATCCATTGAAAAACTTAGGTATTTGGGTTTTGTGACTAAAATCTCCTGGGTCTCATGGAGTTGCGGATGACCTATCTCCCCCAGTCTCCCTGTTCTTCTGGAAGCCTGAATGTCATGTCCAGGAACGACCTCTGGCACCAAATAACCGACCATGAACTGGAAACTCAGATGAATCTCAAAAGAGATCAACAAGTTGCAGAGATGTTTCTGAACCTTGCACCAGGCCCCGTTATCTGGGACACCCAAAGTCAACATTCAGTTAAAAGTTTAACTCCAGCTGTATTATCCCATTCAAAATTTTAGAATTCCTGGAGTGACATTTCAAACTCTGTATGACTGATGAACCGAGAGTAACACACCATGTTGGATGCAATGCAAAACACAAGGCAACAAATCTAAATTAGGAAATTGTAAACACACAAGGCTTAACTGGTAACAACATGATAGTAATAATCTTCTGCAAGGGCTTAATGATTCCATGGCGAGATACAACAATATTCAAACACCTTCTTCAAAGGAAGTATTATTTCATCATCTTTAGAGAATTATTACAAGCAATATAAAATAAATTATTGAAGGCCTTATATAGGGGCGGGTTTGAGGGATGGTTGAGATAATATAATATAATGGTGGTGAGAAGGTGCACTGGTGGTGGGACTGGTGTTGGAATACTTAATGTAATAAATAATGAGAAACTTTATAAAAATAAATAAATAAAATGATTTTTAAAAATAATAAAGTTTGTATGAAAATAACAAAACAGGGGTCAGAGTGATAGTAAAGTGAGTAGGGTACTTGCCTTGTCAACTCAAGACAACAATAAGAAATCATCTCACACCAATAAGAATAGCATATATATATATATATATATATGATAAGAACAATCTGTGTTGGTGAGGATGCGATGGATAAGGAACTCTCATCCACTGCTGGTGGGAATGCTGTCCTTTTCAACCTCTAAGAAAAACAGTGTTGCTGTTTCTCAGAAAAGAAAAAATAGATCTGCCATATAATCCAGAATTTTTTTCGAATAACATATGCACATGATTATTCGTTGCATCACTTAGCTCAATAAGTAGGATATGGAATCAAGCTAGGTGTCCAATGACATGTAGATAAGTGGATAATGAAGGTGTGGTATATTTACCTAATGAGATACTATATAGCTGCAAGGAAGAATGATATCATCAATTTGTTACAACTTGGATGAAACTAGAGAATAGCATGTTAAGTGAAGTAAATCAGGACAAAAACCAAACAATATCACTGATCTGTGGATTTAGAATAGCAGAATAAGGGAATGCAGGATTCCAAAGTGAGGCCAGTTAGAGTATCCTAGACCTAGATTATATGAATGTTAAGGACAGGGAAAGAAATACAAAGACGGGAAAGTAGAAGAGTTGGATAAGAGGTAACAGAGGCAGAGGGAAGGGGTTTCGAACTCACTGACGTGTATGGTTGTGGTATATCTATATATCTAAACCATAGAGCCAACCACACTGAAATCATGAATTCCAAACTATGAAAATCAAACATAAAAATGAACCTTTCAAGGAAGTGTGCTGGGTTGGTGAGAGGAAAACCTGGGGGTATTGATGGAAGAGAAGGTAACTTGTGGTGGGATTGGTGTGGAACATTGTATGCCTGAAATTCATCTACCAATAACTTTGTAGATTATGGTGCCTTAGCAGATAACTCATTTTTTTAAATTTTTCAAAGAAATATGAAGTCATACGGTTTTCCAGTAAGTGATTGTGGTTAAAGGGTATCATGATGAGTGAAGTCAGTGAGTAGAAGAAGGACAGATACATAACAACCTCTCATTTGTGGGACATACAGAAACATAGTAGCAGGTATAATAAATGGGCATAAACTTGAAAAATTGTTCTACAGAACTGAGCTTTCCAATGGCAGGGACATAGCTGATGTGATGGGAGGAGACACAAAACCAGTGATGGTGGAAAATGGACACTGTTAGAGAGTATGGTATTAGAAAGCTGTACAAAAGAACCTATTATAAATACTAGTATAAAGCATGATGACTCAAATAAAATTAAAAATAAGTACAAGCAAAAGATCAAATGATCAGAGTAATGATGCAAATATAATAGATTATTTCATTATCTAACTCTACTCGTTTTTAATGTGTCCTTCAACTTTTGTGATCTTATTACAGAAATTTAGAGTGCAAAACAGCTTCCTTTGTTTACTAGAAACTTCAATTTAAATTTCTTGGTCATTTTGTTATTCCACAGAGAGTTTCCATGGCTTTGCTTAATGGTATAGGATGCTTCAGTTGCATATCTTTCCTTTATCCTGAGATTAGAACTGGAGATATGATTTTCTTCAGAATTACTTTCTGTCACATAGAATATGAGGATGTTATATAGCACTCTAGACTCTAGAAGGTTTGATAAATATCTGATATTTATTTCTTAAATCTCCTAAAATTTCACTAAGGCTCTTCCAAGTGGAAAACATCCATTAAATGTCCTCTACACTAATGGATAAATATGGTAAACATTGCCTCTCAGGCAAACAAGCTATGATGTAACTTACACTCACTATAGCCTGAATTCCTTTGACATATGTGGTTTTTCAGATAATTGAGTAATTTACACAAATAATACATACAAATTTTGATGGCTTAATTCAATATGGGCCATATGAATACCCTATTCATGTTTCATATTTGCATTGTCACAAATTAAAGCAAATAAATGTTGTATTGCATATGTATAAATTATATGTATATAACATAAATTGTATATGTTGTATTGTTTTGGCTTTCTTTAAGGATAGCACATACTGCTTATCCAAACTGGGAAAAATTGCCTGGTACATATCTCTCATTTTAAAAATGAATATATGGCGTTCACTGAGAGAATAGAAAGGCAGATGCCTATCTAGATTTGACGTTCCTCCCTCCTCCAATTAAAGATTTGAGCTTCTGGGGCTGGAGCAATAGCACAGCGGGTAGGGCGTTTGCCTTGCATGCAGCCAACCCAGGTTCGAATCCCAGCATCCCATATGGTCCCCCGAGCACCGCCAGGAGTAATTCCTGAGTGCATGAACCAGGAGTGACCCCTGTGCATCGCCGAGTGTGACCCAAAAAAACAAACAAACAAAAAAAAAAGATTTGAGCTTCCTTTTTCCTTTCATTTCATCCTCCCATTCTCTACCGAATGGGGGAAAAATGATTGAAGGAGAGGGTGTCTGTAATTTGTGTTGGGATAAAGAGCTATGATTATAGCCAAAGCATGAAGCTACTAAGTCCAAGATAAGATCAATGACATGGTGGATCCCAACCCACAAGTCAAGGACCAAAAGGGCCATTCAAAACACTCATACTCTATGCTTCACTTAGCTTCTTCCTATGTCAGCCTGAACCTCTCTTTTTTCTAGCAAAATTTAAAGGGGATCTGCTATAGTCAGTCAGTAGCAGGCTGTTAGCCTATATTTACAAGGGTCTGTAGTGAGTCTTTGTTACCACGCCAACCACTATCCCATTCTATACCTGGGAGAAAAAAAATTTCATAACTTTGGTTCTCTTAGAGCTTTGTACATATATTGAGATGTAGGAAACAACTAGTAAAGCACAAAAATTATAGAGTAATAAGCATTTTTTCATATTCTTATTTTCATCTTAAAAATTTACTTTTAATAAATGTAACAAATCACAGAAGGATTTGGCTGTGGTTCTAATTGAATTTAATCACAAATTTTGATAACCTTGAACTCATGCACCGAGTCTAAAAACATCCTTAAAAACAGAGATTTGCTAATGATCCCACCCATGAATGGGATGAGGAAATAAAATTTTTCCCAAAAAAGACATTTGATGGCCATCAGGCATATGAAAAAGTGTTCTTTGTCACTCATGAGTAGGAAATGCAAATCAAAACAGCAATGAGATATAATCACATACCAGTGAGAATGACAGATATCAAAATGTGTGGAAATAGCCCATGTTGGTGGGGCTGTTGGTTCCCTTATCCACTGTTGGTTGGAATGTAATCTGGTTCAGCTTCTAGGAAAGCAATATGAAAATCTTAAAAAATAAGAATAGAACTCCAATATTGTCCAGTAATGCCACTTCTTGTTATCTGCCCAAAGCACACACACACAAAAATTTTGAATGACTATATGTCCACCTATTTTCATTGTTGCGCTTATTATAATAGCCAAAAATACAGAAACAACCCAAATGCCCAACTACAGATAAATAAATGAATCAAGAAATTGTGGTATACAATAACCAAAAGGAGAAAGGGAGAGAGAGAGAGAGAGAGAGAGAGAGAGAGAGAGAGAGAGAGAAGAAAATACTTGCCATAGAGGCAGGCAGGGGCTTGGAGGTTAGGGGTGATGGGAGGGAAGCTGGAGACATTGGTGCTGGGATATGTACACTGAGGGAGGGATGTCAGAATACTGTATGGCTGGAATCTAACTATAAACCGCTTTGTAAAGCTCTATCTCACAATGATTCAATTAAAAAGTAAGAAAAAAGAAGAAGTTGTGACATATATGCACAGCAAAATGCTATGCAATTCTAAGAAATAACAAAATCATGCAACTTGCAGCAACATTTGTGGAACTAGAGAGCATCATGCTGAGTGACAGAAAAACAGGAATAGATACATAATGATTTCATATGTGGGACTTAATGATGCACAGTGAGGTAGCAACAAAGATCCAAAGGCAACACAATGTGAAATTTTATTCAGACAATTGAGTGGGGATGGGAGTGAGAGGTGTTAGGTTCCTTGGAATGAGATGGATACACTGATAACAGGTGTGGTGTTGGATCATGTGCATGAGAAACCATTACTAATAGCTTTATAAACCTATTTACACAGAATCTCAATTAAAATTTTTTAAATGAGAGATTCAATTTCATCCAGTGCTGTTCACATTATGTGAATCTATTGTTTCTCATATAAAAGTACCCATCAGACCTCAGAATTGTTTGCCTTGGACATGACCAATCAGGCTTCAAACTCCGGGATGCCATCTGGTTCCCTGAACTTCTCCAAAAGTGATCCTGAGCAAAGCTCCCACCAAAAAATTGAAAGTTTTCATGGTACACACAAAAAAATCAAAACAGGAACAGAAATTGTTTTATTTTTTTTTCCTCTCTCATAATGGAAGAAAACCGTGAGTCAGAAAAAACAATCTGTTGGAAACACCACTGAAAAGTACAGCAGAAAACCTGCAATTATTCAGAAGGAGAAATTGCATATGTATAAAACTTAAGCCCAGAGAAGGTACAGAAGGAGAAAAGAAGGTACAGAGGTGTGATGACGTGTATGGTCCCTGTCTTTCATCTTCAAGCCTCATTCACAGCTTAGCTGTCCTGGAGGGTCCTCTCGGCCTCTCACAACTACTGCAACATCCACACAACAGAATGACAAGAATAACACCACGACCAGGAATAAAGCCATGGTCATTTCACTTTGCCAGTTAACTGTTTAAGCAAATATGCCTCGCTATCAGATAGTCTAATTCTCCTTGCCTATAAGTGTCTCCTTTCTTCCGTTTTGATTTTTGGAGGTTTGATTCAAATATGATTGGTCCTCTAGTAATCTCATGTGAGAAGAGAAATGACAATGGGGGCACCATTCCCATGGCAACTGCCTCTTGCTTTTTGTTGACAGTTTTGTTGACAAATGAAGTCCTGAGTCCTGGATCCTGCTCTGGTTGGACCATGTATCTCTGGCAACAATGGCATTATACAGAGCCCAGTTGCCCTCTCAGAGTTTACTCAGGTCTAGCCACACGTACTGTGTTCACACGCATCATTCTCTTAAGAATCATCACAGGACTTAGAGGTGGAATCCGGAAGATTTTCAACATGTCCTTTATGGTAGCCTATACCAAAATCAACCTTTTAAAAACTGACGAGGCCCTTGTTTCAATATCGTTTATCTGTATATTTGAAAATGGAGTGTATCAATAGAAATTTCAAAGTACATTAATAATGACAAATCAGGAAACCACTGCCATTGGGAAGACAGTTTGTTCCTCATAGTTCGAAAGAAAATGGAAAACACCATACACTAGAGCACTAAGTAAAGCAGTAGGGATGGTCGAGAGGCATAAAATAGCTGAAAATTGTTATTATGGTTAATGTCAAAATTACAGTGAGACAGGATAATCTTATTTAGGATTGACTGGTTGAGATAGATTCAGGGTAATGACATATGCTGGTCCTAACTATATGGTCCTTGACTCTCATAGAATGAGGACAAGTAAATGGTGGTCCGGGTGTGAGTGTCCAATAAGGAAGGTGAGAGTGAGAACTGGAGATAAGTTAGTGTTTCACAGCACACTCTCAGATGGATTGTTCACTCTCACAATTGACTTATCTTGGGAGGAGCAGTTCCTGAAGATTCCAAATGTCAAAGCACCAGTAAACAGAAATTAAAAGCTGGCTAACATTCATCTTGACTTTCTCTTTCCTCCACAGTTTTCTATCTAACACTTAATTTTACTCTCCTGCCACTTATCACTGGGAAGAATCTTTTTGTCTACTATTTCCGTGCCTATGGAATGCAAAAACATCCAATGTGAGGTTATTTTCTCTCAAGAAGCACCCAGAATTTTTAAAATTTTTTTTCTTTTTGGGGATCACACCCGGCGCTGTTTAGGGGTTACTCCTGGCTCATGCACTCAGGAATTACTCCTGGCAGTGTTCGAGAGACCATATGGGATGCTGGGAATCGAACCCGGGTCAGCCGCATGCAAGGCAAACGCACTACCCGCTGTGCTATAACTCCCTCCAGCCCCACCCCCAGAATTTTTTTAAATTTTTATTAGTGAATCACAGTGAGACAGTTATAAACTTATGAACTTTCATGTTTGCATTTGGTTTACATCCCTCCACAAGTGCCCATTCTCCACCAATGTTCCCAGTATCCCTGTCCCCACCACTCCACCCTGCCTCTGCCTCCACCTTCCCTTTTGTTCTCTCTCCTGTTGGGTGTTGTAGTTTGCAATAGAAGTATTGAGTGTCCATCATATTCTGTCCATAGTCTACTTTTGCACACCCAGAATTTCTAATCTCTTAAATAACAGGTCTCAAACCAAGAGGCAAACCTCTTTAGTTAATGCATTCAAGAAACTGAAAGTCCTGTATCTACGTTTACTGACATCCAAATCAAGAATAGATAGAATTAATAAAGCTACTGTCTTTGATCTTTACAAGAATTGCAGAAGTTTATTTGCTTCTCTTAAAAATATAGCATGGGGACTGGAGCGATAGCACAGTGGGTAGGGCTTTGCTTTGCATGTGGCCAACCGGAGTTCGATTCTGAGCATCCCATATGGTCCCCTGAGCACTGCCAGGAGTAATTCCTGAGTGCAGAGCCAGGAATACTCCTGCCCATCGCCAGGTGTGACCCAAAAAGCAATATATATATACATATATACACATATATACACATAAATATATGAGTTACTGATATAAACTATTTTTGCTCTCTTCGCAGAGCTAAACCAGACCTACAGTGAAAAGAAACTAATAAATACTTCAGAAAAAATATTTAGACATGACTTAATTTTACTTATACTTTAAAAGGCATCACATTGTACACATTGTCTAATTTTATTATCTTAATATTTATTACTTAATATTTATTATCTTAAAATATTATTTTATTCCCAACCCAGTGAAACTAAAATTATTATCCAAACTTTCAGCAAAGGGAACTGCATTTTGCAGGCTAGCATTATGTCCCAAAGACAATCAGTAGGCTGACAATCAGTTCAGATAGCTAACAATCAAGGAATAAGCCTGTTTTCATGAAACCTAGCCCTCTCTCTGTTAACACATTGGTTTAAAAACACTAATAGAGGGCTGGAGCGATAGCATGGTGGGTAGGGCATTTGCCTTGTACGTGGCCGAACTGAGTTCGATTCCCAGCATCCCATATGGTCCCCTGAGCACCGCCAGGGGTGACTCCTGAGTGCAGAGTGAGGAGTAACCCTTGTGCACTGCCAGGTGTGACCCAAAAAGCAATAAATAAATAAATAGATAGATAAATAAATAAATATAAAAACACTAATAGAGGGGCTGGAGCAATAGCACAGCAGTAGGGCATTTGCCTTGCACGAGGCTGACCCGGGATCGATTCCCAACATCCCATATGGTCGCCTGAGCACCGCCAGGAGTAATTCCTGAGTGCAGAGCCAGGAGTAACCCTGTGCATTGCCGGTTGTGACCCAAAAAGCAATAATAATAATAATAATAGTAGTAAAAATAACAACACTAATAGAGCAAAAACAGCTACTACTAGAGAACATATTCAGTTTTTAAATACTTATTTTCTCTTTCTTGTTTATCTTGGGGGCTGAGGGGTTTACGAGACAACATCCAGCAATTCTAAGTTGTTTGCCTTAACTCTGTGCTTAAGGTCACTAATGCCAAGTGCCTTAGTCCCTGTACTTTATTTTTGGCTGTCTCATTATTTGATGAGAAAACAGCACAATAACTAGAGTAAGAATTGTGGCAGTGGGGAGAGGGGAACTGGTATACATATATATATATATATATATATATATATATATATATATTTTACAGGGAGACTCTCAAGCAGTTTTCAGGAAGCCTGGAGGCCACACTCCTCACAATACTTGTCTTGAGTGGGTCTAATGGTTCAGTGACTCAGAGATGTGACTCATGGATAGCGGTGCCCAAAGTCCTCCAGGACTACACCAGGCTGTGCACTAGAGGCTTGGAATGCCAGGGGCGGAGCTTTAGACCAAGCATCTGCCCGGCATGTGCTTCAGATCTTTGTGCACTCTCCCTGGAAACTGAGCAAGAATTTTTAAACCAGAGAAAGCTGAGAGTTCTAACCACACGCTTGCACTTGCTAAATAGAAGCTTTTAGATAAGTTGCTTCTTCGGAGTCTCAATTTCCTCACTGATGAACTGGGGATAGTAATGATACTTTCAAGTAACAATGCTTTAACAAATAATGCAACTACAAAGGTGTCTGGCACAAAAATAAGTAATTTAGATATCAATGCATGTTATTATTACTTATTGTTATTTCACAGTTTTTTACCATGTTTATTCAGCCAACATTTATTAAATTACATATGAAGAACAAGAAAAGTTTCCTAAAACATATACTTTTAAACTAGTTGGAGACTTCACTGAACAAAATAAGCTACAGGAAAGAGTACTAGGTGCTGAGATCAGTGTGGTGGTTGCAGGGAGGATGTTAAGAAAGGGTCCTCAAAGCAGTACACGGCATACATTAGTGTGTAAGTGCCCTCGCTGGGTTTGACACATTGTTTTTTTAAAATTAAATTGATATGGGGCTGGAGCGATAGCACAGCGGGTAGGGCGTTTGCCTTGCACGCGGCCGACCCGGGTTTGATTCCCAGCATCCCATATGGTCCCCTGAGCACGTCCAGGAGTAATTCCTGAGTGCAGAGCCAGGAGTAACCCTTGTGCATCGCCAGGTGTGACCCAAAAACCAAAAAAAAAAAAAACCTAAAATTAAATTGATAATTAAAAATGTTTACTTAACTAGCAAAATTTACTGTCATCCCGTTGCTCATCGATTTGCTCGAGCAGGCACAAATAATGTTTGAAAGCAAATTCTCCAAGTTGTGGCAAAATCACCTAGGATCGAAATCAGTTCTATTACTAGTGGTTGGAAACATGAATATTTGGGATCAATTTACCTTGGTTCAAAGATAGAATTAAATGGAATAAAAGCAGTACCAGAGTCAGACCAAAAAATATCTGAGGGCAAGAACTGAGAAGTTTAAAAAGATCACTTTCCCTTCCTATAACAGAACTACCAAGATCTTAACTAACTACAAAGATGAAGATTGGGAGGAGGACTAAGAAAGAATTAGGCCCTTGCCTCCTCAAAGCTGAAGCCAAAGCCAAAGCTTTGAAGGCCACAAGAGCAGTGCTAAGAAGGCATCCACAGCCACAAACAGAAGATCCGCACGTAATCCATCTTCCAAAGACCCAAGCCGCCTCTGCAGCTGCGAAGGCAGCCTGAATATTCCTGGAAGAGTGCTCCCAGGAGAAACAATCTTGACTATTATGCCATCATCAAATACCTTCCCTCTTACCACTGAGTCAGCCATGAAGAAGATAGAAGATAGCAGTACACTTGTGTTCATTGCGTTTGTCAAACTCAACAAGCACCAGATTAAACACACGGTGAAGAAGCTCTCTGACACTGATGTGGCCGAGATCTGCGGGAGAGAAGAGGCATATGTTGAGCTGGCTCCTGACTGTGGATTCATGTTGCCAACAAAATTGGGATCATCTGAACAATCCAGCTGGCTAATCCTAAATACATTTTTTTACACCATAAAAAATTATATACTCATAAGAGAACACAAAAAAATTAAAATCTGAGGAATTCAAAGAAATGTTTTTCCATTAGAATAAAAAAATGAGAAAACTCTATCTTGCACTTATTAATAGGAAATAAGCAAACTATTGTAGTGAAATTTGAAATTAATCAAACTCTGGCCTTTCAGTTACATATTTGAAACATCTCTAATTATTTAAGGTAATATTTTTTTTGAAACTCTGCCATTGCATAGTTAGCTAAGGTCTAGTAATCATAATTAATGTTTATGCTTTCTCAGCTCATGAATATAATTACCAGCCATCTCCTATGACTTGGCAAAGGAATGGCCTAAGGCCAGTGAAGTGTCACCTTACCCAGCAGCAATAGTTTATATTTGAGAATGTGTGCTGAACTGCAGTTTTATCTACCTTTTTTGTGCATTCTTTAAAAAAGCACAATGTCACAAAGTAGTCATTAACTTCCTTTTAGGCAGACAGGGATCTTTCAAGCAGTGCTCAGGGATTAAAACCCATCTCTGTGCATGCAAAGTTTACATACTTGACATTTTAACTGTTTTTTCAATTCTTATTATGATTGCTTAAATATTAACTTTAAAATAATATATGACATCAACTTGGTTAATTGAAGTCAAATAAACTTTTGCACTAAATAAATGTCACAATAAAACCTTACACACTTTCCTTTGTCCCTGCATTATAAAGCATTATAGAGAATAAAACCCTATAAAGATATCCA
Organism: Sorex araneus; assembly: GCF_027595985.1. Lineage (NCBI taxonomy): Eukaryota > Metazoa > Chordata > Mammalia > Eulipotyphla > Soricidae > Sorex > Sorex araneus. Next base: position 30,500,693 of record NC_073310.1, read on the forward strand.
TCATATTTTTCAAAAAAAAAAAACCCAAACACTCCTGGCATTCATATGAAACAATAACCCCCCATGAATAGCTACAGCAATTCTTGGTAAAAAAGAAGATGGGAGGCATCACTGTCCCCAACTTCAAAGCTTACTACAAAGAGGTAGTAATTAAAACAATATGGTATTGAAGGGCCAGAGTAATAGTACAACGGGTAGGGCATTTACCTTGCACTCGGCCAACCCGGGTTTGATCCCAAGCATCCCATATAGTCCCCTGAGCACCAACAGGAGTTATTCCTGAGTGCAGCAGAACCAGCAAACCATCTCATATGGTCCCCCTGAGCATTGCCAGACGTGACCCAAAAAGCAAAATAAAAAACGCCTATATGGTATTGGAATAAAGACTGACAGATCAATGGGATAGAATTAAATATCCTGACTCAGACATTCAAATATATGATCATTCATCTTTGATAAAGGAGCAAGAAATATGAAGTGGAGCAATAAAAGCTTCTTCAAATGGTTTTGGGGAAAATGAACTTAGACCTCTACCTTATATCATGCACAAAAGTCAGATCAAAATAGATTAAAGACCTCAATATCAGAGCTGAATCCATAAGGTACATGGAAAAAAAGTAGAAAAAAACACCTATGACACTGAAGCTAAAGGCATCTTCAGAGATGAAACACCACTGATCAAGCAAGTAGAAGTAAAGACAAACAAATGGGACCACATTAAACTAAGAAGCTTCTGCACCTCAAAAGAAATGGTGACCAAGATACAAAGATAACCCATGAAATGGGAAAAATAATTTACCCGATACCCATCTGATAAGGAGTAAATATCAAAGATATATGAGGCACTGGTCAAACTTTACAAGAAAAAAAAACTATAACCCATAAAAAAATGGGGAGAAAAAAATAAACAGAAGTTTCCTCAGAGAAGAAATTCAAATGGCCAAAAGGCACATGAAAAAAATGTTCTTCATCACTAATCATTAGGAAGATGCAAATCAAAACAAGAAGATATCACCTTACACCACGGAGGCTGGCACATATCCAAAAGAACAAGAGTAATCAGTGCTGGCACAAATTTGGGGAGAAAGGGAAGCTTATTCATTGTTGGTAGGAATGCCAATTAGTCCAGGCTTTTTGGAAAACAATATGGACATTCCTCAAAAAACTAGAAATTGAGCTTCTATATGACCCAGCAATACCACTTCTGAGAATATACCCTGGGAGCCCAAAAACACACAGCAGAAACACCATCTGCACTTCTATATTCACTGTAGCCAGAATCTGAAAACAACTTGAGTGCCCAATAGCAGATGACTGGATAAATAAATTGCAGTATAGCTACACAATGGAATACTACACAGCTGTTAGGAAAAATGAAGTAATGAAATTTGCTTGTAAATGGATAGACATGTGTAGAATAATATTGGTTTGTCCTTTCTGCCTTGTCACAGGGAGTTTAGGTTTATTGGATTACTCCCATCACAGTGCTCCCATTCATCTGTGTTTATTATCTCTTTCTTTGTGCTCTGTTAACTTGTAAATATTGCTTTTCTCTTCTCCTAAGTCCTTTGCACAGTTAATTCAGAGCAATGTCCTTTTAGTACGGACACAGGAAGACAGTTAATGCTATGACTTTATAACTTGGGAGTTAATTGACTCCAGATAATATTACCTCTGGGGCAACTGTTCTCTCAACCTGAGCCTTAGTTTCTCTTACTTCCTAGCACCCCAAAAGCAGGGTCCCGACGAAGGACTGGAGAGACCAGGGCAGCAAGAGAGAGACTAGGGCAACAAGATGGAGTGCGGAGAGACTAGCTAGGGGGATAGAGGGAGAAGAATGTAGGGGAAGAATGCAGGAGAAGCACGTGAAGAGATGAGAGATGTGGCTGCAGAGAGATGAGCAGAAAAGAACAGAGACGGGAATGAGGGGCAGCGTGAGACTAGAATGGGGAGCTTAGTGAGACTGGAACAGGCGCGTGGGGGGAATGGAATAAATGGCAACTGATTATTAACCAGCATGGCCCTCATTTCCTCCTTCGTCCACCCATGGTATGGCCACCCTGGGTGGGGGAGCGGCCCAAGTCCACAGAACCCAGGAGCTAATAGAGAGAGTCAGGGCTTTCCCTAGCCGCCTAGTGATTATACAGACATGAAGAGTGTTATGCTGAATGAAATGAGTCAGAAGGAGAGGGATAGATATATAATGACTGTACTCTGGGCTGGAGCGATAGCACAGCGGCATTTGCCTTGCACACTGTCGACCCAGGTTCGATTCCTCCATCCCTCTCAGAGAGCTACCAAGAGTATCTTGCCCACATAGCAGAGCCTGGCAAACTCCCCGTGATATATTCGATGTGCCAAATGTAGGGAGCCATTTTACCTTACTGATCTTATCCTGTCACTATTTGTTTAATCACTAGCTAACCCCATGCCACACCTAGCAAAGGTTGCCACTCCTAATCGTACTGATCTTATCCTATCAGCATTTGTTTATTACTAGCTAAATCCCGTGCCACATCCTGCATTTCTATTGGGGGTCCTGGCACCACCTCCTCCCAACAGGGAGGTATAAATACTGTAACTGCCATAGAACAAATGCCTTTTCTCCCTCCTCCGGGCTCTGCGTCTGTTCTTTCGGCTGCGCCCTACGAAGGGTTTTCCCTGCTGAACAGAACGAGACCTCCACATCGACTTCCACACCAAAAGTAGTAACAAGTCTCACAATGAAGACGTTACTGGTGCCCCCTCGAGCAAATCGATGAGCAACGGAATGACAGTGACAGTGACTCATTTGTAGGATATAAAAAAAATAAACAGTATGAGACTAATATCCATGGCCAGGGAAAACAGGGGCCAGGAGGGCAATTGTTGGAAGCTTGTTACAAATGTGTGAGTGTTGAACGGCAGATAGGATAGAGAAGGCGCCAGTATGATAATAATAGTTAGAAATGATCACTCTGAACAAGAACTGAGTGTTGAAATTGTGTTTCAGAATTTTTCAGTACCTTTTAGTATCTTTATTTCAAACCATGTAGACCTTTCAGTATTCATACAGCAAATCATAATGCCCAAAAGGAGAGAGAGAGAAAGGAGAGAGAGGGTGGGGGGGGGTCCCTTTATGGTGAGAGGAAACTGGAGACATTGCTGATTGAAAATGTACACTGGTGAAGGGACATATGTTGGAACTGTGATTCAATTGAAAACATTGAATTAAAAAATGTAATTCAATTTAAAAAAGAGAAAACAAGTTGTCTAAAACCTGGATCCTAGAATTATGTGGTACTTTGAAGATACTCCTTTTCTTTTTTCTTTCTTTTTTTTTTGTTTTGCTTTTTGGGTCACACTCAGTGATGCTCAGGGGTCACTCCTGGCTCTGCACTCAGGAATTACCCCTGGCTGTGCTCAGGGGACCATATGGAATGCTGGGAATTGAACCCAGGCCAGCTGCATGCAAGGCAAATGCCCTACCCACTGTGCTATCACTCCAGCCCCAGAAGATACTCCTTTTCTTAAAGTGCTTGTCTTTATTTTATTTAAAAATTTTTTTATTTTGTTATTGAATCACTTTGAGATATACAGTTACAAAACTGTTTATGATTGAGTTTCAGTCATACAATATTTCAACACCCATCCCTTCGCCAGTGTACATATCCTGCCCCAATACCCCCAGTTTCCCTCCCGCCCCACCCCATGGATGTGGCCCCAAAACTTAAAAAATTCTTAAATAAAAGAAAAACATGTATTTTGGTTATAAAATGAACCACATTATGAAAAATGCTAGGCAAAAAGAAGTGTCTAATTAGGTTTTGCAGGATCACAGGACCACATGTCTCTTCAGAAAGTAACTCCTTCACGAACAGAACATACAGATATACCCACTCTTTTTACAGTTGCATGCTACTCCCTGGTTGGTCCTTGCACTGAGCTCTGGATCTTCTTCTTTTATTATTTATTATGCTATATCCACAAATGAATATGGCAGTTAGTAACCCACAGGTTGGTAGGACTTGTTGCCATTCATTGGGGGCCAGCCTTGGTTTTAGCTGCTCAGGAGCCAATAGTATGCTCCTTTAAGCTGAAACAGGCAGCTTCCTATGCTCAGAGAATTACTTCATGCTTTAGGGCCCTCATTTCTCTTTGTATTTCTCTTTATTTCTCTGTTTCACTTTCTTTTCATTTATCTAGATTTTGTATCTGTTCCTGAATTGTGAACTCCTTTTCGAGTCCTGAAGCCTAAAGAACAACAGAGGAGTGCTCTATTTTTACCACAAATGGCCCTTTTTTAAAAAAAAAAAAATTAGAGTGGGAGGGCATTGATCTAACTTCCACCTAAAATTCAATTAAAAATCATCCTAGGTGCAAGTAAAAAGGGTGCAAGTAATATGAACATAATGGGAGAATGAAGGGTTTTTTTTTTTCTCCCTTTAATCCCTTTTTCAGTAAACACCCTATTAAACATTCAGCCTTCAGATGTTCCAAAACAAATCAGCTTAGTTTGGGCAAGCAGCACCATGAAAAGCAATTTTCTGATGTTAATTGTAAGGATGTTTTCTTTTCACAGAAACCTTCACAGGCAAATTTGGTGAGAGCCAATAAAATTTTCAGGAGACTTTTTTTCCAGTCAATTGTTTTCATTATGTAAAAAATGGAATATTTTTCAGATTGTAATATGGTGCCAGTGAAATGATCGCCTTCAACTGACAAAGTTGGTGCACACCGTGGTTGGTCTTTGTCCTGAGCTCTGGATCTTGTTCTTTTATTATTGATTTTGCTATATCCACATATGAATATGGCAGATAGTAACCCGCAAGCTGATAGGACTTGTTGCCATTTCTTCGGGGGCCAGCCAACCAATGTGTATCAAGTTCCAAGATCACAAGATCTGTTCACCAAATTCTAAGATTTCAACCATTGGTACTGAGGTCCATAGGAAAGTATAATAGGTATTGTTTGTAAATGAAAGATTTACTTCAGGGCAACTGTATCTCTGTCCTTCCTCTATACCCAAACTAGTAAACTCATCGAGTACCCCAGAGGCAAAGGACTGTTGGAAGAAACTGTTATCATATTTTATTATCGTTGGTGTAGGAGGAAAAGGAAGGCCTCACCAGTGGTGCTGCCAAGGACTAGGCCATAGTTGTTGTATGCACTCAGACCTACCCCAGACTAAGGCACTGGGGAAAATTGGTGTGTGTTCTGGAATTTCCCGCAGAGTAGGGTGTAGTCCCTCCTTCATGTAGATTGGTTTCTGGTCATCAATCCAAAAGGCTTGCATACTGGGTGGTAAAACTCTACTGTGGATATTGTGTTTGTGCCCCCACAACTCACAGAAGTATCTGCAGGCTAAAGACATGCAGTAAATGTCAGAAGTGGAATCAAAAGACATGGCATCGAGTCCTCCCTGAATTGCCTTTTGATGTTTTTTGAGATAGGGCAAAATATCCAAATTCTTAGTCTCAAACTCTCTACTGAAAATAAGGTCAAGGTGTGTGTTATTATGAAAGATCAAAAGAGATGATGAAAACAAAAGTACTTTATAGATTTTTAAAGCACCTCGTAAATGTAGGATTTGTTTAATTGTTGCTAATGAAAACCCATTGTGCCAAGGATTCAAAGACTGCTGACAGCTACGTAATATTTTTGCCTTTAATCTGGAACCTTCTATCTGAAATGCTGATTCCAAAAGAAAGCTAATTTCCTCCCAGGAACAAGAGATAGAATATTAAGGAGACTGAATTACTCATATAACTAGGAGCCAAATACCACCCAGGCAGCTCTAGGTTATCATCTCAGGGTTTCTTCTGGTTATTTTCATCTCAGATGTAAATCAGAGTTAGGATTATGGAGAGCTTACTATTTAAAAGTTTATAGCAGCACCTGGACCATTTACATAAATGATTCACACAGACACATACATACCTTTAGTATCTGAATGAAATGAATAGACACATGATGGAGAGAGAAATGAGCTCATAGATTTGTGTCAGCAGTAGAGAAGTTCAGGAATTTGATGGACAATCTACTAACTAAAATTTAATACCACCACTTCATTGTGGATAGGGAGAAAAAAATTTTTTTTCAGATTTTAAGTGAAAGGGAAAAAATTTATATACCTTTGTAACTGGCAGGCTATCCTAAATAGAGGGGGAAAATTATGTTAAACTAGTCATTAGAGTAACAAACCAGGAGCTGGAGAAATTGTACAGGGACTAAGGCACTTGCATTGCTTAAAGCTTGCCCCAGTTTTATCCTGACTTTTGCTAGGAATTCACCAGAGCAGAGAAATAGGAATAGTTTATGAGCACCGCTGGATGAGTCTCCAACAAAATTCAAGCTTTCTTTTTTTTTCTTTTTTCTTTTTTTTTACTTTTTGGGTCACACCCAGCGATGCTCAGGGGTTATTCCTGGCTCTGTACTCAGGAATTACTCCTGGAGGTGCTTGGGGGACCATATGGGATGCTGGGGATTGAACTCAGGTCGGCCGCATGCAAGGCAAATGCCCTTCACTCCAGCCCCTCAAGCTTTCATTTTTAATGAGTCTATGGCTTCTTCATATCCTAACTGAACCTATTCAAAATGCATATTTTGTTCAAAATGAGTGAGTCCCCGAGTGTGAGAGGCCTGACCAAAATGCCAAGATTTCAGATTGCAGACAGAGAGGGGAGCCAAGAACTTAACTGTTAGTTTAAATATTATGAACCTCATATTCAACCATATTTACAGTTTACGATGAAGGTAGAAAGGGAGTGGTTTATATGAACGTGAGCACAGGTTAGTCAGTTTCTAATTACTATGTGTTATTTGTTGAAACAACAAATTCATTTGAAGGAGTAAATCGACTCTATGAAGTCCTAGTTAAGAAAAAAAATCGAAGGGAGGGCATATTCAGAACTGCCAAAATTGAAGATTTGCAGCTCAAGAGATAGCACAGGGGTAAAAGCACATGCTTTGAATAAAGCTGACCCAGTTCATCCTCAGCACCTAATAGTCCTCTGAGCATCACTGGGTGCTGCCCCGGAGGCACTCAGGGCACAGGGAAGTGTCCTAGGTAACCCCCAACCTCAGAGTCTTAGCAGCATCACATTCTCAGGCCTCACACTGAGTTGCTGGCTTAGTTGGTAAAGAATCACCTGGGCCTTGGGGTCTTCTAAGTGCTGCAGGGGAGCCCCACGTCCCAAAAGTGTTGATTTAAGCACATTGTCCATTGTAAATTGTGCAAAAATAATACGCATTTCAAAATACTAAGGCATTTGTTTATACATTCAACAGATACTTCCTTAGCAACTAATGTGTATAAAGTCCCAAATATGAAAAACGCACTTTTAGTGACTTAGGCAAAACAGATGACTGCAACACAGTTTGTGGGGTGCTTTGACAATGGTGGGTGGAGAGCAAGATGAGGTGGTGTGGGAGAATTGTGGAAGGTTTCCCAGATATGGGGGTATCAATCCCAGAGTAAAGTAGGTCTATTCAAAGAGGTGGTCTGTGTCCATAAAAGGAGCTGGTGGCAGAAAATTAATTAGACACTGCCTCCATCATCAGAGAAGTCTTGTTAAGAAAGAGAAAGAACTGAACCGAGTATAAATAGCAAGCTAAGTGATGCAGCCATTTTAGGTACTGATGAAACCATCTTGTCACAAACCAGTAACACAGTCTGACATCAGAAGCTGATTTGTGGACTAAACTTTGAGCCCTATCCTGAAGGACAATTCAGAGTTACTCAGAGGAAAAGCAAAGAGCAGTTTCCCACAGAGAGAACAGCCTTGGAAATCAACCCAGAGTAAGTCCAATGGGATTTAGAGGGGAAGAGGCTGGAAAGTTCACAGGACTGGAACCTTGAATTTTAACTCTTTGTTGTGTTGGGGTTTTGGGGGGTTTGTTTTTTGGTTTTTTTTTGTTTTGCTTTTTGGGTCACACCCGGCAATGCACAGGTGTTACTCCTGGCTCTGCACTCAGGAATTACTCCTGGCAGTGCTCAGGGGACCATATGGGATGCTGGGAATCGAACCCAGGTAGGCCACGTGCAAGGCAAATGCCCTACCCACTGTGCTATTGCTCCAGACCCATGTATTGTTTGGAAGGGGGTTAGGGACAGATCTGGCAGCATTCAGGGCTTACTACAGGCTCTATGCTCGGGGATAACTCCTGACGTGCTGGGAATTATCCCCGACTCCTTGAAGGGCCAGGGATTGAACCGAAGCCAATCCCATGCAAGACATATTCCTTAATCCCTGTACTATCTCTCCCGAACACCTGGCCTTTTAGAAAGAAAAACAGAAGAAAATGAGCTCAACCGTGACACCTACAGGGCATTTCCGGAGTCTGGTTTTCTAAAAACAGTTTCTTAAACTGAGGGGAAGGAGAGTTGCACTGAACACAACCTGTATCTCTGAAAGTGAACATGACCAGATGTAACCGAAGTAACCAAAGAGAGGAGGGGAGTTACTTCTAGGCCTGCTACTCACCTTCCTCACTGTGGTCAGAAACGCCATCCTTTGTACAATTATATGTTCACTCTTGGGGACAAAGCCAATAGTACAACTGGTCGTGCTCTTCTCTTTCATGTGACCCATCCAGGTTCAAACCCTGACATTTCACACGATCCCCAGAGCCCGCCAGGAGTGGTTCCTGAGTGCAGAGTCAGGAGTAAGCCCTGAGCACTGCTGGTGTAGCCCCCAAACAGCAAAAACAGCAAATTGCATGCTCTCTCTAATAACTGCCTCTTTAAATACAAATCTGGGAAAGGACAAAGCTTAAGGTTCAATCAAGACCTAACTGAATTCACTCACTGACTGCTTTCTTCCTAGGACAAAGATTTGCTCCGTGTGGTTTCCCAGGCTCCCTCAACGTCAGAAACTCATTGAGGAAAAAGTACACTGAGGAAAAACTCATTGATAAAAGTTAAATTACACACTCGCTGTGTCCAAAGCCGATGCAAGAATGTCCTCTGTGGACAAACTCATGTGAAGATATGGGCAGGTCTGTCTTTTTGCCCTTTGAAGAATCTGGGTGGGTTTGTAATTCACAGAATAATCCTCCAAATAGTGTAAGTAAATATGGCTCATGTATACCTTTGCTGGAGATATTTATCTTAGAAGTAGTCCGTTTTCCAAGGCCAACCCCCTCCCGCTACACTGTGGCTCCTGTGTTTCTCGAACTTCACCTCCAGGTGACTCTCGGGACGGCTTTTTCAAAGAGCAGATTCCGACCCATACCTCCTGTCACGTGCAGAGGACTTGGGCTCTGCTGGTGGCCTGGCTGCGTCTGGGAGGCCTGGAGTGTCTTCCAGCAGCAGGACAGCGGGCTGGACGCTTGCCTTGCACTATGTGGTCCCCTTGCCCCCAGTCCCACCAGGAGTGATCCCTGAGCACAGACCAAGTGACTCAGCTGTGGCCCCAGCACCAACAACAAACCCAAACTAGCATGTCGGCTTATGCAGAGACTGACACAAAAGACTAGATACTCCAAAACAGATATTTATGAGCCTTTTTTTTAAGTAGTCGGCAGTGGAGCCGAATTCCTGGGCCAGCCGGGTGCCAAGTAAGCACCCTACCCACTGTACTATCTCTTCGGCCCTAACCTTTTTTTTTTTTTAATGAAGAAATCATTTGTATTTCCCAAACACAACTGCTCCCTCCTCTTCAAGGGTTTGAATGAAGACCAAGCCCCGAAGGAGGCTTCTCCACCTAGTCATCTTCAACTGTCGTGGGGGGTTTGAGTCTCTGGTGCTGTGTCTGCTTTTCTCCGGTTAGCCCGGCCACCCCAAGGCCCTGCAGTGGGGCTTTGGCTTCCTCCCGAATCCCGAGTCAGCAGGTTCCTCTGGGGCGCCTATTCCCCATGTTTGTGGAGTGAGTGACGTGTGCCAAGAGGCTATTCCCATCACACGCTGTTTGTTTATTGTTTTTTAAATTTGCGTGGTTTTATGGTGTTTTTTTGTGGTTGGTTGGTTTTGGTTTGGGGTCACACCTGGCTGTGCTCAGGGCTGACTCCTGGCTCTGCTCTCAGGGATCACTCCTGGAGGTACTTGGGGGACCCTATGGGATGCAGGAATCGACCTTAGCTGGGCTGTGTGCAAGGCAAGCACCCTCCCCACTGTACTTTCTTTTAGCCCAAAGTTTTATGTTTTCTATAATTTTATTTCTTGGCGTTTGCCTTGCACGCGGCCAACCCAGGTTCAATTCCTCCATCCCTCTCCGAGAGCCCGGCAAGCTATCGAAAATATCCCGCCCGCACAGCAGAGCCTGGCAAGCTACCCGTGGTGTATTCCATATGCCAAAAACAGTAACAAGTCTCACAATGAAGATGTTACTGGTGCCCGCTGGAGTAAATCAATGAACATCGGGAGGACAGTGCTACAGTGCTCTGTTATTCAGAGTTCCAAGAAACAGAACCTCAAGTTAACCTTCCTTTCTACTCCCCTTTCTGGTACCTGTGCTCAGAAGGGAAATACAGGCCTCAGGTTAGTGAGCTGGGGAATGGTCTGCTGCCACCTGCAGCGAAAGTGCCTTTCCTACTGCAGCTAAAATAAAGCTGTTTTCAAAAAAGAAATGTTAACTATGATAAAATGAACTGCCCTGCTTCCCAGCCAGGGGGACTAATAGAAAACTGCAGATTCAGAAATGCTATAATTTCTCAAGAATACTGGTGAGGGTGGACTTCTAGATGGCTGGAAAATGCAGAGAAACATTACATCCTCCTAGAGTGTTCAAGAGGCAGTGTGGAAGTTCAAACTTGAGTATTGTCCTCTAGGTGGCAAAGACAGTTATGTGAAAGGGAAAAGAGAAGACATCAATTGTCTTCTGTGGCCTGGCATCAATAATTGCTAGTCATCTGCTGTGAGTTCAGCAGCCGGTTGGGCTGCAAATACTCAAAATCAAAATTTCCAGTGGATCAGGTACAGACCTCTGACTAAATGAAGTTTCTACTGAAGGAAGCTTGACATCACTGAATCCCTAAACACGTTGGTGTACAGAATATACATATATATTTGCATTTAATGTGTGTATATGCCTGCACATGTGTACATATTTTGCAATCTAAAAATTTAAGAAATGAGTCTCAGAAAGTGCCATACTTTGATAAGGATTTTATGTCTATTATTATTAGAAAATTTTACAAGGGAGGAAATCAAATTTTTGAAAAAATGTCATTTGGGGGGACTGGGTGTTTGGACCACACCCAATGTTGCTCAGGTCATCTGAGTCTGTGCTAAAGAATCACTTCTTACAGTGCTCAAGGGTCCATAAGTAGTGGCCAGTTAAACTGGGTTGGCCATGTGCAGAGAAAGTGCCATGTCTATTGTAACCCCTCAAAGTTTTGAAAATGACCATTGCCTAAGATAAACATGGAAGAGAGCTAGAATTCAGACACTGTTCTTCCAGAAACTGCACAGCTCAACCTCCATCAGGCTTTGATTTAGACAGTCCTCTTCCTCAGCCTTCTTGAGAGCAACCTTTCACTGACAGGGGCTTCTTGTTCTTTCAGTGTTTTTTTTTTTCTTTCCCTATCATAATTTCTTGGGGTTTGGACTTCACTCTATCTAATTAAGAGTCTCTCTTTGAGTTGACTCTAAAAATAGCTTAAGAGGCAAGGATCTGTATGTTCATCACATAGCTATCTATTCCCCTAACATACCGCCATCCACAGAACATTTTTATTTTAATTTAGAGGGAATGGGTTTGGCATTTAGGAAAAGGACCCCTAAAAACTATCCATGTAGATGTAAAAACCCTAATATATTCCTTCTAATTACTATATACTATCATTAAAGAAAACTGGAATAATATAAGGAATTTCAGATTAAGAGACAGGACTCCTAAAACATCAACTCACCTTGGGATCCAGGCAGAATTTTCTAATTTTCTTTCTTTTTATTGTTATTTAGCATTTATTACTTTCTAAATTTTTTATAAAGTCTTTCATAAAAATTTATTACATTCAATATTTCAACACTAATCCCACCACCATTATACCTTCCCACCACCATTACTTCCAATTTTCCCACAACCTCCCAAGCCAGCCCCAAAGGCAGGTCCCAAATAATTTATTTTGCATTGCTTGTCATGAATAATAATCCATTAAAAGTTATCCAAAAAAGTTTCCTTAGAGGAAAATGTGTAAAGATTGTTGTGTCTAACCCTGTAGCCATTAAGCCCTTATATAAGAGATTACTAACATGTTGTTATATATTAAGCCTTGTGTGCTAATATATATTTTTTTATCAAGATCAGTTGCCTTCTACCTTATACCCCACCAAATGTGGTGTGCTGCTCTTGGCACATTAGTGGAGTAGATATGAGATATTGTGTGGCCACAAATGCAACCGCCTGATCCAAGAATTCTAAAATTTTAAATAGGGTGATATAACTGGAGATAATTTTGGGGTCTGGAGCCATCTCTTCAGCTTGTGATTCTCTTCCAAGATTTATTTGTGAGTCTCTGGATCATGGTCGCTAATGAGCTTGTGTGGCACAGGAGGCAGTGGGTGTGACCACCAGATTCCCAGAAAGATAGGCAAATGGCGGAGGGGGCGGCCATTCATTCTCAATTCCATGAAGGACTGAAGATTTCAGTCACAAAATCCACACCTCTGAGCCTTTCAGCAGATTCGTTTTTATGGATGAGGCTCGTCTGAGCCTGTGGGGATCAGCTGTGAGCATGGGAGCAATTGGGTTGCAATTTTCTAATTTTCGTTAAGATTCTTCTATTTGTCTTCCTAATTTGAGAGATGAATGAAGTAATCTCCCAGCATTATTTCAGATTTTTCATTCCATTATCATAAACATAAAATATCAATAAACATTTTAACTATCTCATAAATAAATGTTTATTGGGTGGCGATTCAAGTATAGGACTCTACCACTGACCTACTCTCAAACTCTCAAATATAAATTTAGGTAAATATTATCATAGCATCTCCACATATATGTTTATTTTTCTACATTTCTATTGTAAGCTATTTTTCTCAGTGAAGCTAATTTTTATACTATAACAGCATGATTTACAAAGTTGTTCATGATACAGTGTTTTGGGCATACAATACTCCAACACCAATCCCAACACTAGTGTGACCTTCCCCCGAACAATGTCCCCAATTTCCCACCCACTCCCTAATCCTGCCCCATCAGCAGGCACATATCTGGTCTTTTCAGAATGGGACAGATAGATTCCCCTCCCCTCTGGTTAGGCCCAGCTTCACAGTAAAGTTTTTTGTTGTTGTTTGAATTTTTATTATAGTTTAGGTAATAAGATCACCATGTGCTCAAGATTATGGTATTGACATACAAAGTTACTGCATACCACCATACCAAAGTTTTCATGATCTTCTACTCCTCACCCTGTGTCATCTCTGGACTTTCTTGGCTTCCATCTATTCCCCATTCTTTTTTTGATTGACAATTATGGTATGGGTATATACTTTTAAAATCTTCCTTACCACCATCCCTTCACTCCAGCCCCTGTTATTTCCAGTCAACATGTTCATTCCCTCACCCCCACCTCCCAAACCTAAATTCACAGTTCTATATTTCAATATCCAAGGTTCATTATAGACTGATATTGTCCTTACTCTTTATTTGTTTCTCTACATACTACAGACAAATTAGACAATCCTGTATTTGTCTTTCTACCTCTTGTTTATTTAAACCAGTATGGTGCCCTCCAATTCCATGTAAGTTTCTGTGAACTGCATTTTCCCCATCAACACCAGATCTCTCACAGCTTTAAACTTGAGCTGCATCCAGTCACCCAAGGAGAGTGCTAGGGAAGGCAGATTCTTGTGCTGGGTCCTTGGCCACAGTGTTGGTGCCTCTAGAGATCTACCAGTGTCGACATAACCCAAATATATGTATTTTATAATGGAATAAAGATCTGAGCACTTAAAATTAATGATTTAAAAAAGGAAATAAATTAAATAGTGATTTAAAGACTGCAAAATGTCAATGTAACCAAGAGCTAGATCTCTGAAAGAATAAAGATTGAGAAACCCTTAATAAGACTTATGCACACTAAAAGTGAGAAAACACTAATAAAAGTGATCCAAAGTCACAAGAATTTGCAACTTATAGAACAGAAATACAAGGAATTATAAGAATTCACTTTTAGAAACATTTTGAGACTGAATTGGAGAATTTAATACAGATAGATAAGAGAGAGCTAGCAAATGGGAACGCCCTGCCACGGAGGCAGGGTCAGGTGAAGGGGACAGTGGGGGGTGGGGGGGTGGGAGGGATGCTGGGACCATTGGTGGTGGAAAATGGGCACTGGTGGAGGGATGGGTATGGATCATTGTATGACTGAAATGTAAGCATGAAAACCTGTAAGTCTGTAACTTTGTCTCACGGTAATTCACTAATATAATAATAATAATAATATAGATTGATAATATTTAGAGCCCCTAACTTCCAAAACTTTAATCAAGGAAATAAATCTCAAAAGACTAATTAAAAGCAAATAATAAAACAGTAGTAAAATATGTCACTTGAAACAAAATCCCAGGTACCAACAATTTTAATAAGTTCCACCAAACCTTCAAAGACAATCTATATTTATTTTTCTCTCAGTCTCTCCCAAAAGCTTGAAGAAACAGAAATCCTCTCAGTTTCTAACAAGGACATTACCCTGAAGCCAAAAGAAGATAAAACATCATAGAATATGAAAAATGGAGGACCAATTTCTCTGATGAATGTAGATCCAAAGATCCTCAACAAAATCTTAGAAAAACCAAATTCAATATGCATTAAAAGGAGCACATATCATAATCAAGTGATATTTATTCCAGGGATGCAATATGGTTCAATAGCCACAAATCAATTGTGATGGTATATTTAAAAAAAAAGGTATGAACTTTGCATATAAGTGGATCAACATAGAAAGTATCATGCTAAGTGAAATAAGTCAGAAAGAGAGAGACAGACATAGAAAGATTGCACTCATCTGTGGAATATAAAATAACAGAGTAGGAGACTAATATCCAAGAATAGTAGAAATAAGTACCAGAAGGTTGGGTCCATGGCGTGGAAGCCATGGTCTCACATGCTGGGGAAAAAGGCAGCTCAGATAGAGAAGGGAACACCAAGTAAAATGTGGTTGGAGATCCCGCGCAGGAAGGGAGATTCGTGCTTAAAGGAGACTAGAGACTGAACATGATGGCCACTCAATACCCCTATTGCAAACCACAACACCCAAAAGGAGAGAGAGAACAAATTGGAATGCCCTGCCACAGAGGCAGGGTGTGTGTGGGGGGGGAGATGGGATTGGGGGATGGGAGGGATACTGGGTTTATTGGTGGTGGAGAATGGGCACTGGTGGAGGGATGTGTTTGCAAACATTGTATGATGGAATAACAAGCTCGAAAATGTGTGAATCTGTATCTGTACCCTCATGGTGATTCACTAATTAAAAAATAAAATAAATTTTTTAAAAAAGGTATATGATCTTATTAACAGGTACAGAGAAAGTCTTTGACAATACTCAATGGAGTTAAAGATTTTTAAAATCAAGTCTAGAGCCCTGTCCCGCCTGACAGAGCTGTCCACCAGACCAGCGCAGCATCTCTGCAGCCCCCCAGGATCTCGATTTTAGGCCCCAGGTCCCACTTCCCCAGTAGGTTGCTTGGGGCATGTCCTCTATGTCAGGAGGTGTTGTATAGAAAGTCATCAAAATTTTAAGGGATTGTGTTCAATGTATATAATAATTTAGGTAGGATGGTCATTTTGACAGTGTTGATTCTTCTAATCCATGAACATGAAATATTTTTCCATTTCCCAAGATCTTCTATTTGTTTCATAAGACTCACAATTTTTATCGATAGGTGTCTGACATCTTTGTTAATGTGAGTTGATTTCTATGTAGTTAGTGTTTACAGACATTATTTTGAGCGGAGTAGACACTCCTGTCTCTTTCTTTTCTAGTTGTTTGCATATAAGAATGTGACAAGTTTTTGTGTATTGATTTGTTTCTGGCTTCTTTGATTTACTGGCTTATTGTTTCTTGAAGTTTTATAAAAATTCTTATAACACATTATTTACAAAATTGTTCACAACACAGTTGTTTCGGTAGTTCAGTGTTCTGATGCTTTATATATTATATTCAATATTTCAACCCAATGTTCCATCACCAGTGTGATCTTCCCTCCACCAAGTCCCCATTTTCCCACCCAGCCACCCCCAATACTGCCTCTTAGCAGGCACAAATTTGCTTCATATTACTTGTTGCAACACAAAGGCAAATGGGATTATAAAAAAATAGATCAATAAAAGTGAATTTGTGATCATTGTTATTATATCTCCAGTTGTCTTCCTAAAGTCATTATCTGAGTGACTGGGCTGGTTGGTGCCCGTTGCATCTTCCATATCATTGTTTTTGCTCCTTGCGTTTGATGATGGTCTTCTACATCGCTTTCTTATCAGATTTGCTGTGGTTCTACTTGGGTAATAGTACTATGAAATTCAGAGCTAGACAAGTCCAGGCTGAAAACTCTGGAACTTTCTCAAAATGAGTGTGGCAAGATTCCCCCACCCAAACCCCACTCCCATCACTGGAAAGCCCAGCAGTTCACTCCCACACCCATCATTTTCCAGCAGAAAAACAGTCCAGCTGCATGGCTAATTCCAAAAAAAAAAAAAATTATGCCACTGAATCTCCCCAGGTTGACCAGTCCAGACTGTTGCCAGTGTCATAGCAATGTATTACCCTGATTAAAGAAAAAATCAAAGACAGAACAAAAAGAAATTAAATTACACATAAACATAGTGAATGACTATAGGCACAGAAGATTACCAAATATAACTTATAAACATATAAGTATTATGCACTTTATAGTCAAGTAGGTCTCATTCCAAAGATGTAAGACTGTTCACTATCTTAAGATTAAGTAAGCTAATGTATCATATTATATAAACAATATAAATAATACTATTTAAATATATAAATTAATATATAAAATCCACTTATAGTAAAACTCTCAAAAAACAAAAGTTACATGATTGACTTAACTTGATTAAAAAGGTTATATGAAAAACCTATAATTACTACCTATACTTGATGAAAAAGATGCTGCTCCCAATGAAGAAGAGAATAAGGGCAAGAATTAGCTCCAACACTTAAATTCAATATAACGCTAAATGATCTATCCAGTAAAGTAGGAAACAAAACGTATATAAATAAGATTAGGGAAATAAATCAGCTCATAATAAGTGAACCTCTTCCTACTTGCATAGGTTTGTTCACATGTTAAAATTTCAAGAAATCTATTTTTTAAAAAATCTCTCAGTAATATGAAAATTCATAAAAATGGTAAGATAAATACAAAAATAAGTTAACACTCTATACTAGCAGCAAGTTTTTAAACACCAAATTATAGCTGCAATTTTAAGGTGTATAAAAATAAAATATTTGGAGACTGCAAAAGCAACTCAAAGGAACAGAGCACCTGCTTTTCATGCAGGAGGTTCAAGTTCTGTTCTCAAAACTACATGGTTACCTGAGCATTAAAGAAGCTCCAAGGCAACGGGCAAGAATAGCCTCTGGCAACAATAGCTGTGGCCCTAAAACAAAAAATTATCCAAATCTAGCACAATATGCACAAATGCTAGAAATAAAATGTTTATGAAGTAAAAACTAAGTAATTGGAGAGAGTTTCCAGTTTTGGTGGATTGATTGGAAAACAATATGTCAAAGATGTTAATTTTTCTCAAATTGATATACAGTGAAATCTCTAACATAATTTAAGCTTTTTGTAAATATAGACAAGATAACTACAAAACTATAAAGAATGAAAACAGCTCAGCTTTTTTTTTTTAACAGTTCATCTTTTAAAAAGAACACTGGACCACTTGCTCTAAAATTAACCTGCCAGAATTTCAGGTTCACGGGTTTTGTGACTGAAATTTTCAGGCTTTCTTGAAATTGGGACGGACTACCTCTCCCCACTTCCCTATACTTCTGGAAGCCCCACTTCAGTCATCCCACACCCCAAAGCCACCACCTAGTTAAAAATTTAACTCCAGTTGTACTACCCCATTAAAAATTCTGAACTCAAAGTGATATGGAGTTGCCAGCAGGTCAACCTGTACCTACAGGGCGAGTGCATCAACAGCCTGATGGTGCCTTCAGGCTTCCTGATATCTCAAAATTGCCACTGTGCCTTCGGCTGGACCACAACAACTTGGAGCCAAGTTTACCAAGAAATCAAATGGCAAAAAGTTAGGTATGTGGAAGCCACACCCACAAACCACCTTTGGCTCAGCTATACAAGATTCTTTTTTTTTTTTTTGGCTTTTTGGGTCACACCCAGCGATGCACAGGGGTTACTCCTGGCTCATGCACTCAGGAATTACTCCTAGCAGTGCTTGGGGGACCATACGGGATGCTGGGAATCAAACCCGGGTCAGCCGCGTGCAAGGCAAATGTCCCTAAGTAATTCTTTAAAATATTATATTATTAGTCTAAGTGATAGTACAGCAGGTAGGCACTTTTCTTGCATGAAGCTGACCTGAGTTTGATCCCCGGTACCATATATGGTCCCCTAAGGCTCACCAGGACTATTCCCTGAGTGCCGAGTCAGGAGTAAGCCCTGAGCACAGATGGGTGTGGTCCCAAACAATATTTTTTAAATATTATGTTATCTCTGCAGGTGTCAAGGTAGAATAAACATTTGTTCTGAGACTCTTGAACTTTATACTCTTCTTGAGCTAATTAAACAAGCTCTTTGGACTCATAAATCAAAACTTGAACAACTTTTTAATGTGAATTCTCTTCGTATTTAATCTCAATGCTGCCTGTAATTTTTTTCCTACAGTCTCCTTATTGGTTACTTTATAGCCAGAAAAAAAAAGAACACAACCAGTCACCAATAATATGATAATAATTTAATAAATGCCAAGAATGTGTTCTTTCATAAATAACAGCTACTAATGGAACTTTGGCAAGAGATAATTTTGTTAAATTTTTTTTTTTTGGAAATGCTAAGAAAATGCCTCCTACATTAAACTTTTCTATCTTGAATAAATCAAAAGAAAGTGTTCACATGTTCAAATGATGATAATAAGTTTCAGATTATTAATTAGTTTTTGAAGTTTTAAAAAAAGAAAAAAATCGTTATTTTTGTCTGTTCCTTCACCTACATGCTCGAAACTATCTCAAAAAGGCTTCAATTAAGAGTCTAATCTGTGCACAATTAGTCATCAGTAGAGAATTTCTTCATTATTGTTCTTTTATCCAGGTAATTTCTTTGAACTGCTTGAGTTTATAAGCTTAAACAGTATGAGAACAGAGGGAAATTTGGAAAGACTCCTTGGCCCAAGAAGGGGCAGAATTTACCATAAAACACAGCTTATGCAATCTAACTTAAGAGAACACTTGAAAAAGAATACTGTGTCAGGCAGTGTTTGCCAGCAGCTGGCAAACATTCATTTCAGCTTCTCATCAGCTCCGTGGACTGGATGCCAAGAATTTAATTGTACCCTCCTAACTTCCAGTCAGCAGGGTTCTGAAATATGGTTTACCCATGAAATGGATTTACACAAACCTTAGGAATCAGAAGGGAAGTAGCATATATTTCTTTTGTCTATCAGAAGAAACAGATATGCTGATTTCCACACACAACTATATCTTAGATATATGAGCTAAGATGCTTGATTGATTATGTCTTCTGGAGCCATCTACTAAGATAAGATATTGGAAGTGGCTTTCTTCAGATTTCTCATCCAGAAGTGACCAAATCTTGTTTTGCTATAACCAAGAATTCAATACTCTTTTTTCCTACATTTACTTCAGTATTTCTACATATTTTAAGAACCTAAAGTGCTCTACTAAATACCTTTCTATAGGAAATACTTCTATAGCTTTTATGCTACTGTTTTAAT